>NW_022681470.1:121754287-122959287 GCF_009764315.1 Trachypithecus francoisi
AAGGATTTTTACATAGTAGCTCATAAATGTCAAAACCTTCATTTATCTGCTAAAGGAAATAGAACTAGCATTTATCATGGGTTTACTATGTGCCAAGAGTTATACTGGATGCCATTATACATGTTATCACACTTAAAACTGTCAACTTTCTATGGCATATTAGTGTGCCCATTTTGCAGATGAGAAAGATTGAGGATTAGAGATGTGAAGAGCTTGCTAAGGCACCACAGCCTGACTGGTACCCAGTCTGACTTCACAGTGCACGTCTTTCTCTTGATACTACTCGGTGGAAACAGCATTCCACTGGGCATTTAATTCGTCATTCTTTTTTTCACACTTATTAATCCTGGATATAGATGAAACTATGTATTAAGGTCTTTACATGATTTATCTCATTTGATCCTCGTGTTTCTACGAAGCACATGCTGCTATCACCTTTATTTTACAAACAAGGAAACTGAGGCACAGAGACTTTAGACATTTGCCCACGGTTACCTGGTTGAGTGGTGAAGCCAGTATTTAAACCCGGCTCTATTTAATTTCAAGGCCTCTGTCTTTTCTGCAATAGCACGCAGTCTCCGTCAAGACCACTCTGTGACTCAGATAGAAAGAAGAAAAATGTCTAAAACAGGCGAATAAAGTATCATTAAGAAAATTCATGGTGACTTAGTTCTTGAAATGGGAAGCAAAAGAGCAGGAGGCAGACAGCCAGTCTAGCACCAGTGCTTGCAAGCTAGGGATTCACAAAACATGGTTACTTAATTTGCAAAGACCGTTCTTCCAGAACTGGGGGGTTATGGTGTACTTGTGTGAGTAGAGCCCAGGAAGGGACTGGACTCTCCTGGTGAGCAGTGGCTGTCAGCCCCGGGAGGGCGTGCTCAAGCCGCCTGCGGGAGACCAGCACCCTCTGCTGGCATCGGAAGCCACCTTCCAACACAAAGCAAGCTGGGTGTGTGTGTGTGTGTGTGTGTGTGTGTGTGTGTGGCATTGGGGAAACAATGAGATTTGAAATTTTTCGTTTTTTTTTTTTTTGAGACAGGGTCTCACTGTGTGTGTGTGTGTGTGTGTGTGTGTGAGATTGGGGAAGCAATGAGATTTGAAAAATTCATTTCTTTTTTTTTAGAGAGGGTGTTGCTGTGTGTGTGGTCGCATTGAGGAAGCAATGAGATTTTAATTTTTTTTTCTTTTTCTTTTTTGAGATGGGGTATTGCTCTGTCACCCAGGCTGGAGTGCAGTGGCACAATCGTGGCTCACTGTAGCCTCGACCTCCTGGGCTCAAACAATACTCCTGCCTCAGTCTCCTGAGTAGCTGTGACTAGAGGTGTGTGCCACCATGCCCAGGTAATTTTAAAGTTTTTTGTAAAGATGGGGATCTCACTATGTTTGTTGCCCAGGGAACTCCTGGGCTCAAGTGATCCCCTGCCTTGGCCTCCCAAAGTTTTGGGATTACAGGCATGAGCCACTGCAGCTGGCTGAGATTTGCAAGATTTGTATCGCATGCAGTAAATAAAAATAATAGCTGCCACTTAGCAATATAACATTGGGGTGGGGAGCAGGGGCTGTTTTAAGGATTTTACATCAATTTATTTACTCCTGGGTACTTTACATACTGCATCTAATTTAACCTTTACCCTCACCCCCTGAATTAGGAATTATTGTTATGACTTCGATTTTTCACACGAGGAAGCTGACAAAAGAGATTAGGTCATTTGCTGTAATGCTATTAAGTGGCAGATCTGGGGCTTGAACAAGTGGACTCTGACCTTCCAGGTCTGTGCCCTGGAAACGACCACATTGTCCTTCTTTGAGTCTGGAGTGCCCCCTGGCAAGTCTCCTTGTACAGAGCCTCACTCAGAGCAGACACGCAGCAAAGACTCAGTGCTTCTGAAAATGGTAACCAGGCTGGTACTTGGTGGTGAGTTTACTGCTTTTTGTATTCAAGCTCAGGGAGGCTGTAGACTCGCTGGGTGGCTGGCCTTAGAACTTCCTGTATCTGTCTGAACCAGAGATAAGCCCCCAGCCAGTGCTCTGCTTGGCCCCTGGGATCTGCTTGTCCAATAGTAGCAACATTACAGTAGTACATTTTGTTTGAGTACGACAAAGCAGACAGTCCTAATGAACGATGCAAAACATTTAGTACCCAGGGAGGCACCAGTACTGACAGATCAGAACAGACAGCCCCTCACTCCCCATCGTCCCAGGAGACAGTCCTTCTGCCTCCCCCACAGTATAGCCAAGGCTTTAACCCTTTTACTTACTGGAATGTGGGGAGATGAGGGCATTGGAGGTGGAAGATGAGGTGAGGGCTGCTGGGAAGAGTGGTTTGAGGCAGCTACTATTTACCAATGAATATGGAAGAATTTCAATATTTTAACAGTTGGTGTGGCTATGCTGGCTGAATGCTGCCATCCTTACTGTGGGTCCTGGGGTAATAGTAGGAACTAGCTCATGCAGGGGTTACACGAGGAAAAGCAAGTAAAGGTTCTGCTTCTACTTCAGAGCAGGTGTTCAGTCAATGAGCACTGGTCTTAATGGCTTGAACAGGTGTGTGTGAGAGGGGGTTGTTGGGGTGGGGAGAACAAGCTAGTCTTGCTGACTCCAGACCTCGTCTTACCATCCATCGCTTTCATCCTCTTCAATTGTAGCTGGGTCCTGGAACCCAGAGCCTGGGGTGGGTTGGGGCTTCCTTAACCAGTCTGTGGTCACTTTGCTTCACTAGACACCTCCCTGAGTTTTACAGAACTGGCTCCGTTTGTCCAGAGCTGCTGCCCATTTGTTGAAAAACTGAGGCAGCCATGATAGAGGAAGGGAAGGCCTGGCTGTGGAGGGCTGGCTGCGGGAGGTGACCATGTGGCGAGGCTCTGGTTTATCTAGGAAGAAACTCTACGTATGATCTTCTATCTGTTCTTTCCATGAACATTTGTGGAGTGCTCGGTGTCTGCTATTGGCTGTATGTTAGTGATCAAAACAAACATGGTCCCTGTCCTCCTGGCATTCACAGTGACACAGTAGAAACAGACAGCATATAAACAAACAAACAAACAAACAAACCATATCAGTGTGATTATAAACATGATAAATGTAATAGGAAAATGATTAGGCTCACTTCCCCACATTCCAGCAATCAAAGCAGGAGGAAAGTGTAGTCATGGAGGTCCTCCCCCTGGAGGTTATGATTCTATTGGGTCCTGGTGGATGAATAGGAGTTTTCCAGGTAAGGAGTGAAGGGTGGGGTATTCCAGGTAGAAGGAACAGAAAAAAAAAAAATCACGACTTCAACTGGTTGGTTGGATTACAAAAGCAGAGAGAAGAGAAGAGAAGGGTTAATTAAGCAGAAGGCAGTTACTAAGGCCCTTGTTAGCCCTGCTGTGGAGAGGGTTATTTTATTCTATGTATAATAGGAATCCACTGGAAGGTTGTAAACAGGGGAATGACAAAATCTGATTTAAGTTTTGAAAAATATCTAGTTGGTTGCTGTGACCAGATTGTGTTGAGACTAGCTTGTAGAATACAAAGATGGAAGCAAGAAGTCCAAGTGGGATGTGAATATTAAAAAGCCCCCACCCTCATAGGAAAAGACTGATTGTTCTATGGTCTTAGTAATAAGTAACCAACAGAACTGGTCTTAAACCTAATAGGTTAACAGCAACTCATCTCACTGAATCTGCATCTGAAACCAATGAGTCAGTGACAGTCTGTGCTTTGAGAATCAGCCAAGCTGCCCCAGATTCACTGCAGTAAGTATGTTTCTCAGGCTGGTGTCACCCCCTTCTCTGCTTGGAAACCAACCTCATCCCAAAACAAATTCGTCCTCAAACCCATATAAGATTAACAGTTCGTTTTGCTCAACCAGACTATACCTGACCATCAAAGGGCTCCTGTGCGTAGAGAAGCAAGAAATGCAGCTGGTTGTAGACATTAAGGGATGGTTTTATCCTCCAGTAGAGGTTGCCTTAGGCTGATCAGGCTGCTACAACAAAATACCATAGGCTCAGTGGCTTAGAAGCAACAAATATTTACTTTTTACAGTTCTAGGGGCTGCGAAGTCCAAGATCAAAGTGTCATCAGATTTGATGTCTAATGAAGGCTACCTTATTGGTTCACAGATGGCTATCTTCTCACTGTGTCCTCACATGGCAAAAGGGGAAAGGAGCTCTCTGAAGTCTGTTTTATAAGGGCATCAATCACAGGCCAGGCGCGGTGGCTCATGCCTGTAATCCCAACACTTTGGGAGGCCGAGGCGGGTAGCTCATGAGGTCAGGAGATCGAGACCATCCTGGCTAACACGGTGAAACCCCGTCTCTACTAAAAATACTAAAATTAGTTGGGCGCGGTGGCCGGGTCCTGTAGTCCCAGCTACTCGGGAAGCTGAGGCAGGAGGATGGTGTGAACCCAGGAGGTGGAGTTTGCAGTGAGCCAAGATCGTGTCACTGCACTCCAGCCTGGGTGACAGAGCGAGACTCCATCTCAAAAAAAAAAAAAAACCATATATATATATATATATATAAATGTCAAAGTCAGTTGATAGTGTTATCCAACTCTTCTATGTCCTTCCTGACTTTTTATCACCTTTATGGACTTATTATTATAACTTTTTTTTTTTTTGACACGGAGTCTTACCCTGTAGCACAGGCTGGAGTGCAGTGGTGCAATCTCAGCTCACTGCAACCTCCATCTCCTGGGTCCCGATTCAAGCATTTCTCCTTCCTTAGCCTCCTGAGTAGTTGGGATTACAGGCACATGCCACCATGCCCAGCTAATTTTTGTATTTTTAGTAGAGATGTGGTTTCACCATGTTGGACAGGCTGGTCTTGAACTCCTGACCTGGTGATCTGCCCGCCTCGGCCTCCCAAAGTGCTGGGATTACAGGTGTGAACCACTGCACCTGGCCTATACATCTTTTTTTTAATAGTGTATAACTCGAATTTATCACAGTTGACCTTCAAGTAGTGATATACAAACTCATATATATGAACCTGATGTATATTAGAACTTTGTATCAGAACCTTATTTATATAATGTATGTAATGATATGCAAATTCCTAAGAACCTTACACCACAATAATCTAGCATTCTCCTTCTAGCCTTCCTACTATTGTCATACATTTTATGTCTACATATGTTATAAAGCTCACAATACATTGTTGTTATTTCTGCTTTAAACAGCTATGTTTGGCTGGGCATAGTAGCTCATGCTTGTAATCTCAGCACTCCGGGAGGCCAAGGCACTAGGATTACTTAGACCAGGAGTTCAAGATCAGTCTGGGCAACATAGTGAGAACTCATCTCTATTAAAAATTAAAAAAAAAAAAAGTTAGCAGGGCATGGTGGCACATACCTGTTGTCGCAGCTGCTTGGAAGGCTGAGGTGGGAAGATCGCTTGAGCCTGGGAAATTGAGACTGCAGTGAGCTGGGATCCTGCCTCTGTACTTCAGTCTGGGTGACAGAGTGAGACCCCGTCTGAAAAAGAAAAACAACAGGCCGGGCGCGGTGGCTCAGGCCTGTAATCCCAGCACTTTGGGAGGCCGAGGCGGGTAGCTCATGAGGTCAGGAGATCGAGACCATCCTGGCTAACACGGTGAAACCCCGTCTCTACTAAAAATACAAAAATTAGCCGGGCGTGGTGGCGGAGTCCTGTAGTCCCAGCTACCCGGGAGGCTGAGGCAGGAGGATGGTGTAAACCCGGGAGGTGGAGCTTGCAGTGAGCCAAGATCGTGCCACTGCACTCCAGCCTGGGCGACAGAGCGAGATTCCATCTCAAAAAAAAAAAACAAACCATATATATATATATATATATAAATGTCAAAGTCAGTTGATAGTGTTATCCAACTCTTCTATGTCCTTCCTGACTTTTTATCACCTTTATGGACTTATTATTATAACTTTTTTTTTTGACACAGAGTCTCACTCTGTAGCACAGGCTGGAGTGCAGTGGTGCAATCTCGGCTCACTGCAACCTCCATCTCCTGGGTCCCGATTCAAGCATTTCTCCTTCCTCAGCCTCCTGAGTAGCTGGGATTATAGGCACATGCCACCATGCCCAGCTAATTTTTGTATTTTTAGTAGAGATGTGGTTTCACCATGTTGGACAGGCTGGTCTTGAACTCCTGACCTGGTGATCTGCCCGCCTTGGCCTCCCGAAGTGCTGGGATTACAGGTGTGAACCACTGCACCTGGCCTATACATCTTTTTTTTAATAGTGTATAACTCGAATTTATCACAGTTGACCTTCAAGTAATGATATACAAATTCATATATATGAACCTGATGTATATTAGAACTTTGTATCAGAACCTTATTTATATAATGTATGTAATGATATGCAAATTCCTAAGAACCTTACACCAGAATAACCTAGCATTCTCCTTCTAGCCTTCCTACTATTGTCATACATTTTATGTCTACATATGTTATAAAGCTCACAATACATTGTTGTTATTTCTGCTTTAAACAGCTATGTTTGGCTGGGCATAGTAGCTCATGCTTGTAATCTCAGCACTCTGGGAGGCCAAGGCACTAGGATTACTTGAGACCAGGAGTTCAAGATCAGTCTGGACAACATAGTGAGAACTCATCTCTATTAAAAATTAAAAAAAAAAAAAGTTAGCAGGGCATGGTGGCACATACCTGTTGTCGCAGCTGCTTGGAAGCCTGAGGTGGGAAGATCGCTTGAGCCTGGGAAATTCAGACTGCAGTGAGCTGGGATCTTGCCTCTATACTTCAGTCTGGGTCAGAGTGAGACCCCGTCTGAAAAAGAAAAACAACAGCAGCTTATGTTCAAAATAGGTTTAAAAATTAAGGAAAACAATCTATTATATTTATTCACATATTTACTTATTCTTTGTTCTTTTGTATAGATTTAATTTTCATCTCATTATCATTTTTTTCTGCCTGAATAATTTCCTTTAATATTTTTGTAGTGCAGTTCTGCTGGTGATGAATTTTCTCAACTTTTGTATGTCAGAAGAGTATTCATTTTACCTTTGTTTTTGAAAGATGTTATCTTTGTGTGTAAATTTGTAGGGTGACAGTCATCTTTTTTTTTTCTTTTGGTACTTAAAAGATACTGCTTTATTGTCTTTTGATTTGTATTGTTTCAGATGAGAATTCCCTGTCAGCCTTATCTTTGTTCTTCTTTATGGAATATGCCTTTTTACTCTAGCTGCTTGTAAAGTTTTCTTTTTCTTTTATTTTTATTTTTGAGACAGGGTATTTCTTTGTTGCCCAGGCTGGAGTGCAGTGGTGTGATCGCAGTTCACTGCAACCTCCAACTCCCATGCTCAAGTGATCCTCCCATCTCAGCCTCCCAGGTAGCTGGGAGTATAAGCATACACTACTATGCCTGGCTAATTTTTAAATTTTTTTTGTAGAGAAAAGGTCTTGTCATGTTCCCCATGCTGGTCTTAAACTCCTCGGTTGAAGCGATTCTCCCATCTTGGCCTCCCAAAGCACTGGGATTACAGGCATGAGACATTGCTCCTGTCCATAAGGTTTTGTCTTTATTACTGTTTTTTTGTTGTTGTTTTGTTTTGTTTTGTTTTTTGACAGAGTCTTGGTCTGTTGCCTAGGCTGGAGTGCAGTGGTGCAATCTTGGCTCACTGCAACCTCCGCCTCCTGGTTCAAGCAATTCTCATGCATCAGCCTCCCAAGTACCTGGGGTTACAGGCATGAGCCACTGCACCTGGCTAATTTTTGAATTTTTAGTAGAGACAGAGTTTGCCGTGTTGGCCAGACTGGTCTCCAACTCCTGGCCTCAAGCAATCCGTCCTCCTCAGCCTCCCAAAGTGCTGGGATTATAGGTGTTAGCCACTGCTCCTGGCTAAGATCCCGTCTCTAAATAAAAAAAGAAAATTCAGAATATGTGGAATACAGAACACCAAAAGCCAAAGTTATTTACCTCTCTGAGGTAATCTCTGTAAACAATTTGATATATATCCTTTCAAATTCATACTTGCTATGCATATATATACATATACACATGCATACATTGACATATTCCCCCTTCCCTGCTGTCATGCTATTAGAATCTTCTTTGTTTTGTACAAATTGGACCAACTCTATGTTCTTTGCTGGCCCATATTTCTCCTATTCAGTGATGTGTTATGAATATGTGTTTAAGTCAATGTATGCAACTCTTCAATATCATTTTAAAAGGTTACAATATACGATCATATGAAGGTATTACAGTTTATTCCAACAGTTCCCTGTTGCACATGTAATAATTTCCATTGATTTGCCAGTGAGAACATTCTCATGTCGTGGCTAAATCCTTTTGTACGGACCTCCTTAATTATTCCCTTAAAATGAACTTTTAAATAAAGTTGCTAGATTAGTCTCGTTTCTTAAAAAGTTCTTTTTTGGTAGTTTATATGTAACACTGTAGTTTTAGATGTACTTGCAAATAGCTAGAGTGCCAGTAAAAAATGTGATAAAATTAAACTCTTTCACATATGCCAAAAATATTTTGATTTAGCACTTCATTAAGTGCATGATTACAGTCTCTCTATCTTTTGATTTACCTTTTATCTTTACAGTTTTCAGCCGAGATACTTAGGGGTCACATAGTAAATTCTTTTTTTAATAATCTCTATCTTTCTAAATTTGGTGAATCACAGTAAGTTATTTTTGGGTTGTTGAAAGCTGTGTGGCTGTGTTCTAAATTTGAGCCCAGAAATCATGCCACATACAAAATATGCTTTGTCTTCCAACATCAGAGTGTCTGGTAGAAGGTGACTGTTCTTGAAACTTAAAAAATCAAAACAGGACAAGAACAAAATCTGGAAAATATTTCTGTTTCTGATAATATGGCTCAGTAGGTACTCTGCAAACCCTCTCTCATAAAATAGACATGCTGGATAGTCCTTGCAAAGACATACTTGAACTTGCCAAAAAAAAAAAAAAAGAAAATCCAGAATCTCTAAGAATGAAGATGAAGTGAAAATCAGAAGGGCTACTATGAGACTAATGGGGAAGCAGCCCCAGTTATCAAGGGACGTGTTCACGTGTTCAATAAAAAGTTTCAAACCTAAAAAAAGTTGAGAATAATATAATTGCCCTACATGTACACATCATCAACAATTTATCATTCATGGCATGACCAGGTTTTTTTTTTTGTTTTGTTTTAAGGTGGGGTTTTGCTGTGTTTGCCCAGGCTGGAGTGCAGCGCAAGATCTTGACTCACTGCAACTTCTGCCTCCCGAATTCAAGCAATTCTCCTCCTTCAGCCTCCCCAGTAGCTGGGATTACAGGCGTCCGGCACCACATCCGGCTAATTTTTTATTTTTGGTAGAGACGGGGTTTCACCACATTGGCCAGGCTGGTCTTGAACTGCTGACCTCAGGTGATTTGCCTGCCTTGGCCTCCCAAAGTGCTGGGATTACAGGCATGAGCCACCGCACCTGGCCACAGCCAGCTTTGTTTCATTTATATTCCCACTTCATTTATATACATTCCTTCTTCCTCTGAATTACTGTGAAGTAAAACCTATACATATCATTTTTTAATTACCTTATATGTATCTGTAGAAGACAAAGAATTTTAAAAAATATATTCACAATGCCATTAAACGCCAAAAAATTAATAAATTCTGAAAACAGCCACAAATCCAGAGTTCACATTTTCTTGACTTTCTCATAAGTGATTTTTTTCTAGGTTACCTATTTCAATCAGATACCTGTTGGCTCAAATTTAGTGCAAGGAAAAACTTCAAACTGCAAGAGGAGTCCCTCCAAATATAGAAAGGACCAGTATTTTAAGAGGTATGTTAACTAAAATGTGGCAATGTAAGGAGCAGAGCAGGAAGAGCCTTTAAGTTCAAAACATACAACAAGTCAATTTCATAGTTTCTGCGGTCCTTCCACAACAGCCGCTGGCATCTGTTTTCTCTACAACAGCGGTAACAATAGTAGCTATTTCAGAGCAGGAAAAGGCTTACAGCAGTGCTAGAAGAGGGTCATGGCTATGTAAAGTTTAGCTATTTGTATATTGTAACAAACCTACAATTTTATTTATTTTTTGTCAATAATAGATTTTTTTTGCAAAAGTAGCTGCCTCCTGTTGGGGACACCTGCAGTTCCACTAAGTGAGCATTGGTATCTGCTAACCTTTGCCTCTATTTCTCTCAGTAATATACTGTCAAGCTATTCCTTGATATAGCAATTTAAATACTTTCTTTCTCATTCTCCCCTCCTTTCCCTGAGACACAGTCCCGCTTTGTGGCCCAGTCTGGCCTGCAGCAGCACCATCATGGCTCACCGCCACCTCCACCCCGGGCTCAAGCAATCCGCCTACATCAGCCTTCACAGGAGCTGGGACTACCTGCGGGGCCCACGAGGCCCTGCTAATCTTTGTGGCTTTTGTTTTTCCGTTAAGAGACCGGGTTTCGGGCCAGGCGCAGTGACTCAGGCCTGTAAGCCCAGCACCCCGGGAGGCCGACCCGGCGGATCACCCGAGGGGAGGAGCTGGAGACCAGCCGGACCAACATGGAGAAACCCCGTCTTTACCAAAAAAATAAACTCCCAGCACTTTGGGAGGCCGAGGCGGGTGGATCCCGAGGTCTGGAGATCGAGACCATCCTGGCTAACACGGTGAAAATACAAAATACAAAAAATCTCTACTAAAAATACAAAAAATCAGCCTGGCGTGGTGGCAGCGCCTGTGGTCCCAGCTACTCGGGAGGCTGAGGCAGGAGAATGGCGGGAACCCAGTAGGCGGAGCTTGCAGTGAGCCGAGATTGTGCCACTGAACTTCAGCCTGGGCACAGAGCGAGACTCCATCTCAAAAATAATAATAATAATAATAAATTTTAAAAAATAAAATAAAAATAAAAAACTAACCGGGCATGGTGGCTTAGGCTGCAATCCCGGCCACTCGGGAGGCTGAGGCAGGAGAACCGCCCAAACCCGGGAGGCGGAGGCCCAGGCGAGCCCAGACCGGCCACTGCACTCCAGCCTGGGCAACAGGAGCCAGACTTTCTCTCAAAAAAACAAACAAAAAGGAGACCGGGTTTCACCGTGTTGCCCAGGCGGGTCTGGAACTCCCAGGCTGCAGCGAACCGCTGCGCTTGGAGGTCCAAAGTCCTGGGATCACAGCGTGAGCCACCACGCCAGGCCGATCACGCCTGTAATCCCAGCACTTTGGAGGGCTGAGGTGGGTGGATCAGGAGTTCGAGAGTTCAGGAGTTCCAGACCAGCCTGGTCAACATGATGAAACCCCGTCTCTACCAAAAATACAAAAAAGTTAGCTGCGTGTGTGGCGGGCGCCCGTAATCCCAGCTGCTCAGGAGGCGGAGGTTGCGCTGCGCAGGGACAGCGCCATCGCACTCCAGCCTGGGTGAGAGTGAGAGTCCCTCTCAAAAAAATAAAAATAAAAACCAATTGGGTCGTGCGCGCTGGCTCACGCCTGCAATCACAGCACCCCTGGAGGCCGAGGCCGGCGAGTAACCTGAGGTTGGGAGTTTGAGACCAGCCTGACCAACAGGGAGAAACCCCGTCTGTACCAAAAAAAAAAAAAAAAAAAAAAAAAAAAAGAATCAGCCAGGCATGGTGGCTCAGGCCTGCAATCCCAGCCACTTGGGAGGCTGAGGCAGGAGAACCACCCAAATCTAAGAGGAGGAGCCCACAGAGAGCTGAGACCGAGCCACTGCACTCCAGCCGGGCAACAAGAGGGAAACTCTGCCTCAAAACAAAAAAAGGGGGAGACCAGGTTTTACCATATTGCCCAGGCCCGTCTGGAACTCCCAGGCTCAAGCGCTCCCCAGCGCTCCGCCGTCCAAAGTCCTGGGATCACAGCGTGAGCCACCACGCCAGGCCATCTGTTCCTTTGTGATTAATAAATTGGGCCTTAGGCGCTGGCTCACGCCTGCATTCCCAGCACCCCCCAAGGCTGAGGCAGTCGAATCACGAGGTCGGCAGTTTGAGACCAGCCTGACCAACAGGGAGAAACCCCATGGCCACCAGAAAAAAAAAAAAAAAAAGGAGCTGGGCATGGTGGCTCACGTGTGCAATCCCAGCCACTTGGGTGGCTGTGGCAGGAGAACCCACCAAACCCGGAGGCCGCGGGGAGCCGAGACCGCGCCACTGCACTCCAGCCCGGCAACAAGAGCGAAACCCCTCCCCCCTCCCCCTTCCCCCCCAAAAAGAGACCAGGTTTCACCATCTTGCCCAGGCCAGTCCAGAACTCCTAAGCTCATGAGATCCACTTGTGCTCAGCCATCCAAAGTCCTGGGTTCACAAGCGTGAGCCACCATGCCAGACCGATCTATTCCTGTCTGATTAATAAAGTGGGCCGGGCACAGTGGCTCACACCTGCAATTCCTGCAGCCCAGGAGACCGAGATGGGCAGATAACCTGAGGTCGGGAGTTTGAAACCATCCTAACCAACAGGGAGAAACCCCATCTGTACCAAAAAAAAAAAAAAAATGAGCCGGGCATGGTGGCTCATGCCTGCAATCTCAGCCACTGGGGAGGCTGAGGGAGAACAACCCAAATCGGGAGGTGGAGGCCACAGCCAGCGGAAACCATACCACTGCACGCCAGCCTGGGCAACAAGAGCAAAACTCCAGTCTCAAAAAAAGTAAAAAAGAGACCATGTTGCCCAGGCTGGTCTGGAACTCCTAGGCTCAAGTGATCCCCCGCGGGAACTCCTAGGCTTAAGTGATCCCCCGCGCTCCTGCGTCCAAAGTCCTGGGATCACAAGTCCTGGGATCAAAGTCCTGGGATCACAAGCCAGGCCGATCTATTCCTTTCTGATTAATAAATTGGGCCGGGCACGGTGGCTCAGGCCTGCAGTCCTGTAGCAGGATTTTTAAGGAATTAGAGAGACTGATGGGGTTTATGAGGATATTTATTAATTATTTAGATGCACTGGCCCAGTCGATGAACATTTAAAGCACAGAGTTCTGAACAGAGTTATCTTTCAAGCATTTTGTGGGACGGAGGTAGATCTGTGCTGGGGGAAGCATATTATAGAAGCAAGAAACAAAGATAGTTATTTAATTGAAACATGCATTATATTATTTTTTCCTTTTTTAGGAAAAATATGTTTTGTGACTTGAGTTTATTTGTTTAGTGACCTTGCAGTTGCACAGTTAGGGAATTAGGGTTTTTATAATGCCCGGGAAGGGAGGAGAGATAAGGCTCACTAGCCATAGAAAAACAGGTAGGTAGTTTTTTTAAAGGACTCCTGCTCTTTCTCTTTCTCAGGGGGAAATGGTTTTTTTTTACATACAACTGCGTTTTTGCATACATATTTTTTAATTTCTTTTAATTCCTGTTCCAATCCTAGTACCCCGGGAGGCTGAGGCAGGCGGATAACCTGAGGTTGGGAGTTTGAGACCAGCCCAACAAATATGGAGAAACCCCATCTCTACCAAAATAAATAAATAAATAAAATACAAAATTAGCCAGGCATGGTGGCTCATGCCTGCAATCCCAGCCACTCGGGAGGCTGAGGCAGGAGAACTACCCAAACCCGGGAGGTGGAGACCATGGTGAGCTGAGACCGTGCCACTGCACTCCAGCCTGGGCAACAAGAGCAAAAATCCACCTCAAAAAAAAAAAAAAGAGAGACTGGGTTTCACCATGTTGCCCAGGCTGGTCTGGAACTCCTAGGCTCGAGCGATCCTTCACGCTCAGCCATCCAAAGTCCTGGGATCAAAAGTGTGAGCCACCACACCAGGCCAATCACGCCTGTAACCCCAGCACTTTGGGAGGTCAAGGCAGGTGGGCCACCTGACGTCAGGAGTTTGAGACCAGCTTGACCAACATGGTAAACCCTCATCTCTACTAAAAATACAAAAATTAGCCAGGTGTGGTGGTGTGCACCTGTAATCCCAGCTACTCAGGAGGCTGAGGCAGGGGAATCACTTGAACCCGGGAGGCAGAAGTTGTAGTGAGCCGAGATTGCACAACTGCACTCCAGCCTGGGTAGCAGAGCTTCGTCTTACTAAGGGAGGAGACCACCCCTCATATTGTCTTATGCCCAATTTCTGCCTCCAAAGAAAGATGAAATAAAAACTAAAAGGCAGAAATGAAATCCACAGGCAGACAGCCCGGTGCCGCACCCTGGGCCTGGTAGTTAAAGATCAACCCCTGACCTACCTGGTTCTGTTATCTATAGATTACAGACATTGTATAGACATGCACTGTGAAAATCCCTATCTTGTTTTGTTCCCATCTAATTACCGGTGCATGTAGCCCCCAGTCACATACCCCCTGCTTGCTCAATCAATCATGACCCTCTCACATGCACCCCCTTAGAGTTGTGAGCCCTTAAAAGGGACAGGAATTGCTCATTCAGGGAGCTCAGCTCTTGAGACTGAAGTCATCCGGCCAAATAAACCCCTTCCTTCTGTAACTCGGTGTCTGAGGAGTTTTGTCTGCCGCTCGTCCTGCTACATTACTACTACTACTACTACTACTACTACTACTACTACTACTACTAATTGTGATTGTATTTAGAAATTCTTGAAATAAATTTTTAAGCTACATCAGATCAATTTGGGTTCCTTCTTAAAATTGATTTGTTTTTCTAAGACCACCAGAGCGAGTACTAAAGAACCAGCGAGTAGGCAAGGCTAGGAGCAAAACTGCAAATTTATTTTTTGGTCACCCAGCTTCAGGGAAGAAGGTGTGGGGGAGAGGTCCATCGGCCTCCGGCAGAGGGGGCCGAGGGAGTCGCCCGGTGTAGCTCTTGGGCGAAGTTCCTGATGCAGTCCCGACAGGAGTGGGGGCTGAGGAAGTTCTCACGGCACGCTCACCGGGAGCGGCTTTTCTGGGAGTGGGAGGGCAATAGGCGGGGCATGGGCGTGTCGGGGGGGGGCGTTCCGTAGGTGCGGCCAGGTAAATCTTGGTCTCTTTGGATTGACGTCACCTGGCGCATGGCTGGTTGATCTGCACCTTCCCGGGCGCCAGCTGCATTTTCGCGCGTGCGGGAAAAGTTGGTGATGAAGAACCCAGAAGTGCGCCATCTTACCTCCGTTCGTCCAAACAGTCCAACCTTTTATTGATAATAGTGATAAGGGGGCACCGTGGTCTGTCTGGCTACTTCCTGCTGTTAAAGGGTGTCGTTAAGGTCGGGGCCTATGGTTGGTATTTGGACATACGGATGAAGAAGCATTTGGTTGAAGGTGACGCGAGTGATTTCTTGAATCTTGGCACGGAGAAATTTGATCAAAATGGGGGCGAAACATAAAATAAGGCACAGTATTAGTATAGGAATGAGGAATGGAAGCATTTGTTGGAATATGGGCAAAACCCAGAAGGATGGTCCTGGCAAGGTTGGGGTATTAAGGTTTTGTATTTCAGTTTTTATTTTATTGAGGGTTTGAATGTTAGTGTCTACTAGGCCTGATTCGTTAACACAATAGCAGCACTCTTCTCCAAGGAAGAGACAAGTGCCTCCTTTTTCAGCTGTAAGCAAGTCTAGGGCTCGCCTGTTTTGGGCAGCTACTTGGGCTATTGAGGTAATTTGGTGCTGCAGGGAGGCCAGGCTTTCAGCTGAAGCTTCTATGGCTTTCTGTATTCGAGTTTGTGTAGCTTTGTCTGACTGGAGTGAATAAGCAAGGGCTCCGGTTCCAAAACCAGATGCTACCAGAGAGGAGGCTAGGGAGATTCCAATAATTAGAGGAGGAAAACAGCCCGTTTTTGTAAGCGATTGGCAGGAGGGTGTAGCTGCAGTGTCAGTTCGGCTAGTTCAGCCTTGCTATACAGGGTGAGGCTGGGCACTAAGGATACTGGGACACAGAGAGATTGAGATTGAGTTGTGACAGTTTGGTTAAAGGTTTTAGAAACGGACCCGTTGCACCAGAAATAGCCTCCAATGGGGGCTGTTTGGCCTCCATTGGGCACCTGAGTATGATTACACCAGGATGAATTTGGGGTTGAATAACAAAAAGGAAGGATTGGGCTATTAAGGTCTAGCACAGTAAAATAAGTAGAATTGGTAGGGATATGGGACAGAAGGGTGTAAGGGTTGGAAACTACAGGGTGTGTGGGACGGATAGCCTCATTGACTAGCCGAAGATCCTGTACTAACCTATACGTTCCGTCTGCCTTCTTGACTGGAAGTATTGGAGTGTTACGGGGGAATGTGTGCGGACAAGGATATGTTGGCTAAGTAGCCGCATGATAATTGGCTTTAAACCTTGTAGATGTGTTGGAGAGAGAGAGAATTGAGGGCGGTTTGCGAAACAAGTGGGATCTTTGAGCTTGACAAGAACTGGTGGGTGGTGGGCCGCTATGACCAGGGTGGAAGTGTCCCACACTTGAGGGTGTACAGAAATAGGGAAGATGGGGGGTGGGGGCGACATAGGAGGAGCGTGTGCGCCTGCACAAAGCATGAGCAGCAGGTCGTGAGGGGGTTGAAGGGGAGTGGATGGGTTGGTGGGAATGGATATGGAGGCCTTTAAGGTGCTCAGGATGTCTCGGCCTAGTAAGGGGATAGGGCATGAGGGTATAATGAGGAACGACTGCGCAAAGTAGTTGTTGGCCAGGCAGCAATTAAGGAGTGGAGTTTTTTGTGGAGTGGATGGCTTTCCGTCTACTCCTACTACAGAGATATTGGATGGAAGGCTAGGTCCAGAGAAGGACGGCAAAACAGAATAGGTAGCCCCGCTGTCGATTAAAAAATTAATTGTCTTACCCGCTACCAGGAGAGTTACCCGCAGCTCAGCGAGGGTGATGGGGGTCCCTGAGTCTCAGCACCATCAGTTGTCGTCGTCCAGATGTAGGAGCTGGAAGGAGCTCCCAGGATCCTGGGAAAGGGGGTCACGTTGAGACATGGCACCTGTTCTCAGGGTGGGGCAATCAGACTTCCAGTGTCCTTCCTGTGGGCAAGCAGGGCAGGGGGTTGCTGGTGGACGAGGGTTAGGACATTCACTGGCCCAATGTCCTGACGCCTTGCACTTACAGCAAGGCTGCGTTGGGGCTCGGGGACCTTGTGCATAGTGTCCTGCCTTGCCGCACTTATAGCAGGCTCCTTTAGTAGCCTTGGAGTCTGTGGGGTGTGTGCTCTCTGGTCTGGGGTTACGACTGGGCTGTAAAGCCGCTGCTAGGAGCTGCACCTTCTGTTCAAGGCGAGCCTGCCGCTGTGCCTCAGCCGTCTCCTCTCTGGAGTTATAGACCTTAAAGGCTAATTTAACTAGGTCTTGTATTGGTGTCTGAGGACCATCCTCTACCTTTTGAAGTTTTTTACGAATGTCAGGAGCTGATTGAGAAATGAAATAAGACGCCAAAATGGTGGCCCCTGTGGGGGAGGCCGGATCTAACCGTGTATATTGGGTTAGAACCTCAGTCAGCCTATTTAAGAATGTGGCTGGATTTTCTTCCGGTTCTTTTAATTTGTTAAAATTTACAGTTTTGTCCATTATGTCTCGCCTGCAGCGCCCAGGCTGGCCTACTTGGTAGTCCCAGTCTGGGTATGCCGAGGGGACTGCTTGCTCCCCTAGTGGAATGGCGGCATCAGTTAAATGTAGTTGGTTGGCGTGCTGCCTGGCGGCCGCTAGGATGCACTCTTGCTCCTCAGGGTTTAGGGTAGAGGTTAGGATAACCTGGAGGTCATGCCAAGTTAAGTCATAGGCCTGACAAAGGTATCCAAATTCCTTTAAGTATATTGTAGGATTAGCTGAGAAATCACCTAAACGCTTCTCAATTTTGGAAAGATCGGCCAGCGAAAAAGGGACATGTACTCTGACTACCCTCTCTGCCCCAGCTACCTCTCGCAAAGGTGCTAACACTGTAAGAGGGTGTGGTGCAGGAGTGGGGACATCAGCAGGGCACTTAGAGCGGGAGATAGGGGACTCAAGACAGCTAGTTGGGGGCCCCGAAGGAGGCATGGGACTGAGTGGATTACTAGTAGATAAGGAGGAGGAAGGAGGAGTCTGGACGGGGGGAGGAGGAGGAGTGTAGGGCGGGAGTGAGGGTGCGGAGGAGAAAGGAAACCCTAGGTCCTCCGGCTGAACAGAAAAGAATGAAGATTCCTCTTTTTCGGGTTTCTGTGAGCCGGCGTCCTTGGCTAGCATAACTTGGGCCAAAGAGCACCGGCTACACAGGTCGGGACGAGAGCGTAAGGCCCAAAAGCCTTGTATGTAATTAATTTTGGACCACTTGCCTAGCCACTGGCAGAAATTGCTGAGGTCGATCAGAACATTGCGGTCTAGGGTGCCCTCTGGTGGCCACTGAGACTGATTGTCTAGTTTATACTGGGGCCACGCCACAGTGGAAAGGAAAATTAACTGCTTCCTCTTAAGGTCTTGTTCGAGCTGTAAGGTTTTTAAATTGGCTAGGAGGCACCCTAAGGGGGTGCTCTTTGGAAATTTGGACTGGGGGTTTCCCATTTGTTTCCTCTTTACTTACACAATGGACACAATGGAAATGGAAGTGGATCTCTGCCTGGCTTCAAAGCGTCCTTTGGAACCACCAGAGACAGACTGGAGGCTCTTGGAGCCAAGGTGGAGATTACCTTCAGGCAGACGTCTCCGTCCTGAATGGGTCTCCCGAGCCACTTGGTGGCTCAAAAGTGGGCCTCGGACCTGCGCAGGATTTTTGGCCAAGGGAGGTAAAGAGGAGACAAGGGCACTTACCCCAGAGAGGCCGTGAGGGTGAGGGAAACGGGTCTCAGGTCCTGGTCCGTCTGCGGCATGGGAGCAGGAGGAGGTTCCTCAACCCTTAGAGGCCTGAGGAGGGGTCTTCTCCCGGGTTTTCGACACCAACTGATTTGTTTTTCTAAGACCACCAGAGCGAGTACTAAAGAACCAGCGAGTAGGCAAGGCTAGGAGCAAAACTGCAAATTTATTTTTTGGTCATCCAGCTTCAGGGAAGAAGGTGTGGGGGAGAGGTCCATCGGCCTCCGGCAGAGGGGGCCGAGGGAGTCGCCCAGTGTAGCTCTCGGGCGAAGTTCCTGATGCAGTCCCGACAGGAGTGGGGGGCTGAGGAAGTTTGCGCGGCGCGCTTGCCGGGAGCAGCTTTTCTGGGAGTGGGAGGGCAATAGGCGGGGCACGGGCGTGTCGGGGGCATTCCGTAGGTGCGGCCAGGTAAATCTTGGTCTCTTTGGATTGACGTCACCTGGCGCATGCCCGGTTGATCTGCACCTTCCCAGGCACCGGCTGCATTTTCACACATGCGGGAAAAGTTGGTGATGAAGAACCCGGAAGTGCGCCATCTTACCTCCATTCGTCCAAACAAAAATGACCACTTCATCTTTTGGTTTCTGTATTATTTTATTGTATTCCTTAAATTCCTTGGGTTGGGTTTCAACTTTCTCTTGAATCTCGATAATCCTCATTCCTATCCATATTCTGAATTCTGTGTCTGTCATTTCAGCCATTTCAGCTTGGTTAAGAACATTGCTGGGAACTAGTGCAGTCATTTGGAGGTAAGAAGACACTCTGGTTTTTTGAATTACCATAGGTTTTACGCTGAGTCATTCTCTTATGTGTGGGCTGATGTTCCTTTAATCTTTGAAGTTACTTTCCTTTGGATGGGTTTTTTTGGTTGTATATTTGATGCCCTTGGGGGTTTGATTGTGGTGTAATGTGGGTTCAGTTGATTGATTTTGTTTCTGGCTCATTTTAGGGGGGCCAAGGCTCAGCTCAGCACTCCCAGGCTACCTGCTCCAACTCTCGGGGACTGGTTGTGGGCTTCCAGCTTTCTTTTCTGGCTCCCTGATTTAGGAATTTGCTGCACTAGAGGAGCCAAGGTGTTTCTGGTCCACTGACCCCCAACATTCCAACGGGGGGTCAGCCAAAGTGTTTCACTGGGGCAATGGCAGTGGGATTTGTGCTCATGCATGCCAGCAGCTGCAGCAGCACAGTGGGGTGCATGCACATGTGCTAGGGAGGGGTGATGGTGAGCGCAGGGCAGCAGCATTCCTGCACATGCTCTCACACTGGCAGGGGCATGACAGGAATGGGGAACTTGTGGGGGCAGGGTTGCTGCTGTCCACGTGTGCATCCATACCAGCAACAGCAGTGGCATGATGGGGGCAGAGTTGCCAGTGTCCGTGCATGCGTTTCACTGGTGATTGCAGTGGTGTGGCAGGGGCAGGGTTGTCAGTGTCTGTGTACGTGTTCCTACTGGCAGTGGTGACATGGCAGAGTGACCACACATCAGCAGGGGTGGAGGGCAGCAGGGTGCCCTCATGCCAGTCGCAGTGGCATGGTGTGATACCTGCACACACGTGCACCAGCATGGTAGGGAAGATCTGCCCATGCGAGTGTGCTGGCAAAGCAATGGGGGAAGAGGCCTACATGGGTACACTGGTGTGCATCAGTAGAGGCCAGTCTGCTCGAGCTTCCAATAGGTGCAGTCCACCAGCAAGGGAGCTGTGATGAGGGTCCCTGGGAAGCACCCTGATTGGGCATCCAAGGCTGTGCTGCAAGCACCATGGGCAGGCTGGGACCTCAGGAGAGGCCAGCAGACAAGGGGGCACTCATATCAGACTGAGCAAGACCAAGGGCAAGACCATCCTGCTCTGTCCAGGTCCAACAGTCATGCTAAGGCTAAAATCTCCTAGAGGAGCACAGCGAACCTTGGGGGATGGATGTCACTGGCCACGCTCCACTGTAGCCATTCCCATGCCAAACCCTCTGGGCTCTGCACAGGCTGGAGTCCTGCCCCTACTACCTCTCTAGGTAGCTCTTCCTGTCAGCTCACGTGTCTGTGAGGGTTGTGGGATTTCCTGCAGCTAGGATTGTGGAAGTTCATGCTGAGAGTTGGCCACTCCTCACCTGTTCAGTTTACTCCTTCCTCAGGAGATGCTAGGAGCAAAGAACAAGTCCTGGTGCTCAGAAACCCCATGTGGGGTTCCCAGCTTCCTCCCCCTTCAGTCCAGCATCTGTGTCCTCCCTGTGTCCACTCTCAACACTTTTGTTCTGAAGAGCTGCTCAGAGTGTGCCAGTCTCTCTCAACGCCCCAGTGTCTTTGTGGGAGAAGATTCCTCCTGGCTGCATCTACTCAGCCATCTTGGCTCCTCCTCAAGAATTTCATCATACAATCAAAAGCATTAGCAGCAGAATAGGCCAAGCGAAAGAAAGAATCACAGAGCCTGATATGGTTTGGATCGTGTCCCTGAATCTCACGTTGAATCATAATTCCTCACATTGGAGGTGGGTCCTGATGGGAAGGTGATTGGATCATGGGAGCAGTTTCTCGTGAATGGTTTAGTACCATCTATCTGGGTACTGTGCTTGCAAGAGTAAGTGAATTCTCATAAAATCTGCTTAAAAGTGTATAGCACCGCTCCCCTCACTCGCTCTTGCTCCTACTCCAGCCACGTGAAGTACATGCTCTCCCTTTGCCTTCCACCATGAATGGAAGCTTCCTGAGGCCTTCCCAGAAGCCAAGCAGATGCCAGCACCATGCTTCCTGTACAGCCTGTGGAACTGTGAGCCAGTTAAACCTCTTTTCTTCATAAATTACCCAGTCTCAGGTATTTATTTATAGCAATACATGAATGGACTAATACAGAAAATTGATAAAGTGAAGCATTGCTATAAAGATACCTGAAAATGTGGAGGCAGCTCTGGAACTGGGTAATGGGCAGAGGCTGGGAGAGTGTGGAGGGCACAGAAGAAGAGAGGAAGATGAGGGAAAGTTTGGAACTTCCTAGAGACTGGTTGAATGGTTGTGACCAAAATGCTCATAATGATATGGACAGTGAAGTCCAGTCTGATGAGGTCTCAGATAGAAATGAGGAATTTACTGGGAAATGGAGCAAAGGTCACACTTGTGACACATAGCAAAGAACATGGCTGCATTGTGTCCACACCCCAAGGATTCATGGAAGGACAAACAAGAGTGATGACCTAGGGTATCTGTCAAGATAAATTCTTAAGCAGCAAAGTGTTCAAGAAGTGTCATGGCTGGGTTTTTTTGTTTTTTGTTTTTTGTTTTGTTTTGTTTTGTTTTGGGGTGGTTTGTTGAGACAGAGTCTCACTCTGTCACCCAGGCTGGAATGCAGTGGCACCATCTCAGCTCACTGCAACCTCCACCTCCTAGGTTCAATGAGCCTGGTCAGCATGGCTGCTTTTTAACAGTCTATGACCAGATTTGGAAGTAAGAGAATGGCCGGGCGCAGTGGCTCACGCCTGTAATCCCAGCACTTTGGGAGGCCGAGGCGGGCAGATCACAAGGTCAGAAGATCAAGACCATCCCGGCTAACGTGGTGAAACCTCATCTCCACTAAAAAATACAAAAAAATTAGCCTGGCGTGGTGGTGGACGCCTGTAGTCCCAGCTACTTCGGAGGATGAGGCAGGAGAATGGTGTGAACCCAGGAGGTGGAGCTTGCAGTGAGCTGAGATTGTGCCACTGCACTCCAACCTGCGCGACAGAGTGAGACTCCGTCTCAAAAAAAAAAAAAAAAAAAGGAAGTAAGAGAATGACTTAAAGGTGGAATTTATAATTAAAAGGGAAATAAACCATTAAAATTTGGAAATTTTCCAGCCTTGCTATGTGGTAGAAAAGGAAAGAACATTTTCAGATAAGGAATTCAAGGGGGCAGTGGAGCAAGCTCTTGCTAGAGACATAGGCAGAGACAAAAGGGAGCCAGGGGCTGATAGTCAAGGCCATGGAGGAAAGCCCTAGAGGCATTTTAGAATCTTCAAGGACACCCCTCTCATCACAGGCCCAGAGGTCTAGGGGGACAGTATGTTTTTGGGTACCAGGCCCCAGGTGTCACAGCTTTGTGCCACCTTGGAGTGCTGCTCCCATATCCAAGCCACTCTGGCTCTAGCCACAGCCCAAATAGCCTCAAGTACAGCTTGGGCTGCTGCTCCACAGGGTGAAGTCAGAAGCCTTGGCAGCTTCCACATGTGTTAAGTCTGCAAAATGCAAGTGTGGTGGAGCCTTGGAAGCTTCAGGTCACCCAGCTGTCAGAGGATGTGCCAGGAATCCAGGTGCCCAAGCAGAAGCCTGCTACAAGGGCAGAACCCCCAAAGAGAGACTCAACTCAGGCAATTCTGAGTGGAATAGTGGGGGTGAGGGCCCCCCACACAAAAAAAGCCTATAGTAGGGCAATGCCTAACGGAGCTGTGGGAACAGGGCTGCCACCTTCCAGACCCAGGAACAGGAGAGCCACCAGCAGTGTCCACCCTCAGCCTGGAAAAGTCATTGAGCTCCAACCTGTGTGAGTAGCCAGGTGGGCTACGCCCAGCAAAGTCATGGGGGTGGGAATGTCCAGGGCCTTGGGGGAGCCACCTCTTGCCCCATGGTGCCCAGGATACAGTACATGGACCCAAATATTATTTTGGAGCTTAAAGGTTTCATGCCTTCGCTAATAGGTTTCAGTCTTGCATGGCCAATTTCAGTCTTGCAATAATCCTTTCTTTTGGCCAATTTCTCACTTTTGAAATAAGAATGCAGCCAGGCGCAGTGGCTCAAGCCTATAATCCCAGCACTTTGGGAGGCCAAGACGGGCGGATCACGAGGTCAGGAGATCGAGACCATCCTGGTTAACATGGTGAAACCCCGTCTCTACTAAAAAATACAAAAAACTAGCCGGGCATGGTGGCGGGCACCTGTAGTCCCAGCTACTCAGGAGGCTGAGGCAGGAGAATGGCGTAAACCCGGGAGGCGGAGCTTGCAGTGAGCTGAGATCCGGCCACTGCACTCCAGCCTGGGCGACAGAGCGAGACTCCATCTCAAAAAAAAAAAAAAAAAAAAAAGAAATAAGAATGCTTACCCAGTATCTGTCTCACCATTCTATCTTAAAAGCAAATAACTTGTTTTTAGTTGTACAGGCTTACAGGTGTAAAAACTTTGCCTTGAGTCTCAAATGAGACTTTAGACTTTGGGCTTACGAGTTGATGATTGGAACAAGCCTTTGGGGACTATTAGGAAAGGGTGATTATATTTTGCAATGTGAGAAGTACATATTATTTGGGGGGCCTGAGGTAAAATGATAAAGTTTGGATATTTGTTCCCTCCAAATATCCAAATATCATGTTGAAATTTGTACCCAGTGTGGAGTTGGGACCTAATAGGAGGTATTTGTGTCATGAGGACAAACCCCACATGAATGGTTGATGCCATCCTCTCTGTAATGAATGAATTCTCTCTTAATTCCTGTGATAACTGAATGTTTAAAAGAGCCTGGAACTCCCCTCCTTGCTCTCTTGCTTCTGCTGTCTCATCTGTGATTCTGCACACACGGCACCCCTTCACCTTCCACCAGGGTGAAAGCCCCTCGGGACACTCACCAGATGCAGATGCAGGGGACTTGCTTCTCAGACAAGCTGCACAACTGTAAGCTAAATAAACCTCTTTTCTTTATCAATTACCCAGCCTCAGGTATTCCTTTAGAGCAAAACAAAAACAGGCTCAGATAGAAAATACACAAAAAGAAATTAAGAACAAATCTGAGAAATTTCATTCCAATAGCATGTTGTCAACACTAGATTACAGAGTGCTCTATGTGTTAACCATTTCCATTCTGTGAAAGTAATGAGCACATGATGAACCTCTGAAAAAAGTTGTTTAGCTTTACCTTTTTTTTTTTTTTACGACGAGTCTCACTCAGTTGCCCAGGCCGGACTGTAGTGGCGCAATCTCAGTTTACTGCAACCTCCACTTCCTGGGTTCAAGCAATTCTCCTTCCTCACCCTCCAGAGTAGCTGGGACTACAGGTATGCACCACCACACCCAGCTAATTTTTGTATTTTTAGTAGAGAAAGGGTTTCACCATGTTGGCCAGGCTGGTCTCGAACTCCTTGCCTCAAGTGATCCACCCACCTTGGCCTTCCAAAGTGCTGTGATTACTGGCATGAGCCACGGTGCCTGGCCTAAATTTACCTTTTAAATATGCTTAGGTAAATACCTCATAATAACCTCTTTGGAACAATAAGAAGAAGAAATATCATTCAAGAGCATGTTGTCAACACTAAATTTCAGAGTTCTCTGAAATAATAAATAATTCCGTTCTCTGAAACAAACAAACAAAAAGCATATGATGCATCTCTACAGAAACTTGCTTCAATTTACCTTTTAAATATTTGATGTAGACACTTTATCATAAGCCATAGGAACAAATGTAAGAATTATTATTCAATAGCATGTTAATCAACAGTAGATCACAGAGTTCTTTAAGTGCTAAACACTCTCATTCTCTGAAAGAAAACAGCACATGATGTACTTTGCCAAAGCTTGCTTAGATTTACCTTTTTTGTTTTGTTTTTGTTTTTTGTTTATTTTTTGAGACAGGGTCTTACTCTGTCACCCAGGCTGGAGTACAATGGCGCCATCTCAGCTCACTGCAACTTTTGCCTCCTGGACTCAAGAAATCCTTCCAACTCATCCCCAAAATAGTTGGGACCACAGGCACACACCACCACACCCAGCTAATCTTTGTGTTTTTCAGTAGAGATGGGGTTTCACCCTGTTGCCTGAGCTGGTCTCGAACTCCTCAGCTCAAGTTATCTGTCCACCTCAGCCTCCTAAAGTGCTGGTATTGCAGGTGTGAGCCATCACTCCTGGCCTAGATTTACCTTTTAAATGTGTATATTTTAACACCTCATTATAATTCCTTAGGAAAAATGTAAAAAAATGTTATTCAATAGCATATTATCAACAGTAGATTACAGAGTTGTTGCCATTAAGCCTTTCTTTTCTCTGAATGAAAACAGCACATGATGCATCTGTTAAGAATTGTGCTTGGCCTTATCTTTTATGTTTTATCTTTTTTTTTTTTTTGAGACAGTCTCGCCCTGTCACCAGGCTTTACTGCAATGGTACAATCATGGCTCACTGCAGCCTCAACCTCCTGGGCTCAGGTGATCCTCTCACCTCAGCCTCCTGGGCTCAGGTGATCCTTTTACCTCAGCCTCCTGAATAGCTGGAATTACAGGCACATGCCACCATGCCTGGATAATTTTTTTGTATTTTTTGTAGAGGTAGGATTTTGCCATGTTGTCCAGGCTAGTTTTGAACTCCCGGGCTCAAGCAGGCCACACGAGCCACCATGTCCAGCCAGACTTACCTTTCAAACACGTTTTGTAATACCTCATAATGAATCCTTAGAAACAAATGTAAAAAAGAAAATCATGGGCCAGGCGTGGTGGCTCAAGCCTGTAATCCCAGCACTTTGGGAGGCCAAGACGCGCGGATCATGAGGTCAGGAGATCGAGACCATCCTGGCTAACATGGGGAAACCCCGTCTCTACTAAAAAATACAAAAAACTAGCTGGGCGAGGTGGTGGGCCCCTGTAGTCCCAGCTACTCGGGAGGCTGAGGCAGGAGAATGGCGTAAACCTGGGAGGCGGAGCTTACATTGAGCTGAGATCCGGCCACTGCACTCCAGCCTGGGCGACAGAGTAAGACTCTGTCTCAAAAAAAAAAAAAAAAAAGAAAGAAAATCATTCATTAGCATGTTGTCAAAAAGAGACTTTTAAATTTTTTATGTTATAAACAATTCCATTCTCTGAAACAAAACCGCACGTGACACATCTCTGAAGAAGCTTGCTTATATTTATATTTTAAGTATTTATATGTAAACACTTCATAATAACTCCTTGGGAATAAATAAGAAATATTATTTAACAGCATGTTATCAAAACTAAATTTCAGGTCAGGCACGGTGGTTCAGGCCTATAATCCCAGCACTTTGGGAGACCGAGGGAGGTGGATCACTTGAGCCCAGGACTTCAAGACTAGCCTGGGCAATGTAGCAAGACCTCAACTCTACTAAAAATAAAAAATAAAACATAAAAACATTAGCCCAATGTGGTAGCACATGTCTATGATGCCAGTGACATGGGAGACTGAGCTGGGAGGACTGCTTGAGCCTGGGAGGCAGGAGTTACACTAAGCCAAGATAGTGCCACTGTAATTCAGTCTGGGTGACAGAGTAAGACTTTGCTTCAGAAAAAAAGAAAAAGAAAAACCACTAAATTTCAGATATCTCTTTGTGATAAATAGTTCATTTCCTGAAAGAAACCAGCCCATGGTGCCTTTCTGCCAAAGCTCACTTATGGTTACCTTTTAAATGTGTATATGTTAACACCTCATTATAAGCCCTCAGGAAAAGTATTTCAGTGTAAGAAATATCTTTCAATAGAATGTTGCCAACACTACATTACAGAGTTCTCTATGTAATAAATACTTTCATATTCTGAAAAAAAATAGCATGTAATGCATCCTTGAAGAAGTTTACTTAGATTTACCTTTTAAACATGTATATGTAAATTTGTAATAACTAATTTGGAACAAAGATAAGAAATATCATTCAATAGCATGTTATCAACACTATATTTAAGAGTTCTTTGGCTGGGCGCAGTGGCTGTAATCCCAGCACTTTGGGAGGCCGAAGTGCGCAGATCCCTTGAGGTCAGGAGTTCGAGACCAGCTTGGCCAACATGATGAAACCCTATCTCTATTAAAAATACAAAAATTAGCCAGGCATGGTGGTGTGTGCCTATAATCCCAGCTACTCAGGTGGCTGAGGCAGGAGAATCGCTTGAACTCAGGGGTCAGAGGTTGCAGTGAGCCAAGATCCTGCCATTGCACTCCAGCCTGGGTGACAGAATGAGACTCCATCTCAAAAAAAAAAGAGGTTTTTTTTATGTTAACCAATTTAATTATCTGAACAAAAGCAACATAATACATTTTTGGAGAAACTCATTTATATTTACCTTTAAACAAGTATATGTAAACACCTCCCAGTAACTTCTGTGGAGTAAAGATCACGAACACCATACAATAGCATGTTGTCAACACTAGATTCCAAGTTCTCTGTGTAATAAATACTTCTATTCTCTGGGGGAAAAAAACAAATTATGCATCTTTGCTGGGGGCACGGGCCTGGGGGTGGAGCCCTCGCCAGGGACTTCCCTTCCCTCCTTTCCTATTATTTAAAGGGACCACGCCTTTCCCAGCACTTCCCTCCTGTATCACTTATAAAAGCTAGTTTATCAAGTTCTAGCTCCTTCCCTTACTTGCTGTCCAACATCAGTATCTTTTTGTTTTGACCATCCTGATATATGGGATGGGAGGCAGCTGATCCTGTAAATTAAAAAGGACTGGAAATTAGGAGACCTGAAAATGCATGTTTGCTTGTTGGTTTACAAGCTGCATGTCTTTGGGTAAGTCACTTATCTTCTCCAGGCTCAATTCTTTCATCTGGAAAGCCCATCTCACAGAACAGCTGTGAGGATCCAATGAAGTGATGCTAGCAAAAGGTGCTTGCTTCGTACATGTTTTTGATGATGCCTTTGCCATTTGATTGCAGTGTTAAACTTAATAAATTTTGCATGTAAAATGTGTACTTTTTATAAAAAATATTTAATGTTCATCTTGAAAACATTATGCTGAATGAAATAAACCATAGGATGATTATTGTATTAATATGATTCCACTTATATGAGGTGCCTAAAGTAGTCAGATTTACAGAGACAGAAAGTACAATGGTGGGTACCAGGAGCTGGTGGGAGAAAGGAAATGGGAGGTTAGCGTTTTCTTTTTTTTCTTTTTTGAGATGGAGTCTCACTCTGTCGCCCAGGCTGGAATGCAGTGGTATGACTGGATTCTAGGCTAAGTGGAGCTGCAGACAACTTTGACCTGTTTGACAAACTTACTGTGGGCTCTGCTCCCTGCAACTTCTGCCTCCTGGGTTTGAGCAATCCTCTTGCCTCTGCTTCCTGAGTAGCTGGGATTACAGGCATGCGCCACCACGCCTGGCTAATTTTTGTATTTTTAGTAGAGATGGGGTTTCACCATGTTGACCAGGTGGTCTTGAACTCCTGACCTCAAGTGATCTGCCTGCCTCGGCCTCCCAAAGTGCTGGGATTACAGGTGTGAACCAACGCGCCCAGCTGAGGTTAGCATTTAATGGGCACAAAGTTTGTTAGGGAAGATAAAAAGTTTTAGAGATGGATAGTAGTGATGGTTGGACAACACTGTGAATATACATAATGTACTGAACTGTACTTTAATAAAATTTACCATTATTATGCATTTTTTTGCCACAATAAAAAATGTGGGAAAAAAAACTAATGTTCAGGCAGTGCTATTCACAGTAACCAAATGATGGAAACAGCCCACATGTCCATTGACTGATGAACAGATAAATTGTGGTATGCAAATACAATGGAACATTATTCAGCCATAAAAAGGAACAGAGTGCTGATACATGCTATAATGTGGGTGAACCTCCAAAACGTTATGTTAAGTAAAAGAAGTCAGACACAAAATTTACATTTTATGATTACATTTATATAAAATATCCAGAATAGGTAAGTCAATAGAGAGAAGACAGATTGACGGTTACCAGGGGCTGGGTGTGGGACAAGAAGGGAATAGAAAGTAATTGCTTAATGAGTATAAGGTTTTCTTTTGGGGTGATGAAATGTCTTGGAACTAGATAGAGGTGGTAGTTGCACAACATTGTGAATATAAGAAATGCCACTGAGTCTCCACTTTAAAATAGTTTCATGTTATGTGAATTCCATCTCAGTAAAAAGATTATCTTGTTTCTGCTCTTGGATTATACCTTTGGGTAGAAAAAATCTGGAGGTTTTGCTGGCCATAAACTCGGTAACTGTTTAATGTATTATTTTGTTGTCAAAGAAGTTAATGTAATTGTATATTATGCCTGGTCATATACCTCTGTTTTAGGAGAGAGGAGGTTCCTAGAGCACATGCTAAGAAGTGTATCTTTTTCATGTGATATCTTATTCACATGTGAAAGAAATTGTACTGTGCTCTGTGTTTTCTCTGAAGACCTAAACACACTTTTGGATTTTTCAATTAGACATTGATGTATATTAATCAAACTCTTGGGATAAGAATTTCCTGAAATCACACATTTTAAATATCTGACTTGCACTGCAAGTAATGTCTGAGTAAGAGCCTACCAAATCAACCCTTCTTCAGAAAACCAGTGTAAACTTCAGAAAGCAGCTGCCTGAGGGCCTCAGAGGGTGAACACAGGACTAAATCTCTGTGACCTTGGGTTAAGCATTGATTTCTTAGATATAGTACAAAAAGCACAGGGATAAAAGAAAAAAAAAAAACTGATATATTGGACTATGCTTTAAATACTTATGTGCTTCAAATGACAGCGTCAAGAATATGAAGACAGCCCACAGACTAGGAGAATGTATTTGTATTTGCAAATCACATAAGAGACTAGTATCGAATATAGAAAGAATTTTAACAACTCTAGGAGGGTTCCTGGTGAGGAGTCCACATGCAGAGGAGGAAAATTATTTGTCATGAGCTCTGTTTCTACATTTTAGCTTCAGGGCAGTTGTAGTCAGTAGACTGCTAGGTGACAGAGGATCCAGTGGAAAAACTGCAGTTTCTCTGGCATAGCAAATCAGAGGACTGATGGCTGGGGCAGCTGAAACTGCTGGAGTCGGTGGGTGATCCTGAAAAGGAAAATGCTAGAGAGGGGATCCCCAATCCTGTTTGCCCACATCTCTCTCTGGTTGACCCTTGAACACGTGTGAAGCCTAATAAAAAGCATCTAAGGAAAACCTACAACTGATATCACTTAATGGTGAATGACTGAACACTTTGCCCCTGTGATCAGGAACAGGACAAGTGTATGTCTGTTCTCATCACTTTGCATCAATATTGTATTGGAGGTTCTAGCAAGGGCAATAAGGCAAGGAACAGAAACAAAAGGCATTCAGATTGGAAAGGAAGAAGTAAAACTGTCACTTTTTTTAAAAAAAACAGATAACATAATCATAAATAGAAAATCCTAAGGAATTCACTAAACTACTAGAAGTGATAAATGAGTTTAGTAAGATTTCAGGATACAAAATCAATATATGAAAATCAACAGCATTTCCAAACATTAGCAATGAAAAACCTGAAAGTGAAATTAGGAGAATACAATTAAATACAAATCAGTAAAATAAAAGATTAAAATATGAATAAAAAGAGAAACACAAAAGTGGTACACTGAAAACTACAAAACATTGTTGAAACCATAGATTGAATGAAATGGAAATATATCGCATGTTCATGGATCAGGAAGACATACTAGTATCAATATGGCAATACTTCTGAAATTGTTCTACAGATTCAGCACAATCACTGTCAAAGTGCTAGCTGGCTTTTTTGCAACAAATTGAGATCTGACTCTAAACTTCCTATGGAAATGCAAAAGACCCAGAATAGGCAGAACAATCTTGAAACATGACAGTTGAAGAACATAACACTTCCCAGTGTCAAAACCTACAAAGCGATAGTAATCAAGGCAGCATGATATTGGCATAACGAGAGACATAAATTAGTCAAATAGAATTATGAACTTGGAAGCAAAACTTTAGATTTGTAATCAATTTATTTTTGGCAGGGTGCCAAGGGAGTTCAACGGGTTAAAGACTGGCTTTGTCAACAAATAGTGCCTGACACTGGATATCATATACAAAAGGATAAATTTAGACCTCCACCCCCACCTCACACTATAAACAAAAAAATCATGCAAAATTGATCTTTGGCCTCAACGTAAGGGCCAAGCTATAAAACTCTTAGGGGAAAACACAGGACTAAACCTTTGTGACCTTGGGTTAAGCATTGATTTCTTAGATATAGTACAAAAAGCACAGGGATAAAAGGAAAAAAACTGATATATTGGACTGTGCTATAAATAGATACTTATGTGCTTCAAATGACAGCATGAAGAATGTGAAGACAGGCCCACAGACTGGGAGAATGTATTCATATTTGTAAATCATGTAAGAGACTAGTATCAAATATATAAAGAATTTTAACAACTCAGAAGACAATCCAACTAAAAATTGGTAAATTATTTGAACAGACATTTCTTAAAGATTTACAAATGGACAATAAATTCATGAAATGATGCTCAACATGAAACGGTGCTGAACATATCTCATTAGAGATATGCAAATCAGAACCACACTGAGATACTACTATATCCCCACTAGAATGGCTGTAATAAAAAAAGGTAATAAGTGTTGGGAAGGATGCAGAGAATTTGCATAAATATATACTACCTTTACCTCTAAGGTATGAGTTATCTTATATAATAGTCATTTAAAGATTTCTATGCTGGAAGAATTAACACAGAAAGAGAATATATTTTTAGTGAGGAATATCTGCATTTTTATCAAAAAATACAATTTTCTATACTATACCCTCTATGATTTTTGAATTACATACATATTACAAAGCTACAATAATCAAAATAGTATGGTACTAGCATAAAAACAGACATATAGATCAGTGAATGGAACAGACAGCCCTGAAATAAGCCCTCTTGTCTATGGTCAAATGATCTTTGATGAGGGTGTCAGGATCACTCAATGGGGAATGGACAGTCTCTTCAACAAATGGTGTTGAGAAAACTGAATATCCATATACAAAACAATGAAGTGAGCCCCTTATCTTACATTATATACAAAAATTAATTCAAAATTGATGAAAGGCCTAAGCTGAAGACCTAAAACTACTCCTAGAAGAAAACATGGGGAAAAAGCTCATGACATTGGATTTAGTCATAAAATTTCTTGGATATGACAACAAAAGGCATAGGCAACAAAGCAAAAATAGACAAATGGGACTACATCAAATCTTGAAACTCCTGTACATCAAAAGAAATAGAGTGAAAATTTCTGCCACAGAATAGCAGAAAATAATTGCAAATCTTATATCTGATAAGGTGTTAATATGCAGAATATATAAGGAATTCCTGCAACTCAACAACAACAAACCAAATAACCAAATTTAAAAATGGGCAAAGGACTTGAATAGATATTTCTCCAACAAAAGATATAAATATGGCTGACAAGTGTATGAAAAGATGTTTAATACCGTTAATAATTGAGAAATGCAAATCAAAACCACAATGAGATATCACCTCATATCCATGAAAATGGCTACTATAAAAAAAACCCCAGAAAATAACAAGTGTTGGGTGAGGATGTGGAGACATTGCAACCCTTGTGCATTGTTGGTTGGAATATATAATGGAACAATGGTTACAGAAAAGAGTATGGATGTTCCCCAAAAAAATTAAAAATAGAATTACCATATGATCCAGCAATTCTACTTCTGGGTATATACCCAAAAGCATTGAAAGTGAGATCTCTGTGAGATATTTGCACATCATGTTCATTGCAGCATTATTCACAAGAGCCGAGAGGCAGAACCAACTCAAATGCCCATGTAGGGATGAAGAAAATGTGGTATAAACATACCATAGAATATTATTCAGCCTTAAAAAATAAGGAAATCCTGTCACATGCAATAACAAGAGTGAACCTGGACAGCATGATACTAAGTGAAATAAGGCATCACAAAAAGAAAAATACTGTATGGTTCCACTTAGATGAGGTATTGAAAGTAGTCAAACTCATAGAAACAGAAAGTAGAATGGTGGTTGCCAGGGTTGGGAAAGGAGAAATGGGGAGATGATGTTCAGTGGGTATACAGTTTCATTGCTGCTAGAGGAAAAAGTTCTAGGGCTCTGTTGCATAACAATGTGAATTTTCTTAACACCACCGAATTGTACACTTAAAAATGGTTAGGATGGTAAATTTTATCTTAATGTATTTTTACCACAATTAAAAATAAAAATTAAAAAATTGTATTTGTAACCAAAAAATCTTCCCAGAAAGAAAACTCCAGGTCCAAATGGCTTCACTGATGAATTCCAGCAAACATTTGAGGAAGAACTAACATTGAGAGTACACAGACTTTTTTGGAAAATAGAGCAGTAGGGAACATTACCCAACTAATTTTATGAGGCTTGTATTACCCTCATAAATACAATATTTGTCTGATACTAAAACCAGACAAAAACATCACATGAAAAGGAAACTACAGACTATATTCCCTGTGAGCATAAACTGAAAATCTGTAATTAAAGAAAGCACTTACAGAAATATTAGTAAATTAAATTCTGTAACTTACACAAAGAGTAAAACATCAAGGCCAAATGAGATTTATGCAAAGAATGCACTGTTGGCACAACATCTGAAAAATTTGTCAATGAAATTCACCAGATTAGAGATAAAAGGAGAAAACCCATTTGATGATCTCAATAAACACAGAGACAGCATTTGACAAAATTCAAAACACGTTCCTGGTAAAAACTTAGCAAACTAGAAGTGGAAACTTCCTCAATATAATAAATAGCATCCAGGAAAAACCTACAGCTGAAATTATATTCAGTGGTGAAAGATAATACTTCCCCTCTGAAAAATCAGAACAAGGCAAAGGATGCCTGCTCTCTGCATTTATATGTAACATTGTACTGAAAGCCTTAGTGCAATAAAGCAATGAAATGAAATAAAAGTCATAAGATTAGGGAAGAAGTAAAGTTGTTTTTATTGCCGACAACCTGATCATTAAGTAGAAAATCCTAAGGAATATATATATAAAACAAGTGCTAAAATCAATTGAACTTATCAGAGTTGTAGGATACAAAGTCATTATAGAAACGCATTTTTTAAATAGATAAACAGTTGTTTAAAATTCATCCTTCTCCTCTACTTCTTCCTCGTCTTCTTCATCTTCCTCTTCCACCTTTTTTTCAGGCAACTTTAGCAGGATCCTTTGCAGCATCAAACTTTCTAGACTTACAGTCAGCAACATCCTTCTCACACTTCTCCTTCAGCTTTGCTGCCTTGCTGATTGATACGGTTTGGCTCTGTGACCCCAACCAAATCTCACCTGGAATTGTAATCCTGATAATCCCCACCTGTCGAGAGCAGGACCAGGTGGAGGTAATTGGATCACGGGGGCGGTTTTCCCCACGCTGTTCTTGTGATAGTGAGTTCTCACGAGATCTGGTGGTTTTATAAGTGTCCGACATTTCCCCTATTGGCACTCACTCCAACCTGCCACCCTGTGAAGAAGATGCTTGTTTTTCCTTCCCTTCTGCCTTCCTGAGGCCTCCCCAGCAATGCGGAACTGTGAGTCAATTAAACCTCCTTCCTTTATAAATTACCCAGTCTCAGGTTTTTCTTCATAGCAGCGCGAGACTGGACTAATACAGTGAGGTAAAGCTGCTTTACACTGTCATTTAAATTATTCCACATCTCGTCCAACTTTGTTGACACATCTCCAATAGAGATGCTAGGCTTTATGAATTTGACCTTGGGGCAGAATTCTGAACCAAACAGGAGGAATCCAGATGGTGGCCTTTTGTGGGCATTAGGATCCTTCTTCTTGCCTCCTTTAGCTGGTACGTAATCCTTCATTTCCCGATCATAGTGTAATTTATCCATCTTTGCCATTTCATCAAATTTAGACTTCTCTTTCCCAGACATTGTCTTCCACCTCTCAGAGCACTTCTTGGAAAATTCTGCAAACTTGGCAGGGACCACTGGGTTTTTCTTCTTAAGTTCTTCTCTGCACATCTGCACAAAGAAGGTGTAGGTAGATATCTTGCCCTTTGGTTTCTTGGGGTCATGGATTGGCAAACAATATTAGAATGAAAATTCTCTCCAAATTGATCTATAAATTTAATTCCAATCAAAATCCTAGCAGCCTCATTTGAAGGGGTTTACAGACTGATTCTAAAATTCACATGGAAAGACAAAGAACTGTAAATGGTCAAGACAATATTTAAAAAGACAAAGTAGCAATAGCATGCCTAGTGCCCAGATTTTGTTTTCTATACCATTCTCCAATAAAAGCAACAGAAACTCTTGGATAAGTTGCTGATTCTAGAACTGGGGTAAGAAATACATAGGATGAGACTGGGTCATCTTGTAGTGCCAGAAAGAAAGGAAAAAACAAAGCAAAATCACTTACAGGGATATGTCAAAGGGGCACAGGAGCCAACTGAATGAGCTGTCAACAGCCAAAGCTGGACCAATTTGAGCAGCAAATTGTGTTGGATTATAACCCATAGTTTGTAACCCAGTGAAAAATACCTACTCAGTAATTTTCAGAACTATCAAGGTCATTCAAATACAAGGAAAATCTGAAAAAGAGCCACAGCCAAGCAGAGTGAAAGGAGACATGACAACTAAAAGTACCATGGTTTTCTATTTGGGATTTTGGAACAGAGAAAGGACATTAGCTAAAGACTAAGGGAATCTGAATAAAGTTTGAGACTTTAGTGAATTATAGTATGTCACTACTGGTTTATTAATTGTAACAGGTGTACAATGCTAATGTAAGAGATTAAAATAGGAAAATCTGAGTACAGGGTATGTGGTAATTTTGTGCTGTCTTCTAAATTTTTCTGTTGATCTAAAACTGTTTTTAAAGTGTATTAAAAAAACAAGATAAGATGGGAGGACCTAACCCGACTTGATTCCAATATTTATTACAAAACTACAATATTAGCCACTATAAATAAAGTGTGGCCAGGCATGGTGGCTCACGCCTGTAATCCCAGCACTTTGGGAGGCCGAGGCGGGCAGATCACGAGGTCAGGAGATCGAGACCATCCTGGCTAACACAGTGAAACCCCGTCTCTACTAAAAATACAGGCGTGGTGGCGGGCGCCTGTAGTCCCAGCTAGTCGGGAGGCTGAGGCAGGAGAATGGCGTGAACCCGGGAGGTGGAGCTTGCAGTGAGCTGAGATCGCGCCACTGTACTCCAGCCAGGGTGACAGAGCAAGACTTCGTCTCAAAAAAAAAAAAAAAAGTGTGCAATTTTCATGAGAGACATGCAGATGAATGGAACAGAGCAGAGAATCCATATGTAGACTCTCACTTCTAAGACCAACTCATTAGCAAAGGTGTCTAGGTAATTCAGTGTGAAAAATAATAGTGTTTCAACAAATAGAGCTGAACCAACTGAATGTCTCTGGGAAAAAAATACCCTGAACTTTTATTTCACTTACCCTTTCCCAAACTTTTCCTTCAGTTACTTCTATTCCACTTAACTTGAAATGTCCTATTGACCTAAAATGAGTGCTAAACATACAAAACATCAAGATATGAAATGACGAAGGTGTATGGTGTCTACCTTCATGTGTGACACCTCAGCCAGTCTTGATGATGGGCAGGACACGTGGTTTTTTAATTCACTGACAAATTGAGTCCTCAAATGACTGTGTTAGACATGTGACATGTGCCTCATTTTATAGATAAGGATACAGGCTCAGGTAAGTTGTTTGTTGCCCAGGGTTGTCCAGCTAGTGGGGCAGACACTGTTGGTGCCTGTGCCATTTCCCCGTGGTCCATTTTTGCAGCACCATAGCTGCAGTGGACAGTTCTGAGTAAGTTCAGACTTACCATCCTTCCAGAGGCATGCTCTGTGTTTCTTTCCACTCTGGGCACTATGGGAACCTGTGTGACTCTCATGAAAGTGCAATCCAGAAGTGTGGGGGAATTTATGCTCCCTCATTCAATGGGGGACCTGAGCTGGTGGATAAATGCCCTAGTTTTTTCTTTCAGACAGATAATGTTAGCTGCTTTCTGTACACTCTCTTTCAGATTATGGTAAAATTCAGTCTCCAGTGCCTAAAGCATTGACTTTTATTACATCAAATTACATTTCCCATTCTTTTCTGTGATTTTCTTCCTGCTCCTGGGATCACTTCTCAAACTACTGTACCCAAGTCCTAATTTCAGGCTGTACTTCTTGTTGGAACCAAGAGTGGCTCTACACAGCAGATGCTCTGAATGGGACTCTGGAACTGGACTGTCCTCTCACTGGTCAGACAGCAAAGAAGACTGTGATAAGTTAATGGTAACAACCTTTGACTGTCTGTATTATTATAGTTACTAAGAAGGTGAGACTGGGTCATCTTGTAGTGCCAGAAAGTAAGGAAAAAACAAAGCAAAATCACTTATAGGGACACGTCAAAGGGGCACAGGAGCCAACTGAATGAGCTGTCAACAGCCAAAGCTGGACCAATTTGAGCAGCAATTGTGTTGGATTATAACCCACGGTTTGTTCTCAGGTACAAAATACCTGCTAAGCAGGGCTCGATTGCTGGGAAAGGCTGTAGTTACATAGCAGAAGGTGAACAGAAGGCAGTACCTTGTACTATTATAGTACAGTCTCTGTACTATTATAGTTACTAAGACTCTCCCTTGTACTGGATTGAGATGAGGTACAGGTGAAAAGGGGAGAGGTAGGTTATAAAGCAGCTCTGCACTTGACTAGTACGGGGCAAAAGTATTGTCATGTACTGACATGTGCTGTGAAGTTGGCTGCTTTTTGATAATTGCCTTAGAAACTTTGAAGAAAAAGAATTAGGCTCAGACCAGCGAACTATTTCGGGGCATTCCAGAGAGCCAGGCAGGCATCATGGCAATGTTTAAAGAGACCTATGTCTGTTGTAGACAGAAGGCAAACTGTGTGAAAATAATCCTAAGGGTTATTCCTTCAATCCTAAGGGTGGCGAGGCAACAAAGGAACGTGCAGGTTTGAGAGGTCACATATGCTAAACTCAGAGCTGTGAAAGGGAAGGAGTCCCTGGATCTGGAATAGGGGTATTTGTTGAAAGTACTTTACTTCAAAAATTTGAACCTCCAGGTTTCCCAGAACATTTCAGGCCACCAGAAGTAGCTCTCTCCCACTAGAGAAGAGCTGCCCCTTGCAAAACCACTCAGCTGGAGGGGAGGCTTTGCAGGTTAATACTTGTCCTCCTAAGCATCATCTGCTTCTCTGACCTCTCATTACCTTCAGACCAATGATTAAGATAAAGTCTGATTATACATAGTCCTGGCAGGGAAATTCAGTTTCTGTCCTGGGAGGAAACAGACTTTCATGGGAAGACTTGGAAGAACTGGGTAATATATACTGGCATGATTCAGGGGAAGGTGTGTAGGAGTGGATCTTGAGGGGGTTGGAAGGAGGGACATATAATAAGGCAGGGTAGGAAAGAATTTATTGTCATAGGAGTACTCTGCTTCAAATTAGGATTGAATATCTTGGCAAGAATACTTAGGAGTAATATGCCATAAACATTCTTATTAGTTTTAATATTAAGATTCTAACTCAAGCTTGTCCAACCTGCTGCCTGTGGGCCGCACGTGGCCCAGGATGGCTTTGAATGCATCCCAACACAAATTCATAAACTTTATTAAAACAGTGTAAGAGTTATTGTGCATTTTTTTTAGATCATCAGCTATTGTTAGTGTTAGTGTATTTTATGTGTGGCTCAGACAATTCTTCTTCCAATGTGGCCAGGGAAGTCAAAAGATTGGCCACCCCTGTATAACTTGTTCACAAGAATCAGTGAAATATTAGACCACATTTGTGCTCTTTGAAGGTATGGGACATCCTCTATCCAACACCCTGAGGTCATAATTGGTCATTGTACCACAGGGTTCACATTGAACTGAGTGAAAGAAAGGATGATAATTTAAGAAGAATAAATGTGCTAGTTATCATCTGTGCACTGGCCAGACAATCCAAACCCAGTCCCCACATCTGAGGATCATTATGGGATGCACCTTTTGGATATGGGCAAGGGTTTGAAGTCTCTACCAAACCAACTGAAGTGATACTTAGCAGGAGGATGTACTTTTATTAAGGCATTATTAATTCAGGATGACACGTTTATTTGTCCGAGTTGAATATTTCTGTGATGAAGTGCAATGCTTTCCTATTATCTTTCAATCTTTGTATCATCAAAATTACAATGCCAGTTAATATACTACACTCAGAATATTTTAAATAACTTTATTTTTAAATTTAACAAGCTCTTATTAGAAATGCTTTGGTATCAATAGAATAAAAAATGCTGGTTTTTCCCCAGTGAATCATGTCAAGTAACTGGAAAAGTTACACGTTTGTTTTCCCCAGCTTTTTGGGATTTTTTTCACAAATAATGACTACTACTTATTCACATGGCTTAATATGGTACACTGTAATGATAATATTTTGGACTTCAGAAAAAATAAAATATCCAGAAGAGAAATTTGCAAATGCTTCTTAGTTTCTTCTCCAAATGATGTTTATATAGGTGGTACAACTCTTAGATCACCTTTTTTCCCAGCTTTGCCATTCTCATCCTTAAAGCTGCAAATTAAGAAAAAAAAAAAGACAGTTACAAAAAATCCTCAATTTTTACTCTAAATGGCCATTCATAGAATGCAGGAAAGTTTAGAACATACCTCAGATGGTTTTATCCAACAATGTGAGCATTGATTTAGTAGCACAAAAAGACAGTAGAAATAATAAGCTATGGTTAACTTAGGGCAGAAGCAGGTTCAGAACTAGAAGGAACCTATTTCTATAAAGGTTAGAAAAATTAGTAGAGCAAACACAGTACAAGTGGAACAAATACAGGATTAGTGCACAGTTTCCCTATTAGCCATACATACAGATTCCTGTAGGTTGATGACTGTATTTTATGTACATTTCTGAGCTATATACTGCCAAAATAAAATGGTGTTTACACTTAAACTCTATTTCATGATTGTGTTTGCTTTCAGCTCATTCAACTTCCTTTCCCAAAGGAGCTCTGGCCTTTGGATATATAATAACAAGAACAAATTTCTTTATGAATGAAAGAAACAATGTGAACCAGTTATTAAAAGCTGGAGTGATTATAAAATGTCTTTGTCAAGATATAAGCATGCTTTAAAATGGCAGATACATCTTTTTGGATATATTCTTCTGCTAATAATATATTGAATGTAGAAAGCATTTTTTAAAAAGTGTAGATATAGAATGTATAACACTTTTCTGGTATTCTGCATGAATATTCTGATATTCTATTCTTATTATTTAGGATTTCAGTGTATAGCTGCCTTAGTCATGTTCCAAAAGTTGAGAGATGCTTTCAAGGCACAGATCTAAAGATTATGTTAATGATCTAATATCACATTCACGTGTAAAATGGCCCAAGAACAAGCTATGTAACTGATTGGACAATTTTGTCTAATGAAAAATAAAATGGAAGACATGTTTTCTTATTTCTATGCCATATATTGGTTACCTTTTGACCATGGAAATGACCCCGTGCCTAAGAAAACTTTTTGCACAAATATGAGAAGGGATGGGATCTAATTCTTAACAAGACCATGATTATTTTAATTGTCACTCCACTTCTATGAAATATTTTCATTTCAATGAAGCTAAAGAGCATTATTTCCCCTGAAACTTTAAAAGGGATGATCATTTCTAGTGGCAGGGCCAAGAGTATTCCCTAGAATTTAGGATGAGCTGAGAGAATGTGCTCTGTAGCAAGAAGGTCTCGATTGCTGGGAGAGGCTGTGATTACATAGCAGAAGGTGAATAGAAGGCAGAAAGCAAGGCTTTATGAAGTTTCTACTGTTGGATTTTATGGATCTCTGCCTTGCCCCTACCAACCAAAGAGAGTAGGAGTGAGGGGCTTTTTAAGAGTGTCTGTTAAGTCACGGGCAAATTGCTTTTTCTTATAGTCACTCCTCACTGTAAGATTCCATAAATTGGGCACATCCTGTGTGCTGTGGACATTCAGAGAAGTTTGCTAGAGTCTGCTTTCTTTTCTCTCCTTTTTTCAAGCCTATGTCAAGTAGACAGTGTGAGTTCCAGTAAATGCATGGGGCCAGAGCATGTTGGCAATAGAAGACCTGGTTTAGCAGCTAAAAACCCTGGGCCATCAGTTCTCTTTTTTACTTCTATTTTCTGCTCCTCTCTGATCCCTGCCTCTTCTTCCCATAGCATTTTAGATGTATGGGTTCAGCTGGCTGAACTTGGTAGAAGTCTCCTTACTCTCAGTGTCCCTTGGACTCTAATGGCTGTTGCAGGTTGGCAATCAGCAGCAGTAGCATGTGAACTCCCAGAGCTGAGGTCCCTACCACTTCATCCTGGAATGCCACTGACATCTCTAAGAGGACAGAATAGAGCTGGGAGTACAAGAATAGGTTGGTGAGGACTACCAAAGAAAGCCAGCTACTACCCACTGATTGGTAGGGGTAGCAGTGAGCTCCCACGCAGAGCTGGCTGGGGCCATGCAATGGTGGAAGTGTCTGGCATTGAGCTTTATCCTACGAACATGTTATATTTACATTAAGCAGATGGACATAATGTTGCCTGAATTTTTCTGTCATGTCTTACTTGGTTCAAAATGTTGACTAACAAAATCTTGTCTTTAGAATCTCCAGGTTCCACCTTTTCCCATTTCTTTCTTCTTCATGCAGTTTTCCAAATTAAAATTGCTCTTAGATAAGGCATTGATAACCATATTTATACCAAGGGAAAAGAGACGAACAATTCTTAACTATTATGCCTACTGGGGCTATTTATATTAAATAGGGGATATATACCATAAATAAAGGAATTGACCTAAATGGTGAGTTTTCAAGTATCATGAGCAATTTTTGGGGAGTAATGGGGAGAAGCTCAACCCATTTGGTGTTTGTGAAATTGGAGGACATAGGTGGTTATGTATTCTTTGTATATGGATGGTACCTGAGGGCATATGACACTGTGACTGACTTATTTTTAAAACCTACTTAAAAAATACACATCAGCTCTGTAGTCTGTATGCCGAATTGGAAAACAGCAACGTAAAGCAATATCATGGTGGAAGGTGAGGAATTTGGAGCATTCTGTTTATAAGATACTTTGATTGATAATACAGAACTCTGTATTGTTACTTTGTCTGGAATAGGTTTTCCTGTTTTCATTATTTTTGTTCAGGGGCATGATTAGTGTTGTCTGGAAATGTTAGTCACTTCCTGTCATTTTCCATGGGGTAAATGTGTTGACAAGGTTAGAGGAGAAGAAATAAGGGTGTTCAGGAGGAGCTGGCTAATATCCAAGTTCAGAAAAGGGAGGTTTTATAGTAGATAATGTCACTGCTATTGACCATAAACAGCGTGTTCCTCTTTTCTAAGTCTTCCGTGTTTTTTGTTTTTAAAATGAGTTTAAGATGGCAAAGTTTGATCAGTGAACAAAGCTCTTAAGATGGAAAGAAACTTAGTATCTTCAGCTTTCCATTGTGGGACATATCAGTCAACTCTGATTGAGGAAGTTATATACATGTATATTTTCCAAATCTTAGAAATTCTTCAGGTAATGAAATTTATCATTGGGATACCTACTGTAACTACTTAAAAGAACGGGAGAAGGTTCATTTTACTCTATTATTAGCTACCTAATATTGGACTGATGGGTTGTAGAGGAAGAAATATTATTGAATTGTGCAGGTACTACCGCACTTCCATAGAATTATCAAGTTCAACTTGTGAAATTAGCCATACTTAATGTTTATTGCTTTTTAATGAGAATCCTTCCATTAGAGACATTTAAAATTACTATCCCTAGCAAGCATATAGAAAGTTTATGTCAGGGTAATTTGATTTACATCTTTAGCCAAGGTAAGTACAGCTATTATAACTGATTTTGTCAGGTTCTTATTTATTCTTTATAAATGATAACTAGAATATAATATTTAAGTAATAACAAGGAATCTAAAATTGAGAAGCTATCACTTTTGTAGAAAAAAAGTGGTTAAAGTTATTTTCCACTCAAGGGCTAAAATAGCTGGTTTGCTATAAAGCTATAAAAATTTTATGAAGAATGAGAAATGCTAATATATAGAAAATGGAAAAGATAAATATGCCAAGTTGGGGAAGACTATGCAAAGTTAAAGGTTATAGAAAACATAAAATAAACATTCTATTTTAAAATGTAGAAAAATTAGGAAAATAAAATTAATGAAACTAGAGACATATGGAGAAACAAGATACAGTAAGGCAATAAAATTCTCTGAAAATAACATTTGTTTCTTGTACTTTCTTGCAAAATTAAGGCAATTTGTTAACTTATATAAGAAGTTTAAATCACAGTGAGGCACAAATAAAGTAGTGAAAAGATTCTAGTGGGAAAAGATATGTTATTGATGCTCCAACATATTAGTGACCCAAATACACTGACAAGCAGCACCATACCATGATAGAAGATGAAATTCAAGTTATTAAAGTTCATCAATACAATATCAAATAAGGCAATGATTTATTTTTACTTTCTTTATCTTTTGAAGTGACTTAATCACTTTACTATAGTGATAATAATCCCTATCAGCATTAATAAAAAAATCTCAGTGTGTCTTAGTTTATGAGGTGGTCAGAGAAGCCAAAAGCAAGACTGTGTTAGCACAAGAGAAGCTGGTCACATGACTGAACAGCAGTGGCATGCCTTGTCATTTTTATTACCTGTTAAGGATGGATCCTCAGTCCCATCTCCAGTTGTCTGAACATCAAATGGGGAATGGTGGACAGGGCTGCCTAAGCTTTCTTCTTGCTCCTTCAGAGATATGGAATTTTTGTGGGGAGATTTATGATTTGTGTTTTCATGAGGACTAGCTTCTGATCTTTTTCTAGGAAGTGGTGTTGGTTTGGCTGGCTGGTACACCTGACTGTGGGGAGCTATGGGGTGGTAGGATGGTTTCTCAGCTTCTCCTTCATCCTCCTCCTCCTCATCATCATCAATCACAACTAGCTCAGCATGGATGATCCCATCATAGCCTATCAGAAGCTTCTTGTCTTCCTCACTGTCTTCTGCCTGCTGATACCCCATGAAAATCATTGTCACCGGTTCTGTATCATTTATGTCAGGAGGCAGGGAATGAACGATATTATATCTCACATCTTCCTCATCCTCCTGACAAGTGGGTGAAGAATTCTGGTGGTCAGATTTTCCAAATATTGTCTCTCTGGGGCTCAGCCTTGGCTTTGGGGAGGGTGCATCTTTGTCCCGCACGACATTCGATTCTTCCCAAGGAGTCATCAGCCTCTTTTGTGGGGTGTGAAGCATCTCTTCTGCTTGTTGAATCACTGATTGGGGATGAGGCACTGGCCGAATGGGACTGATATGATTGAAGTTGTTTTCCCTTTCCTCTGAAAGACCATTGTCCATATTGTGTATGGATTCATTTACATCAATATCCAGTCCATTAGTTTTAATCTTTATCCTTTCTTGAAAGTTTGGTCCAGGGGTCACCGTTTCTCTCTGTGGGGTTGTAGGCCTGTAAAAGGGATTGGCATATACAGGCTCATGATACTCTGTTGGGGATTTAGAGTTTCTCTCTGAAGCTTGTCTTAGAAGTTCCTCGACTTCAACTGGTGCCAGGCCATCGGTGCCATTGTATGCTGCACTGTGATTAGAACTTACTGCATATACTGACTTTTGCCCATCATCATAAACTTTTATTCCTGTACCTTTAAAGTCTTCTGATGGCAGAGGTATTGAAGACAGAACTGTACTTTCTCCAGTCTTCAAGTCTTTTTCAACTTTAATTTCCATGGCATATAAAGCTGTTAAGAAACGAATTTGATCTTTGATTTAGTTAACTTTTCTTTTATAAACTAACCTGCTTTCACAATGTTTATTTTTATATGACGTATACCCTTCATTTTTTTTATGTGAGATGTTGTCTGTTATATTTCTGATTTTACTCATTAATGATATAATGACTAACTGGAATAACATGGGTTTTTATGTAATGGTGTATGGAATTATTACTGAAAAACAGAAAGGGTTGAAGAAGAGAAGCTGATTAGAGGAGATAAGCTGATGGTTCCAAATAGGAAAGGATTTCATTGGGAAACTGAAAGATATCCTCTTTCCTATTAATAAATTCAGCAAGATGGATGTACCTTCTTTTGCATTTCTCAATGGACAGAATCAATCTCTTCTTTAGTCAAGAAGAATATGTTGCACTGTGCATCACAGTGGGCAAAGTGCCCAGAACAGTATATTTTATAAAGTTACATCCTTGTTGTACAGGCCAGCAGCCCGGTGAAATTATAGAGGTGTGTTCTACAGTTTTCACAATGAAGAGGCTGTTTAAATGTAGAACTGGGATGGAAACGGGAGGGAGAAGGCTAGAATCACACACTTCTCTTTCTGTCTTATGTTTCTTTTCATTTTCACTCCCATTTTCAAGTAGAGGAAGGACTGAAAAATAGAGCAATATCATCTACACTGAGACAAATGAACTGGAGAGAACTGGGGGAGATGAGATTTGCTTCATGACCCCGGTAAGATCCCTATGGCTGGAATTTCAATAGGAAAGGTAAAGCGTACAGAATTCTGTGCAAAATTACAGCTTGCTTTTGTTGTGTCCTCCCACCTTTCTTTCTGAACCCTTTTTGTATTTCTTACCTCCTCTATAGCCTCATGGTTCTTGGCCTTCCTTGACTACCCAAGAAAAACTGCAACACCTCTCATCTGCACTCTCCCTGTCCAGCTTCTCTGCTTTACTCTCTGTATTGCATTCTCTACCATGATATATTTAGTGAATACCTACTACGTGCCTAACTGAACCTGGCACATAGTAGCTATTCTCTAAATATTTGTTGAATGAATAAATGACTGCTATCTGCAAATAAAGAGTAGTTTTTCCTTCCACTCTAAAATTCAAAGGTTTCCTCTCTGCTCTAATGCAAACCTTCATTCTTCCAGAAGCTTTAAAGCATCAATTTTATGTAAGTCAATCTCCCATGGAGGAAAATAATGCCTAAACCTCCCGCAGGAATGTTTTCATTTTCAAAAAAGATCTTCGTAACCCCCAAAGCATGTCTATTGGATGGAATATATCAGGAGAAATACTTTTTGACCAGGGAAGCTTTGCTTTTAAGAGCTTCTTGTCTCCTTCAGACCTCTATCTTCCTTATCCCTGTCTGGTTTGTTAGGGAATAAAATGCATGGAATATATGCTATTAATATACCCCCATTATCATCACCTATGCAGTGACTAACCTACCTCACAGAACTTTGTAAAATGAACCATTGCTTAACCTGGAAGAATAATCTGTCATAGCAAGTTGTGAATATTTGACATGGTAAAATCTGAAATTAAGAACATGCCCTTCAACAAGGTTTTTCATATACCTCTCCTATTTTGTTCATCATCTTCTTTTTCTTCGTTTATTTCCTTCCTTAACCTAGAAGGTATGTAGGACTTTGGAAGGTCAGGGATATTAGCGTAGATGTCCTCAATTGACTCTGTAAAATTAATGAATTCAAAATACATTTAGAATATATTTACAACAACGGGAACAATTTCAAATTACCAAAAAACCTTAGTTTAACATAAAATAAGTTATTCAAAAACATACCTTCTGCTCTTTCTTCCCTTTCCACTTTCACAGACTGTAAGAGAAAAGAATTCTCCATGATTAATACAGTTTAAAAAATAGAATCTAAATGTGGATATGCTTTGAAAAATTATATAGTATTTGTGGATTCATTTTGAGAGAGAATTACAGTTTTAAAATTGGTTAATGCTCACTCTTATAATGTCTTCTGTTGTCCGTTCAATTGACTTTAGTTTCTGTAAAATGGCCTCTTCCTTTGTTGAGATTTGCAATTCAGCTTTTTCAAGATCTTGGATTTCTTTCTCAAGCCTGACAACAAAAAGGTACACTTTTTATTGCTTAACATAGTACAAATGCAGAGTTCTCAAATATATCTTCCCCATATATAAACTGTCCTTGGAATATGTGTGTAAGTAGCCAGACACATTCTAAGAGCATAATGTCACACTTAGCATCACACCAAGCATGATACTTTATAGAAGGTACCTAATGCCTGATTTTGAACAATTTTCAAGTTTTCTTTTGTTGACAAAGAAACATATTAGGTAAAACATTTGACCTTTGCTCCATTTTCTTCATTGCAATTACTAATGTTACTCCCAAATAAAAGAGATTTTTAAAATACAGAGACATAAGTTTAAAGTTGGACCGAAAGGAATGGTACATTTGTAGTTATTATGTAGTTCACCAGTTTTTCGTATCCAAGTCATCATATACATTATTTGAAGAAAACATTATAATTATTAACGTGATTTAATAATCATAGCCATTTAATACTTAAAATTCTTGCATATTCTAACATTGAAAATGACACTTTGATTTAATTTCAATTTCCTAAGAGTTGGGCCATATTATAGTGAGTAGGGTGAAGAGATGCAGAAATGAACCAAATCTGGTACAGTAACTTCAACTGCAGCTGTTTATAGAGATTACTTTTTCTTGGGGAGGGAGCGGGGGGAAGGGCACACATCGTAAGGAACTTACAGCGACAAAGAGACTCACATTTGAAACTGGACTGTTGCAAGCATTCTGAGCTGGTATCTTGGCCAGCATACAGCTGTGTGTCAGATTGAAATAAACTCCAGGGGGCAGCATCGTGACCTCTACTCTATAAAAACATACACTGGCAATCACGCAGAAGGCTGGCCCTTGGCAGCCACGTAACACACATAGTTTCTCAGCCAAATACACTAAGGCTCTAAAGTCAGCTGCCTCAGAGGATGGCTGATTAGATTCAGCAGCTGGTCCAGGAGGTGACAGCTGTGGATATTCGTGTCAGCTAAGAGAACTGTCAGTTTTCTTGGCTTCCTTTTTGAAGATAGTCATGGGCCTGGCAGCTCAAAAATGCTGTGCTATTGACACACCAATAAAAGCCCAAGATGTGGTCAGCTTGACAGCTCTCTTGCTCATTGCTTCAGTTTCAAAGTTCTTACTTTGCTGCTGCCTCTGGCCGTTGGTAGATTGGCGTTTATAACTGAGCAGATTTTCTTGCACACCACAGACCTCTAAGTGAAATGGAGTAACCCTGTCCCACCTGGTTTCTTAGAAGTGTCTGAACTGTGACTGCCATTTTATTAAAATTCCTCCACATCCATGGCAGCACTTTTACCCTTCAGCAGAGCTGTGGGGATATATGTTGGTCCAGTTTGGTAAACGGGAAAGCTCTGCACTAAAAGTGATAAATCTGGATTCAATTCTGTCTCTGCTACTCACTTCTTGTGAAAGCCAGTTCCCTTAACCTCTCTGAAACTCAGTTTTGTAATGTGTGTAATGAGCATAATTACAGATTACGCTCATTACCCTATACAGATATTTGGTGACACTAAGAGATGACGTATATGAAAGCACACTGACTATGGTTGATATTAGATGTAAATTTGTTATGATATAATTTTTAAAAGTTTTCTGCAACATACTGTATGTCTTTCTTCTTTCATCCCCTGTCCCACCAGGTAGTTACCTAATTTGCCTGTTAGAGACAGTCTACAAAGATAGAAAACAAGAAGGTTCAAATCATTGCTGCAAGCAGTGCTTGGACATCAGGACCTAGCTGTGGAATCAGGTGGACCTGGGTTTGAATCCTGGTTCATCTGCCAGCTTCCTATGTGATCTTAGACAAGTGGCCTTACCTCACTAAGACTCAGTGTTGGGCTAAGAGAAGTGGCTCACGCCTATAATCCAGCACTTTGGGAAGCTGAGGCAGGAAGATTGCTTGAGCCCAGGAGTTAGAGATGAGCCTGGGCAACATAGTGAGACCTCAGTCTCTACAAATATTAAAAAAAAATCAGCTTGTCATGCACCTGTGGTCCCACCTACATGGGAGGCTGAGGTGAGAGGATTGTTTGAGCCCAAGTGGTCGAGCTTGTAGTGAGCCATGATCACACCACTGCACTCCAGCCTGGGCAACAGAGTGAGACCCAGTCTCAAAAAACAAGCAAACAAACAAACAAAAAACACAAAAACTCATTGTCTTTATTCATTTATTCTTTTAAAAATATTTACTTAACATCTACTTTGAACCAGGCACTCTTCTATGTGCTGGGGATCTTATAGTGACCAAAACAAAGTCCCTGAGCTCAAGGAGTTTATATTCTAGTGGGAGACAATACGGGAGCTGGCAACCTTTTTCTCTAAGGGGCCAGATGCTAAATATTTTAGGTTTTGCAGTCCACATATGCTTTCTGTTGCTTATTTATCTTTTCCCCCTTTTTCTTTTACAGCCTTTTTAATAATGTAAAAACCATTTTTAGCTTGTGTCTGTACACAATCAGGCCAGGGCTAGATTTGGTCCTGGGCCATAGTTTGTCAACTCCTACATTAATAAATGTGTAATACAAATATGTATATATTTCAGATGTATATGTGTGTGTGTATATATATATTTATGTATACATATTTATGAAGAAAAAATATTTTTGATGAGAAAAGCAGGATAGGGGCTGTAAACAGCAGGATAAATAATACAGAGAAAGCCTGGGGAGGGGGCATTATTTCACACAGTGTGCTGAGGGAAGTTCTCTCTGATAAAGTGTCATTTGAGCAGAGATATGAAGAGACGTGAGGGTTTCAAAGGGAGTGTGCTCCAGAGAGATGGAAGAGTAACTACAGAGCTTGAAGGAAGAGCTGAGAGAATAGAAAGGTGAAATGAAGTCAGAGAGGAGGCAGATGGTCAGATACACAGGGCCTTGTGCATGGAAAGGCTTTAGGGAAGCCATTGGAATTTTGAACAGAGACGAAACATGCTATGACTTGAAATGTAAACAGTTACACTGTGTGGAGAATAGACTGGATGGGGCAAACATGGAGGTCAGTTGTCCTAAAAATCTAGATGAAGATGGCGTAATCCAGGTTGGTTGCCAGTAGAAGGGTGAGAAGTGGTTGGATTCTGGAAATATTTGAGAGAAAGAGCTGCCAGAATTTGTTGGTGATTACATGCAGGGGATAAGAGAAAGGGAGATGTCAAGGTGATTCCACTGTTTGTTACCTGAATAATTGGAAACATGCAAATACAATTGGCTGAACAGAAATCTGGGAGAGAGAAGAAAGGGGATTTGTGGGGGATGTGTTAAATTTGAGACAATCAAGTGTGATATGGAGAAGATAGTTGGATATACAAGACTGGAGCTCAGAGAAGTCTGGGTTTGAACATATACATTTGGGAGTTGGTATTTATTACCACAGGAGTGGATAAGTTTTCCTAGAAAGTGAGGGAGATAAGAATTCCAAGGCCTGAATCTGGGGCAATTCACCATTTAGAGATCTGGTCAATGTTAACTTCATAGAGTTTTCTTTTCTTTCTTTCTTTTTGGAGATGGAGTCTTGCTCTGTCATCTAGGCTGGAGTGCCATGGTGCAATCTCGGCTTACTGAAACCTCTGCCTCCTGGGTTCAAGCGAGTCTCCTGACTTAGCCTTCTGAGTAGCTGGGACCACAATAGTGCGCCACCACGCCCGGCTAATTTTTGTATTTTTAGTAGAGATGGGCTTTCACCACGTTGGCCAGGCTGGTCTCAAACTCCTGACCTCAAGTGATGCGCCTGCCTCGGCCTTCAAAGTGCTGGGATTACAGGCATGAGCCCAGCGACTCCAGCTAGTTTCTTCCTGTCTCTGCCCCTTTCTTTTTCTGGGGCATAGAGACAAAGCTCTTGGTCTGCTCGACCAATGACACCTTAGGGAATTTTGAAATGCACTGGTGTTCGTTGTTGTTTCTCTCTGAAGAAAAAACCGTGGGTAATGTAATGCCATGTGATTTGTCCCAAGAATCTCTTTAGACTAATATGGTAAGAATATGAGGTTGAAAACCTGCAAACCTCATCAGCATATCTGTTAATGAATATTTTTGAAGGTTTTCAAGTCACTGGGTACATCATGACATGTTTGTGAAAACTAAACATAAACACCTCCCTTCCATTCTTTATCACTTACTCACAGCCAACTCTGAGTTAAAAAGGATAACTAGGAAGCATCTTGGTACTAATTACTTAGAATCACAAACCTCTAACAGGAGATGCCTACTGATGTAGAACATTTCCTAAAACTTCCACTTCAATGCAAAACTTGACTTCTTATTTTTGTGTATTGATTTGATACTTCTAATATTTATGGGCAATATAAATATCAGATGAATGTTAGTGATTCTCTGCTCTAGAAAAGCTTTCTAAAAGATCAGAATGCTAATGGAAATGATGGGAGGCTTAGAAAGCATAACTGAGAGTAAGGAACTGGATGCTCCCAGAACCTCCCCAACCCCCTCCACTTGGTCAGAAGTCAGCGGTAGCCTAGCAATGGAGAAGAGGACGTTTGACAACCTCTACACCAGATAATGCACTGAGTTTTTGAGGACTTACTGTCCTTAAGGGGCATAAAACAAAAATTGCAACTAGTAGGCAGGGCAATTTTTGTGTTATCTAGCACAGTGGTACGTAACCAGAGGCGATTTTGCTCCCTGGGGATATTTGGCAAAGTCTAGAGACATTTTTGTTTCTCATAACTTGGCGGCGGCGAGGGGTGCTGCTGAAACCTAGTGGGTAGAGGCCAGGGATGGTGCTAAATGTCCTGTCATGCACAGAACAGTTGCCTCACAACAAAGAATTATTTAGTCCAAAGTGTCAATAGTGCTGGGGTTGAGGAATCCTGGATACCTAAAAGAATGCCTGATATAGTGTAAGTTCTTGATAGGTACTTTATAAGGAATTTGTTTATATCCATTTCTTTTATATTTTAATTTTTTCCCTATTATTCCCTTCCCATTCCAATATACATACATGTTTGTGTATCTATTTTTTTCCCATTTTCGATGACCACTCAAGTTAAGAGAATATTCAGCCCTGATTTAAAGCTTAAATAATGCAAGACTTAAATTAGGGACTCTTACCTAATCCCTTTCCAAAGGTAGTGTTGGGGGAGAGAAAAAATTTGGCAAGTATAAATGAAGTATTGGGAAAATATATAGGATGGAATTTGAAATCAGATCTTTACTTACAGAGTCTGAACTCTTAACTCCTCTCCAATTAGCCACTGTAGAAAAAATATATATTCCTTAGGGTTATTTTGCTGTACTGGGGATTTTTTCTGCTCAGTGAGTTAGTCCATCTAATAGGGATTAAAGTCTGGGCTTTATCTTTTATTTATATATATATACACACACACATATATTTATATACACATATATATTTATATATACATTATATATATATATAGCCTATTTGCTGGGTAAAAAGAGGGTTATTTTCAAGAGCTCCCTAGGTAAAAGCAGGTAGCTTTCATTTCATGAACTGTTGCAGTAATAACCTCCCTTAATCATCACGAGATAATGTCTCCAATCCAATTCCAACATACAATTTTTTGTCTTGAATAGAAGGACAGCACATAAATGCTGGATGCATCAGGAAGAGGTTATTTTAGAAGGCAATATATATATATATATGCATATATACACACACGTACATATATGCATGTACATATATACATATGTGTATGTATGTGTGTTTATCTGTGAGTGTATATACATATATATGTAAAATTAAAATTGTTTCAAATGTAGAGCATTTGGGGAGGTTACCGTGAGGTAACTCTTTAACCTTTACATGCCTATCTTTCAATTGATGGGTTAGAATTTCCATAAGTGCTGCCATCCCCATCTTTAGAAGGTATTACCTTTCAGAATGGGAATTGAGCTCCTTGAAATGCTGATTCAGTTTGGTGAGGAACAGGCAGCAGAGAAAGAAATATCCTCCTTGGTGCCTCCCAGGCTGTTAGGTGGGGCTTGATGGATGAGTCAGTGCCTCTCACAATTTCTGAGAGTTGGTGGGCAGGCATCACGTGCCAATTTAGATAAGCAGAGTACATGAAAAGGATTTGTAATGCTATCCATTATTGGAATCTTTCTTCTCCTTGCCTATTTGCTGGGGAAAAAGAGGGTTATTTTCAAGAGCTCCCTAGGTAAAAGCAGGTAGCTTTCATTTCATGAACTGTTGCAGTAATAACCTCCCTTAATCATCACAAGATAATGTCTCCAATCCAATTCCAACATGCAATTTTTTTGTCTTGGAAAAAAAGACAGCACATAAATGCTGGATGCATCAGGAAGAGGTTATTTCAGAAGGCAATTTTTCTGCTGCTAAGAGTCCATTTATCTCTCTCAGCTTTTGGTGGAGTTAACAAGGACTCACAACCTGATAGAGTTTGCCATTAGGGGCCAAACAGACTGCAACTCATGAGGGGAAAAACCGCACAAACCAAAATTCAAAAGTCATCATCCTACCTTTCAACACTTCATGTGTTAGCATTTATAACATTTAACACATGTTGCATATTTACATTGCACCAGGCACTGGCCTATTTCGTCCTTACAGCAACCCCCATGAGCACTGCTGTTAGTTCCAATTGACAAATGAGCAAGCTGGGCACCTAGAAAGGCAACCGACCCAGAGGCTCACAGGCAGCCTGAGGCAGGATGGAATTTGAAATCAGATCTTTACTTATAGAGTCTGAACTCTTAACTCCTCTCCAATTAGTCACTGTAGAAAGAAAACTTAAAAAAATGGATTCTTAGGAACTTAGACACAACATTCATTTTGCTCTGCAGTATAAAGGGATTTTTTTACTTTCTATGATATAAAGGAAGTGAAGATTGAAATGATAGCTGGGGCACACCAGTGTGTAAAAGTGTTGACCCATTACATATCAAGGGAATATTTCTGTCCTAATCTTCCTTAGGGTTATTTTGCTGTACTGGGGATTTTTCTGCTCAGTGGGTTAGTCCGTCTAACAAGGATTAAAGTCTGGGCTTTATCTTTTTTTTTTGGCTGCTTGACTTTGGTTCTGATATGAGTTCTTAGAACAGTCTCCTTCAAAGAATCTAGGGTTTCCTAAGCTAATGCCACTTTATAGCACGACTTTCTTTGCTTCCACACAAGACTGTGTTGTTCAAAGTAATTGAAGCAGTAGGTCTTAAATATAAAGCTGGCTAATGCAATTTGATTATGTTACTGCAGTTTCAAGGTAACCACCAATGCTAGGTATGAAATTAAGTTTATGACTGGCTCTTACCTATACTTTGAAGGGACTGATGAGTTACTTGCATTTCAGTAGCCCAAACTCTCTTATTAAAAGCCAGGACTACACCTAAAGAGAGGGTCCAATGGCTATTTCTCTGGGATAGCCTGAGTCAGCAGGTGTTATGCCACTACTGATGTGCCTGAGGCCAGCTGATGGAAGTGCTAGGACCAAACCCCCACCTCCAACATTCCCCAAGCTAGAAAAAGAGGGATTTTTTTTTTTTTTTTTAAGAGACTAGGTACGCCTGTGTTGCCCAGGCTTGTCTTTAACGCCTGGGCTCAAGAGATCCTCCCACCTTGCCTTGGCCTCCCAAAAAGCTGGTATTACAGGTGTGAGCCACCATGCCCAGCTGGATCCAGTTTGTTTTGGGACTCACAGGTTCTCAGAATGTCTTTGCCTCTGATAAGTATTGAATTCTGCCTAGAGTGGTGAGCAATTCTAGCTTGATTCTCCACTTGGACTAGAGATTCTCTTCCCTTTCTTCCCCACTAAATCTTGGGAGAACAGGAAACAGTTGGTGGTTTACCTATATTTTTTGTGAGTTTTTGTGTGAAGGCCCACTTTCTCAGAGGAAGAAAAGACTTTACAGCTCTACCCATGGAAACAAAATGAACCCATCTCAAAGCTAATACAGTTGGCTTAATCCTTTAACCCCTCCAAGCTTGTTCTCTCATTTAGGAAATAATAATAGTATTCACTAAAGGTTGTCTTAAGGAGATAGTTGAGGTAATTGTTCATAAACCCCTACAACAGGGCTTGATGCAGAGGAGTTCCTTAATAAAGATGAGTTACTGGGCTGGGCATGGTGGCTCATGCCTGTAATCCCAGCACTTTGGGAGGCTGAGGCGAGTGGATTACTTGAGATGAGGAGTTTGAGACCAACCCTGCCAACATGGTGAAACCTTGTCTCTACGAAAAATAAAAAAATTAGCTGGGCATAGTGTCATGCGCCTATAATCCCAGCTACTCAAGAGGCTGAGTCAGGAGAATCGCTTGAACCTGGGAGGTGGAGGTTGCAGTGAGTTCACGCCATGGCACTGCAGTCTGGGTGACAGAATGAGACTGTCTCAAAAGAAAAAAAAAAAAAGACGCTTTTCTCTTTCTTAGTTTGCTTGGGAGAGGAGGACTATCTGTGACAACTCCATTGGAAGACAAAAACCTAGCAGGTCCATTTGGGTGTTTGATCTGCAACTTTAGCAAGCATGGTATTAATATAGCTTCAGGGACATACTTGTCTTTGCAAATGCTGATCTAAACAGAAAATCTCAACAGTGATCTAGCATGATTGGAAGAGTTGTAATAATATGTACGAGGATGATGTCTATTTAGTAAATGTGGGCAGAAAGAACATTCTAGTCTTTTTTGACAACCTGTTATTTCCTCTCTCCACACCCCACCCCCGATCCATCCTCCTTTTGTTCTTTTTAGTGATAGAACTCCCTGAGTTTTATATGACTTACTGGCTACATTGCTATTGGACTACATTTCCCAGTGTCCTTGGCATTCAGATGATACCATGTGAGTAAATTCTGGCCAACAGGGTATTAGCAGAATTGACATCTGCAACCGTCAGGTCATGCCGTAAAATAGAGCTGCTTGTCCTCCATTTATCTTCCCTTCCTGAAGTGGAATGCAGATGAGGTAGTGAGCTGGCTTTGACCATATAGCCAAGGGCATCCCTTAGGAGGTAGCAAAGCAACAAGACAGAAAGAAATAGGGCCTCTAGATAACCTCATGTAACACTGATGCTCTCCTCTGCTTGAATGTCTACCAGTTAGAATTTGATGTATGTGAGAGAAATGAACCTTTCTATCTCATTTAAGTCACTGCTCTTGAGGACTCTTTTAAAGTGACAAAACCCATATGCTGACTATCGTGTAACCTTATGGGGAATGAATTGTAGTGTGACACATTTTATGTGATTTTTCATAATTTTTTAAATTGATTTGCAGAATTATTATCTTGCAGTTCAGGTAGTTAACTAGTAAAAACAGAAAAATTAATCAGTCTTTGCTCCCAGTGGTTAAAGGATTTATATGTTTCTAAAAAATGTATCAAATCTGGCATGATTTGTGTTGACAGCTGGTTAATATTGAATGGTTAAGATTTGCAGTGAAAAATGAAAGTTCTTTTTATTTTTTAAAACCATAGCTCATCTAAAATAATCTCTCTGGAAATTCAGTGACTATCATTGAGTACATACAGTTGACTTTAGTCAAGTTATCTTGACTGCAGTGTGTTAGTCATACGTAATAGGCAGATACGTTACTACTAATGGGTCAGAGGTTAAAGATATTTCATCTTTACAGATAATTTGGCCAATGGTAATACCAACCTACATTTTCTTAATAAAGTTGAGAGTAGTGTAATCTATTAGAAGTGGAGCTTTTTTTTTTTTAACTTTTTAAAGTTGAGGTTTAATAAATTTCATCAGACATATAGCAAACCTTTATTAAGGACCTATTACATATCAGGCATATTTTCTTCACTAAGCTGAAATAAAATCATTATCTTAAGTGAAATAACTCAGAAACAGACAAATACCACATGTTCTAATGTATAAGTGGGTGCATAGTAATGTGTATATATGGACATATCGAGTGGAATAATAGTCACTGGAGACTCAGAAGGGTGAGAGGGTGGGAGGGGTATTACAGAAATTACCTAATGGATACAATGAACATTACTGGCTGATGATTGCACTAAAAGCCCAGACTTCACCACTATTCAATGTATCCATGTAACAAAACTGCACTTGTACCCCCTATATCTACAAAAATTTTTAAAAAGTGAATATCAAAAAAGATGAATAATTCAATGCACAGACAGTAGGTAAGAACAAAAACTATCCAGTATGGCTGGTGTTCTTAAAAAAAAAAGAAGAAGAAGAACAAGAACTGCCTTAGAACCAGCCATTGTCAAAGGGCATTTTTGCTTTGCTTCTTGATGTTAATTGTTCATATTTGATACCAAGGAACAGGACAGAATAAGAAAGATCTAACCTACTAGTGCAAACAGTCATATGCTACTGGTAAGCATGCCAGAGAATTAAAGGGCATTTGGCATACAGCAAACACTAAGTTTGCCACAAGCCAGATCTATTGCCTCTAATTCTGAGCATTTAAGAATAGGACAAACAATACAATGCAGCAGCTTTAAGACAACAAGAAGCAGACAGGCAAGGGAACAATGACATTGAAACAAGCGTCAGTTTGCTCTGATGGTTGGGAACAGAGCAGATGTTTAGAAAGCTGAATAATTAATTATATGTGAATAGCTTTTGCATGGGTGAATCTCATCTCCTAATATAACTCTGCAAATATTATTAATTATCTTATGGGCAGATGATAGTATCTTGATTTGAAACCGCCATGTAGGCATGTAACATTACAAGAGAGTGATTTAGTAGAAAAGCAAACCCTCTTAATCAGAACAATATTTTGCAAACTGAGGGTTTCATTTGCCATGAAAAATAAGAAACAAAACTGGTTTTTAGAGAATCAGTGACTATCATGCACAAGTTATTATACAAATGTCATTTTCAAATGAATGCAAATAAACATAGTCTCAAGGTTGATGTGATATGAAGGATTGGTTAGTTATGGGCTTCTCAACTGCTCTGGTGGGATAGAAACTAGGTGTGTGTGTTTTTTAATTAGGGCTTGTAGAGGACCTTGTGGTACATGCCAAACATTTAATAGGAGTGAAATAATTGTAATAATTTGACTTGTACCCAGGTGTCATGAGTTTCCCAAGTGGCCATCAACTACTGTTGTGGCCAGGACATGGCAAGTTAACTGAAGATATACTTATCCATGATTCTGGTAAGCCTCTTTTATTTTCCTAAAAAAAAAATTGTAGAGAAAAACATTTCTATGAATAAATTACTTGTAATTATATAATGAAATGGCAAAAAGTATTCAATGATGGAGACAGCTAGTGACTCTTTCCTTTCAGAAATAATTCCTGGCTTTGTGCCTTGGTAACCCTTAACATTTATCCCTGACTATATTACAGAGCAGCCACTATATTTCCTATTTTTTATCCACTTCATTTTTGCTTTGCTTCTTGATGTTAATTGTTCATATTTGATACCAAGGAACAGGACTCTATTGTTTGAAGATCAACAAATATAAATTCCAATCCTAATAAAACATCGAATAACCAACAAGAATCAGATAACCTTGGGTGGTCTAAATGGACAAAGTGACATTTGCCTTATGGCAGACAAAAGGTGCATCACAAGGGGGTGGGTGTGGAAGTTTTTTGAGCTGGTAAAATTAGTCACAGGAAACTCTCCTGCAGAAGGGAGAAGCCTAGGCCCGGTGGCAGGCAGCACAGATCCTTTCTCTATTACAGTGAGTCGCTGCTCTTGAACATTCTTCCTTTATGACCAAGGCTTGGAGAACGGATCACTGAAACTAATTCACCTCCCACTTTCTGGATTGTTCATTTGCTCCTTTGTTCATCTTTACTCATGTCAGCACAGTCAAAGATCTATGACAACTCAGCTAATGGTGTCAAATTTGTATTTCAAGGCACTGAATACCATTTTAAATGAGATAATAAATGTAAATGCATTTTGAAAAGTTAAAGGATTTAAAAAGAGAAAAACACAAATATATTTTTTGTAGGGGAGCTTATATGGAATCTTCTCTGTAAGACTCAAAGACTTACATATGGCAAGTTCTCAATAATGTTCACGGAATGAATCAAGAATAAGCAGTGTGAGGTCTGGTGGGAAGGGTCTGGAGTCAGAAAGACCTACGTGTGACTCGTGGCATGACTGTTACCAGATTGATAGCTTTCTATGCTTTAGTGTCCTTATGTACAAAATGAGGCTAATTAGACTTCCCTCAGAGAACTGTTATTCTCAGAATAGTGCTCCATAAAGGGTAGCTGTTGTTACATAAATTGAAGTGGAGTGGAGGGAGGACCCTCAGAGGTTATTGCAATCTACTTTTCAGCCTATCGTGGCGGGAGCCAGTAACCATTTAATCCTTATTTCTACTAACATATAGATGAGATTGGCAGGTGTGAACAAGAATGAATGCTGAAAGGTCGGGATAAGGAAAATAAAGGGCATATGGAGGAAGGGAAAATGGAGAGAAAGTAAACAAAGCGATGGTGAGAAGTTAAAACATGCCATTGATAATTGTTTCAAAAACCAGGACACCGCTACCATTTAACTTTGCCCTTGACTTAAAATAGCTGGATGTTTATTCTTTTTTTATTTTTAAAAGAGTGTCAAAGCTTTCCTTTTCAGTTCATTAATGTTCAAATCATTATCTAGGCTTCTTCAGCTGGTCCTCTTAGAAAGGTAGTATTTTAAGTACTAACATTCATCTATACATCATCTATTTTACTCATTAATTCATTTATTAAGCTATGTATTCACAGGTATTCCTACTATGTGCTAGGCGTTGTACTAGGGGCCTGTGTGTGTATGTTTTGGTGGGTTGGAGTGGGTAGACTTCTTCCCTTTTTTGCTTTTAAGTTTGGTTTACTCGGCTTTTTTTTTTTGTTAAATTAAAAGTGAAGCTCCTGAATTAAAAATAATCAGACTATCTGGGAAATTAAAAACAACAACAGATGAAATATTACAAATCTGGTACACCAATTAGTCAAATATGGAGAGTGAAAAACATGCTTGGAATGATTTTGACTCATGTAATTACCTTAGAATAATTTCTTCAGGGTCTCTAGGCAACAGCAAATTTAATAAGAAACAACTGGTAGAGTTTTTTTTCGCCTTTTTTTTTCTTTTTCTTATGTTGTCATAAAAGAGCAGCTTGTCTATCTCTCTGCTATGTGGTATTAGATACGGGTTAGGGTAGGAAGGCAGAAACATCTAGAATGTAATATTTTTCACTTAGCGTACCTCACCCGTGTTTGATGAAACATTAGTTTCATTAAGGTACAATTGACCCGCACAGGTAGTTAAAAGCGTTAGGTAGGGGTTAAACTTGGATGGAAATAATAACAAACTAAACTTTGATAAATGACAACCAGTAACAACAAAATTTAACTTATATTTCGACATCAATGTTTTGGGTTCCCTTTTGAATTGAGTCTTGCCTGTTCTCTTTTGAGTTAATTGAGTAGATTATTGCTTTACGTGATATTGAACAGAATGCATTTTCTTGGGTTTCAGCTACTTTTGTGGAGGAATTTTCCTCAAGTTATGTGGGATGTGGCTATAGCTGCTGTGCCAGTCTACTTGGCTTTTCACATGACACGTAGTCACATAGACATCCAAGGCTTCACATACACCTTTGCCCATTTGTATCATCTGCGGAAGGCAGTTTCTAACTATTTGGGGGACAAATGAAAGTTCATTAAAAGAAGGCAGAAGGTCAGAAGGGCACTTTGGAGTATTTAAAAAAAAATCTGTACTAGAGAACATTTAATCATAAGTAGCTTATCCTTCCCAAAGGGAATGCAGTGTATTTGCATCATTCTCCTCGGCAGTTAACCTTTTACATTTCATGCTTATGACATTTCTGTCAGGCGCTCTGTGTGCTCCAATTAAAGTCAGAGGTCTTTGGACACAGTTCAAGAAGTACAGTGTCTGTATGGGAGCTTGGCGCAGGGCAGTTTGGATAAGGGAGGTCATGGACAACTGCAGGGCAGCTGGATAGGAAAGAAGAACCCAGGATGTGAACAAGTTGCTGGGGGCATACTTCCTATGGAGACTTATTGGAGGTGTCATTTTGGGTGTGGGCTGTTGAACAGAGGAGAGCAAGGAAAGTGTTAGGACAAGATTTCCAAATCAGGATATAAATTTGTGCACATGGATATTTGGACTGAAAAATCAGTGCACCTGTGCCTACAATCAGGCAGTAAATGGTTCAGTGGTCTCAGTAAGAGCAGGGCTCATTTGGGAGGCAAATTGAAACTCTGTTTAAGCAAAGTGATTCAGAAGGAGATGTTCAGTATAGCCTTCCCCTGAGAACATTTCCTCCTAAGGTATTAATCAGGGCACCAGGCAAAATACTCCACAATATTGTTTCAAAGCTAAGAATGTAACTCAGAGACAGAAACCATGGAAACCCACTTATTTTCTGAAATGTTGCCTCTCTTTGGAAGAGAAGACGACAGGATGAATAAGCAGATATGCTTTACTTAAAGGTTATGCGTGAGTCAGGGTACCCCCTGAATGTCTTTAATATGTTAAATATTCAGGTAAATGTCTACATAAAGTGATACACATAAAAGTGAAATTATAGCATAGATTGGAAATTTAAAAATTGCTATAAAAGTATAGAGTTTACAGAATTTAACATTTGTAAAAAATTTCTGCAGGATCTGAGGCGCAATTTTATTTTTATGATTAGGACTTTTAATTAGGTTTAAAATCCTGGCTTTTTACGTTTAGCTGTATGACCTAGGGTGAGTTAGCCTCTGTAAGTGTCAATTTTTCTCATCTGTTAAGTGTTACCTACCTAATAGGGTGGTGGTGAGAATTCAGTGAAATCATATACATGAAATGTTTAGCACAATGCCTGGTCCACAGCAAATGTTCCACAAAAATTAACCCCTATGGTAGCATTCTAGCCTTTAAGCCATAAAAAAAATCATAGATTATTTCCAAGTGGAAATATACTCATCGGTTAGTCTTCTCAGTTTACTCCAAGAAAAACACTCTTTGTACTAGCATAAAGAAAGAAGAGCACTTGGCCAAAAAATAAAAATACCTGGATACAGATCCGTGCAGTGTTGTTCTTCTAATTTCACCTTTTGGTAAGGACTAGTATTTAACATTTTTTGTACACCTACCATGTGTCAGGCACTCTGTATTCACAGCAGTCTTGTGAAGTGGCTGTAACTGTCCCACATTACAGGCAGGGAAACTGAGGCTCAAAGAAATGAAAGAACATGGCCAAGCCTATGTACTATGTCAGCAAAACAGGGATTTGAATGCCAGAGGCAATGCTGTTTCAGTTCATCTCACAACGCCTTGGAAGTAGAAAGAAAGAAAGGTTCATGGGCAAAGTCTGGCCCTGCTATGGACTCCACGGTAGTAGCAATATTTCTATTTTGATCTTCCCATTAAAGTCTTATCCTGTAGCTGAGGGGCCTGGCAGAGTGGCAAATGTCACCCTCGAGCAGGCACGTAAGTCAAGTGATAAATCACATTCAGAGTTTGAGTTACTTTCCCTGCTTAGGGATTGTGAGTGGCTCTCCCTAGTTCAACTTCATCAGTTGGCTCCATTGCTACTCAGTGCTAACAGGAAATTGTACTGATGTAGCTGGTAATAAGAGCTTCTCAAGCACTATGGGTACTTGTTTAGGAGAAAGACTGAATTTAAAAACATGCACCTGAATTTTTTTTTTTTTTTTAATAGCAGCGTTACAAACACCTGAGAAGAAAATGTTCCGTTATCAGATAAAGCTGCTTTGGCAATGGGATTTTTATAATGCTGGGCAGTAGGGGAAGTTGCTGAATACAGACAAGGCATAGTTATTTTTTCTCTTCGTGTGTTGCTTTGGAACATTCTGTTACTTTTATATTTTTAACCAGATAAACATGCCTCTATAGGTCACAAGAAAACAAATTCTTTACTTTTTTTTTTTTTTGCAAATACATCTTTTCAGGATCATTCCTTAAACAAAGCAGTTTGCTGATTATTAGAGATACTTGTCTGTGTTTGGTGTTTTACTATTTCTAGAACATTTGCATTTACAGCTCTCCTTTCATTTTTCAGCTGGAGAGCACTGAACCGGGCTTGCTTTGAAATCTGAGTCTACCCTTTACTGACTCTGTGACCTTAATTAAGTCACTTTCTCTCTCTGCGCCTATTTCCTCTTCTGTGAAATGGAGGTGTTGGTGCTTTCTTTCTAGGATTGTTGTTTTTAATGACTTAATGTAAGTGCAAGTGCTTTGTAAATTATACAAGTTCCTTTAAAAATGAACCACTACTGTTACTATTACTTACATTTAAGGACTAAACTAATTTGATGTTCACAAGGAGTATTGATGGATTCATAGCATCATGAAGATCTAAAAGTTGTAGTGAGATGCGAGAAACTGGGTAATGAACAAACGTGTAATCAGTAATTTACCAAAGAGAATAGGGGGACATAGAAGGAGATCCTAAGTGTAGTTGGAGCTTTTTGGAGACAGGAGAGCAAAGGTACAGAACATACTTCAAAGATTTTCTATAAGAGAGATACCTTTCCAGTCCACAGAAGTTGCTGTGTGCCATCATTTCACAGGCACTGTGGAGTAGTCAAATGGGTCAGTCCCTGACCTCCCACTTCCAAGTTGTGTGAATTCCTTAACTTCTCTGAAAGAAGTGAAGGTAATAATACCTACCCTCACCGGGTTATGAAGATTAAATGGGACAATATTTGTAAAGTGCCTGGTGTATACTATGGCTTATTAAATATATATCTCTCTTCATCTCCCTCCTCCTTCTCCTTTTTAATTTTTGGTTAGGAAGGAGCTCTAACTAGACAAGCCACTATCAATACTACTAGGAGCTTATGTGCTTCTCAGAGCATTCAGGCAAGGCCTAAAAGCAACCAGTAGAATCCTGGTTAATACTAGGATTACTCAGAATGCTGCGCAAGCCTGTTAATGGAGTTTGAGTATATGTAGCCACTTCCATTATCATCAGATGCAGAGAAAGTTGTAAGTGTTCAGTATGTGGAAAGACTCTTAAAAGGAGGTTTTGAGGGGAAGCAAGTAGGTGTCTGTGCAGTAGGAAAGGTTTGCAGGGATTAAATTCAGGACTCCTTCAGAGATAAGGGTTCTGTGTTGAGGCATGAAGAAAGTAATCACCCACTTATGCTGGGATCTTGTTGAGAAAGTCTTACTAAGGGATGCCTTGATAAGAATTGAGTTTTTCAAACCATAGAGTTGATTTATTGGGTTATTTTAAAAGTATTTATTATCTACTATTTAGAAGCACTTCGAATCTTTGAGAAAACAACTGAGGGGTTTATAAATGCAAACATTTCAATTATATAACCTTTTAAGAATTGTTAATTTCAAAAACATCTAGATAAGGATGAGCAGTCAATGATTTTAGCTATTAAATATACAAGTACTTGCAATTAATCAAGTAAAATGCAAATCATTTGAAGAGAGGAAGCCTTTTTTCACATTGTCAGGTTTAAGCCTAATGAGATCTGTTTGTATAGTGCAGTGAGTATGGACAAAATGTGGTTGTAGCACAGCCACCAAATACTTTTCTATGTTTCAGATCTTTTCTATAGTCCTCACTAAAGGCAATACATTAAAGCAAATGAGGTTTTGAAAGTTGTCTATATTCAAAGATGGGTAGACTTTAATTTGTTGTCATGATTATAACACAAGAAACTCCATCTTTTAAATGTTTTCCCTGTGTGGGTTAGAAAATGATTCTGGCCTTTCCTGTGTCTGTTTCTTTTGTGTTTTTTTTTGCATGTGATAATACTAATAATCCCATCTTACATTTAAGCTTTCTGGTTTTTTCATGTCCATCACCTTATTTCAAGCCAAGATAATTTTAGAACATTACTTCTTACACCAGCACTTGCCTGACTGTACTGATCTCACAAATTAAGCAGGAAAGGATGTTGAGAAATGAGGTGAACACCTGTGAGCAAATCATCAAAGAATCAGAAGAGGGCAACTGTGAACAGAGTATTCCTATAGAACCTTCTTTCCAAAATATAATGGTTGTGACTGGGGAGGGCCTGAGAGAACTATGATGGAAGGACAGGGTAAACACACCTGTAGGCTTGTCACCTGTCCTAAGGTGAGAGTAGGGACTGGGGCTGTGAAGAAGGACTGTTGTTTGCGTACCTACCATGCACCAGGTAGGTGCTGGTAGTTTAGCACACATATTTTTTAAAAGGTAGGCATTGTCACTACCATTCTGCAGGAAATAGGCTCAGAGAGGTATGAGTAAGTCATCAATATGCATTTAAAAATAAATCTAGTGTTGCTATACTCAGGTGATATTTATAGTAACATTTCTATTGTGGCCTTCTGGTGCGTTTCCTTAGTCTTTTTAGAAATTCATATGGAATTTCTAAAGGCTGACCGTGGTGGCTCACACCTGTAATCCAAGTACATTGGGAGGCCGAGGTGGATGCATCACTTTGAGCTCAGGAGTTCTAGACCAGTCTGGGCAACATGGTGAAACCCCTTCTCTACAAAAATACAAAAATTAGCTGAGAATTGGTGGCGGGTGCCTGTAGTCCTAGCTACTCAGGTGGCTGAGGCTGGAGAATCGCTTGAGTCCCAGGAGTGGAGGTTGCAGTGAGCCAAGATAGTGCCACTGCACTCCAGCCTGGGTGACAGTGTGAAAGCCTGCCTTTAAAAAAAAAAAAAAAGAAATTCAAATGGAAGATTTTATTGTGCCCCTGAAAGTGAGAATGGCATGTCTATGTACAACATGGGACAAAGTCAAAATAAAGGTAGCTGTGGAGTATCTCAGTGAGGGCCATACCTGAGGATACTTTGTTCTAGAACCTGGATCTGGTGCTGGTCTTGTTGATTTTGCTTCTTCATCTCTTCCTGTTCTTTTCCGCTGCTGATTCCATCTAGAAGCCATTTCTCCCTCAAGGCCTTTTTCTAATGTCAGAAAACATAAAGATATATTCTTATATTGGTCAATAATTTCCAAAATCTCTTACCGCTTTCAAATCTTATGAATTTCAATAGGTGACGCGTTAAAGAGGAATTATTTTCTCTCAGTGACTTGCCTGAATAAATCTGGTATTTTCTATCATTGTAACCTTCTTGACTCTATTCAAAGCCGGTGTTTATGCATCTAAATCCCATTTATACTTCAAGGTTTAGGTTGGGTCCCTCCTTCGGCATGAAGATCCCTGGCCCCCATACTCCTGGCAGCCCCATCCTGACCCTCACTTTCTGTCTTCAGAACCATGCCATACATATGTTTATCACAGTCATAATGAGACCTCGTAATATGATGTCTTCAGTGTTACCTGTTATTGATGGGTATATATCTTGTGTCCTTAACAAAGTCAAAAGCTTCTTGAAGCCATTTTGATACCTCCCCCCGGTGAGAGCATGCAATGACTGCTTTAAAAAAATCTTTAGTGGGATTAATCGGAATGGTGGGCAAAACAGAAGGTTACTGTTGTACCTTAAACATATTCAGTGTTAGGCTGTGTGGTAGCTGTTTATTGTTTGGCCTACTTAGCTCCCCTTCTTTCTTCTCAGAATCTCCCTGGTTATAGACATTCTTAAGTGCAAAATTTACTGATCTGTCTAAACGTTGGTGAGTTTTCGTCAACTTTAACAACACACAAAAAATTATATTTCACCAGATGGAACAAACAAAAACTGCTCTTGAATTTGCATGAGGAAATTAAACTCCTGGACCTGGAGTTTAAAGACGTAAGAAGACCTAAAACAAATGAAAAAGACCTCTAAATGTTGGATGGGCTTTAATTAGCATGTAGCCTACATCTCAATTAGGAAGCGTTAGATATATATGGTCATGTTATTTTCAAGGAGCTCAAGTTTCTCTTTTTCTCCTGGAATGAAAGGGCTCTTATTATGTATCTAATCTGCCCTATAAATTATTTGTTCAGTTATTCATTGTTAATTATTCATTGGGGATTCACTATATTTAAAATCCGTGAGGAGAGAATGGAAACTTTATTTTCTGGGACTTCTTTCTCTTATATTGAAATTTAAATGAGAGTAAATAAGAATAACTTTGTGTGTGTGTGTGTGTGTGTGTGTGTGTGTGTGTGTTTAAGGATGCTAGAATAAATACCACTGAGATACAAGTATCTCTGAATTAAAAAAACATTTAAAATTAAGTTTAGTTGTGATACATAATTACCAAAGGATGGTTATTTTTTACTAAGGCAATGACTTTTAAATCTTTTTCTCTTTTAAAAAAAGCCAATACAACATTATAACAAATAAATGTTATATGGAACTATAGTTTGGAAAACAGATGAATTCTGGACCTCTCTAATTGAAGCAGTGAGGGGGCCTGAAAGCTTATGCATACACAGAACCTGGTTTGAAAACCACTAGATTAAGTAAATAACAACTTCACCCCCGATTTTCACATTTGTGTTGGCCTTTTCAGAGTCTTAAGCAATTGCATGTGGATGATATATACCATAAGAGTAATTTGTATTACTCCACTCTGTGACCAGAGATTCTTTACTCCAATGTTATCTTAACCATTGATTATAGCTGGTTAGCTGTTTGCAAAAATGTTTTCCTGCAGACCCAGTAAATAAGATTAACATTGGTCAAGATTCAGCTCCTGGGGTCAAAGATGCTAAGAAACTCTGAATATAGCAGCATTTTAATAATTTACCTTGATTCTAATTTATTTTTATTTAATGGAATTTTAGCTAATGCTTAGGAAAGAAGACAATAACACCTATAGAGGTAAGTTTTACTCCTTACAAACCACCTATAAGAAAAGTTCCAGTCAATGGCATACATAGCTCTATAACAAACACTCAGATGGGGTGGTCTTATGAGGCTGAATAATAGAGGGTAGCGAATCATTCTTGTGATGTGATTAGGTTAACTTGGGGCTGTATTCTTGGTTCTTAGTCTGGTTAGAAATAATTTTAATTTTGGTCTTATCAAACTTTGTTCAGACTTCATAAGTTTTCATTTATGCCTGGTGGAGAACTCTTTGAACTTAAATATAAAATATTCAATTTGGATATGCAATCAAAATGATATATGATGCAATCACATACATACTATAGTAATCAAAACAGTTATTTTGCTTTTATGTCACAGTTTATACTTGTGCTTTAGTATATGAGGCTAATGAGTATAATAAAATCTACAATGAAATTCAGAATTGAAAGCCATATGAACTAAATGAAAATATGTGACATGCAGGTGATAGATCTTTCTGCAGTTTTTATAGGAAAAGGTTTTCCTGAAGCACTTCCATATCTACCCAGAAGTTACAGTAGAGTAGGAATAAATTGATTTCTCATAGATTGAATTGAGTGGACTCACGGAAATCAAAAATTTTTCAGATTGACTGTATTTTGTGTTTCCTGGTAACGTGAGACTGTGATCATATTACTAGGCAAGAAGATCCATACAGGAAGAAAATCTCGGAATGGTTTGAATATTAAGATGTTAAAAATGTCCCAGAAATTCCCTTGCTAGCACATTATGAGAATGATCATCAGGTTCAGGAGCTAAAGAATATCAGAGTTATCAGAGTGAGTTACTACAACTGTTTGGAAAAGTGTGTATTCTGATATAGGAGGAACACTTTGTAAATGTTTATGCTTACGTTGTGTAATGTGTGTCACTGAAGTATAATGAACTAGTTTGCAATCAGGAAAGTGGAGAGGATAGTCATGAAAACCAGGACAAATGAAGATGAAGAAAGTAAGAGACAGGCTATAGAGGCCAATAGAGCTTTCTTAACTTGGTGAACACACGGTAGAATTGTTTTTAAAAATACTTTCGCACATTTTGAACCCCATTTTGGAAGGATGCCTCCTTGCTGTTTGGTATAGCCAACTATTTTCTGCAAACCTTGGAAGAATGTGCTCTACTGAAGTAGCCACTCTGTCTTCTCTGTGCCCTGTGCAGTTTATGCCTCCCATAAAGTGTTTATCACAGAATAACTGTCATTGTGAGTTTATGTATCAGTTACCATTTTAAGGACACAGGCCAAATTTCACTTATTTTATATTCTTATTGTCTAGCTTAGTACCCTGTACATAATATGTACTTAATAAATATTTATTGACTAAAGGTCCTATATACATCCATATAAATTCTACTTATCAGTTAAGACTCAGCTTGAATCCCATACCTTGAATAGTGCCTTCTTGACCACTCCAGATGAAAGAATACTTATCCTGTAGTTTTAATTAAAACAACTGTCATTTATCTTGCTTATTTAATCTTGAATTTCACAAATTAGGACAATGTGTCATTTCCCCCAACTCCCAGCCCTGCTCCATGCCACACACACCCGTTTTGGCCAGTGAACAGCTTGGGAAAGTGGATAGCACTTTTGTGCAGAGAAAATTGAAATCTTTTGCTCCAGGTATAAGCATCTCTGAACCAGAGTGCATGATTGGCAAAGAAATATGGACAGGATTTTAGCACCATCATTTCAGGTACCTTTGTGCAGTACACAGTCTGCACAACTGTATATGGTGGTCCAAAACATGATAAATGTTTTGATTGGATTGGATCAGGAGAGGTCCCCTGTGTTCTGGAGAGCAAACCAATAAGCAAGATCATGTACTACTTTCCAGACTGTTTTTGGCAAATGCTGAAATGAGGTGCTACTTCAGAAATGGACCTTTCAGTGAGTCAGGCTTTTCATGTGAAACTTACTTTCTAGAATGAGCTAAGGGGATATTTAAATCTTCTCGTCTACTGTGAGCTCCACTGTTTTGTGGTTTCCCATTCTGCAAGGACAGCAATTGCCCATTCTCAAGGATAGCTAGAGAGCTATCATTTTACTCAGAAGCAGGAAGTAGTTCATTGGGAGATCTGGATTGTGTGTGTTGTGTGTGTAATTGTGTGTGTGTGTGTAAATTGTGCATGTGTGTGTGAGACAGAGAGAGGAAAGGAGAGCAAATGATCTCTGGTTTTGGAGTTAGAAATTACCTATCTAAAAAACTTTCTGGATTTGATTGTTGACTTCATTTGAATTGCACTGGAACAACGTGGCACATTTTTTTTTTTTTTAAATTTCATTGATTTTCTAGGAGTGCACACTACATTTCTTGACAATGTATACTACTCATGTAAATTCAATGTGACATATTGGAAGGGCAGCAGACTAGATATGCTTTGAAATTATCCATCAAACATCGGAAATGTCAAATTGTTTAGAAGCAAAGAAGCAAACAGAATCCAGAGAATGAGGCTAATTGGAATCTTAAATTATGTTTCTTTTCAGAGGCAGGTACTTGTTCCATTAGAAAAATGAAGTCAGTTGCATTCGGCAAGTTTAACTGAACTTTGTAGACCCCATGAGTGTGCAGCCTTGTATCATTAAGGGGATTCATTAAATCTATTGATAGCAGCCCTGCCAGATAAGTAGTTTCCTGCCTGGGCCTTTTCACAAGGAGCTGCTGTTTGTCATTTGCTTGCATCCTGTCACTAAGCTAAGTAATAAAATGTTGAAACTCAATGTGCTTTAATTACAAAATGACCACACCCAGTGAAAGATGTAAAATCTGATTTTAAACATGGAGAGTTATTTCTGGTTATGATCTCATGGTCTGTCAAAACAAAACAAAAACCCGAAGCATACTCAAGCAACATTGGACTCATTGCACTGAGCTTTTAAATACAAGCATCCTTGACGAGGCCAGACACTGTTCTGCACCCCCAGGGGAATGACTGGCCTTTCATTGATTTCAAAAGGCACTTCCTAGCTGGATCCACTCCCTAGGGATGTTAAGCAAGACTGTGAGCAGGGCCAAATTCTCAAGGCTGAATTCTCAAGGTTGCTCAAGAAAATTGGGAAACTCAGTAATAAAGGATAAAAGTAATAAAACCATGTTTTCAACTTTGCACATGTTTGCTAGAAGGTAGTACTCTCATATGCAAATATTACTAGCTTGTTGGCCTCCCCTGTGGTTATTACAATGTTAGTCAAACTATCTTGAAATTTTTTTCTTTCCTGAAGCTTTTTTACTATTGAAATTTGAGTACCAATAGACTTTTTGAATACAAAATCATTGAAATGAAATTAAAGCCATAAATTACCTTCAAATGCTGGTGCTTTAGTTTGTCTTCCTCTATTTTCAGGCGCTTCTGTGAGATTTCTTCCTGTATTTTTCTTTTATCCTGAAATAAAAAAGTTCCAGTATATTTTATTTTTAAAATTTGCTTAATTATGTTTCCTTGAGGTTGTTGGCACTATCTGAATGGCTCGTTAGTGATTTTTTTTGGCATTGGTGCGAAACTGCTTTGGAAACTCCTATTTCAAAGCAAAGGAGAGCAAAGTGAGACATTTGAAGCATTTTCCTGATGGGAAAGCATCTGAAAAGGTACTTTTTCAAAGAGGGCTTAAACATCCTTCTTCACTCCCCTTTTCTTTCTTCCCCATTAGTCTAGCAAGATTGACCTACTGAGTGATGTAATAGAAAAAGTGAATTGTAAGGAGACAGTTTTGAAATAGATGTGAGGAAACATCGTGAGAAGAGAGACTGATCCTGGCCCAAGGTTTAAGAAGCTTCTGGGTGAAAGAACTTATGTGGCAAAACTGGTCAACCTATGGATCATTAGAAACACTAGGAAGTTGGAAAGTGGGACTGTTTCCTCCTTGTATAGGCTGCTATGGGAAGATAGAGGAAAATAGTTTAGATAGTGCTTCTTAACACTAAAAAGGCTTTTTAGCTCAGCTAAAACAAAACTCATGAAGATATATTGTATCTTTCACCAAGTTTAAATTACATTACTTCAGACAACCCAGAAAGCATAACTACTAATACAAAAAGGTTGTACTTTTAAGAAAATATAGCAAATATACTAAGTAGATAGCCTGGGTTTGACGTTTGCCTCCTCCACTTACTATCTCTGTGTCTTGGGACAAAATCCTTAGCTTCTGTGTGCCTCAATGACCTCATCTGTAAAATGAGGATACTGAGAGTACCTACTTCATAAGATGTGAGCATTAAATGAGCTGATATATGTAAAAGTTTCTAGAACAGTGCTCGTCACAGTGCTCTAGAGGTATTTAATAACATTAAATAAATATATAACTTGTTAATCACACAGAAAGCAACACATTAAATCTGACAGTGCTTTCATTAGCTTGAAATGTTTTAGAGATTCTCTGGAATTGTTTGAGACATTTGACTAGTCAGGCAAAAAGGCCTTTATTTCCTCATTTTTGATCAGAGGTGACATTCTCTCCATCTTATTAATATGTGTTGCTTTTAAATCTGCTTTCACAATTAAAAACTCCCAAAGGATAAAATTTTGTTGCTAATGAAGACATCCAAAAGAAGTAAGCTATAAAGGTAATTTAGAAGAAGGAGATCCAAAAATATTTGGCAGCATTATTGATATAAGTGCATTATTGATATATAAGTGCATGGCTTCCCCGATGTGACTATTTTGAAGATAAAAACTCTTTTTTGATGTATAATTTCAGGTACATTTGTTGAAGAAAAGCAATATTTTGCTCTCCAACTGTATGCTGTGTTTCTCTTTGCATGTCAGGAGAATATACAATTTCATCAGCTTATTATTATTATTGAGATAAGGCCTTATTCTGTTGCCCAGGCTGGAGTGCAGTGATAATCATGGCTCACTGTAGCCTTGATGTGCTGGGCTCAAACAATCCTCCTATCTTAGCCTCCTGAGTAGCTGGGACTACAGCGCGCACTACCACGCCTGGCTAATTTTTTGATGTTTTATTGAGACAGGGTCTCACTATGTGACTCGGGCTATATCAGCTTACTTTTAAAATTTCATAAGTATTTCTTTTGGAAAAAAAATAGGCAACAGGCATGCATCTTGAGAACTACTTCTTTCTTTGGATGAAATCTGGCCATTAGTAATAAAAACTCTGAAAGCCTCTGGGAGTCAGTTCTTCACTATCTCTAGAGGTTGTTATTGAGCAAATATTAATTATATTTTAAATTCATTGTGCCAAACATTTTGGAAATTATTTTTCAGGCACCATTTTACTTCATACTCATCATAACAAAGAGATACTATGATAATTTCCATTTACAAAGAGGAAATGGAAATTTAGGGGAAATTAACTCATCCAAGTTTCATCTGACAATTGTCAGAGCCAGGATCTGAACCCAGGCAGTCTGAAGTTGGTCTCCACACTCCTAGCCAATTCACTGTGCCATTCCCTGGAGTGGAAAGTTAATCAAGCTGGTCACAAATTCTGCCTTTTTCTTCTCCCTTATGAAGTACTGTGGCCAGGAGGCAGCACTGAGACAACAAGCACTGAGTGTGACCTCTCATTAGCAGGGAGCACATTTTTAGCTCCCTAGAGGCTGGTGCTGCAACTAGCTCTCCATGAAAAGCCCATAGAGAAGAGCATGTTTTGTGTCATGGACAGGATTGCTGAACTCAGCAATGCCTCCCCACCCCTGCTCATTGCCAGTTTGGGCTAGTTCGCCATTTGTGCTAGATTCATCTTGGGGTTAGTAATCAGGTAATTGAATCTATGGGTAGAGGCATGGCATCTGGAGTATTTTGGCAACACCAGGCTTATACAAGTGTTGCTAAGGAATACTAATGTTTTGTCACTCAGAGGTAATATGATGCCTCTCTTATATCAGTCTAGGTATGTAGGAAGGAAATTTCATAATGTTTATAGGCATGATCCTATTTTAAGATAGTTGTACTTTTTCCTCATAAGATATTCATCAGCAGAGAGTTATTGTTTCTTTGCCAAATTTCACTGGACCCTGTTAGCATTAATGAAAAATAGTATGACAATAACTTGGTTTCAGTATAGCAGAATAAACTATAAGTCAACCTTAAGATGTTTATCTAGCTCGATTGCTAGTGTACCAAAAGTTAGCATAGTCAGCTAATTTCTTCCCAAATTTTCATGGAGCAAATAAATGTGAAATGCCATCTGCTTCCCCAAATTTCCCCAGCACCTGGAGCACTTCTATAGATAGCTGTTGCAACCTGGCACATCAGACATTACTGGTTATTAATGTAACCATTATGAATAACATATTGTTGCTTATTTCTCAATGTTCAACTACCTTGACTTTTTGTTCAATGGGCATTTACCTAGATTTTTAGCCATCTGACAGCCTATTTTAGCAACTGACACTCACAAATTTCAATCTGTAAAAGATTATCTCTTAATTATTTTGAAAATTAATTTATTCACCTTGTACAACCATAAAGTTATTGTGACCATCTATTAATATGATCCAATGATATTAACACAATCACATATTTGATAAAAAGTAAGCACAATGCTTAAGAGTGTAAGCATTTTAGTTATATTATTGATTAACAATGTGCTAAATTCTAATATGCCTAATCCTGTCAAGAAGGCAGAATTGCCTTCTTGTTTGATTATTGATTTATTCAACACTTAGCTACTTATGTGCAAATGCTATATTCAAGATGACATTAGGAGTTGTGCAGTGTTTAAAAATTATTTGGTAGATGTGAGTTTACATTCTTTTTTTTTGTTTTTTTTTTTAGACAGCATCTTGCTCTGTCACAGAGGCTGGAGTGCAGTGGCATAATCGTAGCTCACTGAAGTTTCAATTTTCCAGGCTCAAATCATCCTCCTGCCTCAGCCTCTCAAGTAGCTGGGACTATGGGTGCACATCACCACACCTGGCTATATTTTTTATTTTTATTTTTAAGAGACACAAGGCCTTTCTGTGTTGCCCAGGTTGGTTTCAAACTCCTGAGTTCAAGTGATCCTCCCACCTTGGCTAAAGAAAGTAATTTGTGCAAGTAACTATAGTCTAAGAAATAAAGTTATTACATGTAATAGTTTTTCTTTCTTTCTTTACTTTTTTTTTTTTTTGAGACAGAGTCTTGCACCATCATCTAGGCTGGAGTGCTGGAGTGTAGTGGCACAATCTTAACTCACTGCAACCTCTGCCTCCTGGTTTCAAGTGATTCTCGTGCCTGAGCCTCCCGAGTAGATGAGATTACAGGCATGCCCAACCACGCCCGGGTCATTTTTGTATTTTTAGTAGAGATAATGGAGTTTTGCCATGTTGACCAGGCTGGTCTTGAAATCCTGGCCTCAAGTGATCCGCTCGTCTTGGCCTCCCAAAGTGTTGGGATTACAGGCGCGAGCCACTGCGCCAGCCAACATATAATAACTTCAGTAGTAATACATGTTATCACTAAGGCACTAGTAAGGTACGATGAAGGTTGAGGGGAGACAGGGAGAGGTTGTTCCTAGCTGATGTCATTAAGAGAAACTTTGGAGTAGCTTCTGAGTGGAATATTTTGGGTAGTTACAGTGGGGCTGGGGAGTAGGGAGAAAGGGCATTAAAGTCAAGGGCTTGATGTGAGCAAAGGCCTGGAACCAGCACACTGGGACATTATTTAAAACAACAAGTCTGGAATCTAAGTTACCATATAGGGAGTAGCAGGCAATTAAGGACAACCAGATGAGGATAGATTCTCAGTAGCGAATACTGAATGGCATGACAAAGGGTTTAAAATTTATTTACATATGAGATAAGGAGCAATAAAAAGTTTTCAGGGGAAGAAGAATGATAGAGTTAAAAGCATGTTTTAAGAAGTTGAATATGGCCTCATTGTGTAGTAGCTATGGAAGGGAGAGAACACAAAGAGGAGAATCAGGTCACTGCACAACTCATACATAAGGCCATGAGAGCTTGAATGAGAAGGAGCAGAGGTTATGGATGTCAGAGTTAACAAGGAGTTAGAATTGTCAGGACTTGGCAACTGATGACATCTCATTGAGCAAAAGGAAAGTGTCAAATGGAATGCAAGGCTCTTATGCTTAGGAAACTGATGGGAGAGCAGAATGACACATAGAAATAGGAGAAGGAAGATTTTGGGAAAAAAGATGATGGATTCATCAAGTTTGAGGTGTCCTTGGGCCAAATAGGTAGAATTATCTGCTAGGCAGTTGGAATGTTGGATGGAGAGAGATGAAGAATCAGAGCTAGAGATAAAGATGTGGGAGTTTTGAAAGGGATAGATGAGAGCAATGGGAAACATTTTTTTATAAAAAGAAAAGGAGGCTAAAGAGAGCCTCCATGAAGCACCTACATTTAATGGGTATAGGAGAAGGGGAACCCACATGGAAGTTTATTTTGGGTCAGTCTGATATTATTTATAATAGGACTTGGTGAATTTGGCTGCATAACTGAAAGGAGCAATGAACAAACACGTGTTATTTCAAATAAACAGATTGTGGGGAGCACACCACTGAGTCATGATATTGCAAGTTGTGAGAGATCTACTAATCCTGTGGTCCAAATGCTTCATTTTGCATGTAAGAGTTTGAAACCTTAAGAGGTTAAGTGGCTTGCTTAGAAAGGTATTTAGTAGCAGTGCCAAGACTTGTAAGAAGATCTTAATTCTCAGTCCTGGGCTCTTTTTACTTTTCACTACCTGTACAAAAGAAAAGCATGGTTGTGGGCATTTAGGCAAGGATAAAAGTAAAGAAAAATAGAAGCCATCATACTACTTGACTAGAAAGAGGGTATAGGTAGTTTTTCTAAACCATCTGAAACAATTGGAAGAGGCAAGTTAGAGCAATGACTGAAGAATTAAAATAGTTGAATGTTTTCAGGTTCATTTTGCTGGAAGCTGATAATCTTACAACTTCATGATTAGCTTTGCTGATATTTTCATTGCCTAGGGTCTGAAAAGAACACTAGTAGAAACCGCTTATTTGAATGTAATTACTACCAACAGTGCAGAGTTGGTGGTGTACAAGTAGTGGTAACTTGGAAAAAAAGAGATGTGCTGACAATATTCTTAGGAAAGAATCCAGGGCATAATTAGAAGTTTACCAGATTTCAGTAAAAGTATGTTTTAACGATTCTTGAGAAACATTCTTAAAAAAATTATTGAAAATGGAGCAAAAATTTCAAGAGGGAACACAGATCATAAGGCATGGGCAATTTACAAATGGAAGCATGGATACACAATTAAAAATGATGTCGGGTAAGAAGAAAAGAGCTACTATTTAAAAAAATAAAACCAAATCATTTACTATCACTGGGAGTTTCCCAATAAGTTCACACAACCAAGAATAAAGATAAGACGGTGACATTTATAATAGTGTAAATAAGGTAAAAATTCAGGGTGATGTGAAGATGTGACACATGAAAACACTGAGGGCACAAAAAGTGCATGTGTGTGTGTGCGCACATGTGTGTGTGCGCATGTGTGTTATGCTAAGAAGAAAAAGATAAAGGCAACAAGATGACTGCTGAGATACGTAGCATAATATTAAAACGACAGAGGTAAAACACTATTCCGTTTCTACTTTACTTTCATATTTTTGATTAGGGAGAATAATCTTGATCCTCAAAAGGGTAGAACAAAAATGTCTAAAGGGAAATCAAAGCCGAAGAGGAAATACAGCATTAAAGACAGAGCTGCTCTAGTCTTCAGTCTCTGATGGGTTTCATTTCAGCGGGTAGAAAAATTTATAGACATGACAGAAAAATATTGTTAAGTAACCTCCTTGGAATCTTGGATGAAGTGAAAAGATACCAGAAGACTGAAAGTGGCAAATGACCCAATTTTTTGAAGAGGCAAAGAGTTGAATGATGAATATTTAAAGACTGGTGAAATTATGGATTAATCCCTAGCAAAGTTGTAGAGTGAACTGCGTCTAGACAAGGAATGTGGTATTTAGACAAGGAATAGGTCTAGGTGGTAGCAGTTGATGACTAAAAACAAAGCATTTAAAACTCACACTATTTTTTATTGCTAAATTATTTCAAGATCTGCAAATGACAAAGGTTTAAGATGGTTTTAGTAATAACTAACATTAAGTTTTTTATGTTTTTAATATTATCATCTAAGACTCAATAATTATCCATATTTTCTTTTAAAAAATGACTGTGATTCAGCTGAATTTATTTGATTCATCATAGATGCTGAGTAATTTTGCTAAATTTTTAACTATGTATCTGAAGTTTTATCAAATAATTCTTTCCTATAGACTTAGGGTGAAACTTTTATTACTTACTAATTTTTAAAACTGTACATTAGGGTCTGGTTGTAGGTTATCTGTATAGTTTTCTAACTATTGATTCTGGTACCAATACTGCATAGTTTAGATCATTTACCAGTTAGATATATTCAAGTTTTCCTTTATTGCTCTTATGAAAAATGTATTGATTAATAGCCATAGTTTATTTTTCTAGTTGGACTTTGGAATCATTGTTAAATTCCAATAGAAACAAAATTGAAAACCCAACTAATTCCTTGTTTGTCCACATTCCCCACCAAATCAGAGAAATCAACCAACCAACCAACCAAACAAGCAAAATTCTACACGCCTTGATGAAATTTAAAAAGTTACTCTTAATGGTCAGTATCCAGAGATAATCAGAGATTGATAATGTTATATAAGATTTATATCTGCATAATTTATTACAGTTCATATAAAATTGGGATTATTTTTACATGTTTAGTAATATAAATTGGCCACACCAGCAATAGATGAGAATACCTCCTTAGAGATATTGATTGAAACTGTATTAAACTTAAAATAAATTTGGGAGTATATGATAACTTTTCTGCTTTAAAACTGCACTTTCAGGAATAGTGTGTGTCTCTGGTCACATATAGTATGTCGCTCGGTAAAGTTTTGTTAAATACTGCACATTTCCTTAGTAGGTATAAAAATGCAAACATCTATTCATATAAATCTGGCGTACTTCCTTACTAGTATTATTTTTAAATTTTAACATTGTAAAATGTTGTAGCTATTAAGGATGGAAAATTTTCACATATTTTCTGATTAATTTTTGTTTTTCAGAAAACTACTGCTTTTATATATTCATTGTGTATCTGGCTTCTTTACTGAACTTTCAAGTCAATTCTTATTCTTAACCTTAGAGACACTGAAGATGAAAACTAGAGAGTTCATTAACTTTCTCAAGTCACGTAATTGATCAAGTGGTGGAACTTGTGTCAAACCTGATTTTCTACAATTCCAGGGGTGATGCTTTTTTATCTTTTTATTTTTATTATTTTCTTTCTTCCTTATTGCTTTCCAAATATATCAATAGAAATACAGTCCCCCAAATAAGGGACATTATAGCAGTGAGGGGCTCTATACTCATCAGAGTTCTGATCAACTCTTAGCACCAACTTCTAACAGTTACACTGACATTTTGGAGACTGTCTGGAATGAGTCTGTGAAGAATGACTGAAATCCAGAAAACAAAGCTGTATAGCTTCAGTGGCAGGAGTCATGATAATTGGGTGGAAGTTAAAGGCAACTAGATTCTGGTACATTATGTCAGAACTCTTAACCCAGAGAGTTGTTCTCAAATGGAAAAGGGTGTTTTTGGGGGTGTTGATCCACCTGATATTGAAGTGCTCAAGAAGAAGCTGGGTGAGCTTGAGCATGGTGTTAACAGAGTGAGAACGTGGATAAAGAAGTTTCTACATTTTCTTCTGTTCCAATAATTATGTCTGCATCTAGCTTTGAAATATCCTACTTCTTAAGTTAGCCATGGGAATTGGGCATGGTTATCACTACTATTTATGGGGTGAATTAAAAAGCATAAATTTCTAAACCCCATTTATCAAATAATTATAGTCTTCTTTCCCAACCTTACAACACATTCTAACAGACCTCTAAACAGAATCCAGTGTGTGTTTTACTTGTTTATTCCTTTGTCTACCCTATCTTGTTTGTTCTAACAAATAGCGACAAAACCAAACCAAACCAGGATAAACAGCAAACACAAAACAAACCCCTGAATAATCAAGGGGTGATGGTAAACTTGGCCAGGTCTTCAGTGAAAAAAAATCTGTCAGCAGGCCAGACAATCATTAGCTTTCACCCTTTCTCAGCTTGATTGTATTTGTTCATTCATTCATTCACCCACTCAGGAAGGTTTTTTTGTTTTGTTTTGTTTTGGTGCTCCAGCTAGTGTTGAGCTCTTTGTTGAGGGAACTGTGAAAGATGCAAGGATGTCTTTGTCTTGAGAATTCCTGGCTGGAGGGAAGAGGCTACGTAAAGAAGTGGGATGGGGAGGAAGGCAGAGGCAAAAAGGACCTGAACTATTAGGTGCTCTGAAAAATCACTTTGATTCTGTTCCAACCCTCTTAAACCAATAACAAATGCTTCTGAAATGACACCACAATCTCTTCTTGCCCACTTATATTCCTTGCAAACTCGGGACAGTGGGAGGAAACTGCAGAGGTGGAGAACTGTTTCAGGTTAGAAAATGTGGTTAAGCAAAGCAGAACCTCCATAGTTTCTTCTCTTGGCTCCACTTCAAACTGTATTCACAAGTGTGAACAACAGAAATATGAGGAAGTTCTTTTCCTTTTTTTCTTCTCTTTTTTCTTTCCTTTCTTTTTCTCTTTTCTGTCTTTTTCCCTCCCCTCCCCTCCCCTCCCCTCTCCTCTCCTCTCTTCTCCTTTCTTTTTCTTTCCTTTCCTTTCCTGATGGAGTCTCACTCTGTTACCGAGGCTGGAGTGCAGTGATGCAATCATGGCTCACTGCAGCCTCTGCCTCCCAGGTTCAAGTGATTCTCGTGCCTCAGCCTCCCAAGTAGCTGGGATTACAGGCTTGGACCACCATGCCCAGCTAATTTTTGTATTTTTAGTAGAGACTGGATTTCAGCGTGTTGGCCAGGCTGGTTTTGAACTCCTGGCCTTAAGTGATCTGCCTGCCTCAACCTCCTAAAGTGCTGGGATTATAGACATGAGCCACCGTGCCCAGCCAGAAATCTGAGGAAGTCCTGAACAGGGGTCAGGGGTGTGATTTTGATGTTTATAAAAATTTATCATAATGGTGAGAGAATCCGATAAGCAGAGGAATGGATTCAAGTTCCAATATTTGACTAATTCCTTAGCTTTTCTTGGCCTTGGCTTTCTACTATAAAATGGGAATGATAACATATGCTTTTGAAAATACTCATAGGACTAATTAGACAAATGAGATAAAATGGATGTGAAAATTTTATTTTTCATAGCCTAAATGCTATGTAAGAATAGGCACTGTTATTATTGTTAGAAATCTCACAATTCTTTTTCTTAGGAGATGTCCATTTTATTCCACAGTTGTTAGCATATTTGATTAATAATAGCTGTTGTAGCCCACTTTGCTAAGTTACATCATCCTGTGTCAATCACTGATACATTTAATAGGTTGAAAACTTGATGCTTAGGACAGAAGAATCTAGTTTTAAGTTCCATTCAGAACTTCTGAGGATAACCTAGCTGTGTGTCTTAAGTGACTTGACTGAATCCTCTCAGTCCCTGGGATTTTATGTAAAAACTATAATTACAGATCTCACTCAGACTGCTTTGATGATGTTTTAGGAAAATGTGCATGCCACGGGGTTCTGGGTAAGGGAACTTCTTAAGCAGTAAATGTTCATGGAGTCTCTTCCCAAAATGACATTACTATCATTTAAATAAATTAAAATATTCTTATTTCATTTTAAGAGAGGGTAGGTAGTGTGAGACTGTAGATTAAAAAGTGGAAGTCCTATTGCAGTTTTAGCATTGAACTGTGTTGCATTTGTTTATACTCTGGTTAGTCTTAGATGCTTATTCTCTAATTTGTTTTAATCATAGTTTTCTAAAGAAGCAGCTTTTCCTTTCAAACATCCAGTAATGTTCAGAAAGTTCATGGGGATCTTTGTCAGTAGAGGATTTAGCAAAGTAGCATTATCATTCTGTTGCACAGTGGAAAAACCTTCCCCAGTTATCAAAAAGCAGTTTCCTTAATGAGCTATCAAAATTATTATACCTCATCACATGGTCTCCTTTATGGGTGGGCTATTATGTTTGGCAAAGAAGTGTGGCATACCACATTTGTTTGAAGAAACCTTTCCCTCTCTGGAAGAAACATGTAATCTTGGTACAGCACTGTGGAAAATTGTGCAGAGGTTACATTGTTGACTATTGCAGCATGTGACTTTTTTATTTAGAAGATTGCTACAACTTCATGTACCATCTTCATGTGAATTTCTTTGGAAGCTCATGACAAATTAGAAGTTGTTCCTCTAACTATGTCTTAATCATGAGATATGTTGGTTAACAATGGGGCATTATACATTCTTTGGCCACTGGTACTTTAAGAATTCCTTAGAACTCTAAATAATACAATGATCCAAACACATGTTAAGGTATGCCTTTGTTAAAGACCCAGGCTAGTTTACACTTGTTTTTACTCTCTCCTTGGTTCAGATAGAGCGAATAAGGAAAATATATATATGGCCAGTCCGGAATACAGAAGCAGGGCTGACTTCTTGGGTTTGTGACCTGTGAAGTCACCCAGGGCATCATGCTCAGAAGGGCCAAGCACTTAGATCAAAGCTCTGTTGTCACCACCTTGAAATTTTGAATACCTTTTGAACAAGGGCCACCACATTCCATTGTGTTTTTGGCCCCACAAATCACACAGCAGGTCTTGCTTTGGGCCACTGTCTTATTGACTGTTAGATGATCCCAGATATTGACAAAAAGGGAACAAGATGAGGTAGAGTGCTCGGAGACACTTGTAACAGGGAACATGTGCTAAAGAAATAACTAGAACCCATCTGTGTTCATGTTATTGTTTTAATATTGGTCTCTGTACTGTGGAGATTTCTGTTTTATGTAAAGAACTCCATGCCTCTTAAATTCCTATATTTACAAATCAAGAAAAACTTATTTGGGTATTTGGGAGTGGAAAGCAATAGGGAGTGGATCCGGGGAAATGTGAGAATTTTTTTTTTTTTTTTTTTTTCATCATGAGCAGCTTTGGCCAGCAAAATCTGGCTCTGCTGCTTAAAGTCCAGTGTCAGGACTTTATATGGCTCCTTTCCAAATGGAGGCAGTCCTAAGCAGGTGCTTGTACTTGTGATTATTTTTATTGTCTAACTTTTGACAGAACTCACCCCTTCACATCTAGGCTCAAAAGTCACCCTCTTTGTGAAACCCATCCTGACCACTGTATTTAAACTTACAACGCACTCCCATCCCCACTCCTCACACTCCAGATTCCCCTTATTTCACCTCTTTTCATTCAAATGCACAAGGCGTGGCGCATAGTAGGTGCCTAATAACCATTAATTGAATAGAGGCATGAGAGACTGTGTTGATAACACACACTCCTTACAATTAAAGGTAAGCCTGGATGAGAATAAAATGTCAGCTTTCTTCTTACTCTCTTTTCCTCAGTGGAGTCTGTTCTCTGAAAGTGGATTCTGGTTCTTAAACTTCCTCTGAGTTCATCCTTCAAATAGAACTGAGTCTCTGATCACAAGACAGTCTAAGATCTAGTTTTCCAGTTTGAGCATATTCATATTTGTAATGGTATTTTCCAATGTCACTGTAGGCATGGGGGTAAGAAAATGTATTAGCTGTGGAGGAGATGTCAAGAGTATAGGGAATGTTACTCATTCTAAGGGAATCTTTGTGTTTCTGAGGAGAGACTCCCTGGGCCTTTTCATTGTTCTTCAGTGTGGCCCCCGTTCACTTTCAGACAGGAACTCTGCAGGGATAACTCTGTCAGTGGTACATTCAGTCCTTCATCTCATGCTTCTCGAGAATGCTGGAGTCATTGGTATCCTCGGTTCCAGTATTGTTAAAGGTGAATTTCAAATTACTAGTCTATCTCAAAATGCTATTGAGTTCCAGTTAGCTCTCCTTTTGTAGAAAGATCAGCTATTTTTTAAAATGGGTACTGACTTGAAAAGGGCCTCAAGAGACATTTTAAAGATCAACATAATATTTAATTAACTTTAAGCAGCCCTATTTTTAAATTATAGTTGAAAACTGAACTTCTAAAGGGGTACTTTGACCATTAATTTGGTAAGGGAAGAGTTGGTGCATGGATAAAGTAATAAGGAAGAACATGAAAGTAATTGTGTAAAATAAAATCTATGTTTGGTACACCCAAACTGAAGTACCTACCCTTGAACAATTGTTTCTGCATACTATCATAATTTTGCTCTTATTCTCTTTAAATCTTTGAGAAGACATCTGACTAATCAAAAATTCAATTTACTGATCTGATATGAGTAATGAATGGCTTCACGATAGTTATTTAGTTTTCAATTTGAGAACCTAAGTATCTCATTTCAACTACTTAATGTGTTTAATCTTTTTTTTTTTTTTTTAGAAAAAGAAAAAGACAGGCACTTGGATCTTGTTTCTGTCAAATTCTAGGTATATTTTTTCAATTCTCTTTTCAATTTATTTTTTCAGTTCTTTGCAGTGAAAATAATGACTTTTTAGGCACTTGAAACCAGATAGAATAAATACAACTGTGAAGATTATTTTATTTTATAGCCAGTCGTTGGAGAAACAAATTTTAATGTAAAAATCAAATAAATCCTATAGTGTAAAAGTTTTTTTTTTTTTTCTTCCAAAGTGAGGTCTATGTGTTGGTATGTCTGGGTGCATTGTTCTGATTTCATTCTTGAAGAATATAAAAAATCATTTCCAGTGTAGGTAAATAGGAGGAAAAAGCTAAAATGAAAAGATTCTCACTGAGTTTTAGTCTAGATTGGAGATTCTGAGGCTTAAGTACTTCCAAAAATGAAATAATTCTTGCAAACTCTCTGCATACTCTGTGATTTTATTTTCCTAGAGGGGAAGAGACTAGCTGAGGTGGCTTCCTGGGCAAGGCAAGGGTGAGGGCGAGGAAAGCTGGCATGTCCCAGGACGTCCAAGAGGGAGGAGAGTGGATGTGTTGTTTCCATGGACACACCACTGCTCCGCTTTTCCTCTAGGTGGTGACAAATGTGACTGGATTTAGCCTGGTGAGGTGTAGGCTGGTTTATGAGAAATTTGTTCCCATAAACTTTTTCCAGTTTTTTCCCTACAACCTTTATACAAGTAGATTACTTCCAAGCTAGAATTACTTTGTGATCTTACTTTGGAGATTTGTTTAATCCTTTCTAATGGGATATATTTAGGCTGATGGAATAATCCAAATATTTTTTTAATCATCAAAAAAGCATATATCTGTATATTCAGGAACCTACTTACTCTCTTGATGGCTTTTAAGGCATTATGATGATTTTCTGTCTCTATTTGCAATTGGAACCTTCAGTGACTAAGATTCCTAGCCTTAGAAATAACTGTATACAGCTATATCTTTGGAAATGTGTGGTTTTGGTAAGAGTTATAAGGTGCACTGGAGGGAAAAAGGGCTCGAGAAAGGGTGTGCCCCAACTGAAAGAGGAAAATTCAGAACAAGGGTCTACTTGTCTATTTCAATTAGCTAATTAGGAGATATAAGCATTAGAAATAGTGGAGCTTGTGACCACACAACTCACGCAGTCTAATAAAGTAACCTTTAGACAACAGCTGTAATGTAAAAGGCCCATGCCAAAAACAACAGAGCAGAGCCAAGTTCCTGTCCCTTAAAGCAGGACAGCTGAGATGGTGTCTCAGTTTAACAACAAAAAAGAACAAAACAAAAGAACAATCCCGACCAAGGTTTTCTGAAGAGAGGAAAATGTAATAATTAGAAGCTAGACATTTAGCAAAGCATTGTTTTATGGATAAGTACCAACCTTATCAATAGACTTCTGGTGTCTTACTACTGGCTAAAAAGATATTTAAATTTACTGAATGTTTCTGGGTGAAACTAAGACATTGTATCAATTTAGTAAAAAATCTAAATTAGGATTAGTATAATTAGCTATACAATGAAAATTTTAAGAACAACAACAAAAAATCCCTGATCTAGCATCAGTTTTTAAAAAGTACTAATTTTTTTCCTATACCTAATGTCAGTGGCAGAAAATGCTGAGAAATTGGGATATTGCTTTACAAAGATCTTTTATTTCTTAAAACAATTACATCAAAAGTTGTAGCTAATGATAAATGATTGTGACACAGATTTTCAAGTTACTGCCAAACACAGGGTTTTATAAAATTAAAAGGAAAGCTGGATCATTTAAGAAAAGTAATTTATTTCTTGCTTTGACTTTTTCCCGGAACAAACATAAAAAATGTACGATTTTCCTTCTCGGTATTAACAAAATATTTTCCAAATCAACTGCATGCACTGCATTCCTTTATCAGGATCTTATTCAGTTTGTGACTCTGCTGGAAACTGATATCTTAGAATTAATCTGATATGTGCTTTTACCCACTTTTCTCTTGTTTAATTCTTAAATTACATATACTAACATTCATTTTAATTATCTTAGGTTTTCTGGAACATACTATCACACTACAAATACAAAGTTTCAGGTCATTTTAAACATTTCTTTTTCTCTCTTTTAAAAAAATTCTAACTTTTTGATGCATTCATAGCTTAAAAAAGTTTCCAAGTTGGGGATCTGTTTTTTGATCTAAGACCAGTCAAATGAACGTTTAAGGAAAAACTGCATTTCTAAGGTACACAGAGTGTGAAAGATAGTCAGACTGCCTTAACAGCTTTTGATTGTTGTTTAAAATGCAGGCACAGCCTTTTTGAAAGTCAAGAACATTTTGCCCTGCACTCAGGTTCTGAAGCCCCAGAGTTACAGAGGGTCATAAGGGTTAAGAGAGAAACAGAGACGCATCCATGAAGGCTGACAGTTCTGTTTTTCCACTTACAAGGGCTCAGCGACAGGGGCAGCCGGCCACGGTCTGCCTTCCTCTAAGCAACCACCTTCATGAGTTATAACTGTATGCAGACTTACTGTGATGGCCTGGAGTCTTCCCTTCACCAGCTCAGCTTCTTCCATTCTAGAAGTCAAGGAGAGTCAGACGGGGAAGCAAGTCCAAAGCTACCATAAATCAAGGAGCCTCCTGGGGGAGAGGAGTGGGAGTGACAGAAGAGAAGCAGGGAGAAATCCGCTCTTTGCACCAGTGGAGAAATGGAGAAATTCCCGACTTGTCAGGAGCGTCTCCGAGCAGATGCACAGATCAGGCCAGACAGACACATGTAATGAGGGTGTGCTGGGGAGGCAGACGCTGAGGCTGCTGGCATGAGTTGACTGACAAGTTTGAACGGCAGCAGCACAAGCCCTTTTCCTTCAGGCGCTGCCAGCTCTTTGTTGTAATGTGCACAGTTAGCAAGGCACATTTTCTTATTAACTGTTCCTTACCCAATTCATTATTTTCCAGGAGTGGCACAGACAGGCAACACACTGAGTGTTTAATCAGCCTCTGCTCTAGCAACACACAGTCATCCCCGGATGTGTGGGTCTGTGTGTGTTTGTACAAAGCTCGTTTACCTGCTCTCTAGCTCTAGAGAGAGAGCCTTACCTTGACTGAGGCAGAAGTGCCAAGTCACTTGTTTGCCTTTCTTCCACTGATTGGCTTTGATAATAATACAACAATCTATAGCTACTTTAAACTTCATGTAGTGGTAAATTTACATTGGTTTGTTCTCCCCCTTCTACACCCCACCCCCGACCCACCTGCTCAGCAATTTGTTGCAAACTTTGGAATCTTTAGGTCATGGAGAACTCAAAGGTGTTAATGTGACTATATTAAGAAGTTGGCCCACCAAGGTATTTAGTGTGGCTTAAACACCAAGTGCCACCTTTTGTTATTGCTTGACTTGGATTTCTGTGGAATGCAGTTCTTTCTTGGACGTTGTTCAGAAATGACACTCTTGGCTTTCAGGAAGGTGCCCATTTTGACCTCACCAGTTACGCAAGAGAAAGGAGTGAGCCTTTGAAAATGTGATGAGACATTCTGTAACTGCCTGGAGCCCTGCACTGTGTGGATATTCCCCTCTTTAGAAAAAGGCAGGCAAGCCCAGTGGGACTCTTAGGTCAAAGCAGAGGCTGGGAAGCTGTACAATTGGCTCTGTCTGTTTTCTTTTCCCTACAGGTTCTTTAATTAAATTTTGCTGAAGTAAATCCTAATTACCAACTACCTTATTATTATGTGTTTGAATGCTATTAAGCACTTTCATATCGACATTCAGTTGAAGAGGTGAAAAGGACAACCCAAACAATGAACATATTTCCTTTGTAGTTTTGATATTAGTAATAATAATAGCTAATATCTGTTGCATTCTCTCTATAGGCAAATGCATTCTTGCAAAGTGCTGAGGGATAAGTGCTATAATCCCCACTTTAAAAATGAGGGAACAGGCTCAGAGAGGTAATTTCCATATAGCTAGTAAGTAGCAAAGCCAGGATTGGAACTCCAGCTGCCTGACTTTATAAGTGGCATTCATCAAGGACTGCCCAAGGACACAGGGCAAGGAGAGGCACAGGCTGAAGGTTAAGTCAGTCTTTATGAGAAGGGGTTGGGCCCCCAGCCTCCTCCTCTGTCTAGCTCCTAGAACACTACAGCTGGGTGTCACAGCCTAAGGCAGAATGGTGTGGGAACGTCCTCTGGAGAAACTTATTGGCCCTACTGAGGTTTCCCCACATTATCGGCTGGAGTTCCCCAACCACAGAGCCCTCATCCCAAGTCAGTCACTATAAGGTGAAACCCATGTTTTAAACGACTGAAATTATACTTGAGAGTAGTTTGTGTTTGCTCATACATCCTTCGAAGGGACACTTAGGGAGACCAGAGAATAGGAGGATTGTTCGGATGTAGGCCAAGTTTGATTACTGTTGGATACATATTTATGCGTTAAAAAAAAAAAGTCAAACCTTCAAAACTTTTGATTTTGTTTATTTGTAGATCCTGGCTGAAATTAAAGACAAGAAAGCAGTAATGATAAATATCTCAGTCAGAATTGCATATTTGGTGCCCAGAACAAATGGGCAGTCATCCAATTATTAGTTTGGATCTTTTCCTAAAAACAATTTACCTCTCAAATCTCATTTCTGCTAAAGGAAAACCCAAGATTTTGCTAGTGTAGGGGAGGACAAGATTTAAAAAAAGAGGATCAGGGAATTTAGGAGGGAGCAGAGTTGCAACAACTGATTGGCATCTTCATGTGGGTGGTAGGCAGAAAAGGCTGGAGCTGGGAAAATCTGGGGGACCTGAGTGGAATCCTGGAGCCAGAGCTCTGATGGCCTTGACAATCTCCCTTGGTCTGCACTACAGATTAGGCTGTTTCCACTCAACTTTCCCTCCCTCTCTCTTTCACCTGCCTCTTAGACATGTCCAGCTCCAGCCTTTTCTGCCTATCCTCCCATGTTCTCTCATACAGTCATTTCTCCTCATAAAATTCTGTACATTTAACCCATCTTGGCATTTGTTTCTCATAGGATCCAGAATAACATCATAACTCCCACATCTACTATATTTTATTTACTTAATCTTTTATTGTCTACCAGAATGTAAGTTCCAGGAGAGGAGAAAGTTTGTTCATCCATGTATCCCAAACCCCTAACACAGTGCCTGACACATCAGAGGTTCTCAATAAATATATGCAGAATGAATAACAAATGCTTAAAAAATTAACAATTATTAGTATTGTCGACTAAACGAATGAATAAACACATGATGAGACCCATCAGTTGTCAGCAACCAGAGTGGTCCAGTGTCTCTCAGGAATTTTAGCATTCTTGCCATGCTCAGTCACTGTCTGGGAGTAGCCCCTGGGAAGCACAGCCTTGAAGCAACCATAGGAATGGATTTCAGAGTAAAGGTTTGATTTTTTTTTTTTTTTTATTGACCCAAAATGGGACTCTTGGGTCAATTATGCTCCTGTAGTTCAATGTCTGAGAGGCACATTTTCATCAGCCACAGTGATAAATCTATGGAAAGAAAATAGAGCAGGGAGGAGAATAAAGATGGCTAAGGCAGGGAACGTTGCAATTTAGAATTGGGTCATTAAGGTAGCCTCAGTAAGAAGGCAACATTTAAGCAAGGTCTTGAAGAAGAGGTGGGAGTTAGTGATGAGGATACTTATGGGAAGAGCATATCAGGAAGGGCCTGTGCAAATGTCCTGTGGTGGGCCATACCTGCCATGTTTTAGGAACAAGGCTAGTGTGGTTAGAGAGCTGGGACTAAGAGAGAGTTAACAGGAAATTTGGTTGGAAATGTAACAGGTCCCAATTCATGCAGGGTCTAGTAGGCCATTGTAAGGACTTTAGCTTTTACTCTGTGTGGGATGAGAAGACATTGAAGTGCTTTGAGCAGAGGAATGTTTTGCAAGGGTGAAAGTAGGAAGACTAGATAGGATGTTATTGCAGTAATCCAGATGAGAGATGATGGTGGCTTGTATCAAGGTGGTAACAATGAGACTGGTAGAATTGATTGTACCATGGATATCTTTGATTCTGTTGGTGGACTGGATATGGGGGTTTAAGAGAAAGAAAGGATTCATAATCACTCTTTGCCTGAGTGAATAGAAGTTGTCATCAATTGGCTGGGCACAGTGGCTCATGCCTGTAATCGCAGCACTTTGGGAGGCCGAGGTGGGCAGATCACGAAGTCAGGAAATCGAGACCATCCTGGCTAACACGGTGAAACCCTACTAAAAATATAAAAAAATATATTTTTTATATCTACTAAAAATATAAAAAATTAGCCGAGCGTGGTGGTGGGTGCCGAATGGCGTGAACCTGGGAGGCGGAGCTTGCAGTGAGCTGAGACTGCGCCACTGCACTCCAGCCTGAGCCGCAGAGCGAGACTCCCTCTCAAAAAAAAAAAAAAAAAAAAAGAAGTTGCCATTAATTGAGATAGTGAAGTTGATGAACTAGGATTTTTTTTTTTTTTTTTTTTGAGGGAGAGGATAGATACTCTAAGTTTTGGAAAAGTCAATTGGTTCTCTACATGGAGATGTTGAGTAGGCAACTGGATATATGAATTTGGAGTTTAGGAAAGAAGTCTCAGGTGGATTTATAAAATTTATTGTAACTACGGAAGGATCAGAAAATATCCAGAATTATAGTTCAAAAAGCAGCATATGTTAGTGAACTAGCTTCCATTAAATATTAACTATATATTCACAAACAAATTCAGCCTTTGTAAAATAAATATATAATAGAGTGCTATCTGCTGTCAATTATCTTATTGAACTACTTTTACTAAATATTTTTGTTGTTTTCTAACCAGTGTAAATGAGGATGGCAAGAGTTAAAAGTTAAGAGTCAATTAGTTGACATTATATGAGGAGGTAGGGATATAAAAGATTATGAGACAGTGCTCCTTCTTACAATGAATTTACTGTCTGGCTGGAGAGATAAGACACATGCTCAAAACAATTAGAAGAAAAAAGAATAGTAAAGCAACCGTTATTGTATTCTGATGAAACAAAGTGCTAACTAATGCATGATTTGAGCCCGGGGTAGTATATCATAGTGAATGATGGTAGTGTGTGGGATTAGGAGTGAGTGCAACATGAATTGAAAAATTGAGATCCATGTGCGTTGCAGGAAAGCTGTTGCAGGGAGAAAGTAGACTTTAGAAGCAGAGAAGGCATTTCTAAGCATGAGAGAGGGTGAAACAATGTGTTAGAGGTCCATAAGGGAGTCGTCCTGTCTGGAGCAGAGAGGAGAAATTAGACAGAGAGATTGGTAGAGATATACATTTATACACAGAACTTGATGTTCAGGGAAAGTGGGAGAGAAAAGATCAGATTCATATTTTAAGGAAATAAAACTGCCAACTTCTCAGAACATACAGGAAGAGGGAAAATTCAGGTAGAGAGATCATCAGGAAGGGTGACTATGAAAGAGTCCGTAGAAAGAGCCTGTAGAAAGAGGCTAGAAAATCACCGAAGTTCCACAAAAGGAATGGTCCTCCAGGGTTCTTCCTCACCTTCAGAAGGTCTGAACTCAGAGGACACAAACTGGATGAACCTGAAGGATAAAGTAAGTAGAGGAGGCGTATTTAAGGTGCTAATACAAATGTGTTAGAACCCAAGGGGGATGGCAATGGGAATGACCAATAAGGAAGAAATCTATAAGAAATTTCAAGAAGAGGGTTCAACTGGAGAGAAGGATGAGAATTTGATAGGTTCCAGATGAAGTACAAAATAGAGCTTGAATTAGAAATTTCAGATCAAAAATCGTAAAGAAATGAAATCTAATGAAATAGTGGCAGGAGAAAATTGAAGGATGCCAAAGGCAGAAGTCAATATTTTTAGAATGTATATGTCATAATGTCTCTAGAGCCTTTTTGAAACCAGATCCCATGTTAAAAAACTGGATGCTCATTCTCCTTCTCACTCTTCTCTCTTTCTCTCTCTTTTTCTTCCCATGTTTCTCTCTTTATAACTTCTCAGACTTCTGGAGGTCAGAAGTAGTGTCATGCTAAGAATATGGTGTTTATTTTTTATACTACATCTCTGAAGGAATTATTAGAAAAACCTTCACTTTCAGATTTACCATGTGCTAATGAGTCTGTTTCTATTTTCTTTTTTAAATCCTTGACCCTTATTCTCTCACATCACTGGACAAGGTGAGTTTTTCATCGCCCTTTTATTCTTTAGTAGACCCTTGGAAGGGATTTAATTGCCATAGGCAAGTAACAAATAGTATGCGAGTAGGGTGACCACATAAATCAAATTAAAAAATTTGACCACATAAATCAAATAAAAATTATTTTGATTTGTTGGTACTATGACATACCCATTTCATTGTGAGGTAATTTGAGCTTTATGGTTTAAAGAGTAAATGGGGAAAAATAATAGGCTTCAAGACAATCTACAGTACAGATGCTTATCTTACTTGAGCTCTCCATGACACTGGGCAGAGTTAATCTCTCCTTCTCTCTTCACTTGGCTTCCAGGACACCTCACTCTCTTGATTTTATTCTCATGTCATTTTGGTCTCTCCCTCTCAGCCTTCTTTGTTCTTTCTCCTTTTCTCAATGTCTTAAAATTGCAGTGCACTAAAGCTGCAGTTGTTGATCTTTTCTTTTCTATTCCTTTCTACTCACTCTCAAGATCTCATTTAGTCTCATTTTAATGTCATTCAGATGCCAAGATTTATGCATTTATTTATGTCTCCAGCCTAGACTTCTCTTCTGCGCTTGAACTCCCTTACCTCAGAAATCTGTATGCCTCATTCCCTCACCTTTTTAGGTATTTGCTGAGATGCTACCTTCTCAATGAGGCCACCTTGACTACACTATACAAAACCACAAATCCCTCTTTCTGAAACGAATCCTCCTCATCTGGCTCTATTTTTTTTTTTTTTTTTTACCTTCATCATATTCTGTAATACTACATGACACACTTTTTGGGGGGGTTTATTGCCTGTCTTCTTTCGCTAGAATGCAACCTCCATGCAGAGAAGGTTTATTTTTTATCTGTAGTCTAAGTACTTAGAGCAGACTGGTATGTAGTGGACACAACAGATAATTGTTGGATGGTAATCATTATGATCCATTTGATTATACAATATGTGTCAAATACCTTATAGGCTTACTTAATGGATTGGGGAAATTGACATTCAAAAAGATTAACTAATCTACCAATGGGTGATATATCTAATAAGCAGTAAAACTAGGATTTAAATCTAGAACTGTCTGGACAAAATGTTCCCTCTTTATTCATCATACTATCCTACCTCTATTTTTTCCTTAGTTGCAATGAGACACCACAGCACAAGGTTTAACCAGACTTAGAATACTATATTATGCATGACCCACAAATTCAATCATTTTGATGATTAGTGGAATTGATTTTTAAGACTGGACACAGTTTACAATCAGTTTTTTGATATTTGCTTAAAGATTATACTATAACATTTTGTAAGCAAACAGAGTCTACAATCACTTTATCTTTGAAATTTGCTTAAATATTAGACTATAATTATTTTGTAAGCAAAGTATTCCAGAGATATACCACTATAAAAAATATTCTACTTGCATGTAGTCAAATAGTGTATGTGGTTAAGCATACTGCTGTCTCTTTAAACAACTATGCAGTGCTTTCCAGCTAAGTCTCCTAGAGGTCAAACAACTGCTCCATTTAGTGGAAAAGGATATTTAACTAAACCAATTGACTTTTTAGAGATAAAAGGTGCAGCTGTTTTCTGAACACAGCCTAAGTTATCTAATATCCTATCAAAAATAACCACAGATAAGAAATAACCTATTAACAAACCAAGAACACAGCAAAATCTCCCCAAATACTCATCAAACAAATTGAAAATGTCCCATAATTTGTTTTCCGTCTCACGTCCATGTAACATGAGACACCAATATTTAACATATTTGAGATCTTATATCTTAGTTTCCTCTGACTCAGTTTACAAATGGACATGAAAATAATCAGCATCATAGAAAGTATTAGCATAGCTTTAAACTGGAGAAAAAGCAGGAGGCTAAACAGTTTGTAATTATCATTCCACAAAGATCAAGTACTATAGGGTACCTCGGCACAGTGTATTTTTCTCTATCAATTTCCCACTTACACGTCCACACCTTCTGGTGCTTTTATACCCTTGTACAGTGTGTATCATAGAGGAGGATGAAAAACACCATCTAGGTTGAACTTTAGATGTATTTGTTATGAGTAAGAGCATTCGGTGTGGACCATTTGCCTTATTCACTTTCCTTCCTTTGTTAGTAGTGTAAGGAAGCCGCCCTTCCCTCAGCATTGTTTTCAGATTTGGGTGTATTTAAAAATGCTGTTCCACTGTGATACCTTTACTTGACACTTTCATTTTTAGCCAGTCGATTCAACATAATGTTTAAAATATTTGGACCAAAATATGTTCCTGAAATCAAAAGCATTTTGAGTACATTTAAATATGTGGTAGTGCATACTAAACTGGATGTTTAAATTATCCAGATTGCTTCTGTGTGTGCTCAGCTGTTTTATGAGCTTAAAAAATGTAAGCTTTTTTTGATTGTTGTTTTGAGGGTTATTTCTCCTTTTTCTCTCAAAGTTTGTGATTTTAGTTTAAAGAGTAACTGATTCAAAGTTTTAGCATCTGGGTAGTTTTTGCCCTAGATTTACACAAAGAAATACTAAGTGGGGTTTCTTCTATCAACTGAACTTGTTGCATTCCCTTTTTCTCCTTAAGTTTGAATCTCAATTTTTGTTGGTATAGCAAAATAAATACCCTCAAATTTGTATTGATCTCATAAATGCAAATAGAGAAATTAAAGCTGATCATTGAGAAGCTGCCTTGCCTATAAAGAAGTTACTGAGTCTGTAACTCTACTAGACTCCCAAATGTAGACATCGGGACTGCTGGACCTAATATTTATATCTCAAATACTTGTATTCCCCCATAAAGTCTTGAAGAACAATTTGACCATCATAGGAATACAATTTGGGAACTGAATATGGAATTTAAAAAAGATGTCACTGCTAAGTGGAAGCCCAGTACTTTGAGTTCTGATTACATAGTCATTCATCTATCCATACATCACATCGTGGTTAAACATCTATTGACTATGTAACGACATCATGCTATGTGCAGAGATAAAGATAAATAAGACAATGAACTTTTTAGTGGAGAAGGTAAGAGGTACACAGAAGACAAGTTAATACTGCATGAAAAGTGAAAATGTCACCAGTCAGAATCAGGACAAGGAAGGCCAGAGTTCAGCGAAGTCATCCTAGCAGAGATAGCAGTTGAGCTGAGTGCTTGAGTCTTTCAGATTTGGACAAATAAGAGTTAATTAACCAAGAGAATGATTCCAGGATAGGAGGTGTAGGGAACTAAGGGGAACATGGCACAGTCACAGCCCCTGAATTTCTAGATCATTATAGATAAACTGAATTATTTCCCTAGGTGCAGATTTTTTAGTAGATAACGGAATGACATCTTACCAAATTGTCCATGAACAGGCTTATACATCCCCAGGTTATTATGTAAGGTATCTGATATTCAAAGACTCTATGTGTATACATATATACACATACATATTATAAATATGTCTCTATTAATGATCCTTAGCTAATTCATGTACATCAAAATCTTGTTTCTCTTCCATTAGTTAATGAATGTAGATGGTTTTGGAATACTGGCTTATTTTCCAATCTTTCCATTTACTAGATGAGTGAACTCAAGAAAATCACTTAATATCTGAGAGAGTGCATTTTTTCAGGAGTACAATGATGGGAATAAGAAATATGTCAAAATTTTTTTCATCAATATTAAGTTAGTATTTAGGTAAACATGGTTACAGGCTACAATGGATGCTTAATAAATGGCAACTTTACTATTACTATTTTTCTTATTGTACAAGTCCAGTTCTTAGAAAGGTATATTAATTCTTGCAGTCATATTATTTTTTTTCAGTGCTTTTACATTTGCTAATACCTCTTTTAACGTATATAACCTAATACTGCAATTGACTTGTTCATGAGAAAGACCAGAGTCTCATTCTTCCCTATGAACCAAGAAGCTATCAGATATCTTCATCTCCAGTATGGGAAAACTGAGGCATAAATGGACTGACTGATTTGGGCAAAGATCCAGTTCATTAAATAATAACTCTCCTTGTCTTTCCATTGGATTCCCTATGGAAATCTTGGAGGGCTCGGTCTGATTCTTTGTCACTATGGAAATATCCTATAAGATTATCCAATTAGATTGGTTTCTAGGCAGAGCCATCACTCTGAAAGCTAGGGTGCAAGCCAGTTATGTTAAAAGTGGATTTACATGGCAAAGCAAGAAATGAGCCAGCTGTCAGTGTGTCTGCCTTTCAGTCCATTTCACTATTAAAAATGAAGGCTCTGAGGTTTCATTTACCAACAGATTGGGTTCCAGACAATTGTAATTCTAGCTTGAAGATTTTTGGAAATAAGTGTTTTGAAAGATGCCAACTGAAAGTTTACTTCCAAAATATTTAATGGCCTCTCTTTGGAGAGATGGATAATTTGTAAGGGCCAGTGTTTATTGGATGCCTTACATAGGCCTTGAAAAAGAGAACTAAAAAATAAAATCGCACGTTTTCCATCTAGAAGTTTTACTCTAGCACAGTGTAAAATATAAAATATCTTTGTTATTTCATCATTAGTTCTGTCATGCAAAGTGAAATTCTTTTGGGTTTATGGCCTTCCTTCCCCTACCCTCCCCTTTCTTTTCTTCCCCTCTCCTTTCTTCCCTTCCTCTCTTCTTCCCTCCCCTCCCCTCTCTTCTCTCTCTTCTCCTCTTCCTTTTGGTGCAATTCTAACTGTAGGAGTTAGATTGCTTAATAGGTGCCCAGGGTAAAGACTGAAAGAATTACATTATGCAGTGAAGCAGTGGTGTGGGTGGGGTGAGATTTAAAAGAACATTAAGTTCCAAGAAATATAGTTGCCAGAAACAGGTCTATAGGAACTCCTTTAGAGCTGGAGGTTAATTAGAGTCCTTACTTCCTGGGAAATTTGAAGGCCTAGAGCATAGCCCAAATAGTGACATAGGGAGCTGCCACTTTGTACCTGTCTGGACGCAGGGAGGGAGGGAACAAAAAGAACAAAGGGACTAAAATGGCGCATTTCCGGGTTCTTCATTGTTAACTTTCCTGTGCCCGGGAAAGACACAGGTCGACTGCGCAGGCGCAACCCGACCTCCGACGGAGAAAAACCGGAACCCGCCTAGCCGCGCCTACCACCCCGCCCCCGACCCGCCTATGTCCCGCCCACTCCCGGGCCCAGGACATAAAAGCCGCTCCCGGCGGGGGCGCAGTGCGAACTTCCTTGGTGCCTGCTCGTGTGCGAACCTTGTCGGAGAACGCCGGAGACTGGTGAACCTTGCCCCTCCTTCACATTGGGTTGTAAATAAAGTTTTCTTTTACTTTGCCTACTTGCCTATTCTCTGGCATTTACTCTGGTGGTCGTCTGGAGCAAATCAGTACCCACATTAGTTGGTCATCAGCCACAAAACAAAACAACAAAACAAACTCAGCAGCAAAAATATTCCTTTGTATGTATTTAATTTCAACCTCATAACATAAAAAATACTAAGAGAAAACATTTAAAAGCAATTTGTGTAAATTTCTTTCTAAGTGAAATTCCAAAGAGCAGTCTACTCTTCCCTATAGGCCTTGGAATTATTATTATTATTATTTTATTTTATTTTTGAGACGGAGTCTCCCTCTGTCGCCCAGGGTGGAGTGCAGTGGCGGTGTCTCCGCTCACTGCAAGCTCCGCCTCCCGGCTTCACGCCATTCTCCTGCCTCAGCCTCCCGAGCAGCTGGGACTACAGGCACCGGCTACCACTCCCGGCTAATTTTTTGTATTTTTAATAGAGACGGGGTTTCACCGTGTTAGCCAGGATGGTCTTGATCTCCTGACCTCGTGATCCGCCCGCCTCAGCCTCCCAAAGTGTTGGGATTACAGGCGTGAGCCACCACGCCCGGCCAGGCCTTGGAATTATTAAAAATGAAATCCTAAGCTATTTTGGTACTGCAATAGTAAGCAGCCTTCTAAAGGGAGTCCCTGAATAGAATAATAGCAGTAATTCAGAAGAAACAAAGGTCAAACCAGATGAATATCTCGTGTTAATTTTGTCCAAGGCTTTATTAACATACTATGGTTTGCCCATTTGACATTTGGGTTTTTATCAAGCTATATTCTTATCCCCATCCTTTATTTATGTATCTCTTTTGGAAATGAATATGAATGAAATAAAAATCACAGCCTTTTAGGGTGTGGGGCAGATCCATTTTCCTTTCTTTGAATTTACCAAATCTGTTTGTGTGAGGAAGCAAGGAAATGTATTTTTGGGGCCTAATGGTGTAAGTACATTATTATGTTTCCCAGAGCTATTAAAGGCAGTAAGCTCACTTCTAAGTGAGCAAGGTAAACACCCTCAGTTTTGTGTTGAGCTTTGTATGACTGCTGGGTCTTCTCCCCCATCCCACGATCTACTAAGCACAAATGTACATGTGACAAATGGAATGTAAACAAATTGAACCCCATGGGTACACAGCAGGGGAAATGTACAGAAAGGTTCTTACTTGCTATTACAAATGGTAGCCTCCAAGTGCCAAGTTAATTATAAAAAGGAGAAGCAGTGACTCCCTAACATACGGCTCAAAATAAAGACGGGTTTGTCCACAAAAAAGAATGTAACAATTCAGTTCTGTGCATTTGTTTATTGATGATCTCTTTTTTCCCCTTACGTCTTGACATTCCACCAAAGCAGGCTGCGTGATCTTCCTCTTAGGAAACAACTCAGAACTTAGCTTTATTTACAAGCTTTATTCTACTAAAGAGCAAAATGTTCCAGCTGATAGAATAGATGTTACATGGCAGCCTACTGACCTCTCTATTTGGGAGAAATATTCAACTCCTACAGAGAAGTCCTAAATGTTAGCTGATTCATGGTCAGTTTTTTTTTTTCTTTTGTATTTACTGAAGACCAAACCATTGACTTTAGTTTATTATGATTTTTCACCAGTAGGATGCTTCTCTACTTCATGTCAGATTCTGCAATAAACAAGGAGCTTTGGGCTGCGAATCTGAGCTTTATAATTTTTCACCTCCATTTGCTTCAAAGGCACCAAGTTCAGGCTACCTTAGAGTTTCACCTTAACAAGTAAAGGATGGTAGGGTGTAGGGTAGGAGGAAGCCTAATCTTCACACTCATCTTCACACCCTTTGGGAATGCTGTCAGATCAGGGTATTTGCATGCAGGCCTTTAGGAGAAATGGGGAGACAACTGCAGAACTGATCCTTTGATTCTGGGGCCCCAGGAACTTCTAGAAGCACCCCGAGTAGTAAGAATACTCACCTTGATATAGGAGACTATTGAAAAGACGTGTACTTCAGTTTAGGATGCCGATTATTTTTGGGGGAGGGATACTTTTGTGTGTATGACCCAAGTGTCTCTGATTTCAACCTGAAGGAAGCTGACTTCAGGTCCTCTCAGTAGGAAAGGGTGTAAAAACTAATGGAGAATTATGCTATCTGGGACTTAATACGATTAATCTTAAAGATTAGGGTGGAGAGGACCTAGCTCCAAGTTGGTGAGCTCTGAGCATGAGTAAGTGGAGGGAAGAGAGAAGTCCAGAAAGAGAGGACCAACATGATTGAAGTAGCAGTTGCTAGAGTACAGCTTACCAGAGGATGGGGCAGAAAACTCCAACAAAGAACTAGGAGAGCATGGGAACCCCCTGGGATGAATGAAAAGGACTTGGACTTTTAGGAGTGGCATGCACTCACAGGCTAGGAATTCAAGAGTCAAAGATAATTCTTTTTTCTTCCTAGCTTTAGAACATCTTTTCATTCTTCCAAGGCCTGATGAGAGGACATCTCCTGTCTGAAGCTCATAGAACAAATCATTCTCTTGTATGTGTCTCCATAGCACATTGTATCTGCTTTTATTATATCCCTTAATAAATTGAGGTTTCAAATGTATCTGGATATCTGTCTGCCTGCTAGTACATGAGGTCTGCAAGTTCAGAAAATGTTCTAGTCATCTGGAAGTAACTACTTGTTTAACTGTTAATGCCAAACTCATAAGATACATTTTTGGAGAATTTTTTCTATAGGTTTACAAAGGCGATTTGATGGCCTTGGATGGGAATCATTTCACAAAAGGGTAATGACACAGCAGTTGTTCTGCATTGGGTCTGGTATTTGGGTGGAAATACAGCTGCTCCTACAACATTATCATTTCTTCTTGATAGCAAGAACAGCTTTCACCCAAAGACAGGAATATTTGTCACAGGGTAAGTGCCAAGTGGGGAGAGAGGAAAGTGGGAAAACTACTTCTCTTGATTGCAATCCCCTTCTTTCTTTCCAATTTGACTCCTCTGGAAGGACATACATGGGGAGTGCTGGAGTATGTACCATAAAATATATTAGAATCTCTAGCCATCCCTCTTTATATTCCTAACATTTTATAGTGATAATAACTAAGCAGTCACTAATTGCCAGATTCTACAGTAAGTGCTTTGCCTTTTTTATATCATTTAATTCTTACAGCGATACTGTAAGACAGGTACTTGTATTATTTCCATTGGATATTGAGACTAAGGGCAATAAGGTGACTTGCCTGAAGTCACACAGACACACAACCTGCAGCAGAGTGAGAATATCAACCATTTCTGCCTGGATCTGGAGAATGAACCCTAATCACTGTGCTCCAAAAACTCTAGGTTGGCTTGGTCAGTGTGTGTTTCTGCTGGGGAGGCATTAGCAACCTTGGACAGAAAGGCCTGAGATGATGTTGGAGTTGATTTAAGAGACACTTGGGTGTATGACTTATCAGCAGGGCTCTAAGTCACATTTCAAGAAAAATAGAGTTTCTTTTAGTGTTTTCTGAATTCTTCTTTCTTGTAGTCTATTGAATGATGCTTGCAGCTGTCCAAAGCTCACCTGAACTCATTCAGAGTTTCTTTTATTTTTAAAGCTTTATTGAGATATAATTCAACATCATACGATTCACCCATTTAAAGTATACAATTCAGTGGTTTTTAGTATCTTTACAGAGTTGTGCATCCATCACAGCAGTCAATTTTAGAATATTTTTATTACCCCCCAAATAAACTCTGTGCCCCTTATCTGTCTCCCCATCTCACTATACCCATAACCCTAGGAAGCCATTATTCTAGTTTCCATTTCTATGAATTTGCCTATCCTGGGCATTTCATATGAAAAATACAATATATGGCCTTTTGTGTCTGACTTTTATTTAGCGTAATGTTTTTAAAGTTCATCCATATTCTAGCATATATCAGAACTTCATATATTTGTATTGCCAAATAATATTCCATTTGTGTGGATATACCACTTATTTATTCATCAGTTAAGGGACATTTGGGTTATCTCCACTTTTTGATTGTTATGAATAATGCTGCTATGGACATCACTCAAAGTTTCTTATGCCCTTTTTTCATATTTCTACTCAAGGCTCCCACATTCTCATGCACAGATCTTAGTTTGAGATCAGAGAACACTGGAATAGTCTAATTATTACAATTCATACTGCAGCATAGATGACTGATACACTAAATGCATTTTAAAAGAGAAGTGTTATAAGCCCAATATACCTCTAATTGTTGGAGTCATTGCAGGCAGTTCCTTTCGAGAAATGAGCTCTTCCTAGTTTCCTGTTCTTACACTAGCTGCCACCTGTCATTGTTTTCTCCACACCCACAAAATGCCCAAAGAAGCTACTTAGTAGCCCACTCCTGAAAAGCTGCCAAGCCTGTCAGCAGTTCTGTGTCTAATCCATTTTCATTTTCTTCTGCTCACACTGTTTTTCTTCTCTACAGCAACTTTCTCTGTGTAAATACACAGATTATTGTTCTGAGTATTGTCATTACTCATAATTGTAACCTTTTCATAATCTCTTCTCGTCCTATGACCACCTTCCCTTTCTTCTAGCTCACTCTTTCCAGAACCATGATCCCAACAATTTGAACCTACCTAGATTGCCAATTCATTGATCCTACTACCTGTAGGACCTGTCTGACATCTTTTTTTTTTTTTTTTTTTAAACTGCCTGTCATCTTCTTGACATCCTCTTTTCCCTACTGATCAAACTTAAATTCAGTTATCAACCATTCTAGACCTCCCATTGAGGTCACCCTCAATTCCTTGCCTTTTTTGGCTTCAGTTTTCTTCCTTGACAAAGCCACAAGTTAAGTCTCCCTCTCTGTCTACTATATACCTACACCAATGAATCTGAATAGGACTAAAGAAAACAGAAAATTTTGCCCCTCTGTACAATTTGTACAGGTTTGTCCCGTGTAAATTAATCACTGCCTACTTCAAGTGGGCCTCTGCTGCTTTATGCGTCATCCTTAATGGTGCCAGGAAATTATGTTTCTCTAGTCCATTGACTTTCCCACTTTTTTTTTGTTTGTTTGTTTTGGTGACACAGTCTTCATCTGTCACACAGGCTGAAGTGCATAGCTCACTGTGTCTGCCACCCCTGGACTCAAGCCATCCTTTGGCCTTAGCCTCCCAAGTAGCTGGGACTACAGGTGTGTGCCACCATGCCTGGCTAATTAATTTTTTTCTTTTTTTTTTTTTGGTAGAGACAGGGTCTCATTATGTTCCCCAGGCTGGTCTCTGACTCCTGTGCTTAAACAATCCTCCCGCCTCAGCCTCACAAGTACTGGGATTACAGGTGTGAGTCACCATGCCCAGCCCCACTTTTCTAGTTAATTTTTTATTTTCACAGCTCTCCTAAAACCTCAAAACTTCCTCCATTATCTTCAATCACAACTGAAAGAATTCTCCAGACTCTAGCCACCATATTTATCATCTACCAGTGTCTGCATCCATAAAATCTAACATCTATGCTTATTTCTGTTGTTTCTTCTTAGAGAGAAAGGTCCTCTTTTCACTTGTGTGGTAGATCCCATCCTTTCTTACTTACTGAAGATCATTTTTCCAGCAGTTCTGCTCTCTCCTGCTTCATGATTTTTTCACTTTTTTGGAACATTATCACCAATATGCAAATATATTATTAGATTTCCTATCTTAATGCAATAAAAACCAAAGCTTTCTGCTGACTCCATCATCCCTGCCAGTTACTACCCAATTCCTAGGCCTTCCCTTGCAGCAAAACTCTTTGAACCAGTTTTCTCTTACCACCAACTTCTTGAGATTTCCCCTAGAAGAGCCAATCAGTATCTCGAACTTAATATATCAAAAATGGAACATCTGATCTCTAACTTCGTAATATTTCACCCCCAGCTGTCCCATCTCAGTTGATGGCAATAGTACCTATTTTTTTTTTTTTTTTTTTGAGATGGAGTTTCACTCTTGTCGTCCAGGCTGGAGTGCAATGGCATGATCTTGGCTCACTGCAACCTCTGCCTCGGGGGTTCAAGCGATTCTCCTGCCTCAGCCTCTTGAGTCGCTGGAATTACAGGCACCCGCCACCACACCTGGCTAATTTTTTGTGTTTTTAGTAGAGACGGGTGTCGTTATGTTGGCCAGGCTGATCATGAATGCCTGACCTCATGATCTGCCCGCCTGAGTCTCCCAAAGTGCTGGGATTACAGGCGTGAGCAACGTGCCCAGCTGGCAATATTACTTTTTTAATTGCTCTGGGTCAAATTCTTAGAGTTACCCTTGAATCTTCTCTTTCTTTCATACTCCATATCCAAGTAGTCAGAAAATCCCATTTGCTCTATCTCTAAGCTATACACTTCGTCTGATCCATTCTCATCATCTCTACTATGAACACCTTGGTACAAGCCAATCATTGTCACTTACTCCCTAATTGATCCTCCTGATTCCATTCTTGTTTGTTACCTTTTATTTCAACAAAGCAAAAGCCAAAGTACTAACAGTGGCCAACAAAATCCTGGACAAACTGAGCCCCCAGTAATCTCTGAAATTTTCCCTACTACCTTTCCCCTCCTATTCACAAACGCTGGCATATTCTACTTCAGGGCCTTCGCACAGGAACAGGGCTTTTGCCTGGAGCACGCTCCCTCTTCACTTGCTCTAAGCCTTCTCCAATGTCCCTTCCTAATGAGGTACACCCAGGAAACACTATTTAAATTTGTGTGGCATCTCCACCCTGATCTTCCTACCCTGTTCTGTTTTTGCATAATGCTTGTCACCATCTAATACACCATATTTTTTTTTATTTTTAACATGTTTATTTTTATTTATTTGTTTATTTTTTGAGTCCTGGGGAACTGGGATGAATGAAAAACTTACATATCATGAAAATGACCCTTAAGTTTCAATGACAAAAAATTACCCTTTGGTAGTATTTAAAATGTTAAACTTGTATCTGTATTACCTTGACTAAAAAAATTCTCAATTGAAAAAACAAATTCTAGGCCAGGCATGGTGGCTCACATCTGTAAACTCAGTATTTTGGGAGGCTGAGGCAGGAGGATCATTTGAGCTCAAGAGTTTAAGACCTGCCTGGGCAACATAGTGAGACTCTGTCTCTGCAAAAAATAAAAAGAAAATTAGTTGAGGTTAGTGGTACACACCTGTAGTCCCAGCTACTTGGGAGACTGAGGCCAGAGGATCACTTGAGCCTGGGAAATTGAGGGTACAGTAAGCCATGATTGTGCCACTGTATTCCAGCCTGGGTGACTGAGCAAGATCCTGTCTCAAACAACAACAACAACAGCAACAACAACAACATCCCCCAAATCTTTGTGCCTAGAATCACTTGACACCTCTGAAACATTTTAAATAAGAAATAGATGCAATCACATTTCAAAAAGATCATTGGGCAACAGTGAGGAAAAGGAGGTGGAAGAGGTGCCTGCTGGAGCCAGGGAGAACAGGTGGTTGTTGACTACTCCAAGAATCCCAGGGAAAAGTGATGGAGGTGCATCCGTGAGGATCAGGACCCAGTGGGGACAGAAAAGTGAACTGTGAGCATGTCAGTGCTCTAGGACATGCATATAGGAAAGTGGGGAGGAGTGTAGCCTGACTGCCAGGTTTGTATTTTTGTAACAACTGGCTATCAGGTATTGCTGTCACTAGAAAGGAAAAAATAGGGAGAAGAAGAAAATAATGAATGCAGTTTTGGAATATGTCATACTTGGAGGCTATGCCACATTTGAGGTGCTTTTGTTAAACAATTACTATTCTTTGACTAAAAGGACTGGTGATCCCTGTTGGTGTCTTCCAAGAATTCCCTTCTGGATTTCACACCCAGTAATATGGATTAACATCCAGCATTTCAGTGGGGTCCACAGTACCTAAGTACCTTTCAAATCAAAAAGGTCCACCTTAGAAAATGTTTATTTTTACTCTCTGTCTCTCCCCACTAGAATGTAAACTCCACAAAGTCTGGGGTTTTTGATTGTTTTGTTCATAAGCATTTAGTTCTGGGTCATAGTAGGTGCTCGGTAAATATTTGATCAATGAATTAATCTGAAATTGAGACATGCATTCAGGGCCATCTATTAAATTTATTGACCAAATTGTTCTACTATGTGAAATATCAATCTTCTTTGAAATTTTGATACTGAAATCATTTATTAAATCTGATGCTTATTAAAAAAAAATAGATATATTATCGTCCCCACTACCACCCATATTGTAAGCTTTCATTGACATAGTTGTTATTTTAAGATTTTGCAATCGAAAAATCTTTTAGTCTACATTACACTTAAAAGTAGCATTCTTTTGATAACTAAAATCTTCGAAAATCATGCATTTATTTTAAAAAGGGAAGTTTGAAACAGTGGTATTAGCTTTGTGTCCTGGAATTTGGCATTGAGGACTCCCCGGAATTCTCCAGCTGCGAGAGCTAAGAATAGTGCAGAATGTAAACTTCCATAGAGCCAACTGTGAAAGGAATTTTGAGAAGCACAGTGAGACTATAGCATTCTCAGAAAGTTTAGAAAATGATACTCATTAATTGTCAAATAACACATATTTTAATGATATATTTTACTGTTCTAAACTCAAACGGAATAGCTTGTAGGACCTCCTGCCTCCTGCCAAGAGAGGTTTCATTCATTCTCTATGCATTCATGTGTTATTTAACATTATTATGAGAGAGCATGGGACAAACACTTGCCTTTGACAAAGGGCGGTGTCTATTACTACCTTTTATAGGAGTGCTTTCAAGGCTTCCCAGAAATGCATGTGGCAATTTTACTCAGAATCAGATTTTAATTTGTTGAATTCATTTTAGCCTTAGGATTCCCATTTTTGTTTGTGAGCTTCCAGGGCAGGTGGTGGAATTTAAGATTTTTTCTCCTCCCTCCCTCCCTCCTTTCCTTCTTTCCTTTCTTTCTCCTTCCTTCCTTCCTTCTTCCTTCCTTCCTTCCTTCCTTCCTTCTTCCTTCCTTCCTTCCTCCCTCCCTCCCTCCCTCCCTCCCTCCTCCCTCCTTCCTTCCTTCCTTCCTTCCTTCCTTCTTGCAACAAGCTCTTGCTCTGTTTCCCAGGCTGTAGTGCAGTGTTCCAATCTTAGCTCACTGCAACCTGTCTCCCAGGTTCAAGCAATTCTCATGTGTCAGCCTCCCGTGTAGCTGGGATCACAGGCGTATGCCACCACACCAGCTAAAGTTTTGTATTTTTAGTAGAGAAGAGGTTTTACCATGTTGGCTGGGCTGGTCTCCAAATCCTGTCCTCAAGTGATCCACTCATCTCGCCCTCCGAAACTGCTGAGATTACAGGCGTGAGCCACCACACCTGGTCGGAATTTAAAGTCTAGTAGAACTTGGGAAGTGAAGCAATGTCACGTTTGCTTTGCTTCTATTTGCCCTTCCAGCACTCCCATTTCTCTTTTCAGCATCTTGATCCTACAATTGGGTTTGCTCATGGGGAATCCCACAGAGGTCTGCCCTCCTCAAGAAGTGCCTTATGCACTCCCCAGATCTGCCTGGCTTCCCCTCCCCAGGAAGCCTGCCTCTTCTTTTATTTATTTATTTTTTTAAAGACAGAGTCTCGCTCTGTTGCCAGGCTGGATTACAGTGGTGCTATCTCGGCTTGCTGCAACCTCCACCTCCCGGGTTCAAGCAATTCTCTTGCCTTAGTCTCCCAAGTAGCTGGGATTACAGGCACGCACCACCATGCCCAGCTAATTTTTGTATTTTTAGTAGAGACAGGGTTTCACCATGTTGGCCAGGATGGTCTTGATCTCCTGACCTCATGATCTGCCCATCTTGGCCTCCCAAAGTGCTGGAATTATAAGCGTGAGCCACCGTGCCTGGCTGCCTATTCTTAACTGGTGAGCTGTTGAGGAAAATATATTAGACTACATTTTTATTTCTGTAAAATAAAAAAATTGATCTAGATTTTATCCAAGACCTCTCCCTGCTCTAAAATCTTGTGATTCTGTGAGTCTCCTTTCAGGCGATAAAAACTACTGATGATAACTTTCCTGATAAAATTGTGCCATTTTCGCCATGCTTGTGGAATTATCCCTTTTGTTTGGTTAATCTCTCTCTCTCTCCCTTTTTGTAGTCACAGGACTATGATTTGAACCTAAAATAGTATTCTGCTTACAGCACATTTCACAGAAGGCAGTTCTGTCTCAGACCTGCTTTCTGGGTGTGTGGATTTCAAGTCCCTAATTGGGGCTGGTGGGCAGTTTGGTGGCAAGATGCTGGTGCACTTCCCACTCTTGGTCGAGGCATTGCTTCATGGCCAGCTCTGCTATGTGATTTTCCACTTTCAGAGTCAGCACGGACCACTGAATCCTCAATAGGATCACTTGTTAAAAGGTGGAATATTACTACATATGTTTTGATAGACTCAGTCCTTGCAGGCAGCTCCATGTGAGAGCATGCTATGGACGAGAAAGAGGTAAATGAGTAGTATGATTTGTCCTGAAACCCACAGGCCTCTACTGAGATTAATTGTTGGCAAACTCTCCCCAAGATCCTTGACCATAAAGCACTCCAGGGAGTGCAAAGGATTACAGTCATTACCCATATAGCAAGCTGAGCTAATTTTGCCTGGGTCTGACCCTTTGGTTCCAGAGAGTCTAGCTATTTCAATTCTGTCCCTTAGATGACACACCATAATGACGACATTGAGAGCGTGATCAGCTGCTCATCAGGTGCAGGACCCCAGCATTTCCTTTCCAGCACACAGATATTTCCCTGAAATTTAAAACGCCTTCTGAAACATGGGGCCTTCCATTCTTTGTTAGTCATCCCTGCTTTGTAACTGGTCAGTCGCCATAGCCAGAGTGTGGGAGGACAGATGACCTCAGTCACATGAATCTTGCAGTGAGTCCTGTGGAGCCATAGAGTGACAGGTGCTAGACCCAGTACTCAGGCAGTGCAATGCTCTCTCGGAGGGGAATTAGGGGCCTGGAGGCAAATTACCTGCACAGGGAACTCACTACATTTTGTTTTATTTTCCAGAGGGTTCCTCTTTGTTTCCATATGACTGATAGACACCCACGGTCACACTGGATTATAGTATTGCTTTCTTCGTTACTAAGGCAGCTTTATTATTGAAACCTGGTGAAACATCTGCAGAAAAGAGTCATGATATGTTACTAAAAATCTCTAATGAAGGAAAATAAATTCTTCATAAAAGAGAAGTGATGATGATTTGGTTCAAGTTTTCTCAGCACTATGTATCGCTGTTTTGGTGATGCAGAACAGACTTGGGAAACGGGGAAGAATTGGGAATACTGTTTTTCAGTTACACCGTGGTTTCAGTGCACAGGTAAAAGGGGCGGGTGGAGGTTAGTTAGAAACTAAATTACTTTGGCAGTTCTGTTTAAGTAAGGGCCTGGCATTTCCCGAAGAGGAGGAGGAAGTGCTGATAGCTCCTAAAATCCTCCCCGCTTCCAGTGGTTAATCCTCAGGAACTATACTTTGTGGAGGTCATTACTGCTACTATGAGATGGTAATTAAAAAAAAAAAAAAAAAAAAAGCAGACCCATTTCAAAGACAGCGTGAACAGTATAGAAGACTGTGGCCTGAGTGCTCACCCATCCAGATTATTCTGAGGAAATTTTTCCCATGCTAGTACCTTTTATAGTTCTTAATGGCAGAGAAACTGGGCATAAAGTAATACTCTTTTTTAGTTTCATTGATATATACTTAATGTGCAGAGTTTTGGTAAAGTTTGGAATATAGGATAAGAAAAGGGCTTTGTATGCAAAGTTTTAAGGCCTATAAACACTTTTAGTATCTTAATTGTACTTATAATTTATACATAGAAATCTGGATGGGTGATCACTCAGGCCACAGTGTTCTATACTGTACATGCTGTCTTTGAAATGGGCCTACTTTTTGTTTTTTAAATTACCATCTCACTGTAGCAGTAATGACCTCCATAAAGGATAGTTCCTGAGGATTAACCATCTTTTTTTTTTTAAACAATAATTTGTCTTCTTTTTCTACACAGAGTTGCCCTGCTTTGACTTGCTCACTCTATTACAAAGGCCTATTTTTAACACATATAGCTTAGAGTGGATTGGAAATCCTGATTCATTCATTCTCACCTTTAATCACTACCTAAGCATAGGTATTTGCTTTTTTGATGGTGCTCAGTGTTTGCTGTAGGAAAGGGTTAGTGACCAAATTTTAGTTCTAGGGTGCTATTAGGAGCCAGAAATCATTTTGAAAACAATAGTATGCTTAGCTTGTACCTCTGAGAAGTTTTTCACCACTCTGTAGGCATTCTCAAATGTAAAATAATAGCAACAATAACATTTAGGGAGAACTTGCTATGCACCAGACAGTGCAGATCCTTTACATATACTGATACACTTAATTCTCAGAACGACCTGGTGGGATAAGTCCTATTGGCCTCCACTCAAGGGAAGGGCTGAATGGCTAGGGATTCAGTTCCACACATGAGCTAAGAGTCGAAGGAGGGCGTTGACTGATTCCGAACAGTGTGTGGTGGATGCCTTCTTGGATCCAGCTGCCCTGGTTGGAAACAGTGAAACATGTGGAAATTAAAGAGAAATACGCTTGAAATGAGAGTATGGGAGGCTGTGTGGTCACGCCTGTGATGTGGTCCAGTATGGGCATCACCTTAGCAGTGAACAATTGTCTCATAGGTGGTGGAGGAACTCTGCGATTATGAACCATGCTATGGTGCTAGTTGAATGGGGACCTTCCATTCTCCCCCTTTTCCTAGCTTTTGGAAGAACAACTGAGCCCTGAACTGAACTCTCAAAGCTCCTGGAATTCTTGCAAAATTCAGGGTTATGATGGGATACTATCTTTAGCAGAAAAATGCTAGATTCCTACTAGGGCAGATGCTGTTTCCAGCAACTAACTGGAAAGATAAAAGAGGTATGCCAGTATTTATGCTAGACTCTGGAAGAGGATCTTATCTCTGTGAATATACAGTTCTGTGGGTCACTGCCTTGTCTGAAATCTCCAGTGACTTTCCATTACATACAATGTCCAACTCATTCCTCACATCAGCTTCCAACTTACCTCACCTCTAGTTCTTTTCGGGTTAACTTTGGATCTTTTGTTGGATCCAAGCAGTCTCATTTTTGTTTCCTAAATATGCTGTGCTTCCCACATGAAGCTTTGCTTATGATTTATTCTGTGGCCCTTGAGAGGAATAAGCCCTCTCCTCCCATTATCCACATTCTACCTTTCTTCACTGAGACACCCATGCCCTCCATAAGGAGGATTTACCTTCTGAGAAGGTTGAATTGCAGGACTTAGCATTTCTTCTATGTCCACCACAGGGAAACTGTGACCAAAGGAAGGAAAGCCATGCATTGAATCAGAAGACCTGAATTTCAATCCTGGCTCGGCCGTTTTCTCACTGTGACCCTAGGCAAAATTTTCAAGTCACAGCTTCTTCATCTGTAATAGCCATCTCATAGGGCTAATGTGAGAATTAAATGTAAGGTAGGTGAGAATAAATATATAAATACCATATAATTATGCAGAGTATTTGTTCATAAAAATATGGATGACTGTCATGCCTGTAATCCCAGCACTTTGGGAGGCCGAGGTGGGCAAATCATGAGGTCAAGAGATCAAGACCATATTGGCCAACATGGTGAAACCCTGTCTCTACTAAAAATATAAAAATTAGCTGTGTGTAGTGGTATGTGCCCGTAGTCCCAGCTACTCAGGAGGCTGAGGCAGGAGAATCGCTTGAACCCAGGAGGTGAAGGTTGCAGTGAGCCAAGATCGCACCACTGCATTCTAGCCTGTCAACAGAGCGAGACTCCATCTCAAAACAAACAAAAAACATATGAATGACTATCACCACAACCATACTTTTCTAACCGTAGGAATATATGCCATTTTTGTACCTTAGTTAGGGAAAGCCAGAATATCCCATAATACATAGACTTCATGTAAAACTTCTCTATTAAAATCATGATCTTCCTCCTGGGTGTCATCTGCTTTTCCGTGTATCCTGGACTGTGTTGTTAATCATATCAGAGAGGTGCTATCTATCATAGTAGATACAGTTTTCTCCCCCATGATCTCTTAACTTTTTAACCATGCTATATTTGTTATTTATTGCTCTGTCGGTTGCTAATTTAAACTTAGTGGCTTAAATTAGTAATAATTGTTTATTATCTCTTTTGGTTTTGTGGGTCAAGCATTTAGGAGCATCTTGTGATGTTCTGGTCAGATGTCACGTGGGGCTGCCATCATCTGAAGGCTTGATATGGGGTGTAAGATCCACTTCCGAGGCAGCTTACTTATGTAACTGTTGGCCAGGGGCTCCAGTTCCTCTCGCCATGGGAATCTCCACGGATTGTTTGAGTCTCCTCATGGTAAAATAGCTGACTTTTCCTAAAGTGAATGAACTGAGATACTAAGACAAAAGCTGAAATGCTTCTTATGACCAAGTCTTAGAAGTCACAGATTGTCACTTTTGCCCTGTTGTACTGGTCACACAGGGGCAGCCTTGATGCTTTAGAAGAGAACTATAAAAGGGCATGAGTAAATGGAGGGGAGGATCATTGGAGGCCATTTTTGGAACTGAATACCCTAGTCCACCCTCTGGCCCCTAGTGATACATGTTCCTCCTACTTAAAAATATATACTTATCTCCTTCCTCAAGGCCACCAAGTCTCATGCCATTACAGTATCAGCTGAAAGTCCAAGATTGGATTACCTAAATCAGATCTGGGTATAGCTCCTTGAATATTGATCCTCTAGATCTGGAGACCTGTGAACTATGGAGACAAGTTATCTGTTCCTCATACAACCAGCACCCCTAAATTACAGGAAAGGTATATGGTAGTAGCATTCCACTTTCTTCAGAAAGGGAGAGAATAGGAGTCACACGGCAGTCACTGGTCCACGGCAGTTCTGAAATCCAACCAGGCACATGTTGCCAAGTGCTTAATTCAGGCTCAATCCTGCTGCCTTAGAGTGATTCTTTAACGTTCTTATCTCTGCTCTCTGAGTTCTTGGTTCTATCTTCTTTTTTATTTTTATTTATTTAATTTTTTTGAGATGGAGTCTTGCTCTGTTGCCTGGGCTGGAGTACAGTGGCATGATCTCGGCTCACTGCACCCTCCACCTCCTGGGTTCAAGTGATTCTCCTGCCTCAGCCTCCTGAGTAGCTGGGATTACAGGCACCCACCACCACGCCCAACTGATTTTTGTATTTTTAGTAGAGATGGGGCTTTACCACTTTGGCCAGGCTGGTCTCAAACTCCTGACCTCAGGTGATCCGCCCACCTCAGCCTCCCAAAGTGCTGGGATTACAGGCGTGAGCCACCATGCCCAGCCTGGTTCTATCTTCTGAGTCTTCCTTCCTTTCTCATTAGAAATGGCCTGTATCTGCAGATGAGAGGTTTTCTAAACCTGCTTCTTGTCCAGAGAGGTTTAGGGAACCAAAGCCTTCTCATTTTGTACTGTTTCAGTTCCTTTAAATCCAAGAAGATATAATTCTTTAAAACAATTTTGTATTTTAAAATGAACTAATTTATAGACCAGTCCATTAGATGAAAGTCACACATATACTTTTTTTTCCCAAGAGATACCCTCTTTACCATGATCTTCCTGCAAGGTGACTGAGAAACATCCCCTTTAAGAGTCTGAGAGGGATTTTTTCTTTAAAGGAATGAATTTGTTAGGCTTACTTTTGGAATCTTAGAAGGCCTTTTGTCTGACTGAATGGTTTTCTCAGGGGCTGTATTAGATCTTTCTAAGGTTTTAGCAAAGGATTCAATAGTTCTCCATTGGATTTGGTTTTTGCTCTGAAGTAATTTCTTAATTTGAGAATCTTGGAAGTGCTGAGAATGAGAAACAGTTTTATTTTTGAACTCAGCAAGTCCTGGATTCTTTACATCTAATTTTTTTCTTCATCTCATAATTCCTCTCACATTTTACTGTAAGCAGCAAAAAGAAGCCAGGTGGCACTTTTAGCACCCTGCCTGGAAATCTCCTGAGGCTTGATCATCTAGTCCATGGGGTACATGTTTTTACTTTGTCCATTACTATAAGCAACAATGCTACTAAATTTTCTGCCACTATATAAAAAGGAAACCATTTCCTCCAGCTTTTCATAACATTTTCTCACTATTTTCTTTGTAAAATAGACTTTATTTTTAGAGCAGTTTTAGGTTCACAGCAAAATTGGGTAGAAAGTTAAGATTTCCTATAGACTCACTGCTGCCACAAATCCACAGTTTCCCCGACTATCAACCTCCAGCACCAGAGTGGTACATTTGTTGCAGTCAGTGAACCTCCACTGACACATCATTATGACCCAAAATCCACAGTTTACATTAGGGCTCATTATTGGTGTTACACATTTTGCAGGTTTGGACAAATGTATAGTGGCATGTATCCACCATTATAGTATCATAAGGAGTACTTTCACTACCTTAAAAATTCTTTGTGCTCTGCCCATTCATCCCTCCTCTCCTCAGTGCCTGAAACCACTGATCTTTTTACTGTCACCATAGTTTTGCCTTTCCCAGAATGTCATCTAGTTGGAATCACACAGTATGTAGCCCTTTCAGATTGGCTTCTTTCACTTAGTAATATGCATTTAAGGTTCCTCTATGCCTTTTCATGGCTTGATAGTTCGTTTCTTTTTAGCACCGATTAATACTCTATTGTCTGAATGGGTCAAAGTTTAGTCACTTACTTTCTTTTAAACTCTCATTCAAAGCCTGCTTAAACTAAAGCACATCAGGCTTTTGCTAGCAGTTTCCTCGAAGTCCTTTAGGTGCTCACTGATTGTGTGTGTGTGTGTATCCCTTAATATATAAAAATCAGTGCACACACATAGTATAAAAGGATTTATTTATTTTAGAGCTTTAACCTTGTGCAATTGTGGGAGCTGAGTACACAATTTGTATGAGGCTATTTCCCCGTCTGATAATGAAGCCCAAAGTTTGCAGGACAGGCAGTTGGGAAGGGAAGACACAAACTACTCTTGAAGACAGTCTGGCACTGAATCAATGTCTCCCTGACTCTATAGCATTTTCTTTCCTTTCATTTTTTTTTTTTTTCCTCTTCTTTTCCTTTTTTTTTAGAGATGAGGTCTCACTCTGTGGTCCAGGCAGGAGTGCAGTGCAATCAAAGCTTACTATAACCTTGAACTCCTTGGTTCAAGCTCTCCTCCCAGCTCAGCCCCCTGAGTAGCTGGGATTACAGATGTGAGCCACCATGCCTGGTGAGCCTAACATTTTAAACATTTGGATGAATTCCCTTGGGCCTGGTGCTGCACACACTGCCATATCTAGGGTTAGCTCTGTGGGTTTCCAGGAAGATCTCAAGACTATGCCATGTGCATTTCTGTTTTGGTAAGAAAAAACATAGTCGAATAAATGCGTATCTAGACCATTGATGAGATGGTGAAGACATGAGGAAAGGAAGTTTAAACCTTGCCAATTTGGTGCACCCATCAGGAAATTACTTTGCTGTGTGCTCTTTCATGTGTGTGACAGTTAATATCGGCTCCCTTATCTTGTACTCTCTTGATGTTTAGACATGTGGTATTCTAAAAGTGCTACATCTGTATGGGGGAAATTTCCGTACTTCAAAAATTTTATTTTCCTAATCTTTAACTAAGTGTGGGCAATAATTTACAGATATGATAAACATAAATATTTTCATTGTATCTAAGGTTCTCATCCATATTTGAGTCTCTTGTTTCCCTGACAGTAAATTCTCATGGAAGTGAGCATGGAGCCACAGACAGGTATAATAAGCTTAAGAGTAGTTTCACTTCCTAATGAAAAGAGCTCTAGGCCCAGGAGTTAGAAGACTCCTCAGGTCTAGCCTCAGCTCTGCCATTAACATGCTGTAAGGGTTGAGCGAATTACTTAAATTATCTGTTTTCAGTTTTCTGTATTGTGAAACAAAGGGGATGAATGAGGTAATTCCAAAGGTACTAAGTCTAAAATTCAAAGGCAATTGTAATGGGAAATACAGGTTTATTAAGTAGTAGAACTGAAGTCATTATTCTGGAAAGTAATACAGAGTCATTAAACTGAAAAAAAATTTGAAAAAAAGATTTGAAAAATGGATTAAATGACCTATTATGGCTTTAAAACTTTTATCAGAGTCTTACAGGATAAACTAATCTTCTAGCTGGCTTTAAGTGAATTGAAATTTTTGAGGAAGGTGAGAGGGCTAGCTGCAAGACTGCACCCTGGCATACCAATCTGTTTAACGTATTTCTTCTCAAGGGCCAATGTCAACAATCAAACAATCCAAATAAAGCCATTGAGTCAAAGTTTCAATACATAAGTGACTGTGGCAAGTTGAGTTTTAATGGTGGAATTTGATAAAGCATCTAGATTACTTATTACCTTCATCAACTGAAACAATTATAAATACTCTGAAAAGATTTTATATGGAATGTACTCCATGAAGACATCCCTTTGGAATTTGGTTACGTCTTTTAGTGATGATAATTGCATGAAACAATTTGTAGCCTGATTTCTTCAGTATCAAGCATTGAAAATTTATAATACTTCTTCTGAAGTAAACCATATTATTGGTGTTCAAGGGAAGATGATGAATTAAAAATAGATTTTTTTCACAAACAAAAGTAAAGATTTATAAGCAAAACTTAGATTAAGAAACTTTCTTTTAACTTCTAATATCCTAAATAGTAAAAAGAAAGAGAAACCTGAAACAATCAAACCTAGAAGGAGAGCTGTGGGCTTTTAGGCCTTTGGTGATACAACTGGGCCAGCTCTTGAAAAACTATGAATAAAGGTTGTTTTTGATGCGCTCCCCATTTTCCTTTCATTCCTATCTCAACAGTTTAATAAGGATCTACCAAATGTAAGGAACAGTGATATATGCTGGCACTTATTCTCTATCCCTTTGTGTTTTTCAACCAGGACACAAATACATGTAATGAAAGGTTGGTGTCAACATGATGACATAGAAAAGAGCCCTGAACTGAAGGGTCCAAGGGGAGGAAACCTAAGGAGTCTTTACAGTGTTACTCGCCCAAGGGTGTGTATTTTTATAGAGGAAATAGCTCCATAGTAATTTTATTGAGCATATACCTTTTTTGGTTTTCAAAAAAAGTTCTTGCAAAAATCTGCGGAAAAGTATCATTGTCTATTTTTATTTATTTATTTATTTTTTTAGACTTAGTCTCAATCTGTCACCCAGGCTGGAGTGCAGTGGTGCAACCGTGGCTCACTGCAACCTCCACCTCCCAGGTTCAAGCAATTCTCTGCCTCAGCCTCACGAATAGCTGGGATTACAGGCGCCCGCCACCAAACCTGGCTAATTTTTTGTATTTTTTTAATAGAGACGGGGTTTCACCCTCTTGGTCAGGCTGGTCTCAAACTCCTGACCTTGTGATCCAACCGCCTTGGCCTCTCAAAGTGCTGGGATGACAGGCGTGAGCCACTGTGCCAGCCCATTGTCTATTTTTAAATGAAAAAAACCTGACCATCAATGGATGAATGAATTTTAAAAAGGTGCTCTGTAGGCCCAATGGAATACCATTGAGTCTTAGAAGAGAAGGAAATCCTGTCATTTGCAACATGTCATCCACAATATAGATGAATCTGGAGGACACTGTGTTGAGTGAAATAAGCTAGGCACAGAAGGACAAATGCCACATGATCTCACTTATATGTGGAATCTGAAAAAGTCAAACTCCTAGAAGCAGAGAGGAGAATGGCAGTTATCAGAGGCTGGGGTTGTGGGAAATGTTGGTCACAGGGCATGAACTTTTAATTTTTTGACAGGAGGAATAAATGTTTTGAGATATATGCCACAACCCAGTGACTATAGTTAATAATAATGTATCTTTCAAAATTGCTAAGAGTAAATTTGAAACGTCCTCATCACAAAAAGTGATAAGTATTTGAGGTGATTGATAGTAAATTAGGTTTATTTAATAATTCTGCATATTATACATATATCACAACATTACTTTGTACCCCATAAATATATACAATAAAAACCTTTGCCTCAGTGTTTAAATAATTTCTCTATGATAAAAAACCTGGGGAGTGGTAAAAATGAGATTCGTACCATATCTATCTAATGCCAAATTTCGTCCATCATACCTTGTTCCCTCTGATTTCAGGTCCTGGAACAGAAAATATGGAGTTTATTGGGAAATAGGGGTGGGATTACTAGATGTACCCCTAAATAATAAGCCTTATTTATCTGGGCCATTAGAGAGGGTCTACTGAGTATAAAAACTGCAAAGAAGATTTTCGAGTATAATATCCCTTCCCACTTATCCCCCACTCCTCCCTCATTTCTGACAAAGAAGGAAAAAGGAATTTGTAGAACTGTAGTATTTGCAGAACAAAGTTGGCTAATTCAGGAGGCTATGATCCTGTTAGAAGGAAAAGTATGCACTGTTCTACAGAAAGCCCTTGAAGTGCTTTGGTTAGTGATTGAAATATGGTCTTGATGTGTCTGGCTAGCTACGTAACTTGTGGGACCCAGTGAAAAATGAAAATGTTTCCAGTTTTTAGTGATTATTGCTGCAATTTATTTATTGAATAAAGAGCAGCTTTGTTCAAAATCAGTAAAAACTGGAAGCAATGGAGATGTCTTTCAGCAGGGGAAGAATAAACAATCTGTGGTATGTATACTCAGTGGTACGCTACTCAGCAGTGAATTTAAATTTGTTAAAGAATTATTAATTTCAGAGCATTAAACCAAGTGAGGCCCCTATGCAGCTACACAGATTGCATACCTTGAAGTTGGTCCTGGATCCTGAATGCAGAGAAATAATTACCTCTCCCAATTTTTAAAACTAATCTACATTGAAGATAGCTTGCTATAAAGAGTGATAGTTTGTATCCATTAATAGGTTTGTAAAGAATAAAAGTTCAAGTTAAATTTAAAAAATTAGTCTGCGTGATATTTTCAGGCACAGAAAAGCTCTAGAATTTTTGAGAGAAGAACCAAAGATGAGAGTGGGAGATATTTATTTGAATAAATGAAGGAGAATTTGAGTTCATAATTAGCTCAGCTGTTCAGAAACTGCATATAGCATCATAGATAGAGGAGGTAATCAGAACATTAAAAATGCATTTTATTTATTTATTGATAACCTACTTTTCTATCTTCTCTTTCTGGGGAGAGGATAAAAGAAAAGTTGCACATAAATTACACATTGAGTTGTAAATGAAAATGTTGAAAATGCCTACTAATTGTCTTCTGACTTTCTGGAGCTGTAGAGAAAGTAAAGAAATAAAAGAAACAAGCTTCTTTTTGAAGAGCTGACAACTTAGCTTACATTTTAGCAAACATATTTAGAAAATTTCTTAAGAAAGTGTATGATTGAACTTAATGAAGAGGTTTGAGGATAATATAAAGACAACTTTCAAATAATTTTGGAGTAATTCTACATGAATCAGAGGTCAATGGAAAAGGTACCATTTAAGATATACGATATACAAAAGATGAGTTTCACTAATGAGTCTGAGATACCATTATGTAATTTTTCTGAAAATTAGTAGTCTAGTACTGTTATATTTGAGAGGCATGATGCTTTAAAGTAATTCAAACAAGTTGTTCATTAGCATTTGCAGAATTTTAATGTGCTTTGTAGAGAATTACCATCTTCTTTGTCTGATATTAGTTTACTCACATGAACTAGCTACATTGGCTACACATCCTCAAAACAAAGACGGATTTAACCTAGTAATTTTTGTTTGTGAGTAATACAGCACTATTCACAGATGAATAATTGGCCTGAGATCTTCCAGTTACCTACAATTGTTGACATTTTTAGAGGAGCTTTTAACTAGAATAGTTTTAAACATTATGTTGATAAACTATTAATGCTTAATACTAAATTGAATTTTATGGTGAACTGATTTAAGACTGCTTTTCAATCTGCAGTCTATGCTGTAATATTTTTTAAAAGCCTCTGGAAAGCAGTTTGCCAGTTTCTCTTAAAGTTAAACATACACTTACCATATGACCCAGAATTGATACTCCTAGGTATTTCTCAAGTGAGTTGAAAATTTATATTCATACAAAAACGTGCACATAAATGTTTAGAGCAGCTTTATTCATAATTACTAAACCTGGAAACAATGAAGATGTCTTTCAGCAGGGGAATGGATAGACAAACTGTGGTATATACATTCCATGGTACACTACTCCGCAATAAAAAAGAATGAGCAATTGATTCCTACAACAACATGATGAATCTTAAATGCATTTTACCAAGGGGGAGAAGCCAGATCCTAAAGGCTACATATTGTATTATTTCATTCATATGACATTCTGGAAAGGCAAAAGTATAGACAGAAAATAGGTCAGTGGTTGCCAAGGGTCGGTGGATTGGAGGAGTGGTTGACTACAAAGGGGACATGCAGGAACAGGTTAGGGTGGTGGAACTATTCTGCATGATACTGGGTTGATGGGTGCATAACTGCATTTTTTAAAGTCCATAGAACTGCACATCACATGCAGTGAACTTGAATGTATGCAAACTATAAAAGATCAGCTTGAATGTCAGAGATCTTAAGAAAGCAAATGAATCTAAAGTTGTACTACAAATATACAATATAATTGCACTAAAGGGTGTGAGTGGAAAAGAGCTGACCTAAGTAAGTTGAACAAATAAGTAAATGGGTGGTTGATGGTGGGTATCACGATTGGAGTGGGAGGTTACAGGTAAGCAAGAGGGGAAGGCTAGAATGAACTCTGTGGGGCTAGAGTTGGAGACACCAGTCTATCTCATGAATGGTTTGATATATACAAAGATGGGAAATCCTAACCAGAGAAATCAGACAAGAGAAAGAAATAAAAGTCATTCAAATAGGAAGTCAGACTATCTCCCTTCACTGAAAATATGATTCCATGTTTAGAAAATCCTAAAGACTTCACCAAAAGTCTATAAGAACTGATAAATGATCTTAGTCATATTCAGTATGCAGTCAACGTACAGAAATAAGTAGCATTTCTATATACCAATAACGGCCAGGCTGAGAATCAAATCAAGACACAAACTCATTTACAGTAGTCACAGAGAAAATGAAATACTTAGGAATACAGCTAACCAAGGAGGCAAAAGATCTTTGCAAGGAGAACTACGAAACACTTATGAAAGAAATCAGAGACAACACAAATAAATGGAAAAACATTCTATATTCATGGATTGAAAGGATCAATATTTTTCAAATGGCCATACTGCCCAAAGCAATTTACACATTTAACACTATTCCTATCAAATTACCAATGTCATTCTTAACTGAATTAGAGAAAACTATTCTAAAATTCATATGGAAATAAAAGAGATACTGGATAGCCAAAGCAATCCTAAGCAAAAAGGGCAAAACTAGATTCATTACACTACCCAACCTCAAACTATACTACAAAGCTAGAGTAATGAAAACAGCATAGTACTGGTACAAAAACAGACATATAGATCAATGGAACACCTACAACCATCTGATCTTTGACAAGGCTGACAAAAACAAGCAGAGGAAAGGACTCCTTAGTCAATAATTGGTGCTAGGATAACGGGCTAGCCATACATAGAAGAATGAAACTAGTCCCTTACCTTTCACCATATACAAAAATTAACTCAAGATAAAGATTTAAATGTAAGACCTCAAATGACAAGGATCCTAGAAGAAAACCAAGGAAATACCCTTCTTGATGTCAGTCTTGGCAAAGAATTTTTAGCTAAGTCACCAAAAGCAATTGCGACAAAAACAAAAGTCGACAAGTGGGACCTAACTAAACTAAAGAGCTTTTGCACAGCAAAAGAAAGTACCAACAGTGTAAACAGACAACTTACAGAATGGGAGAACATATTTGAAAACTATGCATTTGACAAAAGTCTAATATCTAGAATCTATAAGGAACTTAAACAAATCCACAAGCAAAACCAAAGAACTCTATTAAAAAAATGGGCAAAGAACATGAACAGACACTTCTCAAAAGAAGAGATACATGTCATCAACAAGCATATGGAAAAAATACTCATCATCACTAATCATCAGAGAAATGCAAATCAAAATCATGAGACACCATCTCACACTAGTCAGAATGGCTATTATTAAAAAGTCAAAAAACAACAGATTCTGGCAAAGCTGCAGAGAAAAGGAAATGCTTTAACTCTGTTGGTGGAAATATCAATTAGTTCGGCCACTGTGGAAAGCAGTTTGGAGATTTCTCACAAACTTAAAACGGAGCTACCATTTAGCCCAGCAATCCCATTACTTTATCTATACCCAAAAGAAAATAGATTAATATACCAAAAGGACACATATACTTGTATGTTCATTGCCTCACCATTCACAATAGCAAAGATATGGAATCAACTTAGATGCCCATCAATGGTTGACTGGATAAAGAAAATGAGGTACATATATATCATGGAATACTATATAGCCATAAAAAAGAATGAAACCATGTCCTTTGCATCACTATGGATGCAACTGGCGGGCATAATCCTAAGTGAGCTAATGCAGGAACAGAAAACTAAATACTTTATGTTCTCCTTATAAGTGGGAGCTAAATGTTGAGGACACATAGACATAAACATAAGAACAAAAGACACTAAAGACTACTAGAAGGGGAAGAGAGGGAGGGAGCATGGGCTGAAAACTACCTAGTGGGTACTGTGCTCACTACCTGGGTGCAATATATACATGTAACAAACCAACACACATACCCAATATGCAAAATAGAAGTTAAATTTCTTAAAGTAATAAATGACATTAAAAATTGGAAATAAACAATGGAAACTTCATACAAAAACCCCAAATATATACACAGAAGGACTAATATAGGAAATATTTTAATACATGTATATATTATACATATGATAAAATACATACATGATCTGGCTCTGCCACAGTGAAAATCTAGAAGCAATCACACCCAGGAGAGACAAACACTCCAGTAAACAGATCTCGGTTTATAAGTATAATTTTTCAATTAATGAACCAGGGTTCCTTGGATAAATGGCTGGTTCTAGAACTGGGCAAAAAAAAAAAAAAAAAAAAAAAAAAAAAAAAAAAATCAAGCTAGGCTTGGAGCATCTTGTACTACCAAAAAGTAAGGATGTGCTAAAAGAAATTTAAGGATGGGAGCATATCAATACAATGCAGTAGTCAAACTGAAGGAATGCCCAATATCCAAAGCTGGGCTAATTTGAGCAACAAAATAGCATAATTTAGAAATGTAATCATATATATATATATGAATGTATCTATAAATTTATATATCTATTTATATATATATCAGTATTAGAATAGATACATATGATTGAATAATAAAGTAAATAGGGGAGAAGAGACAAATCTTCCTGACAGAAAAATTTCAAATAATTTATGTAGATGAAACTTCCTTCCCCTTTTTGAATGTTGTTAGACTTACCGCTTTGCTTTCAAAGAATAGAGTAGGAAATAGGAAAAATGGTGATTTTACAGTGGAGAATCCCGGCAAACTATCTTAACCATGTGACCAAGGTTGACATCACCAGTGATGTCATATGCATATCATGTTCCCCTAATATGTGTAATGAGGACACTTCACTTCTGTGGCATTCTTTCCCAAAACACATAATCCCAGTCTAGTGATGAGAAAAACATCAGACAAAATAAATTCTAAGGACACTCTACAAAATACATAATCAATACTCTTTAAAAACTCTCACGGTGGTGAAAAATAAGGGCACTCTGAGAAACTGTCGCAGACCAGAGGACATTAAAGAGACAGTGACATGATTAAACACTTGTGGCTCTGTGGACTGGGTACTGGAATAGAAAAAGAATGCTACTGGGAAAATTAATTCAAGTCCAAGAAAAGTCTGGAGTTTACTTTGTAGCAATGTACTAATGTTGACTTTTGACAAATGTACCATGGAAAAAGTAAGATGGTAACATTAGGAAAAACTAAAACTGGATAAGGAGTATATGAGAACTCTCTGTTACTAGCTTCACAACTTTTCTGTAAACCTAAAAATATTTGAAAAGTAAAAAGTTTATTTTTAAAACAGCCCTGATGTTAGAATCTTAATTAATTACTTAGTGAATTCATTCAACACATAGCGACGGAAAACTTGCTGTCCCTAGTCACTGCTATAATAATGGTTATTAGCAAGTCAGATGCCATCCCTATCTTTCCAGAGCTTACAGTTTGCTGGTAGATAAAGACAACAGGGACGTTCAAAATTATTTGATAAGTACTTTGAGAAAGTGCCAGAGGTTTTAAAAATATTTTTCTCCCATACTTAAATTAATACATCTGGCATGTTAAATAGATCTTGGAGGATAGTAAACATATTAGTCCTCAAATAATACTTCTCCTGAATATTTTCCATATGAGATAATCCTTAAACTCTGAACAGTTTGCCAGGTATTGTTTTAGATTTTTATTAGAGAAATTTGGGAATATTCTTTAGTTCATTATACTTTGCTCAGTGATATGGTTTGGCTCTTGTGTCCCCACCCAAATCTCACCTTAAATTGCAGTAATCCCCCTGTGTCATAGGAGGGATCTGGTGGGAGGTAATTGATTTTTTCCTGTGTTGTTCTCATGATAGTGAATAAGTCTCATGAGACCTGTTGGTTCTATATCCCCTGCCCATGCCCTCTTGCTTGCCACCATGTATGATGTGCCTTTGCTTTTCCTTTATCTTCTGCCACAATTGTGAGGCCTCCCTAGCCGTGTAGAACTGTGAGTCCATTAAACCTCTTTCCTCATAAATTACCCAGTCTAGGGTATGTCTTTATTAGCACTGTGAGAACAGACTAGTACACTCAGCAAGGAATTATTTTCTTACAAAGTAGAGAACTGTTTCCCTTTTCATGTAAAAAATGAAAAGTTAAACTAGATAATTCTTAAAATATCTTTCAATTTTAAATGCCATTGAGCTTTGTCAATTATGTAGTATTTTCTTGGCTTTTCTTTAGATCAGTAAGAAGTTTTATTTATTGATCACGTAAAACATCGTATTTTTTCTTTCATCATCAAGATTCCTATTTCTTCAGTTTATCTCAGGTAGAGAAGTGTATTCCAAACAAGGAAGATATTCCCATAGTGAAAAAGGAAAATACATATATTCCCTGAGGCAGGCAATACTTTTCAAAAGAATGAGAAGCCTTGTTACCATCATAAAAAGTCTGGGACCCAAAATGCAGACCACTAGAATCACAGATTCTGCAGTTGCCAAGCCTGGTCAGCTTTCCTTAGCTCAAAAACCTCAGGAATGGGCATCTTGAAAGGAAATACTTTTTGTGGATTTGCAAAGTCTCGCTCCAAAGAAATTCACTTCAGTTTGAAAGACCTTGTGGGATTAAAAGTCAGGATTCATTTGGGAACGCTGGCTGGTAGACATTTCATGTCTCTCTTTTGCTGAGAAGTATTCTCACAAAGAATTTATAATCTATGGCTGCATATAAAGGTGGCTTCTTTGAGGGGCCCACATTTGTATGTACTTTGAGAGGAGAAGATGGGGACTGAAAAATAAAACACTGTGGCTGATCTCAACATCTGCTCCTATAGTTACAGAGAACCAGAGGCTGGACTTTAAAACAAGAATGGAAGGTCACAAGCCAGAAGTTTCTGAGAATGTGTTGGGGAAGGAGTGGGTTAGGAAAGCAGCCGTCTTTCCGCTAAAGAAAAAAAGATGTCTCTTTGAAGTCTGGGTATTTGGTAAACAAACAAACAAACAAACAAAAATAGAATAAAAGACAATAGAAAAGGTATCACTAATGGGGTAGAACAAACAAAACACTGAAATTGAAACCAAAACCAACCAAACCAAATAAAATTCCTTTCAGTGGAAGCACACTTGTCTAATACCACACTTTTAAAAATGACCTCTCTTCTGGATTATTTCACTAGCCTCCTGTTTTACCTTTCTGCCACCAATTTCTCCTACCTTCAGTTTATTCTACAAACTACTTTCTGAATGATATTTCTAAGACATTTAGTGACAATGTAACCATAACCTTCATGATCAAAAACTTTCAATGGCTCCTCATTGTCGCATGAAGAAAATCCAAATATTTCAGTTTTGATTTTCAAGTCTTTAGATGATTAGCCAAATCCATCATCTGTAAAATGAAATCAATATATAGAAATTTATAGGTTATCTCAGCAGTCTAGGCCAGTTACATAACTAAATAATTTTTAAATGGTTAAAAATAGTGGGCCAGGCATGGTGGCTCATGCCTGTAATCCTAGCATTTTGAGAGGCCAAGGCGAGTGGATCACCTGAGGTCGGGAGTTCGAGAGCAGCCTGGCCAACATGGTAAAATCCCATCTCCACTAAAAGTACCAAAAAAAAAAAAAAAAAAAAAAGCCAGGCGTGGTGGCCCATGCCTGTAATCCCAGCTACTTGGGAGGCTGAGGAAGGAGAATCACTTGAACCCAGGAGGTGGAGGTTGCAGTGAGCTGAGGTTGTGACACTGCACTCCAGCCTGTGTGAAGGGAACAAGACTCTATCTCAAAAAAAGAAAAAAAAATAGTGTTTTGTTTTGTATCTATCTGTCTATCTAATCCATCAATTATCTATTTTATATTAGCACTAGTTAGTACCTAGGGTGGATATAAATGTGGGGTATGAATTGTCCCATTTCTAATGTTATATTGATTTACCTGTGCAAGTGGTTTTGATTTTAGTTACCTTGATTAAGACACGCTAAGTAAATAAATCGGATGTCCGAAAATAAACCTTGCTTTTACTGTTTCTTAGGCCTTAAATCAATCTTGGCCATATTAACAAGAATGTTTTTGGTGTCTGCTATATATTTTCAGGAGCTTTTGTAAATACTTGGTCTAATTTAATTTCATAAACTGCAAAAGTCTGTTGAACAAACCCTGATAACATCCACTTCCAGTCTAGTTAATTAGAAAACAATTAGATTCTAACGAGGCTTTTGCTTATTCTGTTTACCAGCATAGTTTCAACATCCTTCTATTGATACAAAATGTGTGGAGACATAATTTTTTTCTTTCTCTTTTTAATCTTGATTCTAGAAGCTCTGGTAGAATAGTTAAGGAAATTTCTTAACAGCAAACAGGGGAAGTCTTTTATTCTCTTTGGGTTTTGATGGTACACAAATTAACTCATTTCCTCTACTGTGATGGGAATTCGGAAAAGGGAACCTATTGCAAATGTGAACATTCCTATTCTTCCTGACTCTTCAATTTCATTAGAAAACATTTTACATCACGTAACTTTTACTAAGAGGAGACTGGAGGCGGTGTTTACCAAGAACGCTTGCTAATGTGGAGCTAAAAAACAACCTAGAATCACTAGCCACTTGGATAATGAACCACTGCAAACATCATTGCTTATAGAAATGGTGTAATACTAGGATAGAATTTAAATTCTAGCTCAGGTTGCCATTGAAACAAGAGTAAAAATATTTGCTGAACACCTACTATGTGTCAGGCATTGAGTTAGGCTTTTTTCATATTTTAAAATTTTTTTCATTTAAAATTTTTATTTTAAAAGGCTAGAGATAGGGTCTTGCATGTTGCTCAGGCTGGTCTCAAATTCCTGGCCTCAAGCAATCCTCCCACCTTGGCCTCCCAAAGTGCAAGGATCACAGGCATGAACCACTGTACCTGGCCTTTTTTTTTTTTTTTCTTATTTCTTCTCATTTAATTCTTAGTACAACCCTGTGGCTGGGCATTTTTTCAATTTAAATTATTAGAGGTAAGGAAATTGAGAGTTAGGGAACTTTAGTAACATGTCATAGGTCACACATGTTAATTGCAGGACTTAGTTTTGAAACCACTTTAGTTTGGTGTGAAACTTGAAACATTTCCACTATAGCACACTGTCTTCATGCATGTTTTTACACTCCTCAGAGTCCAATTTCCTACTAACCTTGACCTGTTTTGCAAGGATGAATGGGCTAATGAATTACTAATTGTAAAATATGCTTATAATTTTAAAGAACATGTAACTATAGAAAAATCGTGACATTTTATAGTTAACTTCTCAGTTTATTTTCTTTAAATAGTCCCAGGATAATATATGAAACTATTGTGTTCTCTCTTTCTTTTTTTTTTTTTATTATTATACTTTAAGTTCTAGGGTACATGTGCATAACGTGTAGGTTTGTTACATATGTATACTTGTGCCATGTTGGTGTGCTGCAGCCATCAACTCATCAGCACCCATCAACTTGTCATTTACATCAGGTATAACTCCCAATGCAATCCCTCCTCCCTCCTCCCTCCCCATGATAGGCCCCGGTGTGTGATGTTCCCCTTCCCGAGTCCAAGTGATCTCATTGTTCAGTTCCCACCTATGAGTGAGATGTGTTCTCTCTTACACAGCATAAATTAATAGAGAGCAAAGGCCTTTCTTTGGAAGCATTTTCTAACCCAGTTAACCCATGCTTCCCTGCTGCTAACTTCTCTCAGACTTTTAGATTCATGGGGACATGAAGACCAGACTACTGTCTTATTAAATTCTTCTTTTCATAAGAATATGCAAGATGCAAATGAGCAAAATGTTAAAGCTCTATAAAGAGCATCTCTGGGTTTTATAGCCCTGCTTCTGAAGAGTGTGTCTATAGGATATCAAGTGAAAAAATAGGAGCATGCATAATTGCATATGCAATTGGGCTGCAATTTTGCAATGTATACCACAAAATATGTATACATTTATAGATGAAAGTCCTGAAATAAATATGCTGAAATGTGAGCCATGATCACCTGTAGTGGAAGACCTATAGGGCAATTGCATTTCATTTTTCAAATATTTTTATGCATTTTAAAAATAAAAATATGTTTCTTCTATTACCAGAAGAATGCAATGCATTTCATCCATATTTTAAAAAGACACATTCTTCTGAAAGCAGTTCTGGTTGTGTGTGAGGGTGAGAATATCCTCACATGGAAACAATTTTGTTTGTTAGGGAATTCAGCTTTAAAACGGGAGCAAGGCATTTATCTCTTTGATGCCATGGCAACCCCAAGGAAAACGCAGAGTCCAACAATGGGATAAAAGTGTGCCTTAAGAGTGAGTAAGAAGGAGGCAACCTTGGACTTCTTTTTCCCCCACTTTCCCTTGAACAGAAGGTTGCATTGTGTTTTTCCAGCTGACTTTGTTTTCCAGCTAGGCTGCTGTGAGAGGAAAGAGCAAACAATAAGAAGAATCTTTTTCTCATGGAATTTGGGCTCTCTGAAAAACTGTGTGCTTTCTCAGTGGAGAGAAAGCTCAGTTTCTTTTCTCTATCTTCCCCTCCCCTTGACATCTTCCAATTCAGTCACTTTTATTACAAGTTTCTCAATCCCCTGTACGTTTTCCCCTCCGGATATGCCACTTGTCTTCTTTGGAGCTGTAGGGCTGGATTGATCTTTGCTCTGTGGTCACTGTTTTCTTCTAGGTCTTTTCTCTATGGTCACTGTTTCTTGGTAGAAAGACTCCTATAGTCCTTTTCAGATCTCAGTCCTTAATACATCTCTGTTGGCCTCCAGTGATTTGACTGTCTGAGACTCTCTCTCTCTCTCTCATTTTTTTTTTTTTAAAGATTTTTTTTTAACCTAATTTTATTCCTTAGGTAAATTGAACTCCCCCAAGCCACTGAAGATTGCTAAGGGTCCTCATTTTGGCAATATAGATCCAAATATTGTGATAACAGAGGTAGCCAAATGCCGAGCTTTCTCTGTGGTCTGTGCCGTGTTTCCTTCTAACATGACAGCAGCATCAATACAGCAAGGATAGTTGACCGTGGTGCTGGGTTTTACATTAAGGTCCTGTGTGTTTGGACTTAAAAACTTTAGTCCACTTAGAAGCCACCAGCAACCTGAGCAAGTGGCTCTATAGTTTTATACCTCAAACTAGTGTAAACACTGCTTTTCAACTAATACAAAGAAAAGGAAATGGGGAGGGAGGCCTTTCGAGTGACTTTAAAGAATTGCACATTGTCAGTTTGGCAACCAGAGGTGCAGTCTTCAGAGTGGAGGACTCTATGTGGCAGAGCCAGGCCTTGACCCAGTGTGACCCCCTGGTATCAGGAACCACAGGAGACTTGTGCAGCTGCCTGGCCTCCAACTGGCCTGGGAGGCTGGTCATTCCAGGAATGGTATCATTCCTAGAAGCATGATTCAGCCAAGAAGAATGAAAACTTTAGAGCCACGAAGGCTAACTGTGGAGGATGGAAGGTTCATCTCATTCATCTTTCTTTCCTGAGCACCCATCAGTAAACATTGCCTTAACTGAGATGTACAAATTCTAGCTGCTGCTCAGAACTGATGGTTGTATGGCCTGTAGGCAAATGTCTTCATTTCTTTAATTTTTTTTTTGCAGCTTACATAAATTTTCTTTTTTCCTGGATTGGCCCTTGTGCAAAAAAACATTGCTTCCCACAGTTGTAAGCCATTATAAATGATGTGTACCACTTCCTTAATTTCCCATCATTTGGAGTCTGGTGAGGAGACACAGATTAGTAGATAAGGTCAAATTCAACTCAATAAAAGTTGAGGGTTACTTCAGTCCTGAGCCAGGTACCAGCCTGGCCCAGGGGAGCTTAGTATGAAAGTACCTTATGAGGCTGAACATTTGTATGGTATTGTACAGTATGTTTAAAAAGCCTATCACATAGATGATCTCATTTGACTTTCACTGTAAGTAAAACGAAGGTATCAGTACTGGTATCAGTGATGAACAGACTCATATGTGTTCAGGAGCTTTCTTATGATGTCCCTCTGCCAGCTGGACAGGGTCCAGGGGCCTCAGGAAAACCATATTCTCCAGTTTATGTGGGATATTGCACATTTCTAGGACTGCAAGTGTTGATGAGAGGGTAGGAGTGTGTGTACTTGGGAAGGAAATGCATAATTCAGGTGTTCCTGAACAAATTGTGATCCAGATGGAGTCCAGCCCTTTTGAATCTGATGACAATGCTAGTGGATTGTCCCAAGTTAAAGGAATTTGGATCAACCCCTGGTATCAATTTGGTACCAGGTTTGATGTATAGTAGAGAGAGCTGTTTAACAAGCCATGTTCTTCATCCTGTTGATAAGAGAGAAACAGGAGGATATGAAGTTATGCAAGGGAGTGTGAGCGGTCCAAAGCTGAAACAATTTCATTTGCTAAAGCGATCTGAGGATTAGCATGTCTTTGCATAATACACGTATATATTTAGCACAGTGCCTGGCACTGGCACTTAGTAGGTACTCAATACGTGTTAATAAGATATTATGGTAATAAATAATAGATTATGCATTGTCCTGTTATGGTTTTTAAAACATTTTTTCATGAGTCTTGAGTTCCGATTCCTATATTGCTTTTGGATGACAGGTTATTCTATGTGCTTACTTGGTTCTTGATGTACTAGTTATGCAATAAAATCTGTTGAAGGAATAAATGAAAGAAGGAAGGCTTGCAGTGATATTTTGTATTTACTTCTAAGGCAATGTTGATATTCTCTATTCCAGAAGAACTAAAAAAGATTCGCATTCATTGGTGTTAAAATTTCCACATATATATAATTTCCATTATATTAGGTTGGTGCAGGTGTTATTGCAGTTTTTGCCAATATTAAATATAATAGTGTTAATAAATTAATTTAATATTAAAATGTTAAAATAATCAGTATCTTTTTCTTCTTTTCTTTTTTTCCTTCTTCATAGACTTTCTTGTGCAGTCCTTAAAAAGTAGGACAATTCTACTTTTTAAGTTGGCACTTTTGAAAGTTATTTCATTGAGTATTTACGTATTAGTAGACTGCTTGGTTCAACTTCTTATAGTGGACGCACATTTTGGCCCAGAACTCATGTGTGAAAAAAACTAATTTTTTTTTCTGTCTGATGATAAAATTTTTAAATGACATTTCCACCTGGAGTTGGAAAACTTAATCTCCATCAGTTAGTATTTTTCTCCTTCTAATTCTTAATTTGAAATCTAAATTTGGGAGATATTTTGGAGACAAGAGGTCAAGTGCAGTGGAATGAATTCCTGGTTTGGACATGAGGGTATCTGCCAGGAATCTTCATGCCTGTCTGCTTCCTGGCCATCGGTCCACACAACACAGATTGCTCTGCCATCTTCCCATCCCGAATCTGATGCCTTTTATGTTGCTAGCTCCCTCCATTTACTTGGATGCACCTTTTGGGTACAAAGGCAACATTTGGCTCTTCTTACACTTTGTTGGGACACAGAGAATTCTGCCAGTTCCTTTTGCTTAAGCACCCCACAGAACTATCTCTTCTCCGCTATTACTTTACTAAGTTGGTGACAGAAACGCTTTAGCTCCTGATGCCTCTGCAGGATATCCCTCCCCCAGAGTGTAAAGATTCTCTTTGCTGTTGAATCTCCCAAATCAGTCTGGGTTTCTGTGAATTCCACCATCACAGGGGACTCAACTCAGGGAGGGTAGAGAAGAATTATTCTTCTGAAGGACATGCCATTGCCGCTGCCTGCCCTCCAGCTCTTCCTTCCTAACTAATCTGGCTGTGAAGATTTATCTTATCTGTGGTTTCGGGTGGAGGAAGAGGGTGATGTTCTGGGCAGGGATGTCTTTGAATTATGCTGAATTCTTTAAAAACTTCTGTGATGCCTTGAGTTCCACGAGTCTCAGGTTGCAACTTCAAGGACAAGATTTTGATTCTCAGAGCTTTACAGTTGTCAAATGCTGACAACTCTTTAAGGTTCACTAGGTTTCATTGGGTCAGCCAATGTTATTTGTTACCAAGCACTTATTATGTGCCATGGGCCTGGTATGATATTAGGTCACCACTAGGAAATAAAAGGAGAAATAGGACAGAGCTAAACTAAAAGAACCCAAGTCTTTCATGATTGTGTGGAGGTGGGTGTTCAGTTTAATAATTATGTACTGATATGGTTTGGCTGTGTCCCCACCCAAATCTCATCTTCAATTGTAGCTCCCATAATTCCCATGTGTTGTTGGAGGGACCCAGTGGGAGATAATTGCATCACTGGGATGGTTTCCCCCATACTGTTCTCATGGTAGTGAATAAGTCTTACGAGGTCTGATGGTTTTTATAAGGGGAACTCCTTTTTGCTTGACTCTCATTCTCTTTTTGCCAGCTGCCATGTAAGACATCCCTTTGTTCTTCTTTCATCTTCTGCCGTGATTGTGAGGCCTCCCCAGTCATGTGGAGCTGTGAGTCAATTAAACCTCTTTCCTTTATAAATTACCCAGTCTTGGGTATGTCTTTATCTGCAGCATGCAAATGAACTAATACACATATTGAGCATTTTCTATTTATCAAGAATGTGGCCGGGCATGATGGCTCATGCCTGTAATTCCACCACTTTGGGAGGCCAAGGTGAGCAGATCACTTGAGTTCAGGCATTTGAGACCAGACGTCCTCATGCCCACCTGGTTACTGGTCGTTAGTCCACACAACACAGATTGCTGTGCCATTGTCCCATCCTGAATCTGAAGCCTTTTATGAAGCCAGCTCCCTGGTGAAACCCGTATAGAAATTCAGTTCTACAAAAAATACAAAAATTAGCTGGGTGAGGTAGTCCCAGCTACTCAGGAGGCTGAGTTGGGAGGATTGCTTGATCCTAGGAGTTCAAGGTTGCAGTGAACTGTGACCACTCTACTGCATTCCAGTCTGGGCAACATAGAAAGTCCCCATCTCAAAAAAAAAAAAAAAAAAAAAAAAAAAGTGTGCTAGGTACTAACAGCATATTAATAAACAAGACAAATTCTTAGACGATAAAATGTGGTTAAAAGCTTGAGCTCTGGAGTCAGATGGCTAGTTTAAAGGATGTCTTTTGTGATCTTAACTGTCTGAGTCTCAGCGGACACACATGTAAGGAAAGAATAGAAATAATAACATCCATTTTATAAATTGTAATGAAGATTAAACTGAGATAATATTAATATATATGAAATATTAAGCACAGCACATAACACATAATATGTATTTAACAAATGTTGGTTATAATAACAGATATCATATGTGGACTGGCTCAACATCTCTTCCGAACTCTACTGTGCCTCCTTGTGAAGCTTGCAGAACTGTGTTGTCCAGACTCCCTTACAGCTAGGATGCCATATATAATTTAGAGCCCTCCTACCAGATGGATTTGTTTCCTGAAGGTTCATAATTCTGGGTTTGACTACATTAACTTGCATGAGATTTGTATGAAATAGTACCCTTATTGTTTTACCCTCAGAACACCGGGCATAGTTGCAGCTCGTGCATGTAGTCTCTATCCGGTGGTTCACCTTGTTGGCGTGAGGCAGTAAGGCATGGTTTCTATTAATATTTTCATGGAGTTATGGCTTAGCAAGAGAGAAAATATTACAAGTGTGACATGTTCTTTTTCCTTCCATTGAAAAGATTTCTTTTGACCCTTCTCCCAGTTCCCAAAAGGAAAGTAGTGTTTTTTCCTTGCTACATTGAAAGAAAGCTGGGGCAGAGGGCATCTTGCTAAAATTAATATGTAAGTTTGGTATGAAAGTTGATGTCTCACTGCAGGCTAGCTTCAGGATTGTGGGAACTGCTGATGCAGAGTGACATCTACTTTGACACTAAGTTGGGAGAAGGTGCTGATAAATAGTTTCTTGCTAAACATGGAAAATGTTTTCTTTTTAGTGAAAGAAAATACTTGGAATTTTTCAAAGGACAAGAAAGAACAAAAAAACCCCACAAACAACAGCAACAACAAAACTATCAAAAGGCCTGGTGTATATCTAGATAGATGTAGCTGTTATATCATAAAAAGTCAAAAGCATCTTCTGCCTTATGTTTGTGATATATTTTTGCCTTTCCAAAGGTAGCTGAACATGCTTCTTACAGGAGTATTATGCTGAAGATTATAAATTAAAGTACTTACACTCAGTTATAAACCACCATATTGAATTTAAGGTATTGCCATTTAAAATTTCTAAAAGTTACAATAACAGTTTGTAATTTTTTTGTCCAGCAAGATTTCAAAATTTTACGTTATTTCATAAATAACAGTATGGTCGGGTGTCCCTTCAGATCTGTCAGTGATTAAAGTTATTTATTTCCACTGTTTTGCATTATACAGTGACATTAACATTAAACACTGATGAGAATGGAACACAAAGAAAACAAGCATGTTTTTCTTTCCTAAATCCCAGAACTTCAGAGCTTTGACTTTAGTCTTCAGATTTTCCTAATACACATATGAAATCCCCTGACTACCCAAATCTGGTAGGCATTAATACCTAACATGTACTTTTGCCCCTGAATCTAAGCTGTCAGTTTTTCAGTATGGAAATAGTGAAGTTGTCAGGAAGTTGATGTCAACAACTCAGGAAATGGTGGGTCTGGATCACAGGATAAGGTGCCTGCAGGGGAAAGAACAGTCTTTAGCTGATGTGGGGTTTCTCAGCTTACTGTTTCAGGATGAGAGATTTAGGTTCAACAGGGATTCAGTAATTATTCTGTACTTGACCTGTGCTAAACATTGGAACATTATGTATTTAATCTTCACAAAAATCCTGGGAGAATAGCATTATGAGAAGGAAATTGAGAAAAGGAAATTGATGTTCAGAGAGGTTAAGAATGTTGTACACTGAGAAACGGTGGAGTCAGATTGTTGTACAAATTTCTCCTTTACACTGCTGCTGCCTTTCAGAGATGGCAGAAACATCGTTAAGTCCTCTTTCCCCTGACTTTCAGCCTCATAGACTTTTTAAATTAGGCTCAAAGTTTTGTGGATTTTGAGGTGAGGAAAAGGATTTAAAATAGTGCATCTGCATCCAAATCTGAGTTTCTGCAATGAAACAAAACCCAAGACCACAAATGTTGATTAGCAGAATAGGCAAAATGAATCACTTGACCCTTTAATGAGGTGCTGACCACTTTGTCCCTTAAAGTTTGCTATAATTTAAAATAATAACTACACTATTCATAAAAGAATTATACATCCATTTTTTTTATGAGAGACTTTCAAAATTAATTTCTGCTTGTTTGGGAAAGGTAAAAAAGATATTTGGGAGAATAAATAGGGAATATGTGGGGTACTTTTTATAAAACCAGTTGGGAGAATGGAACATACTAGATGCCTCAAAAGTAATTGCCAACTAAATAAACTAGAATATATTTCTTTCATCTCTGTTTTTCCTCTAACCACCTCTTCTTAAGAACTCCCTTCTCTTTAGATAATGGCCAGGCAGTTTTAGCATGTACTTTCTTAGATTAATAAAGTATCTTATAGAATTTGTTCTGCAAATGCTTCATATATGCATAAAAATGTTCCCTATTTGTGAGGTGCAGGATTCTATTTATCTATATTAGATTAATCTTGTCAAAATATGTTGTCTGAATTTTCTTTTTTCTTTATTTTTGAGACAGGGTCTTGCTCTGTTGCCCAGGCTGGAGTACAGTGATGCAATCATGGCTCACTGCAGCCTTGGCCTCCCAGGCTCAAGAGATCCTCTCACCTCAGCCTCCCAAGTAGCTGGCGACTACAGGCACACGCCACCATGCCCAGTTAACTTTTGTATCTTTTGTGGAGATGGGGTTTTACCATGTTGCCCAGACTGGTCTCAAACTCCTAAACTTAAGCAATCTGTCTGCCTCAGCCTCCCAAAGTGCTGGGATTATAGGCATGAGCCATTGTGCCCGGCCTCAGTTTTCTAAATCTCAGTTTCTTTTTCTGCTTGATATGTTTCTGATAGAGGTATTTAAAAATTGTCCACTGTCGTTGCTTTGTTTAGTTCTCAGTATTCTGTTAGTTTTAGCTTCATAAATTTGAGGCCAAATTGTTAGATGTATGTGTGTTTATTATTGTAACTTGGTGGAATGCTCTTTTTTATTATTTGTGCCCACTATTTTTCATATTAATTATTTCCCTTTAAAATATTTCTTGTTTGAAACATGAGCTTTCTTGGGTTAGTATTCTTATGATACATCTTTTTTAGCCCATTATCTTCAAACGTTCTGTATACTTCTAATGTGGTTCTTAAAACTGCATATATATATATATTTTTTTCTTGATGATATCTGTTATTTAATGGCTGGTTTAATGTATTTACATTTATTATGATTATTGGTATGTTTGGACTTGTTTCTACCATCTTATATGTGTTTTCTTGTTATTATTCTTTTTCTTTGCTTTTTTCTTCTTTTTTATTTCCTTTCTTTCTCCCTCCCTCCTTTCTTACCTTTCCTCCTTTCTTCTCTTTCTCTGTTAAAGTGATAGAGTTTTCTACATCCTTCCTCTTTTTGTTCCTCTCCTGGTTTAGAAATTAAAATTTTACACACACATGCGTATGTACACACACATACACATGCATTGTATATACAAATACACACGATTATATACAGTTATGCCTGTAAGAATGTATATATACATACAGATGTGTGTATCTTACATACATGCACAGATGTTTGTCTCTCTCTCCACTCACATATAGACCCTTGTTTATGTAGTCAGTGGGCATTCTTATTACGTCTGAGGGTATTTTTATTTTGCTCATACTCTTGAAAGATAGTTTTTCTGGGTATAGAATTTAGCTTGAGCATTATTGGCCCTAAGCTTTTTTTTTTTTTTTTTATACTTTAAGTTCTAGGGTACATGTGCATAACGTGCAGGTTTGTTACATATGTATACTTGTGCCATGTTGCTGTGCTGCACCCATCAACTCGTCCTTTACATCAGGTATAACTCCCAATGCAATCCCTCCCCCCCCCACCCCCATAATAGGCCCTGGTGTATGATGTTCCCCTTCCCGAGTCCAAGTGATCTCATTGTTCAGTTCCCACCTATGAGTGAGAACAAAAATATGGAACGCTTCATGAATTTGCGTGTCATCCTTGTGCAGGGGCCATGCTAATCTTCTCTGTATCGTTCCAATTTTAGTAAATATGCTGCCGAAGCGAGCACGGCCCTAAGCTTTTAGGAGATACTACTCCATTATTTTCTGGCATCTATTCATACTGATGAAAAATCTGCTGACACTGAAAATGTGAAGAAAAATGTTGACAGTTATGACTTTCTAGGTATTTTCTCTTTTTCTTTGGTAGTTTTAAAAAGCTTTCTCTTTACACAGTGATATTCTTCTGATTTGTTCTTGTGTTTAGATGCAGATTTATCTTAGTTTATCCTGACTGAGTGCTTAGAATGCTCTTTTAATGAATGCTCACAGCCTTCTCCATATTTTAAGCAACCGTGGCCAGGATCTCTCTGAATACTGCATCAAAACCATTCCCTCTAATACTCTGTCTTTGACACTACTACTAGGAGTTAGGGACCCTTAATTTGTCCTTCAGTTCTTTTAATTTTTATATTTGTCTAGAATCTTTTTATTTTATTTTATTTTTGAATTTTGGTAACTTTTTCCAGTACTACATACTAATTTACTAATTTTCTGTGTTGTTTAGACTTTATCATGCTTGAATTTTTAAATACCAGTGACAATATTTTAAATTTCTAACACATTAATGCATTCATTTTACATTTACTTGTTTTACTTCTCTGATTTTGTTTTAAATTTTTTTCATTTACAAAATGGATGTTATTTCCTCAGTTACCTCTTTGCAGACTTTAGACATTTCCATTATGTTTGTTTCACCTACAACAAGGTTTCTCAATTTCAGCACTATTGGCATTTTAGGCCAGGCCATTCTTTGTTGTAGTGGGTTGTCCTGTGCACTTAACATGTTTAGCAGCATCCATGGATTCTGCCTACGACTACCTGACAATAACACCTCTACCCCTTCATTTGAGATGGCCGAACATGTGTCCAGTCATTGCTACTTGTTCTCTGTGGCTGAAAATAAATCGTTCTTAGTTGAGAACCACTGATCCTGAGTGAATTTATGCTCTGTTGATTTTTTTTAAAGTAGCTTTCTTAGTGCTAGTTTTCTTCATGTGTTTTGGAATATGATGTGGGGATTTATTCTCTCACATTCTCTGCTGTCTAGTAGTTTTGTAGTTGCTGTCACTGGCTGCTTGGCCCAAAGCCCAGAACACATCTTATATAAATGGCTGAGGTTTCTATCCCATGGTGTTATTAAGGATATGACAGATTAAGGTTCTGAATGGCTAGGCTCAGATCCTGGTCATGAGTCTGCGTATGTTTCCTTTACCTCCTCCGAGCATTCCACTTCCTGCAAGCTATTGTCTCAGAGAGCTGTACGTGGCAGCTTTTCTCAACTTATTTTACAACCTGGTTTCATACAGTGATACTTGTTTCATTCTCCACTTTTTCCATTGTTTGCAGGACCCAAACTCCTGACTGCCACTGCCTGCCCTTGTATACAGAGTCCGGAAGGCTCTCCATTTCACACTGCTGTCTGGTTCAGTTCACAGAGATGCTTATTTTGCTTATAAGCACAGCTCTGAGTTTTGATGTACTCTTTTCCTACTTTATCTATCAGTACTATGATTGAAACAAGGCCTTAGGAAAGATGAGGGGGGCTCAGAATGTGAACTTTGATTGGAATTGTTAAACTTTAACATTCACAGTTGCTGAAAAGACATGTTAACTTTTGATGACTCTAGTACAGGATTTCTCTCAGTCTCAGAACTATTGACGTTTTGTGCCAGATAATTATTTGTTAGGGGGAAGGGGATTATCTTTTGCATTGCAGGATGTTCACCAGCATCCCTGGCCTCTACCCACTATATCCCAGTAGCATCTTCCTTTCCTCCAAGTTGTGATGACCCAAAATGTCTCCAGTTATGCCAAATATGCCCTGCGGGGGCAAACTTACTCCAAGCTGAGAACTACTGCTCTAATCTATGAATATCTCCCTTCGTACTCTGTCTGTGTTTCATCCCAAGGTCCTTGATTCTTATAGTCTACAAAAACTTAAACTAATTTTTCATTTAGCATATTCTTTCAGAGTTTATATCATTAGAGCACTGGATTTTGAATGCATTCAATTAAGAAGGTCAAGATAATGTTGTCTGACTTTGATGTTAGTTGCTTTAGAGCATATGTGACTTGGAGCAATGTTCTAGAGGTCATTAGAAGCCCATAAACAGTAGTGGGATTGAGCACTTTTGATTTGTCCTTGACCTTCTCTGTTCTAATCCGTTTGACAGCACTGCCTCTAAAATATAAGACTACTTTAACGGATAGTTTCATTTCATATATTCTACCTCTGCCCAGCCCATTGTTGATAGGATAATTTTGTCAAGCTACAGTATTGGGGAAAAGACTTGGAGGCTGAGGTTGTTGTGTGAAAGGCTCTTCACTTCTCCTGACAACTCTGGCTAGGTCAGAAAACTGCTTGTGTCTGCATTAGGGCCTCTCTAATCTAACCCCTTCCTGAGTGCTCTACTCATTCTTTCAGGAAATCCAAGACTGAAGATTGGTTTTAACTTGGAAATTTAATTTTACAATGAAGATTTACAGTTCTACTCCTATGGAATAACTGAGACATAAGCTCCTCTGGTCTTGGGCTGAGGTCGGAGTGTGTGGTAGATACCTGCTGCTTTACCATAGGAGAGAACAATGATGCAGAGTGCTAGGGGATGTCTGGAAGGTGGCAGCTCAAGTTGGTGCCTGCTGGCAGGGATCAAAGAAGTTCAGCTTGATGAAGCACAGCCAGATTGGAAAGGTAGGAAAACAAAGGTGAGCATGTTCTCTCACAAAGGGACCCTGCGCTGGAAACAGAAGCTATTCTGTTCTTCTTCTCTCGGTCGTATAGAGGAAGCTCTTTCTAACAGACTCCCACTGTTGTCCTTGTTTTCTTAGGCAAATCATTCTCTCGCCTTCTGGGAGTGTGTTACTCCACTTGGGGTTTGATGGGTTGTGTGAACTAAGGTGTGGCTTTTGTGACCTTTGGAACTCACTGCTGATGGGTAGCAGTGTTATTGTAGACTTGTCCATTGCCAAGATATACTTCCTCTCCTCGTGATTCTAGATTTTCCTAGCTTTATAGGGCTTCAAGTCCCAGAAAGGTGGAATATCCTCTTGCCTTTTGCATATATGGTTTCCTAACACTTTCAAAATAAAGGTTTTGATTTCCAAGTCATAGCTCCAGGTGTGGCTATATGATAATATTTATACATCTACGTAGTGTCTGATTATGTGTTGGTATAAAAGAGATGAAATAAAACAGTAAGATAAATAAAATATTTGTTGAATGAATAAAATATTACTAATTTTTTCTGACCCTGCTCAAATACCAAATAAAGTCCCTCTGAACCCAGTGAGGGTGAACTCAGTAACATACCAGAAGCAATTCATTTGGTTGCAAACTCTTAATTTACCATGTTTGAACTTCTATATCTTCTCTCTTCCCTGCCTACAGAGTAGCCATTCTTTTATTCCTCTACTTTCTTAATAAACTTGCTTTCACTTTACTCTATGGACTCTTCTGGAATTGTTTCTTGTGTGAGATCCAAGAACCCTCTCTAGGGTCTAGATTGGAACCCGTTTATGGTAACATCTTTCTGGTGAACCACAAAGAGATTGTACTGAAGAGACCACTGACCCAAAGGAAAATCATTTGTGTGCAACACCATTTGGCCAACTTTGGAGTCAAGAAACTTTTATTTTGAGCTATTTACAGCTTGTAGCAATTGAGTAAAGTCTACTCTTATGAACAAAATTTGGAGCATATTTGTTTCTACCTGATTTCTCCAGAATTTGGAAACTGTAAGTATTCTTAACTTACGGCAATGTATAAGTGCAACAAGAATCTGTTTTCTTTTGCAATAGGACGCAATTGAAGAAACTGGTTATTTTACCAAGGCTTTGACTGGAATGGTGTGTATTCCTTTAAGGAATCAAACTTGACTTATAGAGCCAATAAGAGCCCTTTGGGAAAACTGTCCTCATGCCTTGTCTACACAGCCCATGTACAGGGTTCCTGACCTGTGGTAGGTTAAGAATGTCACTTCCTGACAGGTCCAGGAGCCCCAAGTTATCTTGGGGCCTCAAGAGAAGAGGAATTTATCCAACTCATAGGTATTTGAGGGTACAAATCCATGGCTGGACTAGGCTTTAAAAAAGTCTTATCTGAGATTCCTGTTATGAAACAAAGTATCATGGAAACCTATATAAAAGCCTATGTGAAAAATCATTCTTGCTGCACTTCATACAAATAATCAGACCAAGATGAATAAAGCAAATTAGTCTTACCATGATTTGTCTTTAGTAAAAATGGGAAACTCAAGAGAGAAAAATTATGTTAGAAAATGATGGTACACCTGTTTTTAGATTCTAGTCTCATCAGTTGTTTTTTAAAGTTATTTTCTGCAATTTAGACTAACTCTGCTTATTCCTGTGAGCCTATGAGTGATAGCTGACTGCTGCTCAGAAGAAACAAGAGGGATGGGTAATGTAAAAATCTAGATCAATATTCTAATTCCGGGCACATATTGGAATCAGCTGGCAACCCTGTATCAGCTTGGTTCCAACATTTGCCCAGTTCATGGAAAATCTTCTTATTTAGTTTACTTGGGATAATTTTGCTTATTTTGTTTTATTGTTGTGGAAGTTATTGCTATTGCACTCTTCATGTAGGAATGCAGGATAAACAGCTTACTGAATGTTTTCTTAAACTAAACACTTATTAATCTTCCAGATATCACCTTTTGTTGGAACTCACAGTTATGAATGGCCCTCCTCATACCAAAGCTTTCTGACTGAACTCCTCTCTACCCTGAATACAAGAGACCCTAGTAGTTAGGCAGGAATGTCGTCACCCCTGTTCAGCCTGAGGAAGTTACAGAAGATGGATTTCTGTCCCTTTACAACCCTTAGGATTAAGGGTTCTCTTATGAAAGGGAGGGGTGAAATACATCAGAGGCATTTGAACAAGAGTGATTCCATCTTGAATAGGGGCTGGGTAAAATAAGGCTGAGACCTACTGGACTGCATTCCTAGAGGAGATTAGGCGTTCTAAAACACAGGATGAGATAGGAAGTTGGCATAAGGTCATAAAGACCTTGCTGATAAAACAGCTTGCAGTTAAGAAGCCCGCCAAAACCCACTAAGACCAAGGCGGTGGCAAAAGTGACCTCTGGTCATCCTCATTGCTCATTATATGCTAATTGTAATGCATTAGCATGTTAAAACACACTCCCAGCAGTGCATAGACGCCATGTCACCTATGTGGTCTAAAAAAGGAGAGGAACCCTCAGCTCCAGGAATTGCCCACAGGTTTCTCAGAAAAAGTATGAATAATACAGCCCTTGTTTAGCATATAATCAAGAAATAACTATAATTATCCTTAGGCCAACAGCTCAAGCTGCTGCTCTGCCTATGGAGTAGCCATTCTTTTATTCTCTTAATAAACTTGCTTTCACTTTTAAAAGAAATCGAATTTTCATCAGAGTTACCTGTATTTTAGACATCTTGTTTACTAGATTGTAAGTTTGTTTCCTTTTTATTTATTTATTTATTTATTTATTTATTTTTTGAGTCTTGCTCTGTCCCCCAGGCTGGAATGCAGTGGTGCCATCTTATCTCTCTGCAACCTCCTGCTCCCAGGTTCAAGTGATTCCTGCCTCAGCCTCCCGAGTAGCTGGGATTACAGGCACATGCCACCATGCCCAGCGAATTTTTCTGTTTTTATTAGAGAGGATTTCACCATGTTGGTCAGGTTGGTCTTGAACTCCTGACCTTGTGATCCACCCACCTCAGCCTCCCAATAGATTATACGTTTTTAGCAGAATTCATATCTTATTCATCCCCCTTGCTTGACATTGACAGAATTTAGCCAGAGGTGGCAAAAGAGACTCCTAATAAATATCCATGGGATCAATTTATCGTTAAAAATAAAAAGAGAAATCATGCCTGCAAATCTCTCCAACCTCTCCATTGTTTCTCTGTTCTCTCATGTTAATGTAAGTACTTAGCCTCAGGAGGGCAAGAAACATGAGAAACAGTTTTAATACACCATTATTTGCAACCTATATTCATAAATACTTATGAATTTAGTATTCTATAAGTATTTTTAAGTATACTTATGAATACTTATATTCATAAGTAATCCTATGGCTTATCTTCTAGGCTAAGACAAACAGCAGATATTCTAATACTTGGCTTGGGTCCTTGTATGAGATAGATGCACACAATTGAGTGAAAAGCCTTTTTGTGCCCCAGTGTTCACATCGTTTTAGCAGGCAGGAAATGGATTCATTATTGCTGATCCAGATGTTCCCATGAATTTCCCATATGGAACTGTATTAGACAGGATCCAGCCAGAGAGCTGAAACTACTATTGAATGTTACGGAATCCGGGATTTATTATAAGAATCCGACCTTTAAAAAATTGTGGGAGTAGCTGAACGAGTGACTGTCAAAAAGCCGAAGTTAGAGGATGAGAAAAGAGTCACCAACTGTTCCTTTTAAAGCACTTTTCACAGATGGAGAAGTCAAAATTCATAGGGAAAATCTGAGAAGCTAAGCATGTCCAGTCATTGAAGTGAGAATAAGAGCAGAAGCTCATGTAAATGTTTATATAAAGTTGCATCTATAGAGCTACCACTTCTGTGGGTCCACAGTGAGGCATCTGGTGGTGGACATGAGGTCACCATTTGTCACTAGGGTCAGCAGTCAAGAAGAGGAGCTGGATGTGTAGTGGAGGAGAATAAAGACAAGTTTGAACCTGCTGGTCAACTCTGCATCTGTCCCTCACTACATCTCACTACAAATGCCCATGGCTTTGCTTCCACTTACCAAATCTCATGCAAGTTTCTCTTTTGGCTAACTCAGACCTAGAACCATATAGGGAAGAGGATTCTGGGAACTTTGGTTTCCAGCTTAATGATGTTGATAATAGAACCATCCAGCCCAATATCACTATCCTATAGCATGTGGAAGGGCACATAGATATAGTCTACCACCAAAAAATGCCCAGTATGCTTGGAGCTTAGGAGAGAGTACAAAAGCATCCAGTTACCATACACATTGGATCATCCAGTAGTTCATTCAGATTCAGCTATCAGTGGTACAGCAGAGTGTATTTTTTAAAAGATAGCCATGCAAATAGGTTCCAATTCCATATACTCTTCTTATGGTTTGACTTATACTGCACCCACCAAGAAGTGGGTTTTATGTCCTCATCCTGTGCATCTGGGTTTTAATCAAGCATGGTGAAAGTGATGCTTTGTGACTTATGAGGCTAGGTCATAAAAAGGACACAGCTTCTGTTTCTCTCTCTCTCTTTCTCTCTCTCTCGAATGCTTGCCTGTGGAATCCAGCTACTATGTTATGAGGAAGCCCAGGCCACGTGAAGAAGCCACATGTAGGTGTTCGAGCCCCTGGCCTGTGAGTCTCCCAGTTGAGATCCAAATTCCTTGAGCAGAGACAAGCCAACCGCTATGTACACTGCGAATTTCTTATCTATCTAGAGAAACCCTGGAAAATAATAATTGGTTATTTTTGTTTTAAGTCTCAAAGTTTTGGAAGGTAACTTTTAAAATTATCGATCAATAAGCAATACAGGTAGACACTAGAAACTCCTTTCCTAGACCTGTCCCCCTAACTCTCCTCCTTTCTGTTTTACCCCTTTGAAATCTTCCCTGGTTCTGCCCAGATGCCACCAAAGTATATACAAGGCCAGTGGGATCCATTTTTTGTTCTTTCCTGGGAAAATTAAGAATTAGACTTAATATATTATTAGGTTAGGCAACATATCTCGTTCCCCACTAAGGTTGAAGGTGAGGAAGGACAAAAAGTGAAAAAAGGAGAAAGACTGCTTTCCTGATACTGCTTGTGTGGCAGAATAGGGACTGGCACTAGTGGGCACTCAGTAAATATTTGTTGAATAAATGAATAAATTATGATGCCTTAGGCATTAAGAGAAGACAGACACGGATCTGTGGATGGCTTTGTTGAAGTCTATGTCAAAGCTGTTCTAGATGGTTGGGTGGTCCAGGGTTCTTGCCCCATAGTAGAGCAGTTTGAGATGTCTAGACTGTGCCAAGTCACACATAGGTGGGTCTGAGTTATTTAAATTTTCTCTAAGGCAAGTCAGGGATTCTATGAGGTCTTGATGGGGACTTCAGTGAATGCTTTCCCTATACAACTTGAGGGATTTTCTTGACTGCTAATCACCTAAAGCTAGGTTGTAAATTCTGGGACTGATCTAGACTATAGTGAGCAGCACTCTAACCCTCTAGGTCCCAGAACCTACATTCTTCACCAACGGGGCACCACAGTCTATTTACTAAGAAAATCAATGACCAAATGAGAACGGTGCTCTCCTAAGGTGGGCTTTGCTATCATCATTTTCTAAACTAATGTCATTCAAGGATGGAGGTTTTAAGTACCCTAAGCAACATGGGTGGGTTTTGACTGGTAATTTTTTGAACAACTAGTAAACACTGTGTTTTCTGTGGGAAATATTAATAAAGCATGAGGTATTAGTGAAGTGGATCAAGGTCTTGGTTCAGGAGTCCAGTAGAGCCCTGTTTGAATCTTAACACTGCTGCTTACTGTGATTTTGAGAAACTACATAGCCGTTTTAAACTTAGTTTCATTACTTTTTACATGAGGCTAATAATATCTGAGTTTACTATGTAGGTTAAATGTCATTATACATTATGGCATATGTTATATTACACTATGTATGTGGAACAGTAAGTGTTCATTACGTGGTAACTCGTACTGTTATCATTATGAGTATATACTTTGGCAAAAGATATTTTCTGTTCAACTGTCCCTTGAAAAAGTCAAAGCCTTTCATTATGATGCACTCAATTTTCCTACTTCCTGACTTTTTTTCTTAACTTTTATTTTGGGTTTGGTAGTACATGTGAAGGTTTGTTATATAGGTAAGCTCATGTTGTGGGGGTTTGTTGCACAGATTATTTCATCACCCAGGTATTAAGCCTAGTACCCGTTAGTTATTTTTTTCTGCTCCTTTCCCTCCTCCCACCCTCCACTCTCAAGGAGTCCCCAGTGTCTGTTTTCTTCTTCGTGTTCATGAATTCTCATCGTTTAGCTTCCACTTATGAGTGGGAACATGTGGTATTTGGTTTTCTGTTTCTGCATTAGTTTGCTAAGAATAATAGCCTGCAGCTCCAACCACGTTCACACAAAAGACATGATCTCATTCTTTTTTATGGCTGCATAGTATTCCATGTTTCTTTATCCAATCTGTCATTGGTGGGCATTTGAGTTGATTCTATGTCCTTGCTATTTTAAATAGTGCTGCAGTGAACATTTGCTTGCATGTGTCTTTGTGGTTGAACGATAGATATTCCACTCGGTATATAACCCATAATGGGATTGCTGGGTCAAATGGTAGTTCTGCTTTTAGCTCTTTGGGGAATTGCCAGACTGCTTTCCTCAATGATTGAACTAATTTACACTCCCACAAACAGCATATAGATGTTCCCTTTTCTCAGCAACCTTGCCAGCATATGTTATGTTTTTACCTTTTAATAGTAGCCATTGTGACTGGTGTAAGATGGTATCTTATTGTGGTTTTGATTTGCATGTCTCTAATGATCAGTGATATTGAGCTTTTTTCATATGCTGGTTGGTTGCACGTGTGTCTTCTTTGGAAAAGGATCTGTTCATGTTCTTTGCTCACTTTTTAATGGGGTAGTTTGTTTTTCTCTTGTAAATTTGTTTAAGTTTCTTTTAGATACTTGATATCAGACCTTTGTCAGATGCATAGTTTGCAAATATTTTCTCCCATTCCATAGGCTATTTACTCTGTTGATGGTTTCTTTTGCTGTGCAGAAGCTCTTAAGTTTAATTTGTCATTTTTTTTGCTTTTGTTGCAATTGCTTTTGGTGTCTTTGTCATGAAATCTTTGCCTCTTCCTATGTCCAGAATGATCTTGCCTAGGTTGTCTTTCAGGGTTTCTATAGTTTTGGGTTTTACATTTAAGTCTTTAATCTGTCTTGAGTTGATTTTTGTATATGGTATAAGGAAGAGGTCCAGCTTCAGTCTTCTACGTATGACTAGCCAGTTATCCCAGCACCATTTATTGAATAGGAATCTTTTTCCCATTGCTTGTTTTTGTCAGCTTTGTCAAAGATCAGATGGTCATAGGTGTGTGGTCTTGTTTCTAGGCTCTCTATTCTGTTCCTTTGGTCTATGTGTCTGTTTTTGTACCAGTACCATGCTGTTTTGGTTACTGTAGCCCTGTAGTATAAAGTCAGGTAATGTGATGCCTTCTGGTTTGTTATTTTTGCTTAGGATTGCCTTGTCTATTTGGGCTCTTTTTTAGTTCCATATCAATTTTAAAATAGTTTTTTCTAGTTCTGTGAAGAATGTCGTTAGTTATTAGACAGGAATAGCATTGAATCTGTAAGTTGCTTTGGGCAGCGTAGCCATTTTAGTGATATTGATTGTTCCTATCTATGAGCATTGAATGTTTTCCCATTTGTTTGTGACTTCTTGACTTTTTCTACAAAATGAAATACTATAAATTAATCCTTTAAGTTCAATCTCCTTCATGAAGCATTCCCCCAGCACTTCCGTCTCACTTGTATCTTTTCTTTCTTAAAATTTTTATCACTCATATTACTAAGACCTATGCCATTGTATTTAATTTATCACCACTTACTGTTCTCACATGGCTCTGGGTATGGTCTTGTCTCCTTAATAGAAGTTTAGGAACTTTCATGGGGAAGTATCATACCTTATACCACATCTGTACTATCTTGAAATTCTAGATGGTTTTGGGCAAAAAGATGGTAGTCAAAAACTACTATTGATTTTACTTTGTATTTAGAGGGCATTAAAATAATATTCTTCCACTGGAATGAATCAAGAGGACGTCTCATGTGATGTCACTGATAGCTCTGGGTTGGATTCAGAGAGAGATGATCGCTGGGTTTCATGAGCACCAAAAGAGATACTGGTAGGTATTGCATGTGCACAGGATATGCAAGGTGCCCAGTGTACATTCAGTCAAACTTTTTTAAACAAACCAAATTATCATATGCCTTCTGCTTTGTCCCTGCCTATCGCTGGTCCAAAGCCACTGGGATATGGTGGGGAAGACTCAGATGCCTGGCTGTATGGTATGCACCATTAATAGGGCTCTTTCTTTTCCAATAGCTCCCAGCTTTCTCAGTAGGCCAAGAGCAGGGCCTGGTCTGGAATAGAAGGTTGACAGACAACAGAACACTGTGCTTAAGCAGGACTGAGAGAATGGAAAAACTGATCCACAGGAGATCCACCCTGCCAATTCAGCGGCAGTTGGAGGAAGTACTCTCAAAACATAATGTGTGGAGGCTGGCAGGCCAGCACAGAGAGACATGCCAGCACTTGCAAGCTCCCTATCTGAGACAGGGTGGATTCCACAATGCTAAATCATAGCATTAAAATGCTATCATACCTCCCAACTATCTTTTGTATCACTGCCAATCTTTCAGTAGGAACCTGACTGACACTGTTTAGGCAGAGACCAAAGGAAGAAAAACAGTTGAGGTGTACAGAGAGTAATAGACCGGCTTATAGCTTGCACTTCAAAGAAATATATAAGGAAATATCTTATTTTATGTTAGTTTTCCTATCCTTCATGGACCCCAATTCAAGTAGTGAGTTCCATGAATGCAGCTAGATTATAGCAGTTAAGCACTTCAGTTTCACAGTTTCCATACTTGCTTACATCATTAAACACATTAGTAGAGTATGGCAACCTTTCTAGTGCTGTCTGCTTTGGTTTCATAGATCACATGCTCAATAATAGATCTCTAAATGACCACAGCTCACAGTGGCTATCCTAAGGAAGGGAATGGCCTGGTTTTTCTTGATTGGGAAATAAACTTGTTTAACCAGATGACCTCATTCTTATTCTAGTAACTGGGAAAGAATACAACAAAAGAGTAATAAATTCAAGAATGATGCCTGTTCCCTGGGGAATTGGTGGATAAGGGGGAGAATGGTGTTGTTGGAGGGACAGGTTATGACCTGTCAGAAAGAGAAGAAATACAATTGTGATTAACACTTACAGAAGGGTGTTTAACCTTAGGCCTAAAGTAGCTGGCTCAAAAGAAAACAAATACGTTGATGTGAAAACACTGAGATTATTGACTTTTGGTTGAGAGAGGAAAATGGAGCCATTGTGATGTGGAAATAGACAACACATTGTTTATTCTGCCTGGTTCATGGGGAAATCTATTTTTCACAGTACTTTATTCAAGTACTTTGATGTCATAGTACTTCTATTTAAAAAAAAGGAAAGGGCCTTAAACTTCATTTTGTAGGAATAGGAATATGCCTTCCCTCACCTCAGTTCTGCCAAATACATACGAAGACTCCAGACTCACAGCCACCACAGAGTGATGGGAAAATCTTTATGGATAAGCCTGAGTGGAGAAGGAAGACCAATTTTTCAGAATACAGTGGGACAGATTTCTTTCTTTACTATTGGTTTCAGGTTTCCCTGTCTTTCTAATGTCATGTCTGTGATCAGAGGACCCCTCAAAAGCCTTTGTAAAGGAAACTTTACACTTTAACTTGTCACATGTGTAGAGCAAGTGAAGTGACAGCAGCATGGAAGAAAATCCAGTCCTTTTCTGTGAGCAGGGGACTTTGATAGACTCTCAGACTGCTGGGAATGTTACCTTTTACTCAAATCACTTCTTAAATGAGGAGAGATACTTAGCCCATTTCCTGCTGGTGGGGTGGCAGAATAACTGATACTTTAAGTGGGACATTTTTTGGGTGATTTTGAAAAGATTTTTCAGAACTTCAGAAACTTCTATGAATGTCCTGAAATGTCGTTGCATGAATATTTTTGTCAGTAATACTTTTTAAATTCAAAATGTCAATTTTGGCAAGAAATTTAGGTTGATGTAAACCTAGGAGCTTTTATAAGAGCTTTATGTAAACTCAGTTAGGATGCTGAATAAGGATCCCTCACAGTGTTAGCAAACGACATTTAGGAAAGACAAGGAGCCATGAAAAACAAAAATGCTTATCCTACTGGGTCTGCAGAAAATCAGAACAAAGCAAAAGGTCTGACTCTTTGTATCAAATTAAATTCCAAATAGATGATAATTTAAATGTAAAAAAAGGCATAATGGTAGTGGAAGAAAATTTAAGCAAGATTTTCATAATCTAGAAATGAGGAATGATTTTAAACATGACAGCTAAAACCAAAATCCAAAGAAAAATATATAGATTGGCTGCATGAAAATGAAAAAAATCCTCAAAGATGAGCTACTCATTGCTGCTTCACACATAACACAAAATGTAAACCATCTAAATATCTACACTTGAGAATTAGTTTGAAAAAATAAAAGCAAAACCATACAATAGACTACTATTACAAATGATAATATAAACATAAATTTATTATGGAGAAGAACCTATGTTTGTGAAAAAGGGTCACAAAACATTTCAATTATAATATAGTAATTTGACAAATGGTCACATCATGCACATAGGAAGTTTGTACACTTTTTTTCTTGATACCTCATTATAAAAATTGTCAAGCATACAGAAAAGGAGAACAAATAATGAACATCCATATATTTTCTACCAGGATTTTAAAATTGTTAACATTTTGTCATATTTACTTTATTTCTGTGTACATACATCGCCCCACATACATTTGACTTCACTAACTACCTGATTTATGAATCTTTTCTAAATATTAATTAAGGCCCAGATTCTGCTTGAACAAGTTAAGTAGTGATGATCTCAGTCTCATTAAAGGCAATCTATTCGGTTTTGGGTCACACTTGCTAACAAAGTTTTTCCCTTGATTGCATTAAAATCTGAATTTTTGGGGGGTTATTAATGAACACAATTTAGCTATCTTTTTTGAAATAAGATGCTGAAACAAAAATTTATTCAATCAAGTTATACTGGGGATATTGCAATGCTAGCTTTTATGTTACAAAAAGTAGTAATAATATTGCACATGTATCCTAGAACTTAAAGTAAAATAAAGATAAATAATTTGATTATTCATGCAATTATATACAATTTTATATGCCTGTTTAAAGACAAATATGCATAATGACATTAAAATAATTTAAAAGAAAATGTAATACAAAAATCAATCTTAGTAAATTCTAAAAAAAGTAGTAGTAATAATAAATCTTTGGCAGATTTGTCTAAAAAATAATTTGTGTCTAAGACTTTAGCAACACAAATGTCTCAGGGAAGGGGAATAGCACCACCTCTAACAGATGTCTTCATCTGTGGAGCAGCGTTCTGTCTTACAGGCATGGTGAAAAACCACTAAGCAAAGGCACTGTGCTCTGGGAAAATTTCAACCCGTCAGGGAGGCAGATGCTAGATATGAATATGCTGACAGGCGTTCTGGTGCTGTTCCAAGCTCCCCTTCAATATTCAACTCCTTTGTCCTCATCTCCCATCTCCATCAACCCTCCTGCCTTACTGGGCAGGGCAAGGATTGTTTTCCTGACATTCTCCTTTGATTAGCCAAGCATCTCAGTGAGGATTATTATAATCAACTCCTTTGTAATCTAATGCCTTTTAGAGTGTGTGTGTCTGTGTGTGCATATGCGTGTGCATGCCTGTGAGAGAGAGAGAGAGAGAGAGAGAGAGAAAGAACGAGAGAGAGAGAGAGTTTCGGAGGAGGCAGCTTTCAGAAAGTGGTGAGAAAGGGCTACCTGCCTTCCTACTCCCTAAGAAATTCTCAGATTTGACATTAACCTCCCTCCTCCCTTTTCTCTTTCACTACTTCCTTACTCCAATTTCCCGTTTTTTTCCTTCTTATTGAGATTTCTCTTCTAAAGCTGCCACTTGTCTCAAGTCCCCTGGGATTTTATAGTTCAATTGTGAAATCAGATTTCCTTCTTCAGAGTTGTCCGCTAGGTTCTCTCACAAACAATATAGTTGATCCCAATTCCGGCACATCTCAAAATATTCCTATGGGGCAGCAATTTCTTAAATCTCTCTCAGCACTGGGACTAATAACTCAAGGTTAATGATATTAGAGATTTGAGGAGGAGTTTGGCCACTGGATGGAACGCTGGATTTTCTGCTCATTATTATGAGCCTCCCATGTTAGTTTCAGTGTTGGCCTCCTGAGATTAGGCTTTGAGTTAACATAGGGTCAAGTTCCAGAAACTGGATATGGTATGGAAACTGCAAGGGGAAGGCTTTCAGCTTTTATTCAAAATTTATTACCTTAGGTTGTTAAAGGTTGATACATTTTTTAAAAATTAAAAAAGTACCATTTTCATCCGTTAATTTGTCATGTTGCTTTGTATTACTATGCTATGTATACCTCTCCTCTACCTTCCAAAAAGTCAAAATTCATGGTAAGGTCTAGAGATTCTTGGCAATTTCATCATATCTTTGCTTTATGGATTAGTCAAGGCTAGGATGAAGTACATGCTGAATGTCAGTTGAATTTCTATGTCAAAATACTGAGGTGAAAAACTCTAAGAAGCATTGGATCATTGAAAAGGAAATGGAATGATAAAATTGAGAAACATTTGTTAGATCTGCCAAAGCAGCAAATGAACCAATGCCTGGAAGATTCAAAGCTTTGAAAAGATTTATACCTCAGCATCATCTGGTAACTATAGAATAGTACATATGTACCAAAACTTTTCAATCAAATCATAATATATAAGAATTATTAATTAATAACATATCAAAGGCAAGATAAAAATAATTTTAGACATTATAACATTTTTCTATGCTTTGAAACAAGCAGTTAAGAGATCATTTAATGCTGAAGGAGAAGGATGATTTGACAGTCTCTCAAAGTCTATTCTGGAATTTTAATTCTATAATTCTTGCATTGTTTAGATTTTCATTAGTGACTATCTCAGCACCAAATATATATCCATATTAATTGCAATAAATATATCATATGTGAACTAAAAAATTGAACTGATTCTGCTTTTCACAGTATTAAAATATTTAAACTCAAATATTTTGTGCTTATTAAAGAAGATAACCTTGGTTAAAATAAAAAAAAAATAAGCAAGTCAACAGCTCTGCATCGTGTACCTTCTTCATGTATAACAGTGCTTTGGGCACTGAGGATCCTGTAAAGATGGTTAGTCTACCTCTGCTTCTAGGACTCTTATGTTCTGTTGTTGGTGTGCAGATTGTGTACATGTAAGATACAAATAATCATTTATGAAAGATAAGTAATACAAGATAATGCATAACACATGAGAAGTAAAAGATGCTGCCAATGAGTACAGTACTAGAACCAGGAGATGGTGTTTGTATTGTGAAGGTGATAGAACATTTTCCAGAGGTGGGGGACTTTGGGAAAACTGGGGAGTGTTTTTACTGAGAATGAGTAGGCTGATGTGCCACAGATCTGCTCCCAACATAAGGAAAAGAGATACTATATATATAATTTACACTTAGATCTTCCTCTGAAGGGAAAATATTTTTAAAAATAAAAAAATTTTTTAACATAACTCAATTATTTAAATAAGGATCAATTCAAAGCAGGTGACATGAATTTTGCCCAAATCAGGGCTTTGACCACTCTGTCCTTTACATGCAAGATGCTGTTTTAGGATATTGTAACCAGATAATGTATTGCAAATTACTTCAGGGTTTAGGAATCCTAGTTGTATTTGTACCTAACTGCTGTGTTTTCTTCCAGGCAGTCTTGACCCAGTGATTTATATTCTTGTATACACATTTTATTTTTCCACAGATACTTAACCAACCTGACCTCGCTTGTTGAGTATTTGTTTGTGAGATTCTTTAGCAAAACTGCCCACACAAAGGAAAATTCAGGAGCATTTACAGACGAAAGTTAGGTACCTAGAATTCCACATACATTCTGTACAAATACTTGACTTTATGTAACCTTCATCTAATATATCTGACTGATGTTTACCAATTTATATTAACATTCATTTTGCATTTCATTACAGCTTATCAAATTGTTATAGACCTTCAGACTCACTGTCTTCCAAGTCAACTGTGCCAAAATTTTCTTATAACAAGGAACTTTTCCAACTAATTGATAGAGGTAACAGTTAACTCTACCATCTAGAAGCAAGATCTTTTGAGATTGCAGATTTAAATCTTTCAGCTTGATTTTGTATCTCAATAATAGCTGTAATTTAGCAAAATCTCCCCAGGTAATTTCATCCAAAAGAGTAGTCTCCAGGAAAGAGAGAGTGCACATGTACAGGCTAGGGCTCTGTCACAAAATATGGATTAAGTCTAGAACTGTGCACCTCTGAGATACAAAACACACAGACACACACACACACACACACACACACACACACGAGACAAAACAATGGAGGCTTTTTATGGAGACAAACACAAGGCAGATATACTCTTCTAACATGGTGAATAAAAGAACGCCCATTAAGAGGCATGGTGGGAAATGAATTGCTATATGTATTAAGAGCAAGTTCCTGAAGAGAACGAAATTCCATGGAATTCTCTGACTCATGGAAGGCTTTGATACATGGAGAGAGAATGGGATCTAGAGTTTAATAGATCTGAGTTCAAACTCAGTCTCTGTGCCTTAAGAGCTGTATGATCTTGAGTATATGTCTTTGTCTTTTGGTGCCTCTGCTCCTCATCTTTGAAATGAAGGCAATATGGCACTACTCATCCTGAAGAGCCCAATATAGTCCTCTATAAATATCAGCACCCCACTTCTCCCTAGCCCCACATCGAGCAAATGCTCCATCTAACAACTATGACATCAAACACTATTCATATACTTTGAAAAAGAAGCTTTCTAAAAATAGAATAAAGATCAGTCCTAGATGGTTTTAAACATAAAAACACATCTCAAGGAAAGATTTTCACAAGTCTCCACAAATGGAAAGCAAAAGCAGTGAGATGAGAAATAACTTTTATTTCTAAAAGAAAGCTTGGATGGAAATGAAAGAAACTAGAGGTGGTATTGGAAAACAGTGAGTTGATTGTTTGAGTAATTAGTGGTAAAACTCAAATGTCAGGTTGTTTTTGGATCCTAAAATCGCTGTAGGAAACCTATGAGAAGCTTTTCTCTGTGGGTGGCAGCTGGCCAGCCTCTGAGTGCAGATGTTTTCATGTCCCAGGCTACTTAGGACCCAGGGCTGCAGGCTGTCTGCTAGGCCCACGATGCTTTTTGAGAGTGTTTCTGTGCTTGAGTTAAGAAAGGCCTGGAGATTTTTGAGGGGTCTGCTTCTGTGGTCCTGTTTACAAAGTAATTTGAGAGAAAAGTGTCTAAAAACATTTTCTTTCTTGCTGACAGAAGTTTTGCCCTTAAGCATTTGTTTCTTTGGGTTAAAGTATTCTCATTTTCAGATGTTCTCTTTCAAAATAAAAAAATTCATAGAGGGCTATGAATAAAAATTTACACAGCCAGTGTTTGTTCTAATCTTTAATTTGGTCTTACTATGCAAGTAGGGCATCAACGTGAGCCTAGGCTTTGTCCCGTCCCAGGGTTCAGGCATGCTGGACATGTCTGATGAGATAGTGGGGCAGTTGACAGAATTGTTTGTACAGACTGAGCATGTCTGGGTGGAAAATTTATCCCAAAGCAAAAAGCCAGACCCCATGCTTGGTTGAGCCATAAAGCCTTAGACATTGAAGAGGAAAAATGATTCTGAACAAGAAAGTGTGGTGTTTGTCCTTCGAAAGGGAAAGAGAATAAGTGAAAATAGAAAAATAAATTTCACTAAAAGTATGAACAGTGAAGTTTGAAAAACAATTCCGAGAAGTCCTACCCATAGAGATTAAGCAGGAGAGAGGCATTGCCCCATTGTACCCCAGATGGTTTTGCAGGTGCTGGTGACTTGTGGATCACAGACCTCGAGCTGGTGGGAGTCTGGGACCATGGAATTCGCCTGGGGCTGCCGCAAGTTCTATGTTAAGAGGTATGAGGAGCCTGTGACATTTGCTTGGGTTACGGGTGGAAAATGTGTTTTATAAGATCAGACTTGGTATCATATGTATAAGAAAAGAGAAAACAAAGGCATAGATTTTAAATTACATTATATTTCTGTTTCCTAAGTGATGGAAAAGTGAAGATTCAGTAAGATAGATGGTCAGTTTGAAGCAATAATTAAGAGTTAAAACCAGTCAGGGAAAGAGCACCCTATTTCTGTATAGACAATTTTGGCTGAAGAGTAAATTATTAATGAAAAAGGAACTACCTAGGGAAAGAAGTGGGAAACATTTTGATAAAAAATTTATGTTAAAAAGTCTATCAAAAACTTGTCAGAAAAGTTTACTACACATAAAATTAAGTCAATATAAGTATTTAGTGGATTCATATATCTTGATAGTGGTGTGTTTACTCTGAGAATTATTTGATGCAATTATGTAGCGCATATAAATGGACTTATTTTAAAACAGAAGTTTAAGTTTTTGAAAACTAAGCTTTATGCAAAGTTAGTCTCAGTGCTCTGTAAAGCCTCTGTTCTCATCATTGGCATTGTGTCTGGTGGCAGTAATTTGAAGGATGAGGTAAAATTTCTGGCTGGGGCTTATGAAGTCAAACCAGAAACTACCTCAAATATTCAATGGCTTAAATAATATGACAGGGGTACACACAGAAGAAAAATGGTAAATTCTGTTAGTTGTCAAGTTATTAATATCATTTAAAGTAGCTGCAAATAGGATGCTAGGAATTGGCATTTTTGATGGGAAAGAGAATGAATATCACCAAAAAAGATGGAAAAGATGCAGCAAGAATGCGGACCCGTAAGTGTGTGTTTGGAAGCTTTTGACAGCACATGGCTAAGGTGTCTAGGAGGAGAGCTCCCTGAAGGCAGGGATTGAAGAAGGGAAGGGATCCAAGAACGGTGCAGCCTCCTTTAACACTAAGCTTAGATGCACCCCTTAGAGACACACTCAGAGTTTCCTAGGCGATTCTTGTTGCAACTTTTTACAATATCTGTAAAGTAGGTGCCCCACTTCTTAGAAACTCAAGCACTTTCCCAAACGTTGCATGTGATACTCAATTATAATGATTACATTTTGGAGAAACCGGCACAGGTTTTAGGATTTTTTGAAAACTGGTGGCTTTAGAACTTCTTTCTCCTCCTCAGTCCAATTCAACAGACGCTAGTAAGCTTTATTATGTGCCAGGAACTGTGCTGGCCACCAGAGGTAAAAAGATAATTAATCAGTGAATGATTGGAGAGTGATTTTGAGGGATAGATGGATAGGTGGAGCGTAGGTAGAGATAAGAGATGACATGGAGGCTTTATTAAAGATAAAATATTTGTCAGATAAGGAAGAGGGGAAGAAAGTTTCAAATAAAGCCATGGCTTCTTCAGGAAATACTAACTCGGAGATGAAATATAGGATGTGGAAAAGAATCTAGGGAGAAAGATAGTAAATATATTTATAGCTATTATTTACTGAGTACTTTCTTTGCACATAAAACTAGATTAAAGTCAGATCGTAAGATTTTAAATGTTATGCTAAGAGATTTACACTTAAACTTTATTATGGGAGCAAGTAGAGAATGATTCCCTGTGATAGAATTGTGGAGTTCAAAAGACTAAAGTAATTTAACCATGGCTACAATTATTGAGTATTTATTTTATGTCAAGCATTCCGCTAAATATGTTAAGCATTATCTCATTTCTTAGGTCATGGTTTATTATGTTAGAATAATGAGATATGATAAGACCCTTGATTAGATTTTTAGTACTAGGGATAGAAAGTAGTCAACAATTTAAATGTGGTGGGGAAAATATTTCAGAACTTTAATCATTCATTAATTTGCTTACCCATTCACTCTTTCAACAAGTATTTATTGAGTCACTTACTATTTTGCCAAACTCTGAGCTAGATGCTAAAAGCCAGGTGTTTGTGTTGTGAGCTTCCTTTGTGTCAGCAGCTTTTCTAAGTCCTTTGCAGGTATACATGCCTTTTTATTGGCATTTTTACAGATGAGGAAATAAAGACAAAGAGACATTAAATTACTTATCCAAGGCCAGAGAGTTAGCATGTAGGACTTGAACCACATGGGCTGACTGCAGATGTGGCCTCCTTTAATACTCTACGCTACATTTCACAGACAGGTAAAACCTCTGACCTCAAACATGTCACTTTTTAGTTGGAGAAGAAAGACATAGAAGCAAATAACTAAAATAATCCAAATGTATAATTCCAGTGCACAAAGTGCAGTGTGGTATTTCCAGCTTTGGGCTATTATGAATACAACTGCTATACACATTCATGCACAGGTTTCTGTGTGAAGTCTTCATTTCTGCAGGATAAATGCCTAAGAGTGAAATTGCTGTCTGATCTTATGGTAGTTGCACGATTGGTGTTTGAAGACACTGGCAAAGTATTTTCTAGGGTGGCTGCACCATTTTACATTCCCAGTAGCAGAGTGTGAATAATCCAGTTGCTCTGCATCCTTGGCAGCACTTTAGCGTTGTCACAATTTTTTATTTTAGTCATTCTGACAAGGGTGTAGTGATAAGTCTTTGTGGTTTTAATTTGCATTTCTCTAATGGCTAATGATGTCAAACATCTTTTCATGTGCTTATTTGCCATCTGTATATCTTCTTCAGTGAAATGTCTCTTCATGTCTTTTGCCTACTTATTAATTGTTTTTTTTTCTGTTGGGGTTTGAAATTTTTTTTTATATATTCTAGTTACTAAATAGTAGTCCTTTGTTGAACATGTGGTTTGCAAATATTTGCTCTTGGTCTTTAGCTTGTCTTTAACAAGGTCTTTTGCATATTTAATCTTGAGTGTGGTTAAAAATAAAATTTGTGAAACAAATAGATATTTATCATATTAACTTTTTTTTTCCTTTTTTTTCTTTTGAGACAGAGTCTCGCTCTGTCCCCCAGGCTGGAGTGCAGTTGTGCGATCTTGGATCACTGCAACCTCCACCTCCCAGGTTCAAGTAATTCTCCTGCCTCAACCCCCCTACTAGCTGGGATTACAGACCTGTGCCACCATGGCTGGCTAATTTTTGTAATTTTTTTTTTTAGTAGAGATGGGGGTTTCGCTATGTTGACTAGGCTGGTCTCGAACTCCTGACCTCAAATGATCCACTGCCTTGGCCTCCCAAAGTGTTGGGATTACAGGAATGAGCCACCACACCAGGGCTATATTGACTTTTTTAGAGTTAAACATTAGGGGTCATGCTGATTTGTATGAGCAACTCTTTAAAAAGTCTATAAGCTTTACTAACTTTAAAAAAAAATTAAGTTGACATATCATAGTTGTACATACTTTTTGGGGTACATGTAGTATTTTGATATATGTATGGAATGTGTAATGATTAAATCAGAGTAACTAGGTTAGCCATCACCTCAAACATTTATCTTTTCTTTGTTTTGGGAACATTACAATTCTTCTCTTCTAGCTATTTTGAAATATGCAATAAATTCTATGTGTCTATGTTCATGGTGGATATTGGTCTGTAGTTTTTTTGTTTGTTTGTTTGACTGACTTTATCAGGTATTGGTATCAGGGTAATATTAACATCACAAAATGTTAGCTTCTTCCCTCTTTAATTTTCTAAAAGAGAATGTGTAAAAGTGGAATTCATCACTAGAAATACCATTTGACCCAGCCTTCCCATTACTGGGGATATACCCAAAGGATTATAAGTCATGCTGCTATAAAGACACATGCATACGTATGTTTATTACGGCACTATTCACAATAGCAAAGACTTGGAATCAAACCAAATGTCCATCAGTGACAGACTGGATTAAGAAAATGTGGCACATATACACCATGGAATACTATGCAGCCATAAAAAATGATGAGTTTGTGTCCTTTGTAGGGACATGGATGCAGCTAGAAACCATCATACTCAGCAAAATGTCGCGAGAACAGAAAACCAAATACCGCGTGTTCTCACTCATAGGTGGGAATTGAACAGTGAGGTCACTTGGACACAGGAAGGGGAGCATCACATACCAGGGCCTATAGTGGGGGGGGGGGAAGGGATAGCATTAGGAGATATACCTAATGTAAATGATGAGTTAATGGGTGCAGCACACCAACATGGCACATGTATACATATGTAACAAACCTGCACGTTGTGCACATGTACCCTAGAACTTAAAGTATAATTAAAAAAAAAAAAAAAAAAGGTGGAGTTCATCAAGTTTGGAAGAATTCTCTGTTGAAAATCCCAAGACCTGGAGATTTCTTTCTTGGAAGTTTCAAAATTATAAATTCAGGCTGGGTGCCGTGGCTCAAGCCTGTAATCCCAGCACTTTGGGAGGCCGAGACGGGTGGATCACGAGGTCAGGAGATTGAGACCATCCTGGCTAACACAGTGAAACCCCATCTTTACTAAAAATACAAAAAAATTAGCCGGACATGGTGGCAGGTGCCTGTAGTCCCAGCTACTCGGGAGGCTGAGGCAGGAGAATGGCATAAACTCGGGAGGCGGAGCTTGCAGTGAGTTGAGATCCGGCCACTGCACTCCAGCCTGGGAGACAGAGCAAGACTCCGTCTCAAAAAATAAATAAATAAATAAATAAATAAATTATAAATTCAATTTCCTTGATACTTATAAGCACATTTAAATTATCTATTTCATATTAGGTTCATTGTGAAAGCTTAAGACACTGGCCCATTTCATCTACTTTCTCAAATTTATGTATGTAAAGTAATTTATAGCATTTCCTCATTTTTCTTTTGTTATTTGTAGGGTCCATAGTGATATTCTCTTTTTCATTTCTGGTAGTGGTAATTTATGTCTTTATCTTTTTTCCTTTTTCAGTCTTGCAAAAGGTTGTCAATTTAATTGATCTTTGAAAACCAGCTCTTTGTTTCATTCATTTTTCTGTATTTAATTTCTTTTTTTTTTTTTTTTTTTTTTTTTTTTTTTTGAGGCGGAGTCTCGCTCTGTCGCCCAGACTGGAGTGCAGTGGCCGGATCTCAGCTCACTGCAAGCTCCGCCTCCCGGGTTTGCGCCATTCTCCTGCCTCAGCCTCCCGAGTAGCTGGGACTACAGGCGCCCGCCACCTCGCTCGGCTAGTTTTTTTTTGTATTTTTAGTAGAGATGGGGTTTCACTGTGTTAGCCTCTGTATTTAATTTCAATGATTTCTGTCCTTACCTTTATTATTTCTTTCATTTTCCTTGCTGTGGATTCAGTTTGCTCTTCTTTTTTTTCTTGTTAGGTTCTTGAAGTGGAAGCTTAGATTGTTGAATTGAAACTTTTCTGTTTTTTGTAATGCATGTGGAATTGAAACTTTTCTTTGTTTTGTAATGCAGGAATTTTGTGCTCTAAAGTTATCTCTCAGCACTGCTTTAGTTGTGTTCCGGAAATTTTGATATATTGTATTTTCATTTCATTCAGTTCAATATATTTTTTAATTTCCCTTGAGACTTCCTCTTTTATCCCTGGGTTACTGTGGTCTGGTCTCCAAGCTTGGATGTTTTTCTGCTATCTTTCTGCTATCTTTCTCTTATTGTTTTCTAATTTTAGTTATTTGTGGTTGGAGAACACATTCCGTATGATTTCAATTTTTAAAAAATTATTGATATTTCTTTTATGGTTCAGGATATGGTTTATCTCGGTATGTATTCTGTGCTCACTTGACCAGAATGTGTATTCTACTATTATTGGGTGAACTGTTCTATAAAAGTTGGTTAGATCCTGTTCGTTGATGGTGTTGTTGAGTTCCTTATCCTTGCTGATTATCTGTGTAGTTGTTCTATCAATTGTTGAGAGTTAGTTGTTGAAGAAAACGACTAAAATTGTGGGTTTGTTCTTTCATTTCTATTGTTTTCTTCCCCACATATTTTGCATCTCTGTTGTTTGACATATACACTTTAATAACGCTATATATTTTTGGTGGATTAACCCTTTTGTCATTTTATAATGAGCCTCTTTATCTCAAATAATTTTCTCTTTTTTGAAGCCTATTTTATTAGATGTTTTTTTCCATCCTTTTCCTTTTAACTTGCCTATATTGTTTTACTTGAAGTGAATTTTTGTGGACAGTAAATAGTTGGGTCATGTACTCTGCCAGTCTATTCTTTCACCCTCTATTTTTTAATTGGTAGATTTGGACCATTTTTATTTAATGTAATTATTGATATGTAAGACTTAAGCTTATCTTTTTTTTTGTTTTGTTTTCTGTTGTTCTCTCTGTTTTTTTTTTTTTTTCTTTTCCTACCTTCCTATGCATTACTGGAAGATTTTTATTAGTTCTATTTTATTTTGTTTATAGTGTTTTTGAATAGCTTTTTTTCACAATTGTTCTAGGTATTATATTACTTATACATAACTTATCATAGCCTATTGGTTTCATAATTTTACTAGTTTGAGTGGCATTTAGAAACATTGCCTTCTTTTATATATATTGCCTTCACTTACTTACAATGAAATTGTCTAATTTTTTTTTCCCTACCTGCCTTTAGAGCCCTATCACATTTTTGCATCTATCACCAAACATAATTTTGAAAACTCAAGAGGAGAAGGAAAATATGGTATTCACCATATTTTTGTTTACCATGTTATTCCTTCCTGATGTTCCAAGGCTCTTTTTTTTTTTTTTAAGTCAGTTTCTGTCTGTTTAGAGAATTAATTTTTTTACAATATGTATCTGTTAATGACAAATTCTCTTAGCTTTTTTTTCATCTGAGAATGTATGGATTTGCTCTTCATTTCTGAAGGAGATCTTCTCCAGATGTAGGATCTAGGTTGGTAGTTCTTTATTTTCAGTACTTGAAAATTGTGCCACTTTATTCTGGCCTCTGAGGTTTCTGATGAGAAATCCACTCTCATTCAAATTGTTTCTTGTCTGTATATAATATGCCATTTTCCTCCCTGCTTCATACACACACACACACACACACACACACACACACACACACACATATATTTAGTTTTCACAAGTTTGATTACAATGTATCTTGGTGTAAATTTCCTTAGGTTGATCTTGCTTGGAGTTTTCCCAGCTGTTGATTTTGTAGGTTTATGCCTTTTGTCAAATTCGAGAAGTTTTCATCCATTATTTTATTGAATACTTTTTTTTTAGCCCTGTTTTGTTTCTCTTTTTTTTCCAGAATACCAGTGATATAAGTGTTAGATCTGTCCCTAAGACTCTTTATTTTTTCATCCTATTTTCTGTCTTCAGAGAGACTAATTTTGAGTATTCTACCTTTCAGTTCACTGATTCTTTCCTCCCTCCCCTCCAATGTACTATTTAATCCATAGATTGACATATTTGTTTGGATCCTATGTTTATTTTATTTGCTCATCCTATGTTTTGATCTTTGAAAATCTATTCAGATCAAATGAATTTGTCAGCTAAGAAGGCTTTGCATTAAAGGGGAGATTTGGCTACACCTAAAATCACTGAAGTTACATTGAAAACATTGTCCTGCCAGTGTCTAAGTGCCAGATAAAGCTCCTTGATTGGTGAGAGCAGAGTGATATTGACCCACATTGGTGTCATACAAAGTCCAAAGCTATAGGTCAGTTCTCCTTTCCTAAATGAGATAGATTACCCAATGTCCTTGTTCATCGAATGGTTTCATGCTTATGTGTGGAATGACTCTGGACTGGGCTGCTTATCTTTCTTAGTTTGACTTTTGTTCTGACTGGTGAACCCTGTTTTGGATTCTGGTTTGAGTGGTATTGACCTCTTGTCTGCTAGTACTCACACACGAACTATGCTCTGTATGCTCTACAGGTATGATATTTGCTTTTTCTCTGCTCAGAGTTCTATTTCCTTTTCTCTTTGATTTCAATGAGGCTTTCAAAAAATATTTCAATTTCCTAAAGAGAATAATTTTCTAAACCACTGCTATTATGGAGTTGCCACTATAATTATTTCAGCATTAAATTTTATTTTCTCTACAACAGCATTACCACATGATCTAAAAGGACCCCCTTCTTGAAATGATCTTCAAGTCAATCCCGTAGGGATGTGTAATCCAGTGACCTTTACAAGGTGTTGGAATTGTGAAGAAATTTCATATGTATATTGCTTTTTGAGCCACCTCATCAAGCTTGATAAAATAAAGCACAATTATCCAGACGCTGTGTGTACCAAATACATTTTCCCTCTTATGAGTCTGGGAAATGAATATTATTAAGACAATATTGGAAAAGTTTTACCAATAGTGACCTCATCCAACTAGAGAATGAGTAGTAAATGATTCACCTTTAGAAGTAAATGAATCTTTTCCGACAACTTTGGTACCAGGTAGTATGCCAGAGACATTCGTTGCTAAATGAGTTAAGCAATTTATAAACAAATTTCTCTCAACTTCAAAAGCACACGATGCTGCATACTAGTCTGATCAAGCTCATCTCATGCTATATCAACTAGAATCCAAATAAACCTTAGGTTAATCAGCTCTCACATGAGACATCTTTCTGTAGTGCCCAGGGATTGCAAAATTTTTGTCAGCTGCTTTTGGGAGAGAAACTATGAAATTTGAACATATTTTAATATTAAAAGTTAGCTTTTACAACTAAACATTTTCCTGGGCATTGATTTTATCTTCAGCTGATTACTCAGTGCCACATCACTAGGCAAAGATTCCCCAGAGTTCAGCTCCCTCTTGGTCACATTTATTTTGGTAAGAATATTTAACTGAGGACTCTGTCAAATATTTGCTGTCTTGTTCTTTAAAACTTGTTATATTTAAAAGCTTACCTAAAGCAATTGTAGGATACTTTTTGCTTTGGATTTTTATAGGCTAATAAACATCATATTCACAAGTACTAAAGCCAAAAAAAAAAAGAAAAGTTATTTAAAGTTATTATAATATATATAAATAATATATATAGTATGAAAAGTTAAAGTCCAGAAGAGCATACTAACATATTAAAACCATTTTATCACTAAAATGTAAAACATGTTAATATAATTATCACGTACTTCAATGCTCATTTCTTTTAGTTAAAATAGAATAACTTTCACAGTTTGCTTCTCAATTTAGGAAAATGGTAGTGAAGTTGCTTATATGATTCTTGGGCCATGGCTGAGAATTCTGTAATTTTATTTTCTTCTGGCATGGATTGTTGCAGAAAGTACTACTAAAGCCAGCTGATTTTAATTCCTTTGAAAGGGGCTGTCTCTGTAACTTTGAAATTTCTTCTTTCTGCCTCTTTCACTTTTTGCTTTCCTTCTGGGATTTCAAAGTTAGACTTCACGGTATCTCCTGTATCTCTTACTCTCTATTCTATATTTTGCATATTTTAATCTCTTCATACTTCATTTTGATTATTTTATTCCAGTTTTGCTTCCAGTTCACTAATTTTCTCCTTAGTTATGTATGATCTAATTTTAGACTCATTCATTGAATTTTTAATATTGATTATTGTTCATGTCCAGAAAATCTGTTTGGTTTTATTTTATAGTTTCTTTTTTCTTAAAGTTCTTGGTGTATGTTTTTCTTGTATTTTTGGACATATTATTAAATGCTTAAAGTCTGTATGTAAAAATTTCATTATCTAGAGGCCCTGTAGCTCTAGAACTGTTGTCTCTTATTTCTCCTGGTTTTAAAATACATTGTTGGGTTATTCTTGATTGTGCTAAACAATGTATATGAAAAACTATAAAATTAATTTCAACCACTGGATAGTGTCATCCTAGACCTTATTAATTGTATGTTTTCTTTTGGCTAGGGACACCAGTAATCCCAGATTATCTCACTCTAATTATAGACATTGATACAATATGAAGCTACACTTCAGCCCTTGCAAAGATTGAAACACTTCTGTTTATCTTTACTTCTAAGACCCAATCCTTGGAATCCTAACCCAAAATGTGGGGTATTTTACCAAAGCTAGTTTGTTCCCGTAGTCAAAAAGGCTTTCAAAATCGCTGGATAGATTTCTAAAGATCAAAACATAGGATGAGTGATTTCTCCCTAGCAAGCTTTTTCAGGATTATCGAAAGGAGACCGAGTGTTGCTGGATATTTGATAATCTTAGTGGGGGAGTCCAGAAACTAAAAATAAAAAAGTAATGATTTATGATATCTATATACTGGGTCAGAGCTAGATAGAAGTGAAGAAACATGTGTCTTGATCTGTAACTTCTTTTATCTTTAGGAAACAGACTATATATGTGATGTGGCTGTAGCTACAGCTTTGTGAGAATACACAAAATTTTATAGCTTTTTAGTGGGCTAGGAGGGACTCTTCTCTTACATTTCTTTCTTTATTTTCCCGCAAGTTGGTTAGTTCTGGAATCTGGAAGAAGGCATGGGATTGTTTTTTAACTGTCTCCTGATGCTAAGGCCACTAAGGCTAAGGCTGTCTCCTTCCCAGCAGACAGTGACCTCACCTTGGTCTGACACTCACTAATTAATTTGAAACACCTTGATTGTTTTAAAATCTTCTAGGGAAAGAAAAGTGAGGGTATAAAGTTGGCTCCACGTTAAGCATAGATTTTTAAAAAAGTTCTCTAAATATTTATTTAGTTATGAATGCTATATGATTGCTTTCATATTAATTTTTCAGTAGAGAAATTGAATACAAGTCAATGAATTTTAATTTGATGAAGTACTTGATTAGATAATTTAAAAATCGGCTGGGAGCAGTGGCTAACACTGAAGTAATCCCAGCGCTTTGGAAGGCAGAGGCGGGCGGGTCATTGTGAGCTTGGGAGTTGAGACCAGCCTGAGCAACATGGCGAAATCCCATCTCTGCTAAAATTACAAAAATTAGTCGGGCGTGGTGGCCTGTAATCCCAGCTACAGGGGAGGCTGAGGCTGGAGAATTGCTTGAACTCAGGAGGCGGAGGTTGCAGTGAGCCAAGATCAGGCCACTGTACTCCAGCCTGGGTGACGGCAAGACTCCGTCAAGTATTTTTCTTCAACTTTTACTTTAAGGTCAGGAGTACATGTGCAGGATGTGCAGGTTTCTTACACAGATAAACATGTGTCATGGTGGTTTGCTCCACAGATCAACCCATCACCCAGGTATTAAGCCCCAGTATGCATTAGCTACTCTTCCTGCTCCCTTCCCTCTCCCCACTCCACCCTCTGACAGGCCCCAGTGTGTGTTGTTCCCCACCATGTGTCTGTGTGTTCTCATCATTTAGCTCCCATTTACAAGTGAGAAAGTGCGGTGCTTGGTTTTCTGTTCCTGCATTAGTTCGCTGAAGATAACGGCTTCCAGCTCCGTCTATGTCTTTGCAAAGGATATAATCTCATTCCTTTTTATGGCTGCATAGTATTCCATGGTGTATATGTACCACTATTTCTTTATCCAGTCTATCACTGATGGGCATTTGGGTTGATTTCATGTCTTTGCTGTAATGAACAGAAGCACAGATTTTTTTGTAAGGAGGATAATATTTTTTTCTTTTGCTAACCTAATTGAGAAATTAGCTTATATGTATTTGTCAAGCATGATTTTCTTTCTGCAACAGAGCTTCCTATGGTGTTCATGGGATGGAATTTTAGACCATTCTAAAATGTTGGTTTTCTTCATGTCTTGGAGGGGCTTAGGAGAACAAGCATGCTGAGGGGATTTTGACAAATGTAAAATTAGTTTTTGGTTTGTATATTGAAAGAATTCTACGTGCAAGACATTATACCTTGCAAATAGTTAGGAAATAACTTTTTAAAACTTTTCTCCAGTATATATATATGTGTGTGTATATATATATGTATATATATACACACTTTTTTTGAGACAGAGTCTCACTCTGTCACCCACATTGGAGTGCAGTGGCGCGATCTCAGCTCACTGCAAGCTCTGCCTCCCGGGTTCACGCCATTCTCCTGCCTCAGCCTCCCGAGTAGTTGGGACTACAGGCATCCGCGACCACATCCGGCTAATTTTTTTTGTATTTTTAGTAAAGATGGGATTTCACCATGTTAGCCAGGATGGTCTTGATCTCCTGAGCGTATGATCTGCCCACCCCGGCCTCCCAAAGTGCTGGGATTACAGGCATGAGCCACCGCGCCCGGCCCCAGTATATTTTTCACAATGATTTACTTGTGATTTTGAAGGAAGGATTAGAGTTGAGTGGTCTTTTGTAGACTGTGGAGGATTAAAATGGCCCAATCCCCCCTTTTTATAAATCCCAAGACTCATTAGTATGTTGAAGAAACACAAAATTGTCCATGCCAAAAAGTAATCAGGGCTTGAAATGATCTTTGTAGGGAAGCTCAATTAAAACTAAGCTGTAAGTTTTGCTAAATCTATTGGCTGACCTAGTAGTACCCATTTCATAGTGTTGCTGAGGTCAACACAGTATAAGAACATGATAATACAATATTGAGGATTACTTCTGATCCTATTCTGTTTTGTTTTGTTTTTGCTTTCCAATGACTCTCTAAAGGAGGATAATATAAGTGCACCTCATTTTATGCAGTTGGAATGGTACTTGGTAATACACTTAAAATATGTTAAACATTTTAAAGCTCACTTTGGAAAATATTTATAAGACTATGCTAATATTTTGTAAAACAAAGGAATATTTGAGAAACATTTCTCATGATTACTATATTTATAAGCTCAATTTTTTTCTATTTCTTAAACTTTCTTAAATTTGGACATATCTGTGTAATAATGTGAATGTAAATGGAAGGGGTTGTTAGATAAGAGAAGGATGAGGAGGTAGCTAATAGGGGAAGAAGGCAAGATAATATTTGGAGGTAGAACTCTTCTTCACTGTAGGCCTTTAGAAAAAGGAAGAACGTAGCTCACAAAGCAATGATGAAGGAGAGCAATTTTAAGGTACGGCATAGAAAGAGAACAAACAATGCTGTTATGATAAAACCTTTTCCTTTGTGAGAGTGAGATTAAGAACTATGTTTATGTGGTAAGTCAGGTTTATCAGCCACTATTCTTGTAGGTGTAAGCAAAACAAGTTTACTTGTGATGCACGATTAACATTGCCCTTCTAGTACCACAAACGGTCATTGCTGATGGCACTTCATAGTTAGCAGTGTTTATTTTTTAAGAGTTCAAAGCACTTCATGAACATTTTCTCTATGTCTTTAGATCTCTTATCCTTTCAGATCAGCCTACACTGCATCTCTACTGAGTCAGCCCACAATGGGAATTTCACCAGAGTTTTTGACTAACAGACTCAGTCTATGAAGCTTCCTTAGTCCTGCCTAATGATGGATTTGTAGCTATCAAGAGGTCCTTTTGGGTGTTCTGCTGAGATCTTCCTAATCATCTCTTTATAGCCTGCCTTAATTTGTTCATACCACCTGCCAAGACCTATGATAAGCTGCACAGTTGAAAAGGCTGAAATCCATTCTAGTTTTTTTGCAAGATCGGTTACACCTCCTCACCCTTATCTTCTCCCTTCCCAGTCTCATTAGCTTCCAAAGAAGGCAGTAAAAATGTCTATTCACAAGAGGAAATCTGCAAGCCCAAAGAGTATTTGCTATATCTCCTGGTCATCCTGGTCATTCAATAACTATAAAAGAAGAATCAGAGTTCCCTCTGTCCTCCTCGTGTACCTTAACTGCTAGATCACTCCACTTTTTTATAGATGACTGATTTTCAGGAAAAGCAGAAAGCATTTTCTTTTTTTCTTTGAAGACACTTAAAAAGCATGAAATACTGAAATGAACAAAGAATTTGGGTTCAGAGGTCTAATAGTTGAGTTATATAATAATTTCAGCATTTGTTACTTTCTTGATCTTACACTTTGGTTTCTTAATCTTACAACTAAGATTAATTTTAATCTTAAATATTTTAATTTTAATCTTGATCTTAAATTTGAAATAACAAAATCTGGCTCATGGGGGCTAGACTTTATTGCAAATACTCTTCATTGCAAGAGTAATGGATAGTGGAAGTGCTCTGTATACCATAAAGATTCACAAAATTGTTAATCATTATTTGAATATTTGAATCTGTGAATGTATGTTCTCATAAAAATGCAGAAAATGTAGGATTTTCTAATTTTATGGTAATATTGAATGGCTGAAAAATCGGGTACCTTTTATCATTTGCCTTTGGAGCAGGGAAGGGTAGAAGAAAAACGAGAAGAAATTTTGCTTCACCCTAGTTTGTCATTCAAGCGATTGCAATTGACAGCAACAAAAATTTAGACTATGGAAGAATACAAGTTTGACTAGTAGCTCCTGTTGATTTTGCTGCATTTCATTCTTGCATGGGTCCATGAGGAAGTTAAAAGCAGTGATAACATTAAAGGTCAGATGAATTATTGCTATAATGTTGAGGCCAAAATTTCTGATGGGGCTTTCCAAAAGTGTATAAAGAATCATTCTTATAGGGACGATCTCCATGAATTGTTCTTTATTTACCATGCAGAACTTTGTAAATATTTAACTTTCTTCAGGGTTTGGAATGCACAAGAGTAATTTATTATTTCTAATGATTGGAAAGAGTCTTGATATCTGCAAATAAAAGGTATGAGTTGAAAGAGAAAGCATAATGTATCTCTTTGTAAGTAGCAGGTGGAATAGCATATAAAGAGAAAAAATAAGAAATGGCTTATCCCTCAGCAATGCACAAGAGGTAGTGTTTAAAGTAATAGTAGCTTTTATTCACGAATCAGTTAGTATGTGCAAGATGCTATTTGGGCTAAGTGCTTTATGTGTGATTTCTGTTCTCTGCAATAGAACACTGCCTAATAGAGGACGCAAATTCAATTGTGTTGAGAATGTTATTTGCCTATGTTGGCATGTTATAATATCATTTTTAAAAATTCCTTTTAATGATAAATTCAAAGACTCTTGAGAAAGAGAGACAGACAGACACACAGGAGAGAGAGACAGACAGAGAGAGAGAGAGTGAGAGAGAGAGAGACAGAGAGAGAGATTGAGAGAGATTAGTTGCGAGATTCAGACCTTTTTGGAAAAATGTGACTAATGACATGTAAAATAAACACAATTATTATTATCTCCTTTCATTACCATCTCAGACATCCAGTGAAAGAAATGATCTCTTGCTGCTGAATCAGAACTTGGGTAGGTTCCATAAGTTTTCTGCTGGCACTTAAGTATTAGCATATCCTACCTTCTCTTTTAAGAAACAAACCTAGCCAGGCATGGTGGCTCATGCCTATAATTCTAGCATTTTGGGAGACTGAGGTTGAGGGAATCACTTGATTTCAGGAGCTTGAGACCAGTCTGGGCAACATTGTGAAACCCTGTCTCTACAAAAAATACAAAAGTAAACTGAGTGTGGTGGCATGCCCCTGTAGTCACAGCTACTCGGGAGGCTGAGGCTGGAAGATGGCTTGAGCCTGGGAGGTTGAGGTAGTAGTGAGTTGAGATCGTGCCATTGCGCTCCAGCTTGGGTGACAGAGTAAGACTCTTTGTCAAAAGAAAAAAAAAGTAACACAACAACAACAAACACAAAAACAAAAACAAACATAATTTCGATGAATCAATAAGTTACAAGTTTAAGATGTTAATACAAACTGAACTTGATTCAATGCCAGATGTGTTCATTTTCTCAAGTCAGGCCTTCTTCTAGCTGATATGATTCATGGGGGCATTGCAAGAGTAATGAATAGTGGAAGTGCTCTGTAGACCACCAAGATTCATAAAATTGTTAATCATTATTTGAATATGTGCATGTATATTCTCATAAAAATACAGAAAATTTAGGATTTTCTAATTATGTGGTAATATTGGATGACTGAAAATTTGGGCACTTTTTTATCATTTGCCTTTGAAGCAGGGAAGGGCAGAAGAAAAACTCCACATGGTGAGAGTGTCATGGTTGGCATCTGTCTTTCTTTGCTTTGCTGTCATTCTCTTCAACGATCTTCTCATCCCAGCTTGTGAGCATGTTTCTGATGCTATTGTAGTTTGGAAGGGTAGGGGGGTAGAAAAGGTCATGAATTGGTTCTTATGGGTTGGGTTTATTCCTAAGGTGACTCTCTCCAGTGGGCATTTTGTGAGTTCTTTTGACATTCTCATTTCTGGGCACCTCTGACCTTGAGGTTTGTTGACCTTGTCAGAGTCATCTCTATATTGCACAGCCACGATGACTCCCTTCCACAGTCCCTAGGAGGGATCCAATGTCTTCTAGCTTCTTGATCCTGGGATTCCTCTGTTACTCCAGGAAGCTCTACCTCACAGGACCCAGCTCAATGCCATGCCAGCTTTCTTTACCAAGGGACCCAGGTCTGATCCACCAAAACCACTCACACAACCCTTGTCCCCCAAAAGATCACTTTAGCTAGCCCAGGTTGCAGTCTTCCATGACCATCAACTGTAGGAAACACCTGTTCTTCAACTGGTGTTTTTGAAAGTCCATTCACTATGGCAGAGAGAAGTGAGGTAATACCAGAAACTCCTCCGTTCTGGGTAAGTGGGAGGAACTTAGAGCGTGACTCTTTCTGCAGAAATCTCTAATTATTTTCCATTTTCATGTTTTTTCTCTCTCTAACCCATTTGTATGTCCAAAGTGAGTGAGATGACTTAGGGAACAACTTCTCTAACTTTTTGGTAGGGACACATTCTGTATGTGGTGATTTGTCTCACACTCAATTTGGCATATGGTATAGAACATACTGGTGCCTCAGTAGAAATTAAGGCAGGAGAAATCCTTTTGTACTTTAGTAGCAATCTGCTTTGCAGTTCAAATAAGCATGACAAGGAAATAGGCAAATCAAGTAATTCCAATGGCCTTCTTACTTGTATTCTCAGAGCCTACTACAGTTCTGGATACATGGAAAATAGCCAGCAAATGTTTGTTTACAGTAGGAAGGGAAGAAGAATGGCAGACAGGTCGCTTTTTATAATCTGGTGCATGCACCCGTATTCCAATGCCCTGCTTCTATTCCCTTAGCTTTTACCAGCTTTGACCTAGATTTGCTCTTAGCCCCAATGGTCATGTTTATTTTGCTTGTATCTGCTATTTCTCCTTTGGGTAACTCAATATCTTACCTTAATAATTTCTCTGACTACATTTTCTATGAAACCTGGTTGTGATGTAGGTTTACACTTCTTTGATAATGAATCCTTACCTACCTTGTTGTCATTAATTCATCAAACAATTATCTAGAACCTGCCATAAGCCAAGCGTTAAGTAGGCATGGGGAATACAAAGCTTAAAAAGATAGTCTTTGTGTGTTAACACAAATAAATGATGGAAGTGGCAGACACTAAATGTTTTATGAGGATTATCTCATTTAATCCTTACAATAGCCCTATAAGTAGATGTCATTATCATCATTTCCATTTTACAGATGAGAAAATCAAACACAAGAAGGCTAAACAAGTGGCCCAGGTGAAATAGGAGTAAAATGGAGCTAGCAGTCTAATTCTTAACCAACTGCTACACAACTTCTTCTAGTTAGTTCTCCCTGTTATGTTCAATAACTTCTGTTTGCTTCTAGGGTAGAACTAGTAGGCTGGCAGTGGGGCTGAAACGGGCTGGTGATGGCAATGAAGTTCCCAATGAAAAACATGGAGATGCAATAGTATGTAATGATAAAGAGCATTGGGTGAAATCATGGCTTTAATATTCTCTAGTTGTATGTGTATGTGTGTGTGTGTGTTTCCCAACTTTATTAGTGTTTAATTATATGTATTTATAGTGTATAACATGATGTTTTGATATAGGTATACATTATGAAATAATTAAATCAAGCTAATTAACATATTCATCACCTCATATTTAACATTTTTTTTGGTGTGGTGAGAACATTTAAGACCTCCTCTCTTAGCAGTTTTGTAGTATATAGTTAATTATTATTAACTGTAGTCACCATGTTGTTCCATATAGCTCCAGAAATTACTCATCCTGTCTAACTGAAATTTTTTACACTTGGACCAACGTTTCTTCATTACCAACCCCCCATGACATGTACTGTATATCCTCTTGATGCCTTAATTTTCTAACTTGTAAATAAAGATAATATTAGTATCTACTCATAGGACTGTAGAATGAATGAAACAGTGCATGCAAAGAATTTAACAAAGTAAATGACACTCAGCAAGCTTTCAATAATTTCTAACTTTTATTTTGTTGAAATAATTTTTTTAGCTTCCACTTTTAAGTGAGAATATACAGTATATGTCATTCTTTTTTATGGCTGAGTAGTATTCCATGGTATATATATCTCACATATTCTTTATCCATTCATGGGTTGATGGGCACTTAGATTGGTTTAATATCTTTGAAATTGTGAATTGTGCTGCAATAAACATATGTGCACAGGTGTCTTTCTGATATAACAGCTTCTTTTCCTTTGGGTAGATAACCAGTAGTGGGATTGCTGGATCGAATGATAGGTCTACTTTAGTTCTTTAAGAAGTCTTCATACTGTTTTCCACAGAGGTTGTACTAGTTTACATTCCCACCGACAGTGTATAAGCATTCCCTTTTTACCATATCCATGCCAACGTCTATTGTTTTTTGACTTTTTAATAATGGCCATTTGGCTGGGGTAAGGTGGTATCTCACTGTGGTTTTAATTTGCATTTCCCTGATGTTTAGTGATGCTGAGCATTTTTTTCCATATGTTTCTTGGCTATTTATATATCTTCTTTAGAGAAATGACTGTTCATGTCATTTGCGCCTCTAATGGAATTTTTTTTTTTTTTCTCGCTGAGTTGAGTTTCTTGTAGATTCTGGATATTAGCTTTTGTCAGATGCATAGCTGGCAAATATTTTCTATCATTCTGTGGGTTATCTGTTTACTCTGATGATTATTTCTTTTGCTGTGCAGAAGCTTTTTAGTTTAATTAGGTTCCATTTATTTATTCTTGTTTTTGTTGCATTTGCTTTTGGGATCTTAGTCATAAATTCTTTGACTAGGTCCCTGTCCAGCAGAATTTTTCCTTGTGTTCTCTTCTAGAATTTCTATGGTTTCAGGTCTTAGATTTAAGTCTTTGATCTATCTTGAGTTGTTTTTTGTATATGGTGAGAGACAGAGATCCAGTTTCATTCTTCTACATGTGGCTATCCAGTTTTCCTAGCACTATTTATTGAATAGGGTATCCTTTTCCCAATTTATGTTTTTGTGTGCTTTGCCAAAGATCATTTGATTTTAAGTATTTGGCTTTATTTCTGGGTTCTCTAGTCTGTTCCATTGGTCTATGTATTTACTTTGATACTAGTACCATGCTATTTTGGTAACCATAGGCTTGTAGTATGTTTTGAAGTCAGGTAATGATACCTCCAGATTTGTTCTTTTTTTTTAGAATTACTTTGACTATTTGGGTTCCTTTTTGGTTTTATACAAATTTTAGGATTCTTTTTTCTAATTCTGTGAACAATGATGTTGGTATTTTGATAGAAATTACATTGAATCTGTAGATGGCTTTGAGCAGTATGGTCATTTTCATGACATTTATTGATTCTGCCAATCTGTGAGCATGGGATGCATTTTCATTTGTTTGTGTCATCTATGATTTGTTTCAGCACTCTTTTGTAGTTCTCCTCGTAGAAATCTTTCTCTTCCTTGGTTAAGTATATTGCTAGGTATTTTTTGTTGTTGTTGTTGTTTTTGCAGCTGTTGCAAAAGGGATTGAGTTCTTGATTTGATTCTCAGCTTGGTCGTCATTGATATATAGCAGTGCTACTGATTTGTGTACACTGATTTTGTAACCTGAGACTTTACTGAAATCATTTATCAAATCTAGGAGTCTTTTGGAGGAGTGTTTAGGCTTTTCTAGGTGTATGATCCTATCACTGGCATATAGTGATAGTTTGATTTTCTCTTTTGCAATTTGGATGCCCTTTATTTCTTTGTCTTGCCTGATTGATCTGGCTAGGACTTCTATTGTTTCTATTTCAGAAGAAGAGGAAAGTGATGCACAGAAACTGCCAAAGATTTGATGAAGTTTGCTTAATAATTTGGTCTCTAGAAACAAAACACCTCCCAGAAAAGGGTTTGTTATCCCTAATTTCATAGCACTAGAAGACTTGTGAAATCCATGTACTTTGTACATAATTCATAATTTTAAAATGGCAGGGCTGCTGCATAAGGAGGCCTCACCCCCATGTGGGGACATCAGGTGTGCTGATGAAAGATGATGACCTCCACAAAGATGTCAAGACATGTATGGGTATGAAAGGGAAGCTCACATGGGTGGACCTGAAGCTCCTTAAAGACAATAAGGTAATGGACAACGAGGGCTTCTTCTGGCTATGAATAAAAGTCTGTTTTAGGGACTGAGTGGTCTATTTGGAATTATGCTTGGTTGTCTGTAATCTCATAGTGTAACATTTTTTCTCTGTACAAGCATTGTCTAAGTAGAAGATTATGTCATCAAAATGAATAGAATGCTGCTCTGTGACACTGGAGGACACATAAAATGTGCAAAAGCATTTTCACAAAACGACATAAAGCCTGATTATCATTGTTTGGGGTTAGGTTACATTAACTCCAAAAAGAAAATCCATAGCTTTGAATTTAAAACGATTTTGTCTAAATTAAAATCTTTTGTTTTAACTTTAGAAAGAGAAAAATCATCTTCCAAAACATCGAGCAAAGCTTAATTACCTAGATCTCTACTGTTGTACTTAGTCAGTTTATTTTGAAATGTCCATAGGGAGCAAATCCTTAGATATGAAAACCTCCTTTAGGTTCATGGCTGGGCAAAATATGACTCTTACTTTTTATGTATAAAGCATATATATATATATGTATATATAAAATAAGTAATCTGGTACAAGGCATATCTGTGGTATTAAATTTGCATGGAAGGGCATTAGGAAAGATCCTTAAGGGGATGATGATGAAAAGTTGAGAAATTCTGCTGTAGATGGGTTTAGCCAAATTGTGACTTTTATGGAGCCCCTGAAGAAAGTAACTTGTCCCACCTCAGATCTGATTCTGGTTCATTTAACCTAGATAGAGTACTGAGTTGACGTGAATCTAGGTAATTTGGATAAAAATACATTACAAACTCAAATTGGTGGATATAATTTTGAAAACTATGTGTGAGGTAAATTATGTAGAAGTTAGTTTTTCCCTGACTCATGGAAATAATGACTTCCAGGGTAATTTTCTTTTTCCCCTTGATTTTGATGTCTTGGCATTGTAAGTCACATGAATTGCAGAAGGCTTTCAGAGCCCATTACAGTCATTAAATAACGAACACTCTTCAATTTCTCACCAATTCCATTAAGAATGACATCATCAGTTTCTAAACCTAAAGGCACGGACCAGCCCTTTTTAATATTACAGAACAGTTTGTTGGTAGAGTTGGGATACAAGGCTATTTTTTTTTTTATTTTAGGAGATTCATTCAGTTTCTTTTAATCATTTTATTAGCCAATATTTGTGAAACACAAAAGATGTAATGAATATAAATGTCAGGCCTATGAGGCAAAAGATTTAGAAGATAAAAAGAGAAACTCACTAGTCTAATAGAGAATGGAGAAACAATATAGAAATTCATGAGAATTTATTTAGTAATCTGATAACCTAAGCAAAAACAAAACAAAATATCTGGTCTTTATATAACATGTGTTCTGTTTGGGGTAGTAATACGTTCAATACAAACATCACAGAACTGGCTGGGTGTGGTGGCTCATGCCTGTAATCCCAGCACTTTGGGAGGCCAAAACTGGTGGATCAATTGAGGTCAGGAGTTCGAGAGCAGCCTGGCCAACATGGTGAAACCCTGTCTCTACTAATAATACAAAAAAAATTAGCCGAGCATTGTGGCACATGCCTGTAGTCTCAGTTACTCGAGAGTCTGAGGCAGGAGAATCACTTGAACCCAGGAAGCGGAGGTTGCAGTGAGCGGAGATCATGCCACAGCATGGCACTCCAGCTTGGGTGACATAGCTAGACTCCATCTCAAAAAAAACAAAAAACAAAAAAAACTTCACAGAACTAATCAGGAGTCTCATGGAAATAAGTAGGAAGCATGGTAAAGACATTTTACATTTATTTTGGAAAATCAGAATCTACTGATACTCAGGGAAAGAATTAACCATAGTAGTGAGTAGAAATGTGTGACAGGGCTGGACGTGGTGGCTCACATCTATAATCCTAGAGCTTTGGGAGGCCCAGGCAGGAGGATTGATTGAGCCCAGAAGTTTGAGACAGGCTGAGAAACATAGTGAGACCCTGTTGTGACAAAAATACAAAATAAAAAAGTAAAAATTAGCTAGGCATGGTGGCATATGTCTGTAGTCCCAGCTTCTCAGGAGGCTGAGGCAGGAGGATCACTTGAGCCAAGGAGGTTGAGGCTGCAGTGAACCAGGATCTCACCACTGTACTCCCACCTGAGTGGCAGAGTGAGACCCTGCCTTAAAGAAAAAATAAAGTGATAGGTTGTATTACTATTGATCAATATCTACTTCCCCATCTTATGGAAGACAGACTTGGTCATGTGACTTGCTTCAGCCAATGAAGGTTGGCAGATCTGATATGAATCACACCCAGGTGGAAACTTTGGCAGCTGGTTGAAACTTTGACACCCTCCTTTCTTTGCAGCAATGCTTATAATTGTTTCAGAAGGAGGCTGCTCCTTCAGGCTCATCCCAGAATGAGAAGAGATGCAGAGCTGCAGTGAACCATGGGTGAGAAATGGACTTCAGCTCTTGTAAGCTAATTGTGTTTGTTACTACAGCCCAGCCTTATCTGACTGTTACTGAAAGCTAGACTGGCAAGATATAAATGCATAAATGCAATTTTGATGAGGCTGATAAATGAACACTGTGGAGAATCCTTACTTCTAGAGAAAACCAGATGGATGGAACTCAATAGAAGAGGTGATGTGTATAGTCTAATGGTCCTTCAATAGACAAGGCAGTGCAATTATTGCTGGTTATATTTTATGTATATATATTTGTACATTTTTCTATTTAAGTTAGCAGAGAGAGGAATAAAACTAATTATTCAAAGGGGGAAGATAAGTAATGGAAAGGGTTACTGATTGCTTTATTATTTTTCAACCTCTCAATGTAGTTCATATTAATTTGCTTCCCTCAGAAAGTGGGTAGTTTCAATAGTTTCAGGGAAAGAAAAGCCTAACACAATTTGTTTGCCTGTGACCTCAGGGTAGAGTTTTTCCTATCATTTTCCCATAACTTCTTCCAGTGCTCTAACTTACTATTTCAGTTCTGCCACATGAATTATATTGTTTTTTGCCTTTTACCTTCTTTCCCTTGAGTGTGACTGCTATCACTACAACAGCACCTCTTTAATGCTCTTGATTCGTGAGGAGGAAGAACCAACCCAAGCAAAATGATGAAGATTAATAGCTAACATTTTTAAAGCACTCATAATGATCAGACACTCTTGTAAGAGTTTCCCATGGATTATCTCATTTAAATCCTCATAACAAGCCTGTTAGGTAGGTACTATTATTAGCCTCATTTATCACTGTAGGAAACAGACACAGAGAGGTTAAGCAGTTTGTTTAAAATCATTACAGTCAATGAGTGGAAGAGCCTGATTTATGAACCTAGAAAGTTAGAATTAAGAGCCATAAAGCATTTTTTTTAACCCACTCTGAGTCTGCCACTAATAAGTGGTGCAAATTTGAGAAATGTTTTAAGTCTCTGCGCCTCAGGTTTTCATGGTCCCAATAAAAGGGATTGACTAGGGAAGTCTTCCAGTTGTAAAACTCTATAAATTTATGGACGAGTAAACGGGCACATTTAAATCATTTTTATGATTCTGGTATGACCAAAACTGTGTGACCTCTGGCAAGTGTCTTAACCTTTCTGAATCTGTTTCTTTATGTGTAAATTGTCAGTAATACCTATCTCAGAGATTTGTTGTCATGTTTAAGTGAGATTATACAAATTGGTGTTTTTGCTAATTTTAAAGAATACAAATGTAAGCAATTATCACTGTGTGCAAGATACTGTTTATCCATTCTTTCGTTGAGCCATCCATTCATCTACCCATCCAATAAATACATTTTTAGTAAATGCCATTTGCAAAGGTGAAAATTATAGTCCCTTCTCCTTAAGGAGGTCACAATCTAAGTGGGAGACAGATATACAAGCAACTAGCACATAAGGTGATACATGCACATGGGAGGCAGGTTTGGAACACAATTAGTTTTTCTGAATGACATAAAGTAGGCTGATGCAGTGAGAGAGGCTTCACATAGGAGGTAGAAGTTAAAATGAGATCCAAAGATGCAAATCATATGAAGTGTATGTTCATGTGGGTGTCGGATGGTGGGGGATACTCCAGGAGAGAAACAGATTAGACAAAGACACAGACCTGTAGGATAGCAAAGCATATTTGAGGACTTACAAGTAGATTGTGAAGCTTAGAATGCAAACTTCAAGGGTGGGGGAGGTGGAGCTAGAGCCTCAAGGGTCTTGTATCCTATGTTGGGGAGGTTAGACTCTATCCTACAGGAGATAAGAACCTACAGGAGAATTTTATTTTATTTTATTTTATTGTACTATTTATTATTTGAGACAGAGTCTCACTCTGTTGCCCAAGTTGGAGTGCTGTGGCACTATCTCGGCTCACTGCAACCTCTGCCTCCCGGGTTCAAGCGATTCTCCTGCTTCAGCCTCCTGAGTAGCTGGGATTGCAGGTGCCCGCCATGAGGCACAGCTAATTTTTGTATTTTTGGTAGAGACAGAGTTTCACCATGTTGACCAGGCTGATCTCGAACTCCGAACCTCAAGTGATCTGCCCTCCTCGGCCTCCCAAAATGCTGGGATTACAGGCATGAGTCACTGCACCCAGCCTACAGGAGAATTTTAATGGGAGGAATGTGATTATATTCACAAATGGAAAATACCAGCCTATAGGTGCTGTGGAGGATAGAGTGGCAGGAATGAGATGACAAGAGGCAAATTGATGGCAGGGGGCACCTCTCCTGCTCACTGTGTAGGCCTAGAGCAGCGAATTGGCCATGAATATTTCTGAAACTGTAGCCACGAGAAAGCTCGAGTCTGTGTGGGGTACCAGGTGGGAAGAGAAAGGGATTATAGGGACAAGTGTCCATCACTGGTGTTTCCCTTGGTACCAGCTTAGAGCTGAACAGTGGAGGGTGCAGACTGTGTATGGGTGAATTCCGAAAAACAACACAATGACAGCACAACCCAATAACAACCTTGTCATCTGGCAAGGTTCACTCAGAGATGGCTACAATTGTGTTGTTCTTGGGAATTCACCCATACACACTCTGCACCCTCCACTGTTCAGCTCTAAGCTGGTAACAAGGGAAGCACCTGTGAGGACTGGGTGATTACATGAAGCTGATGTTACTTTGACCATTATATTCACTCTCTTGTCCCTTTAAAGTTAACTCCAAGCAGAGCTAACTTCAAATTGTAGCAAAATTGCCATGTGTGTTTTTTTCCTTTGTTCTCTTCTTTTTTTCTGATGGAAGCATCAGAAGGTAGGAAAGTCAGAGGCCTGGATAATCCAAGAATTATTTAATTAATTTCTAACCCTCCCCCTCCATTGACCAGAATAAGTAAAGGCAGATATCCAAGGGCATAATATTTATATATCTTTTCATACATGTAAACATACATTTATGTCTTTCCACATACATAAATTAAAATTAACACTTGTTCTCAAAATTTGTGTTATATTAATACAGAATAATGTAGAATATCATAAGGGTGCCAAACCCTGGAACCAGGCTGTCTGGTTTCAAGTCTTGGCTCAACCTTGGGCAATCTACTTAACTTCTCCATGCCTCAGTTTCTTTAACTATAAAATAGAGAAAATTATAGTTCTTATGAGTTCAAAGAGTTTTGAAGGGTTTGATGAATAGTAAAGGCTTAGAACAGGTTCTGGACTATAGAAATAGCTTAATTGATGTTAAGTATTGTTGTTACTAGCCATGATTAATTTTCCTGCTGCTGAGGAAGCAAGTTTGCCTGTCCAGGGGTATTTCTAAAGACAGGAATGTAGAATTTCAATATAAGGCAAGCAAGAGGCCTGTCTTTACTCAGCATAGAGTTGAATACAGCCAGAGAACAGTGAGAGAGAGAACCTTAGAATTGGAAGATCATGAATTGCTTTTAGACTCATCTTTCTAATTACAATTTCTGCATGCTAGACATTTGCAAACTACTCTCCTCCAGTAAAACTGATTCTGATGGTGGTATCCTATTCCCTGTTCTCATTGTTCCGCAGGTATCAACTAGCCCTGAGCCTGACCCCCTCTGACTTATATGATCACTGGTACAGACGTGCTTTACAAGTGTTAGAACTTCTGGGTCCTTAGCATTGGCTAAAAGCCACAGCACAGGAGGTATCTGTGCTGCCTATAAATAGAGCTGTGCTGGGTTGGTGCCAACTCCTTCTCTACCAGAAATACTTAATAATCTCCTGGCTGATGGTTTCAAACTGGCTTCCTAGCAGAATGGCAACAATCAGCATCTTCAGCTTTAGCTTTATTCTATAAGTCTTTGAACATCGGGGCTGGTTTTTAGTAAAAGAATGAATAGATAAATGGATGCAGTAGGAATTCCCTTTACTTAATTCACAAAGCATAGAAAGAAAGCAGTGGAAGAAAATGGCTGGTGAATCTGATTTCAAAACACATAAATTTAAAATACAATATCAAAAATCATAAGCAGTGTTACAACGCAGATGACAAATTTGAAAAATTTTATGAAGAAAAATAAAGAAATTAATTTCATTGAAGTATAAATGACACATAAATCAATAAGGAAAATATTGAAATTGGAGCAAGAATGAGAAGAGATAATTCTAGGCAAAGATAATTAAAATCAATAAACATGACAAGTTTTCAGCTTCACTAATAATCACATAAACGTAAATAATAAAGATATATTATTTTTTGCCTCTGACATTAGTCATGATTGAAATAGGTAATAATTCTGACAAGGTTACTGTAGCATTGATTCCATTTTACATTGTCTAACTAGTACAATGCTTCAGAAACAGAATTTGACAGTATGATAGAAGGGGACTCAGGAAACTCCATATCCTTTGATCCAGTGATTTTAGTTCTAGAAATCTTCCCCATGGAATCAGAAATTTTTGCACAGATATGTTTACTACAGTATTGTTATATAGCAAATAAACCCAGTACCATCATCATCATCAACAACAACAACAACAACAACAAATAAACCCAAAACAAAAACCTGGGAAAACCTGGGGAAAAGTATTCCTAATGAGTTAAAAATAGAGAATGATCAAATAAATTATAGTTTACTTGTATGGTAGGATAAAAAAAAAAACCACCATATTTTTAAGGCAGCCATCATTAATCAAGTTCAGAAATCATGTTTAACAACATGGAAATGCATGTATGTATACATCACACTTTATTATATTATATATGCTGGACTTAGCTGTTATTTGGAAGAACTTTTATTAATCTAGGGATATGTACATACATATGTCATTATATATGCAAGTATAATACATAATTTTACCATAATACATTATAAAATACATAAAATTGTATGTGTATTATAAAATACATTTTGTAAAAGTAGGATAAAAGTATTATAATACATAATTGTATTACAATAAAATGCTTATATTTAAAAAAGTAAATCTATACATACATAAACACGTATATACATACGTAGAAACCAAAAATCAGAAGAAAACAAATGAAAATTTTAATAGTAGTTGTTGCTCGCTAATAGGGAATAAAAGGGCTGCAAGCAACTAAAAATAGCACAAAAAATCCTGCTACAGAGATGTGATTTACACAGCATTTTTGCATAGTTTTCATCTTGAGTCTCATTAAAATCCTATGGGTAAATGCAGGCAGGTATTATTTCTCCTCTTTATAGAAAAGATGCTGAGGCTCAGGGAGATACTTGGTTTAGTCAAGGTCACAAGGCTAATAATGAAAAGCAGAGCTGAAATTTGAACATGGGTCATTTGACGCCATGTCTGGAGCTACCCGCACTAAACTAAGGTGACTGTAAAATCATATGGCTAGAAAATCTATAGCTACAGAAAGGCCAGGAAATGGTGAAACCTACAATTCTAATTCCTGAAAGTCTCATGGGCATTAGCAAGAAATAGAAAATGTGTATTGAGAGTCTAGATTGTAGTTATACGTAGATTAAATGTTCTACAGGCATAAAGGAAAGTATTTGTTATTGAAAACATTTTATTGTACTGGCTAAATTGAAGAATCTTTTTCATGAGTCATTCCTGAGACCTTTGAAGGAAAGTAAATGGGTATTACCTCATTCTACACAAAGGGAAACAAATTCATAAATAAGGGAGGAATATTCTTTACACCCTTACACGTTAAAACAGTAGACAAGGCAGCCATCATTAATCATGTTTAGAAATAATGTTTAGCAACATGAAAATGCATGTATGTATACATCACACTTTATTATACATTATATGTGATGGACTTATACTGCATTCTACACAAAGGGAAACAAACTCATAAATAAGGGCAGAATACCCTTTACACTCACACATTAAAACAGTAGACAAGAGTAAGATAAATATCACATTCCAGTCTTCCTGTGTCATGTACTGGCTTCATATTCCTAGCATGCTGAAGAGGGTGTGTTACTGAGGAGGTACTCGTGACTGGTTTAGGGGTTAGTGCATATGTGCTGCTCGCTGAGATGCCTACCTCTCTATTTCAAGTTATTTATTTTCATATTCTATTCTATGGTCTCAAATAAGAGCTTGGACATTCTTAGTCAAGAGTCTTAGAATCAGAAAAATGAGCATCAGAGTAATTTCATACACATTAGGAAGCCACAGGGCGTAACCTTTACTCCTCTCCTATCTGAAAAAAATGATACTCTGGTTGGTACAGGAAGCTTTGTGAGTCAGTATCTCCTGCATGCCAATTATTCTTATCTCTTAGAATCAGATTTATTTTATTTCATCAGTAAGTCTTTCATCTTGAGGAATTATCTACTTAATCAAGCTCTAAAAGTTTTCCCTCAGTTTTCTAAGTTTGCCTGGCAATTTTTTTCCTGACTTTTCTAAGTATTTTTCTTAACTTACCAAATTGCTTTGCATAGAAAAACCTTGTGCTCATTGTTCTTTTTTTTTAATTGTATTTTTTGAGATGGAGTCTTGCTTTGTTGCCCAGGCTGGAGTGCATTGGCACAATCTTGGCTCACTGCAACCTCTGCCTCCTGGGTTCAAGTGATTCTCCTGCCTCAGCCTCCTGAGTAGCTGGGATTACAGGTGTGTGCCACCACGTCCAGCTAATTTTTGTATTTTTAGTAGATACAGTGGTTTCCCATGTTGGTCAGGCTGGTCTTGAACTCCTGACCTCAAGTGATTCACCTGCCTCGGCCTCCCAAAGTGCTAGGATTATAGGCGTGAGCCACTGTGCCTGGCTGATTATTCTTAAAATGTAAAATACTATGTCAATTTATTTTGTGCTTGTTTCTACCTTTGTGCTATGACATATTGATAAACATTCTGCACAAAGACACTAGTAAATATTAATAGCTGATTAGAAATTATAATTTATACAAATATGGAATACTGTCTAATATCAGTATTTTGGTATTCTGTACATTATAAAAAAGAAATGCTTCTTAAGTTCTGATAGCTCTTATCAACATTAAAATCATAACCCAAGATGACCCAAAAGTAGATAGATAGGTTCATCTTCAATTACATCTTTACTGGCCTTCTTCACCTCATGCCTTGTTATTTAATCCCTCCATTTGTGCCCTACACAAATGGGAAGGATTTATTGTCTGGGTTAGACTACTGTACATAGCAATGTGCTAGGTGATAAAAGGGTAACAAAAGCATATACCACAACTGAAAAAGAAACCAGTTTTTGTATGTGCCTACAGAATGTAAGTGCATTATGTTAGGCACTTTGCATAGTTCTGTGGCTTTAATAGGCTTGTAATATACTTAGGGAAAGAAACAAAACATTCATTTTAAATTAAATAGCAATATAAAATAGTGATCAAGAATATGCAACCTGTAAAAACATATACTGGAGGGGAGCTTGATTTCAAGAGCAGAGAAATTGCTGCATGGTAGAGTCATCAAGAAAGTTTTCACCCTTCTGTGGGAAGAGTGACAGTGCAATGTAGTGGGTAATAGAATCAGCTTTGGATCAAGAAAGGCCTGGGTTTGAATCTTGGTTTTGTGATTTTGAGCAAATTATTTTGCCTCTTTGAGTTTTGATTGTCTGGCTTCATAAAACTTATTTTGTAGATATGTTGGAAGAATTAGGTAAATGAATGCATGAAAAGCATTCAGCTAAGATCCTGGAGCATGCCAAATGCTGAATAAAGTGGCTGCTATTAATTAAACGGGAGCTTGAGTGATGTATTTCCATAATGAGGAGTGGGGGTAGCGGGAAAATGGGAGACAGGGCAGAAAAAAAAAGGCAGAGGATCTTGCTGGTGGAACAAAGGCATGCTCAAGGTTGAGAAGGTCTGAATATGCAGCTATGTTTAAGGAGAATATCGGTGAACCATATTGAAGGTTTCCTGGGAGGGGGCTGTGGATATTATGCCATTTGTCTTTAACAGAGGCAGTTTGCTTCAGATGACAAACCACTTGACCTTAGCAGGTGGCTTGGCAAATTCTGAGATGTTGCTTTTTGGCAAGGTAAAGATCCTATATTTATTTCATTTCTTGCTTCACAGTACCTTGGAGTGTCTTACACGTTATATAGTTCTTTAATATCACATCTGTGAGGGAGGAAGAGCTGTAGGAAAAAAAATGCCTGACATGGACTGAATGACTCACAGCAGGTGAGTGTGCTGTGCAGATGGGCCTGATTTCCAGGTTTTCTCCTTCCCGGAGCCTCTCTGTGAAAACTCATGTGGCCAATCCCGGCATTTCTCATTAGGCGTCTCTTCTTGGGGAGAGAGAAAGGAAGAGAAGAGGACACTGTCAGGTCTTAAGCAAGAGACTTCAAAGTCTTTTCCAAATGAGTCATGCAAACAGTTTTGCTTAACATATATGGAATATGAATCTGTAATTATGAAAACACTTACACAAAACTTCCACAATAGCAAAACATCAATAAGCAGGTGTTTCCTGTGTTTACAGAAAGGACTCATCCCACTTGTAAAGTGTTTATTTTCATAATATGTTTCGTGTTAGACTTATGCTTTTCTTTGGACAGCTAATAGCTGTTTCCCCGTTTCCTCTGATGAATGTCTAGGTGAGCAGAGATGGAAAACATCTTATGAAACAATATAAACTTTGGAGAACATTTGTATTTACCTAAGTCACAAAGCCAAAGGAAAAAAGAGCTCAGTGTATTTGCTTCAGTTTTGTGAGCAGCAAAAGAACATTGATTAAAGGGAAAATTTTCATGCATTATCACAGAATTGAAGAACTTGGACTGGAAAGAATGCTCAGGGATCGCCTAGCTGATGCGTTGTTGTGAAAGAGAGCTGAAGCCAAGAGAACATGTCAGTGATTCTCAAGCTTGGCTACATATTGGAATCACCTGTGGAATTTAACAACCACTACTGCCTGGACCGCCATCTCTAGGGTCTCTAATGTAATTGATTTGGGGTGTACCTAGGACATCTGGAACTATAAAACCTATACATTGTTTTTATTGTATTTATTTATTTATTTTTTAGAGACAGGGTCTCACTCTGTCACCCAGGGTGGAATGCAGTGTTCCAGATGTCCGAGGTACACCCCAAATCAATTACATTAGAGACCCACTATAGGTGATTCTGTGTAGCTCGAGATGGAAGATGACTGTTTTAAGTGAGATGTAGAATACCATTTATACTAATGTACCAATATGCTATTAATAACATATCAATACGGACATGAAGATTTATAAGCAGGGGCCCGAACTGCTAAATCTGAAGGTGTTTCCTCAAGCCTCCAAACTTCTTTCTGCAAATTCCTTTGCTTCTCTTCCTATTTACCTTTCACAACCCACAGCTTTTGATTCTACTCTCTAACTATCAAAATAAGTTATCAGAAAAGGAGTCAATAAAAACATCATTCTGAAATGTAACTGACCAATCTGTAATACCTCTCCTAGATGTACTGTATTAGTATTTTAACCAGAAACAAAGGCCCTGCTAGAAAAAGCCTTTATGAGCCTTTATGGCTCACATCTGTAATCCTAACACTTTGGGAGGCCGAGTTGGGCGGATCATGAGGTCAGGAGACAGACCTGGCCAACATGGAGAAATGCCCTCACTACTAAAATTACAAAAATTAGCTGGGTATGGTGGCATGTGCCTGTAATCCCAGCTACTTTGGAGGCTGAGGCAGCAGACTCACTTGAACCTGGGAGGTGGAGATTGCAGTGAGCCAAGATCACACCACTGTACTCCAGCCTGGCGACAGAGTGAGACTCCATTTCAAAACAACAACAACAACAAACCTTCATGATAAGCTTGAAATAATAGCCTATAGGCTGTTACTTACTGTCTGCAAGGAGACAACCTGGTTTTCTTTATCAAATAGACTAGTTGGCTCATCCAGGAGAGCATCACGCTCTTTAGTTGAAAACAGCTGGCTATTCAAACTTATTGGGCAATTGGTATCTCAGAGTAGATGCCAATGACACTCCTATTGCAAAGACTAAGACTCTTTCTACTCCTTGTGGATGTTTCCTCCTTATTCCTAACCCCTCTGTAAATATTATGAGCCAAGAAATCAGAGTTTATTTCCTCAAACAAAACTAAAGTATGTCTGGTTGTGCTTGGACAAAGTGTCTCTTCATGGATAGCGAATCTGGGAAACAGTGTGAATTCTGCTAGCCCCTACCTGTATCTTAATCTTTTTTTTTTTTTTTTTTTTTTTTTTTTTTTTTTTTTTTTTTTTTTTTTTTTTTTGTTGAGACGGAGTCTTGCTCTGCCGCCCAGGCTGGAGTGCAGTGGCCGGCTCTCAGCTCACTGCAAGCTCCGCCTCCGGGTTCACGCCATTCTCCTGTCTCAGCCTCCCGAGTAGCTGGAACTACAGGCGCCGCCTCGTCGCCCGGCTAGTTTTTTGTATTTTTTTAGTAGAGACAGGGTTTCACCGTATTAGCCAGGATGGTCTCGATCTCCTGACCTCGTGATCCGCCCGTCTCGGCCTCCCAAAGTGCTGGATTACAGGCTTGAGCCACCGCGCCCGGCCACCTGTATCTTAATCTAAGAACTCTGTTTATATCTCCACTGAGCATTGTTCTTAGTGTTTGTCTTTATCCTGATTCTGTCTTTCTGTAAGGTTGCATTTAAGAAATTAGACAATTATGAAGACATATTTCTTTCATGAGCCTTACAGAAGGTAAGAAGTCTAAACACCAATTTGTTATTAGTTGGCATTCCTACTGGCACTATGTTATAGATTTTCTTCTCTAGGATGATAGCATGTTGAGTTTTTAAATAGTAGGATTATAGTTATTTGTGGAAATTATCTGTTAGAAACATGCTTTTATTATGTTACAGTTAGTAAGGTATGGAGAGGAGCGAGAAGGATATGAAAGAGCAAATAAATGGGTCATGAGGATTAATTCCGTGTTTAAGAACTCTATGGACTGGTGTGGTAGCTCATGCCTGTAATCTCAGCATTTTGGGAGGCTTAGGCAGGAGGATCACTTGAGGCCAGGAGTTCGAGACCAGCCTGGGCAACATATGGAGACCTCGTCTCCACAAAAAGTTAAAAAATTTGCTGGGCATGATGGTGCCTGCCTGTAGTCCCAGTTATTCAGGAGGCTGAAGCAGGAGAATCACTTGAACCCAGGAGTTTAAGGCTGCAGTGTGCTATGATATGCCACTGCATTCCAGCCTGGGTGACAGAGTGAGACCCTGTCTCTAAAAAATAAATAAATAAATACAATAAAACAATTTATGCTTGACTTTAAGATTTGGCCATGATTGAGTAGCTTATGTTAGACTTGTCCACCCATCAAAACATATATAAAATATGGAAAAAATTTAAACAAGTGTTTACAGAAAGTGAGCAGCAACCAATGCAAGGTTGATATCCCTGAGATAAGGAAAAAATGTGACCTACACCCTGCCTTCACTCTGGATTTCTCCCAAAGAGCAATTTTCAAACCACAGTATGGGAGCATACAGCCCTAGCAGAAAGCAAAATTCTTGCTCTCAGGGAAAACAGAGACTGGTTTTAGGAGTTACACTGGTGACTGGGATTTGAGGGGTAGGGTATTAGCAGAGAAGTACGGAGAAGTGGCTCCAAAAATCTACATAAAAATTCACACTGGGGCCGGGCGCGGTGGCTCACACCTGTAATCCCAGCACTTTGGGAGGCCGAGGTGGGCGGATCACGAGGTCAGGAGATCAAGACCATCCTGGCTAACACAGTGAAACCCTGTCTCTACTAAAAATACAAAAAATTAGCTGGACATGGTGGCCGGCGCCTGTAGTGCCAGCTACTCGGGAGGCTGAGGCAGGAGAATGGCGTGAATCCGGGAGGTGGAGCTTGCAATGAGCGGAGATCTTGCCACTGCACTCCAGCTTGGGCAACAAAGCAAGACTCCGTCTCAAAAAAAAAAAAAAAAAAAAAAGAAAATTCACTTTGGGTCTTTGACTGATGCATAAAAGTGTGTATTCACATAATGAGAAAAGATGTGGGGGTGCTGAGAGATAAGCAGAGATTTCAGAAATTGCACAACTCTGGGGAGACACTGACATTTGGGTCCAGCTAATGAATACCTTGGGCCTGTTGTTGATGTCACTATGGAAACATCACATCTTAGAAGTAAGGAGCATGCTAGGAGTAAGGGCTAGACTCCAGGAATAAGGGAAAAAGTGAAATAGACCCACTCTAACAAAGACTAAAATGAAGCTGTGGCAGAATAAGGGTGATTTTCCGTAATTTAATTGCCTGCTAGATAAAAACTGAATCTCTAGAGGAAGATAACACATTTCACAGCATCTATGATGTATCATTTATAATGTCAAGCAAATAATAAGCAAGTATTAGATATGCAAACAAGCAGGAAAAGCAACAAATAAGAGAGAAGACAGTAAATAAAGGCAAACTCAGAGATGATATAAATATGTGATTTGGTAAACAGAGTTCAAAAATAACTGTGATTAATATGTTAAAAAGATAGTCAAAATGAATAAAAAGATGGAGTACTTCAACAGAAAATTGAAATTAATTAAAATAATAGAAATTCTGAGCTTGCAAAATACAATATTTGAAAAGCTCTTCATGCTTGATAACTGACTCACAAGACTGGACTCTCATTGCAATAATATTTATTGGCCACATAGAATAAAATCTGGGATGTGAATAGAGAAAAGAGTATGTACAGGATAATGAAAAAGAAGAGACCGAAGTTGCATACGCAAAAGAGAAAGTTCTTTTTCTAAACTGTACTGATTTGACCAATAAGATGAGAAAATTACAAAAATGACATTCAAAATGACCTAGTAGTACATATTTAGTCTACGAATTCATTTGCTAGGGCTTCTGTAAAAAAGTAACACAAACTGGGTAGCTTAAATCAGGAGTCCCCAACCCCTGGGGTATAGACTGTACCTATTTGTGGCCTGTTAGGAACTGGGCTGCACAGTAGGAGGTGAGAGGCAGGTGAGTGAGTAGAGCTTCATTTGTATTTACAGCTGCTCCCCATCAGTTGCATTACCACCTGAGCTCCGCCTCCTGTTAGATCAACAGTGGCATTAGATACTCATAGGAATGTGAACCCTATTGTGAACCATGCACGCAAGGGATCTAGGTTGTGTGCTCCTTATGAAAATCTAATGCCTGATGATCTGTCAGTGTCTCCATCACCCACAGATGGGACTGACTAGATGCACGAAAACAAGCTCAGGGCTCCCACTGATTCTACATTATGGTGAGTTGTATAATTATTTCATTATATATTATAATGTAATAGTAATAGGAATACAGTGCACAATAAATGTAATGTACTTGAATCATCCCAAAGCCAACTCCCATGCCTGGCTATGGAAAAATTATCTTCCATGAAATTGGTCCCTGGTGCCAAAAAGGTTGGGAATGAACTTACTTAAATAACAGAAATTTATTGTCTAACAGTTCTGGAGGTATCAGGTATCAGGTATCAGTAGGGTTGGTTACTTCCTAGGGGGTGAGGCAGAAACCAGTTCCATGCATCCCTTTCGTTTCTGGTGGGTTTTGGCAATCTTTTGGCATTCTTTGGCTCTGTCTCCCTACATTGCCCAGGCTGGTCTCAAATCCCTGGGCTCAGGTGATCTCCTCACCTTGGCTTCTCAAAGTGCTGGGATTACAGGTGTGAGCCACTGCACCTGGTCCATTTATTTATCTTCTTGGTAGTCAGAAAAAAAATGAATAGCAAGGAGTCTGAAATGGGCTTTAGGAAAAGATGATACAATTAAGAAAAGGACTGATTTTTGGGATAACAATGCAGGATAGGCCTGGCTTCAGAGTCTAGTTATTGGGTTGAATCCTAAATTAAGGACACTCTAAAATCTTTCTCCTTATTTAGATTCCCTAATTTGGTCACATGAATTAGCTGTAATTGCAGGTTGGTCTCTACTGTAGTTTGATGCTAATCTATGCTTACACTTGTAGAGACACTGAAATAACAGCATGCCAAGAAGATGACGTTCACATTCAATCCTGACCCTGTAGCTATAATTGGACCTCTAGATCTCCTACTTCAGAAAGTATATCAAAATACAAATGAAAAGTGTTTTTGAAAAAAAAAAAAAAAAGAACCTTGGACTTATTTAAATTCTTTGTGGAATAAAGAATTTAACCTTTTCCAAAGAGAGATCTGGCCTTTGCCTTTAGCTTCTGGGAGGTAATCTCTATGTTCTTGCAATGTCATGCCTGATAGGAGTGTCTTATTTGGGAATTTAGGCTATGCCAGACAGCCTAGCAGTGCAATTTATGATAGAAGTTTTGAGTCATGTCTATCAAAATTAAGGCTGCTGAGGCAGAAATAATTTGACAAAGGTTTGTTGGAAACCACCTGTGAGGACTGACTTGGGAAAACACACCAAGAAAGTTGGGCATATTCCACAGTCCACTGTCAGTTGGAAAGCTTTTACAGGACAGTTTAGAAGAAGGGAGGAGGACTTCTCATACCAGAATTGTCCTTTTCATTGCGGGGTGCAATACAGAGGTTATAATCATTGGCTACAGATTACAACATACAAGCTGAAATGTTCTACATGCAAGACAACCAGTAAAAGTTCATGACTCAGAAACAAATCAGTGTTCTTTTCAGTGTTAGTAGGTTATGTATTAATTAGTATGTCAACAATTCGAGGAACTCCCAACAAGATTTGAGGAACTCACGACAGGATTCTTTAGTCAGAGTCAGAATGTAAGCCTTTCAACCTAACCTAACCTGCATCCTAAACTGTCATCATAAGTATAACAGCATCCAGAGAGCTCTGTGAGTCTTTCTCCTGCATTATTAAACCTCAGTATGGTCTTAGAGATCCTAAACTTGAAATGGTGTCAGACTCAAAAAGTAAATAATTTGTTAACTGTGTTTCTGTAATTACTAATCATGCTAAATTAATCTGTGGAGAACTGTGAATATGAACAGCTGATATAAGAATAATGCTGATGGTTGGTTATTGAAAAGAAGAGAATTTGGGGTTTAAACACCTAGCAAGTCCTCTGAGTACTGAAGTATTCATTCATTCATTCAACAAATATTTGTTAAGTGCCTCACTACATGCCTTAAAAATACAGTCCCTTCAACTGGGATGATGCCTAGTAGAGAAAAATGATAATAATGACTAACGGAGATATCTGATTCAATTCAAACAAGAATCAAACAATTCTCATAGAGATAGAGACATAAAAACTGTCAGATCTGTTTTGTTGTAATAGTTAGAAATGTGATATTTGGAGCCGAGTAAAACTGGACTGGCTACCTGACTGGTGATTTTCAGTACCACAGGTACTGTGACATTCATTGTAACCTTAAGCTCTTTCCCACTTTTCTCATTTGTAAAATGGGGATGATAATAACATCTACTTCATAGAATTATTGTGAGGATTAAATGAGATGATGTAGTAAAGGTACTTAAGGTCAGTTACATAATTAATACATGTTATATATATAATTAATATTAATATGCTCAGATTTCTCTTCTAATCAATTTTTTTTTTTTTTAGCTGAATGTGAGAAGTTATTGCTTTCCAGCATACCTATGTTAATTTTAGTGGCTACTTATTTCCTTAGTCCCAGGAATGGCATCAAGAGTATAGGCCCAGGTTTGAACTCTATAGTTTAGCAGAAAATTGCTAATGAACAGGTTTTGGATTTATCTAGTAGCAGTGATTTCAATTACAGCTTCTTTTGCTGCCTTTTGTTTTGTCAGTAAAATATCAGAGGGATTTGGGTGTTGTATATACAGGGTATAAAAGACCCAGAGAAGGTGAAATTAGACTTTGTAATCTCATGGCTTTTAGGCAGGAGAAGGATTATGAAGCAGCTGGTGAGAGTAAAATATTCATTAATTGAGTCTGTAGCAATATGAAAATGTTTAGATGGTTTCTCATCTGGGGTCACTCAAGCTCTGCCCCTAAGACATTGTAATTGTGCAGAATCTATTGAACAGGCAGGGCTAGCATGAAGCCCTGGTGAATTGGTTATTTCTGAGATTTTATTCATTCTCATGAAAATATGTGTTAGACTTTAGTCTACCCTATCAAATTTACAGGATAAAGGGAAGAGACAATACAACATGAATAGCTAAGCTAACATTTTATAAAATCAAAATGTTTTGTCCTGAGTACATTATTTTTTAAGGCAATGTTGTTAATCATGGTACCTTCTGCACAATCCTGCCTTCAAAGCAATTTAGCCATTGTCGATCAGTGTACTAATGTCTTCCAGGTAATTATTTTATACCTCACACTACTATCACACCTTGGGCTCTGTTCTCTTAATTCTCAAAATTTATTAATCTTGGCCAGGCGTGGTGGCTCAAGCCTGTAATCCCAGCACTTTGGGAGGCCGAGGCGGGTGGATCATGAGGTCAGGAGATCGAGACCATCCTGGCTAATATGGTGAAACTCCATCTCTACTGAAAATACAAAAAATTAGCTGGGCGTGGTGGTGGGCACCTGTAGTCCCAGCTACTCGGGAGGCTGAGGCAGGAGAATGGCGTGAACCCGGAGGCAGAGCTTGCAATAAGCCCAGACCACGCCACTGCTCTCCAGCCACAGAGCAAGACTCTGTCTCCAAAAAAAAAAAAAAAAAAAATAGAGAAAATTATTAATCTTGTTGGCTAACTCTTAGATTGTACTCATTTTTAAGTAAATTGCTCAAATTTTAGGCAGAGCTAAAATTTTAGTGCTAGTTCTGTCAGAGGCATTTGAACCAGAGCAACTCCATCTTGAATAGGGCCTGTGTAAAATAAGGCAGACATATTGGGCTGCATTCCAGGAAATTAGGCATTCTTAGTCACAGGATGATATAGGAAGTCAGCACAAGATACAGGTAACAAAGACCTTGCTGATAAAATAAGATGTTGTAAAGAAGCTAACCAAGACCCACTAAAATCAAGATGGGGACAAAAGTGATCTCTGGTCATCTTTACTGCTCATTCTATGCTAATTATAATGTAGTAGCATGCTAATAGACATTCCCCCCAGTGCCATGACAGTTTACAAATGCAATAGCAACATCAGGAAGTTACCCTATATGGTCTAAAAAGGGGAGGAGCCTTCAGTTCTGGGAATTGCCCACCCCTTTCCCAGAAAACTCATGAATAACCCACCCTTTGTTTAGCATATAATCAAGAGATAAGTATATGCAGTTTAGCAGCCCATGCCGCTGCTTTGCCTATGGAGTCGCCATTCTTTATTCCTTTACTGTCCTAATAAACTTGCTTTCACATACTCCATGGACTCCATGAAATCTTTCTTGCATGAGATCCAAGAACCCTCTCTTGCGGTCTGAATCAGGACTCCTTTCCCATAACAGTTCCGTCTTCAGCAGAACCATGGTTCCGAAACTCTCATATGCATTAGAATCACATGGGAAATGTTGAAAATATATATGCCTGGTTGTGATACACATAAGTGCTGAATCACAATGCCTGGTACAGGGACCCGAAATCTGCATTTTAAACAAACACACCTAGTGATTCAGAATTAGGTGATTGTAGGACAACACCGTAGGATTCACATATGAAGGCTCTGAGAGCAAAAACTATTAGTTATTTCTGCATCTTTGAAACATCTTGTGCAATTTAGGGTTAATACCACTCCTTATAGGAGAGAAGAAAATAGAACTGGTTTGCGTAAAAGGGAAATGGTATTTTCTTTTTCTCTGCCTGCCTGCCTGATGCCACTGCTAGAAGAGGCATGCATCTAACTCTTTTTGAAGTTTTAAGTTGAAGCTAAGTTTTACTAATGGGAGTCCTAGAAGTGACTTCTATTTGTGATATTCATACTGCATTAGGGAAGAATGTGAAAATAATAGAAGCAAATCAAAGCTTCAACCATGAAATGTTCCTCTTTCTGGAAAATCCACTGAAACCCTCTATAGCCGCTGATTAAATGCCACAGACCCACCCTATTCCTGTTTTTTGTTTGGTCTCATTGACTCCGATCAACCTCTGCAAGTAGTTACCAGGAAACAACAACATTCTAACCTTTCCTAAGACCTACTGCTCCTTCCCAGAAATATCTAAGCAAGCCATCTCATGAGAATAAAAAATTGCCTCTGGGTTCATTCAGGTCGTCAATCTCTGGAGGACGGCAGTTTCTGTAGCAATTTGACACTCCTACTTTCTGCTGAAATTGGAAACTGCCACCTTTCTTTATATTAAGTAAAATTCAGCTTTTGGCATGAGCTTTTACTGTCTTATTTTAGCCTCAGGTTTTGCTGGTCCTAATGGGAATTACTTCCATTTTTACAGTGGAAGTGCTAGATATATAGTGTCAGAATAAAACACCACGTTCTGCAGGGCTCCCAGGAACTATAACTGTGCCATAGAAACAACAAAACAAACAAATGAATCAGGTTTTATTTATATCAGTTAATAGTCTGCATATATATAAGTCTTCCTGTAACCTAACAAAGATGATATATTAGAAAATGTTCTTAGCAATATTCTGAATTAAATGATTATATTTAATTCTCTCATCAGTAAAATGAAGTAGTTAGACTAGATTAGGGGCCAGATTTGATTAGGCTCTCTTTTCACGTTCTCTTTCACAGTTACCAAATACTGCTGTTAAGGAACAAAGGCAGCCATAGAGAATACATAAATGAATGGGCGTAGCTGTTCCGATGACTATTTATAAAAACAGGAGGTGTGCTGTATTTCTCCTTCAGGTATAACTTGACGACCCTGGACGCAAAGGTATTTTCGAGTTCCTTGATTTTGTAATTTTATTCAAACAGATTGAAAGCCAGCTGTCATTTGGTTACTCTTTGGTTAAGATCTCTAGTTTTGTCTACCAAAGACTACTTCAATTAGAAATAATAATAATAGTGTTTTGTACGGAAACAGGAATGTGTTGTGAACGTGATAAATATTTGTTGAATCCTCTCAAACAAACGTAAAAAATGATAACATTATTATGATCAGTATTCACAGATGAGGGAAACTGAGGCTCAGAGAAATAAAGTAATGTGCCCACAGTAAGTGATTGTCTTAATTCGTTCAGGCTGCTGCAACAAAATAGCGTAGACTGAGTAATTTACAAACAACATAAATTTATTTCTCACAGTTGTAGAGACTGGGAAGTCCAAGATCAAAGTGCCAGCAGATTCAATGTGTGGCGAGAACTCTCTGCTTCATAAATGATGCCTTGTTGCTGTGTCCTCATGTGATGAAAGAGGCAAGGGGCCTCTCGAGTCTCTTTTATCAGAACGTTAGTCCCATGTCTGAGGGGTAGCCCTCATGGCCAGATCACCTCCCAAAGGCCCCACCTCTTAATACCATCACTGTGGGGGTTAGGTTTCAAGGTATGAATTTTAGTGGGACACACACATTCAGTCCATAGCAGCGGTGCAGCTGGGAGTCAGGCTCAGATACATCAACTTTAAGAATGTGATTCTTTGAGAGCCTATTTGATTTTTTTTTCTTTCTTCTTTTCTTTTCTTTTTTTTTTTTTTTTTTGAGATGGAGTCTGCACTGTTGCCCAGGCTGGAGTGCAATGGCACCATCTCGGCTCATTGCAACCGCTGCCTCCTGGGTTCCAGCGATTCTCCTGCCTCAGCCTCCTGAGTAGCTAGCATTATAGGCACTCACTACCACACCGGGCTAATTTTTTGTATTTTTAGTAGAGATGGGATTTCATTATGTTGGCCAGGCTGGTCTCGAACTCTTGACCTCATGATGATCCACCCACCTCAACCTCCCAAAGTGCTGGAATTATAGGTGTGAGCCCACATGCCCAGCCTATTTGATTCTTAAATACCATCCTCTCTACCTATTTACATGAAGGTAGAATATTTTTGCATCCCAAAGAATTAGCTTGTGTGCTAATCCCTTATTGGGGGAATGAATGTACAGCAGGAATGAGAGGAAAGGGAAAAGAACAGGAGAGGGCAGCCACGGAAAAGAGGGGTTTTTAAAGGTATATTGTCAAACATGTCAGAGCCTGAGGCAGATAAGAACTAAGAAGAAACCACTGGATTTGAAAAGTAGAAAGTGTCTGATGACTCTTGGGGTAATGGTTGGGGCCAGCAGCCAGACTACAAAAGGAATAATAAGTGAAAGTAAATGTAGACCTGTCATGTCAGAAAACTGGCAATATAGGTGGCAGAAATGGATGGTTATTTCCAGCTCAGCTCTCCTAATCTTTTCATTCTCTCTACATGGAGCATTTAGAAAAAACAAACAAACAAACAAACAAACAAACACACACACACATATCCTTTCATCAGCTGATTGCTATGCTGCTTGGCAAGGTTGGCACAATTTAAAGATCAGGACTTAGTCTTATATGGGAGCAAACATTTCTTTGTGGCAGAAATTCATTAGTCTTGCTCCCAGTCAGCTGGTGACAGAATGGGCACTGAGGCTTTCTTCTTGGCGGCTGGAAGTGTTGCTTCAGCATCACTGAGCTCATTATTCCTTTACTTTCAGAGCAAGATGAAATTAAGAGGCCAGCTTGTTAGGAAGTCAGTTCACTGTGTCAAGAGGAATGTTGGAGCAAGTGCTGCTCCTAAAAAACATACATTGTTATTGGAGTAACAAGCAGAATTCTGTTGATTTTTGCTTTCCTTAGAAAGTAGGAGAAATGGATCAATTATGGCAGGGTTCAAAGCTCTCCATAGCTGAAGAGAAATACCTCCAAGGGCCATAAAAATAAAAAAGACAATTTGTTCATATCAATCCCTAACAGAAAAATATCACTGGCTATGTTTCCAACTATCTATTTCTACTACAGCCTTCAAAGTGGGTACTGGGAATCTTGAGCTTACTTTGAAGAGGCTTAAAATGATTGTCTCCTTTTGCAAAAATCTTTAAATTGAACAATTATTTTCAAGGCAGATTGTCTATATTGAGTCATTCTGCAGAACTAAAAAAACTTAGTATTTTAAATGCATTGTCATTTGGAGCACTTTAAGATTAAATAAATTATCTTGGGTGATGCAATATGAAACCTTGAGTAGAGGTCAAAGAAGTTCTGTGATATTTATAGATGTTTAAAAAATAGTACTTTAAAGTAGAGGAAACTATGAATTATCTTTACTAACCATAGTGATATAATGAATAATGGCATCTACCAGTAATCAATCTCAAACCTCAATTAGTCATGATACAAGGTTCAGTCTCTCACTAAGAGCAAATATTTTATCAGAGTGGCTAATAAATAACAAATTGATATGATTTCACATGAAAAAAATCATGTTGCAATTTTGATAAGGATGATTTGTAACCTTCTCAAAGAATTGTTATTAGAAGGAAAGAGGTGGGGCAAAATATTTGAATAATTTGTCCATATAGCTGAGGCTTGGCTAAAATAGCATGTAATGTAATTAAATTATTTAGTGAACACATTGGTGGTGTTGTACAGCTTTTAGTATTTTAAGGGATATGAAACTTTTCACTTTCCCTTAATTATAATTATTCTTGTACTTATATTTCTATTAATGTATCTTTAAAAAGGAATTTTAAAATCTTCATAAAATACTGTAGAAAGTGATTACTTAATTCATTACGGAAGAATAGGAATATAATTATTAATTTATCTTTCTTATCCTTTTTTAGCTGTGATTTTAAAAACCTTTAACTCGTTTTGCTGTTAGCTCTAAGGCCAATAATTACCTTTTCTTACAGATGCAGCTTAAGTTATTTATCACAGTGGAATTAAATGTTGCCTAATTAGATTCTTTTGATTTTCTCCACGGGCCATTCTTAGACAGATGACTGAAGACCTCTTGTTTGAGGACACATTAGCTTAGCATGCAGTGTCTGACACAGTGCCCTGACACACAAGAGAGTAGGTGTGATTGTGATTTTGAGTTTGTATTCTTCTGAATGGACTTTTTTTTTGGCTTATCATTTTTTTCCAAGTTAAATCTAATTTGACATAATGTTACAGACAAACGAGATTCCTATGTTGCTCATCATTTGTCTTTAAGTATTAACCGACTTTGCTTGGTGATGTTGAAATAGATTCTAGAAGTGAGCAAATCACCCCAGAGTTTCCTCAGGTGCTATTATTTTTGGGGTGCCATGGGAAGAAACAAAAACAAACTCTAAAACACAAGCCAGGTGTGCATACAGCTCTAGAATAAAAAGGTATTTCTATTATTTCAATTCTTAGGGCAAATTTTACTTTTTGAGGATCTGCTTATTATTATTTTGAGTATTAGTCGTGAACTTAAAATATAAGTACCGTAGGCTTATAATTACTACCCACTAGCAATTTCTTTTATATTGAGACCGTTTCATTTGTACCGAATGTATAAAATTAATAATGATATACATAGATACTTAATTAAACACCAATTACTGAGTTATTTTTATTTATTTTGACAAATAGGAATTTATTCCAAAGTTTTGCATATGTGGAAACATGGATCTCCTCAGGCTGTTGTTGGTAGTCTAGACATAATAATGTAACTTGTTTGAGAAATCTTGTTCTTGCTATGGGCAATCAAATGCATGATTACTGAAGAAATAAAGTATTTAGAATCAGTTTGTATTGAAACAAACCCTCTGTGGTCCCAGCTTACAGATACATTAAAATTGTAAGTCACAGAGTCCAAGTCTGTTTTTTTTATTGGGAAGCGTAAACCCCAGACTTATGGTAAGAATTTTCATAAAAGGAAGTAGAACTTTATTTCTGGAAATATCAGATATTGTAGTCTGTTTATTTATTTATTTTGGTAAGGCGTTTCTCCAAAGGGAATCATGTCTCAAAATTAATGTTTAAAAATGTCTGCATCTTATTTTGCCTTTGTATTAAAGGTGTCTATCTCTCATTTTGTTACAGAGATAAAAGATAAAAAGGACAGTTTTAAACATTATTGATTTCAATATTTACTTGACCTAGACAATTTACACTGATGTCACTAAGAATCAAGCATCCACCTCTGAGCGTAATTAATTTATGAACTGTCAGAGTGTCGTTTTTTATTGAGTAGTTGTTGAGAGTTGAACTTTATACCTCTAAATTCACATGCTGATTTCTTCACACCTAGTACTTCAGAACAGAATGTGACTGTGTTTGGAGACAGGTCTTTAAGGAGATAATTAAGTTAAAATGAGGTCATTAGGGTGGGTCCTAATCCAATATGACTGTTGTCTTCACAAGAAGAGGAGATTAGGACACAGACATGAACAGAGGAAAATCCATGTGGAAACACGGGGAGAAACAGCCATCTTCAAGACGGGGAGAGAGGCCTCAAAAGACAACAACCTTGCCAACACCTTGATCTCAGACTTCTGTCTTCCGAGGCTGTGAGAAAACAATTTCTTATGTAAGCCACCCAGTCTGTGGCACTTTGTTATGGTAACCTGAGCAAACTATTATAATACAGTTACAGCTATAGCTATGGAAATTCTAAGGCCAATCTCTGTCCTCTAAGAGGTTTTATGAATTCCAAGCCCTGGCAGTTGTAAATGTTATCGTGGTCAGCTTCTCTGTCACCTGGTTTATTTCCTCTGACTCCTTGTCAGGTAGATAGAGAAAGAGTGTTGCAATGGATACTGAGAGTCTAATGCATCCTAGTTCATCTGAACTCTGAATCTACTTTCCCTATGGTTTCCATGTGCTTGTATGTAAGAAGTCAGGTTGTGTGGGGACGTGTGCGTATCTGTATGTGAGGGTGTATGTGTGTATTGAAGAGATATTAGAGTATAGTACTGCTTAAGAGCATGGACTCTGCAACCAAATGGAGCCTAACAGCTCCACATTTACTGTGTACTATTGGGTAAGTTATTTAACCTCTCAGGGCTGCAGATCTCTCATCTGGAAAATGGGGTCAGGGATAGTCCCTACTCTCATAGGGTTGTGGTGAATATTAATTGACTAAAGTATTTAGAATAGGGCTTGATGCACAGTAAGAGCCAGGTCAGGCATAATGATCTTTATTTCATAGGGTTACTGTACTGTGAAGACTAATTAAATGATACAATGGGTTTGAAGTACCTTACATGGTACCTGGAAAGTAGTAGGCACTAAACACGTGTTGTCTTATTTTTCATCCTCAATATTCCCATAATCTCAATATGGTATTAAGGTTATACTCTTAACAAGGGCATCAACGTGTGGGAACTGCAAAAGCACTTTGAGATCAACTGATTTAGCTATTCATAAACTGGTGGAGGATGGTGAGGCACATCAGAACACAGAACTACAGTCTCCTTGTTTCTCCCTCCTTCCACGTTGATATAGTTTGGGTATTTGTCCCCACCAAATTTCATGTTGAAATGTGATCCCTAATGTTGGAGGTAGGGCCTGGTGGGAGGTGTTTGGTTCATGGAGACAGATCCACAGATCCCTCATGAACAGCTTGGTGCCCTCCCCGTGGTAACAAATGAGTTCTTGCTCTGTTAGCTCATGTGGGAGCTGGTTACTGGAAGGAGCCAGTTTCTTGATTACTTTCAGTGAAAAAATAAAAAATAAAAATAAAATAAAGGAGCCCAGCCCATCCTCTCTCTCTTGCTTTCTCACCTGTGACACATCTGCTTCCCTTTCACCTTCCACCCGATTTAAAGCTTCCTGAAATCTCACCAGAACTGAGCGGATGCTGGTGCCATGCATGTACAGCCTGCAGAAACATGAGCCAAATAAGTTTATTTTCTAAATTACCCAGTCTCAGGTATTCCTAAATAGCAATGCAAGATAGACAAATACATACATCAACTTGTGTTAGTATCATGCATCCTTTTTTTTTTTCCTCTCACCTGCCTCTCACATGAGGGAGAATCACATTTAATACAATCAGTGGTTGGTGGTAGGTAGAAACTGGGCAGAAGAAATCAGATGATAGTAAGGACTTGGCAAGGGTTTTATTGTTCTTACAAATGTGAAAATGTTTTATTTTTTGTAGGATTATGGCCATCAGCCTTTTAGAAACTGATGATTGAGCACTAAATCTCTCCTGGTTCCTTCCCTGCCCTTTGAGTCTCTTCTATATGGCCTAATTGATTTGCTCCTCTTTGCCTACCTTTCCTTACTCCTTAATGCAAGGCTTTTACATTTAACCAAAGGAAAAGTGCATCAAACTCACTTTGTATTCTAATCTGGAATTGACATATCCCTTCAGCCGCATTTTTGCATGGTGGCTGATTTGCTATGAATTTCTTGTTTGCCAATAAAATTTCATTAGCCAATAAATTTCCGTTTTAATCTTTTATGACCCTTACACATTGCAGATGAGTAAAGGGGAGTATATTGATAACATGAAGAATTTTCAAGTTACATAAATCCAGTCCACACCAATTTCAGCTCTCTTTCAAGGGAATGCAAAACTCTGATAAGACTGAGAATGACTCCAGAAGAAAAGCTTAAAAGTTTTATAAGATACCAGATGGTGGCAGCATAGAATGTGTGAGAAAAACTCCACGAACAGTTATGTTAAAAACATGGTACAAATATGTTGCAAATGGTAGCAAAACTACTAATTATTGATGAGAACTAAGATAGAGGAACTGGTTATAGACATGCAATGTAGTACCAGAAATACCTGAATTTGACTCTGTTCCTTCGTGTTGGCTGTGTGAACTTGGGCAAGCCAATTAGCTTCTTTCTCTAAGCTCTGTTTCCTCCTTTATGAAGTGGGAACATTAATAGCTACAGGATTGTTTTAGGATTAAGGGAGATAATGTATGTTAAAGACTTAGCCCTTCCTAGCAAGGATATTGTAAGTACTTACAGAGAGAGAGAGAGAGAGAAATTTAACCATATCAAATACGAACATCATTTATCAAAAGAAAGTTTTTGTAACTTTTTCTAAATCAGTAGGATAACAAGAGGAAGATGGGAGCAGTAGTCAGTCCCCATGTACAGGCAAAAAGGAGATGCATTGTCTGTAGAGAGTTTAAAAATACTAACAATGTTAACTAAAATCAGTCTACTTTTTATAATCACCATGGACCAGCAACTCTAAACAATGTCATGATAAAAAAATCTTTGTGGGAACTTTACTGTTCCTAGCAAATTGAAATTTTTATTATCATTTTAAGGATTTTAAGACCCTTTACCCTCTGCCTCTGACTTATCTGCCTTTTATGCTCCTCACTTCCTGAATCCTTTCCAGCCCGACGGTACAAATTGTTCAATGGAGATGCTTTGTATATCCTGCTTCTCCATTTTTTATCACACTATTCCTACCACCTGAAATGCCCTGTAATCTCCTTTTCATTTATTTATATCTTACTTTTTCTTCATGGGTGCAGCTTAAGGGCTACATTCTCTGGGAAGCTTTCCTCTGCTGGATCCTACAAGGACATATCTCTCTTTTTGTGTACGTAGCTATTTTGGCCGTTAGCATCTGCTGTCTTCTATTGAAACATATTGCCCCTTCCTTCCAATGTAAAGGAGGAGCTCATTCACAGAGTTGATATTATTTCTGTAATCTAGCCCAGCTTTAGGTTTTGATGTCATCTGTACACTTGGTGCTTACAATTGTGTTTGGAGTTCAAGACATTCTATCACAGAGTGAACGTAACTAGTGGGTATCTTCAATTTTGAACTCCCGGGTATCTTCAATTTTGAACTCCCTTTCAGATGCATATGCTACCTTAAATAGTGTACACAATGTACTACTAATTAGCATTAGACATTTTAAAAGGAAGAAATAATGATTACCTTGTGGGTTTGAGGGCAAATGATTGGAGCCTGTATTTCCTAGAACCAAGATTAATATGCAAGGCCCCGTCTGTGAGCTCTAACTTCCAGATTCCACTGATGCTGTTTTTCAGTCATTTTTCCATGAGACCTGGAATCTTTTCATCTCTTCTTGGCTAGTGTAAAACTGAATGTATATTTTAGCATGTGGTGGCCACTCGCTTGGTAAAAAAATACTGGGTCTATGAAAAATACTGGGTCTTTGAACTTGAGCTTTAACCTTGTGTCTGTATCCTAACCAGCTACAGTAAACAGAACGCTGTCAGCATTTACCTGTCATTAGAGAAAGTAAGTGTAAAATATCTTCCTTCACATCTCATATTCAACAAGATAGCCGTATACTGCCAAGTCCTTTGTGAAAAAATTGGCCAGATCCTGGGATCAGAGGCTTATTCTCCAGAAGGGCAGAGATCTCACAGGTTCTGGTATTCTAAGGGAGTGCTCTGGGAAGAAGGAAGTACTTGTGACCTGAGGTGGCTCCTGGCCAGAAGAAATTCTGGACATGTGGTTTAGTTTTACTTCTCTCAGACTCTTGTGAAGTTGGACCTGGGTGTTTAGCCTCTTTGATAATCTTTCATAATTATGTGGAGGTGGGTGAGGAAATGTTTGTCTCATATCATTATTGATTAGAATTACTATCTTTGTTGTTTCAGGAATCTTGTTTACAGAGTAGGCTAAAGTTCTTCATTACCAAAGGTGCAGAGTGTAGCAAGGGGGAACCTGGCAGAGGTCTAGCTATTTGAAACACTTGCTGCAGCACATTCCCCATGAACCCAAGAAACAAAACTCGGAACAACGCTAACAGAGCAACATAATAGTTCAACATAAATGGGAGAACTTTCTAACAATGAGATGTCCATATATAGGATGAACCATCATGTTGATACTGAGTTTCCCATAATGTGAGATATTCACATAGGTGAGAATGCTTTGGGGTATTCAAGTATTGGTGAATGATGTGAATAAATGGATTCAAATTCTTTTTCTTACCTGGAGTCTATAGTTGAGGGATTTTGCCATTTCTTTTTCCAAATCAGTTGATTACAAATGAATAAACACATCAAAAGCAAATTATTGTATCATCTTTTTTCTACTCTTAATTATTGTAGATGGTGTTCTCATCTCCTAACATATACTAATTAGAGACATGGAAGGAATAAACCTCCAAGTAGAAAAGTATATGATATTAAAATATTAGGAGTATGAAAAAATTACATGGGATTTTGGAAATGCATGGAGTTTTACTTATTTGTTGTTTTTTTTTTTTTTTTTTAAATTTGGGAAGAAATGCTGTCTTGTAATGGAGTCTTAGGTGGCATGTGAAACAAGAAATCCAGATTTTGGCTCTCCTGTTGGAATTTTCTATCAATGGAAGCTTTATTCCTGTATTGAACAATTCTTTTCTCCTAACTGGCTTGTCTCATGGGAGGGATTTAATGAATAATTGATGGAAGGCACAAGTGCTCCGTCTATTACACCTTCTGTTCAAGGAGAAAAAGATACGAGCCTCTTCGGGTGTCTGACTCACGTATTATATGCAGGTGCTATATGTTGGCAATTTCCTGTATGACAAGAAAATTAAAATAGACTCCCCACTTCTTTTTTAGAGTGGGGTTGAACATAGGAACTGCAGTGAGGTGGTCTGAAGATCTTTAGAAGGAGGGTAGTTAAAAGCCCTCCTTATGATATTCAAATCACTGAGTCTGAAAAAGAATGATGTGTAATTGTATCAGTCTATGTCCAATCAGGAGACAGAAACTGCACAGTGAGAAGTAATTTGAACAGACAAAGTTAAATATAAAGAATTGTTAAGTATAATAATTTGGAGCAAATGGGGTTTGGAGTAATAAGGGGTTAATTAATATAAAGCAAACAGAAATTTAAAGAATGCAGAATAGCACATACAAGAAGCAGCCACCACTTCCAGGGCTGAGATAGAACATCCAAAGAAGAACCTGCCCCTTGCCCCAACCCCTGAGGGTGAGATACAAACCTTGTTGGAGGACACAGTTGTGAGTAACTAGCTGGTGAAGAACTCACTGGGGGTCCTACACAGGTGGAACTTGCTGGAAATCTGAATCTGGGGTTCCAAGAAAAGCTGCTAATGAGGAGGTATACTTACTAGGAGTATGTTGCTACAAATCACACAATGGAGGTGTCAGGAGACTATGCTCGCTGTTTCCTGCTGATCCCTTTCGGTTTTATCTATTTTGTCTTTTTGCTGTTGTTGTCCTCAATTCCATTGATTTCTGCTCTTTTCTTCATTATTGTCTTATGTTTGGTTTGATATTATTTTGGTCTACTTTTTCAAGTTTCTAAAATTGAAAGTAGATCATTGATTTGAGATTTTCTTCTTTTTTAATTCAGTTTTTAGTGCTTATTCACAATAACAAAACATGGAATCAACCTAAATGCCCATCAATGGTAGACTGGATAAATAAAATGTAGTAGATATACACTATGGAATGCTATGCAGACATAAAAAAGAATGAAATAATGTCCTTTGCAGGAACATAGAGATGGAGGCCATTATCCTTAGCAAACTAGCCCAGAAACAGAAAACCAAGTACTGTATGTTCTCACTTACAAGTGGAAGCTAAATGATGAGAACATGTGGTCACGAAGAGGGAGACAACAGACTGTGGGGCATGCCAGAGGGTGGAGGGTGGGAGGAAGGAGAGGAGCAGAAAAATAATTATTGAGTATTAGGCTTAGTACCTAGACAAAATAATTTGTGGGACAAACTCCTGTGACACAAGTTTACCTATATAAAAAACCTGCACATGTAACCCTGAACCTAAAATAAAAGTTAAAAAGAAGCATGAGCCTTTTAAGTGAGGGAAAGGAAAGTTGAGGTCGCTATAATAACATTATGTAAAATCTCTATTTCTGATAGAGTGTCTTCTTCTGAAGTCTACTTTGTCTAATATTATTATAGCCACCTCAACTTTTCTTTGATTAGTGTTTCAAGGTATATCTTTAACATCCTTTAACTTTTAACCTATCTATATCTTCTATGTAAATGGGCCTTGCTTCTGTTATCTAATCCAACATGTTCATTTAATTCGTGTGTTTAGACTGTTTGAAATGAGTATAATTGTTGACAGACTTGTACTAAAATCTGCTATCTTGCTAGTTGTTTTCTTTCTGTCTTTTTCCCCCAACCTTTCGATTTCCTTTGGATTGAGAATTTCTTCATAAAAAGCTTATATGCTTTTTATATTTAGCTTATTACCTATACTCTTTACTATGGTTTCAATGTGTTGCTTAAACTTTGTGTGTTAAAAGCTTAATCCCCAGTGCAACAATGTTGAGAGGTGGAACCTAATAAAAGGTGATTAGACGATAAGGGCTCTGCCCTCATGAATAGATTAATGTTGTTATCACAGGATTGAGTTAGTTATTGTGAGAGTGAGCTTGTTATAAATATTAATTTGGCCCCCTCTTGCCCTTTTTCTCTCTCTCATCTTTTCTTATCCTCTCATCTGTCATGAAATGATGCAGCAAGAAGGCCCTCACTAGATGCTGGCACCTTGATATTGGACTTTCTGGTCTCTAGAACTGTGAAAATAAATTTCTTTTCTTTATAAATTACCCAGTATGTGGTATTCTATTACAATAACACAAAATGAACTAAGACACTCTAGCATTTACTATATATATTTAATCAATTATACACTACCTTTAAATTATATTGTACAGGTTAAAATAGTGTAAAGACCTTACAACAGTATATTCTCATTTTTTTCTAATTCTTTGTGCTATTGTTAACATGTTTTACTTTACGTGCACCATAAATGCACAATTCACTGTTACTATTTTTTTTTTTGCTTTAGAGAGCCAGCTGTCTTTCAGAGTTTTAAAAATAAGAAAAAATAAATTTAATATTCATCTTTATTTGTCTCAATTTCAGCACTTTTTATTTCTTTGTGTAGCTCCCGGTTTTTGTCTGGCATTGTATTCATGCTTCCTGAAGAGCTATCTTTAACATTTTATTATAGTACTTGCCTGATAGCAACAATCCGTCTCTTTTTACATGTCTGAAAAAGTATTTTTGCTTTAGTTTTGAAAGATATTTTAATTAGGTCTAGAATACCTGGTTGACAGGTTTTTTTTCCTTTTCTTTTTTTTCAGTACTTTAAAGATGTCACTCCACTGCCTTCTGGCTTCCATGATTTCTGACACAAAGTCTGCTATAATTCTTATTTTTACTGTTCCATATATAATTTTTTTCTCTGCATTCCTTCAAAAATTCCTTTTTCTCTTTGGTTTTTGACAGTTTTAATACGATACTTCCTGGATGTGTAAGCGTGTCTATGGTTTTGTATATTTCATTAGTTTTGGAAAATTCACAGCAAATGCCCCTGTTCTATCTTCATTTTCCTACTAGGATTAAAATTATATGTATATTTGATTTTGTTCCACTGCTCTTGAATCTTCTGTTCCTTTTTTACACTCACCTTTTCTCTTTGTGTTTCAATTTGGGTGATTTCTACTTACCTCTTTTAAAGTTTACCAATGTTTTTTTTTTATCAGCTGTGTTGAATCTAACAATAAACTTGTTAAAAGCATGATTAATCTGTTATTGTGTTTTTTACTTCTAGCATTTCCTTTTATTTTTTCTTATAGTTTCCATCTCTCTGCTGAAATTCTCATGAGTTCAGGTGGTGTTCCCACCTCTTCCATTAGCGTCTCCGACAGTTTAAGCATAGTTATTTTAAATTCCCTGACTAATATTTACACACCTAGGCCATGTCTGAACCTGGTTTTGCTGATTATTTTGTCTTTTGACATAGTGTTTTTGTTTATTGCTTCCTCATGTATTTTGTAGGTTTTGCGTGCATGTCATTTATCTTGTGTAGGAATGTAGAGACTGAAGTGAATTGTGTAGGAGCATAGATTTGTAATACCACTTGCTAAACCTTTTGCATGAGAATTGAGTCAATCTAGTCAAAAACTGAGCTGGGTTTGGGTTTTGTTGTTATCATCTGGGCATATATTAGGGCATTTGATTATTCCTATCATTGAGTCTTGCAAGCAGCACTCACCTTCCAGTAACATAGCTACTCACTCCATTGCGTTCAATAGTATTTAATAATAGACCATGTTTAATTGTATTAGGTCTGTACTTGTGGTAGTTTATTGCACTTTTACATCTCTTCTCTAACTATTAGAAGCAAAACCAAGTTCTTGTGAGCTGTGCCTGAAATGCAGAGGTAGACATTTGGTTACATACCTTCACCTTTCCTGCCTTTTTTTTTTTTAACCACTCATGCACAACACACAGGCACTTCTATGACAGGTACATTCTCTTTGATACACAGGCATATTGGTTTTTTCTTGGAGTCTTTATTTTAACCCAGGTATCAAGATGTTTTGTAATTTGATTGATCCTCTCTGTGAAGGCATTTTAAAAATGTCATTCCACTTTCCAAAAATCTGTATACCACTTCCATGTACAAAAGACAAAATATACTTACCTCTTTTCTAGACTTTAATCTATTTTTCTTGTAAGGACAGCTGACAGTGTAATGTTTCAAAGTCTTATGTATTTCTGAGAATAGAAGTTAGTGAGATAGGTGGGGATATAGGTGTCCTGTAATATTGAGAGCTAAGCATCTTGGGGAAAGGAACTTTGAAACATATTCTTTGCCATTTTCAGTATGAATACCTAAAGAGTTAAACATGAACAATTGTCCATTCTCTGTTACGTTCTTATGTCCACACAGATATGTAACAGTGCTCATTACTGAAAGAGAAACACCCTTATTTTTTAATCAAAAAAATTACAAAATCTTAATTTAGAGAAGAAAAGGTAAATGTATTGATTTTGGAATATATTAGTTTGTTTTCACGCTGCTGATAAAGACATAATGGAGACTGGCAATTTACAAAAGAAAGAGGCCTCACAATTATGGCAGAAGGTGAATGCCACGTCTCACATGGTGGCAGACAAGAGAAGAAGAGAAAGAAATGAAAGCAGAACCTCCTTATAAAACCATTAGATCTTGTAAGACTTTTTCACTACCACGAGAACAGTATGGGGAAAACCACCCCCATGATTCAATAATCTCCCACCGGGTCCCTCCCACAACATGTGGGAATTACGAGAGTACAATTTAGGATGAGATTTGGGTGGGGACATGGAGCCAAATCATATCAGAAGTTGTAGACAAATTTTTAATTTGGTACCTTTTTTATTCATGAGGTTCAAAATGTGTTGTGTGACAAGTGGGTTTTCTTATGTGAGCCTCACCATCAGTTTCCTTGTTTGACCATATTTACTACTTTCTGTCTTTCTCATCAAAGGCATTTCTACTGGAGAGAATTATCATCAGTCTTTTTCTCCTTTAGGATAGCCTGATACTATTCTCTAATATCCCCTGAATTTATTTCTTCCAAAACCATTATCAGCACAGACAACCATCCTCTTGCTCAACCCAAATCCAGGTTTCACTTTTGCTTGGGCATGTGAAATTCGTTAGTAAGAAATGGTGTCATGTTTTGTACTTAGGGTACACTGTTATTGATAAGATACTTGTTATTATTTGGGGATGGGTGATTCAGAACAAGGTGTAAGATAGCCCTTTTTAATTTTTGTGTTAAGAAATAAACATGTTAGATAAAATCAGAAATGAAGAGATTATTTCAGATAATTAATTATCCTATATATGGTTATATTTCTCATTTCCCCTTTATAAAAAATCTCTCAAATATTATTCTTGGTATTTCTGTTCCCTGTTTTTACCTCACATCATCCAAAGAGAAATCATGGAGGAATCTAGGCTTCTATTTCCTTGCTACCTTCTTATGTATGTGTGGGTTCCATCTCCAAGTTTACCAGATGGTCCAGTAGGGCTACATTCCAGCCAGAGAGTAGAAAGGGATAAAGCAGGGCAAGCACCCTCTCCTTGAGAAAACTTCCTGGAAGGTGCCTTATGCCACTTCCACATTGACACAGGCCAGCTTTCAGTCACATGGCCACACACAGGTGCGAGAAGAGTTGGGAAATGTCAAAATTCTGAGTATGCCCAGCTAAAATCTGGGGCATACTCATATTAGGTTGGTGCAAAAAGAATTGCAGTTTTTGCCATTGAAAGTAATGGTAAAAGGCCAGGCGCGGTGGCTCACGTCTGTAAACCCAGCACTTTGGGAGGCCAAGGTGGACGGATCACCTGAGGTCAAGAGTTCAAGACTAGCTTGGCCAACATGGTGAAACCCCGTCTCTATTAAAAATACAAAAAAAAATTAGCCGGGTGTAGTGGTGCACACATGTAGTCCCAGTTACTCAGGAGGCTGAGGCAGGAGAATCGCTTGAACCCAGGAGGAAAAAAAGAAGAGAGAGAGAGAGAGAGAGAGAGAGAGAGAGAGAGAGAGAGAGAGAGTAATGGCAAAGACTGCAATTACTTTTGCACCAACCTGACAATGTATTCAGTTGCATTAGAAACTTGCTGAGGCAGCCTACAGACCGCAGCAGTTTTGAATGTAATTCTATTCCCACTTTTCAGCACACACTTCAATATAATTAAAATTAATTCATAGTAACTTTTGGTACAAGCCCAGGATCTTTTCCTTATAAAAGTTAACATGAAAACTATAGCAGTTACTAAATAGCAATACATTAATATGTCTCAGTAAATTCTGTAATAGTTCTAATGCATGTGCTCATACTGTTACCCATATCAACCTTTCATTTAATACTCGTCTTTTCAGTTTCACATTCTGTGCTGTTTACACCCACTCCAATACTAAGAGTGTTAAAAGATCCAGTAATTTATAATAATCAAAAGCATCAATAAGATTTTTTCCACTGAAATTAAAGGAAATATTTAAAAAAGGACTCTATCCAATTAGAATTCTATTAACACTACTCTGCTTCCCCAAATTGAATTTTATAGTTCAACAACTTTATCTTCTTTTTAATAAAATATATGCTATATTTTGGTGGTTGTTGAGAAATCTAGGTACAGATTTATGTGAAATTTTTATTCCTGCATTTTATTCTTATGATCCAGGAAGCTAAAATGGAATGTGACCAAGGGATTCTGTTGCTAAGGAAGAAAGGAAACAAATTAGAATGACTTAACATCTGCTTCGGGTATTGGGAATTATGAGAACTGATCCACATTTGATATCACTTTGGGCCACTTGTGATATCCTGGCAGTGACTTCTCTATCAGCCAAGAACATACTAGGATCATTGGCACACCACAGTCTGTTTGTGTGTGTGTGTGTGTGTGTGTGTGTGGTGTGTGTGTTGGGGGGGGGTACCTTACTATATTTCCTTATTAAACAATTACTTATTTTAAATGTTATGATATTTTATCCTTTATATTTATGGTTCCATGATAGACCAGGGACTTGTAAGTTGAGAGTACACGTGGCCAGAATATCCTAAATCTGTCCTTATAATTAATTTTTAAAAAAACTACCATGAAGTTCTCAGAAAAGATAAGACATAAAAACACTATTTTTGCTAATTTTGTTTCAGACCCTGAGGAGTTACTATATCTAATCTTACTACATGATGCCACAAAATGGTGAATGAATAGAGTTAAGAGTCTAAGTAAGAGATTTTCAGCATTCTGTCATGAGAGCAGTTTGATTGTTGCTAAATGTTCTATGCTCCTGCATTTATAAATGGCAACGGGGGATAGATTTCAAGTGTTTGTGGAAACAAATGGCAGTTATTGGGGTCATTTGAGCATGAGATGATTTTTTTCCCCATTTCAGTTCTTTAAATTGACACATGATAATTTTAAATATTTTTGGGGCACATAGTTATGTTTAGATACATGCAATGTAAAGTGATCAACTCAGGGTAATTATTATACACATTATCTCAAAGTTTTATGATTTATTTGTGTTGGGAATATTCAAAATCCTCTTTTCTAGCTATTTGAAAGTATATAATAAATTATTATTAACTATAGTCATCTTACAGTGCTATAGAACACTAGAACTAATTCCTCCTATCTAGCAGTAATTTTTGTATCCTTTAACAAGTCTATCCCTATCCCTCCAACCCTTCCCAGCCTCTGATAGCCACTGTTCTACTGTTTCCTATGAGATCAACTTTCTTAACTTCTGAATATGAGTCAGAACTTGCGCATTTATTTTTCTGTTCCTGGCTTCTTTAACTTGAGTGAAAGAAGGCTCATCTTTCTCATGGAACTAGGCTCATCCACGTTGCTGCAAACGAAAGGACTGTATATTGTTTCAAATGCTGGACAGTTTTCCATTGTGTATATGTGCCACATTTTCTTTGTCCATTCATCTGTCAATGAACACTTGGGTTGATTCCATGTCTGGGCTCCGTGCATAGTGCTGCAGTAAACAGGTGGGTGCATATATATCTTAGATATATTGATTTCCTTTCCTTTAATATATATCCAGTGGTTAGATTATTGTTATCATACAGTAGTTCTATTTGTAGTTTTTAAAAGAAACTTCTTAATGTTCTTCATAATGACTGTACTGGTTTGCATTTCCACCAACAGTTATAAGAGTTTCCTTTTCTCCATATCCTTACTAGCATTTGTTGTTTTTTTGTATGTTTAATAAAAGTCATTCAAACTGGAGTGCCGTGATATCTCATGGTGGTTTTGACTTGCATTTCCCTGATGATTAGTGATGTTGGGCATTTTTTCATATGTTCATTGGCCACTTGCATGCATTATTTTGAGAAATGTCTATTCAGATCGTTTGCCCAATTTTAATTGGAATATTCGTTTTGCTGTTGAGTTGTTTGAGTTTTTTTTAAGATTCTGAGTTTTAATCTTTTGCCAGATGAATAGTTTGCAAATATTTTCTTTTATTCTATAGGTTGTCTTTTTATTCTGTTGATGGTTTCCTTTGCTGTGCAGAAGGTTTTTAGTTTGATATAATCCCATTTGTCTATTTTTGCTTTTGTTACCTTGGCTTTTGAGGTCTTATTCATAAAATCTTTTCCCAGACCAATGTACTGAAGCATTTCCCCTACGTTTTCTTCTAGAAGTTTTATAGTTTTGGGTCTTACATATAAATCTTTAATCCATTTTAATTTTTTTTTTGTATAAGATGAGCAATAGGAGTCTAGTTTCATTTTTCTGCGTATGGTTACCCAGTTCTCCCAGGTCCATTTATTAAACTGTACTTTCCCTAATGAATGATTTTAGCACCATTGTTGAAAATCAGTTGACTGAAAATACATGGATTTATTTCTGTGTTCTATTCTCTTCCATTTTTTTTTTTTTTTTGAGATGGAGTCTTGCTCTGTCACCCAGGCTGTAGTGCAGTGGCATGATCTGGGCTCACTCAACCTCTGCCTCCCAGGTTCAAGCGGTTCTCCTGCCTCAGCCTCCCAAGTAGCTGGGATTACAGGCACACACCACAATGCCTTGCTAATTTCTGTATTTTTTTTAGAGACAGGGTTTCACCATGTTGGTCAGGCTGGTCTCGAACTCCTGACCTCAGGTAACATGACCGCCTCGGCCTCCCAAAATGGTGGGATTATAGGCATGAGCCACTGTGCCCAGCCCCACTGGTCTTTTTAAATGCCAGTAACATGCCATTTTGGTTACTGCACTTTTGTAGTATATTTTAAAGTCGGGTAGTGTATTTCCTCCAGCTTTGTTCTTTTCTCTCAGGATTGATTTGGCTATTAGGGGTGTTCTGTGGTTCTATACAAATTCTAAGATTGTTCTTCTATTTTTGTGAAGAATGTCACTGGTATTTTGGTAAGGATTGCACTAAATCTGGCTTTGGGCAGCATGGTGATTTTAACAGTATTAATTTGTCTGGCTAATGAGAATGGGTTGTCTTTCCATTTGTTTATGTCTTCCTCAATTTCTTTTATCGGTCTTTTGTAATTTTACTTGTAGAGATCTTTTACCTCTTTGGTTAAATTTATTCCTAGGTATTTTATTTATTTTTTGTAGTATTGTAAATGGGATTACCTTCTTGATTCTTTTTTTCAGCTAGTTTGTTGTTCATATACAGAAATTGTACTGATTTTTGTATTTTGTATTCTGTAACTGTACTGAATTCATTCTAAGAGGTTTTTTTTTTTGTTTGTTTGTTTTGTTTTGTTTTGTTTTTTAAGAGCCTTTACGTTTTTCTATATATTAGATCATGTTGCCTGCAAAGAGGGGCAATTTGACTTCTTCCTTGCCGATTTGAGTCCTCTTTATTTCTTTCTCTTGCCTCGGACTTCCAGTACTATGTTGAATAGAAGTGGTGAGAGTGGACATCCTTGTCATGTTCTAGTTCTTAAAAAAAAAAAATTTCAGCTTTTCCCATTTGGTAAGATGTTAGTTGTGAGTTTATCATATATGGCCTTTATTATGTTGAAGTACTTTCATTCTATCATTAATTTTTTGAGAGTTTCTATCATGAAGGGATGATGAATTTGATCAAATACGTCTTCAACGTCTATTGAGATGAGTTTTTGTCCTTCATTCTATTGATGTGATATATCATGTGTATTGATTTGCATATGTTAAACCCTCCTTGCCTCCCTAGGATAAATCCCACTTGATCATGGTGTGTTATCTTTTTGACATGATCTCATTCAGTTTGATGATATTTTGTTGACAATTTTTGTATGTATGTTCATCAGGGATATTGGCCTGTAGTTTTCTTTTTTGTGTGTCCTCATCTGATTTTGGTATCAAGGTTATGCTGGCTGTGTAGAATGAGTTTGGAGGAAATCCCTCCCCTTCCATTTTTGGGGGAATAATTTCAGAAGAATTGGTATTAGTTTTTCTTTATAAGCTTGATAGAATTCAGCAGTAAAGCTGTCTGATCCTAAATTTTCTTTGCTGGGAGTCTATTATTGATTCAATCTCAATACTCATTATTGGTCTGTCCAGGTTCTTTTTTTTTTTTTTTTTATTATACTTTAAGTTCTAGGGTACATGTGCATGACGTTTATATCATGTATAACTCCCCAATGCAATCCCTCCCTCCTCCCCCCTCCCCATGATAGGCCCCAGTGTGTGATGTTCCCCTTCCCGAGTCCAAGTGATCTCATTGTTCAGTTCCCACCTATGAGTGAGAACATGCGGTGTTTGGTTTTCTCTTCTTGTGATAGTTTGCTAAGAATGATGGTTTCCAGCTGCATCCATGTCCCTACAAAGGACGCAAACTCATCCTTTTTGATGGCTGCATAGTATTCCATGGTGTATATGTGCCACATTTTCTTAATCCAGTCTGTCACAGATGGACATTTGGGTTGATTCCAAGTCTTTGCTATTGTGAATAGTGCCGCAATAAACAAACGTGTGCATGTGTCTTTGTAGTAGAGTAATTTATAATCCTTTGGGTATATACCCAGTAGTGGGATGGCTGGGTCATATGGTACATCTAGTTCTAGATCCTTGAGGAATCGCCATACTGTTTTCCATAATGGTTGAACTAGTTTACAATCCCACCAACAGTGTAAAAGTGTTCCTATTTCTCCACATCCTCTCCAACACCTGTTGTTTCCTGACTTCTTACTGATTGCCATTCTAACTGGTGTGAGATGGTATCTCATTGTGGTTTTGATTTGCATTTCTCTGATGGCCAGTGATGATGAGCATTTTTTCATGTGTCTGTTGGCTGTATGGATGTCTTCTTTTGAGAAATGTCTGTTCATATCCTTTCCCCACTTTTTGATGGGGTTGTTTGCTTTTTTCTTGTATATTGTTTGAGTTCTTGGTAGATTCTGGATATTAGCCCTTTGTCAGATGAGTAGGTTGCAAAAATTTTTTCCCATTCTGTAGGTTGCCTGTTCACTCTGATGGTAGTTTCTTTGGCTGTGCAAAAGCTCTTTAGTTTAATTAGATCCCATGTGTCAATTTTTGCTTTTGCTGCCGTTGCTTTTGGTGTTTTAGACATGAAGTCCTTGCCCATGCCTATGTCCTGAATGGTACTACCTAGATTTTCTTCTAGGGTTTTTATGGTATTAGGCCTAACATTTAAGTCTCTAATCCATCTTGAATTAATTTTCGTATAAGGGGTAAGGAAAGGATCCAGTTTCAGCTTTCTACTTATGGCTAGCCAATTTTCCCAGCACCATTTATTAAATAGGGAATCCTTTCCCCATTTCTTGTTTCTCTCAGGTTTGTCAAAGATCAGATGGCTGTAGATGTGTGGTATTATTTCTGAGGACTCTGTTCTGTTCCATTGGTCTATATCTCTGTTGTGGTACCAGTACCATGCTGTTTTGGTTACTGTAGCCTTGTAGTATAGTTTGAAGTCAGGTAGCGTGACGCCTCCAGCTTTGTCCTTTTGACTTAGGATTGTCTTGGCAATGCGGGCTCTTTTTTGGTTCCATATGAACTTTAAAGCAGTTTTTTCCAATTCTGTGAAGAAAGTCATTGGTAGCTTGATGGGGATGGCATTGAATCTATAAATCACCTTGGGCAGTATGGCCATTTTCACGATATTGATTCTTCCTATCCATGAGCATGGTATGTTCTTCCATTTGTTTGTGTCCTCTTTGATTTCACTGAGCAGTGGTTTGTAGTTCTCCTTGAAGAGGTCCTTTACATCCCTTGTAAGCTGGATTCCTAGGTATTTGATTCTCTTTGAAGCAATTGTGAATGGAAGTTGATTCCTGATTTGGCTCTCTGCTTGTCTGTTACTGGTGTATAAGAATGCTTGTGATTTTTGCACATTAATTTTGTATCCTGAGACTTTGCTGAAGTTGCTTATCAGCTTAAGCAGATTTTGGGCTGAGACAATGGGGTTTTCTAAATATACAATCATGTCATCTGCAAACAGGGACAATTTGACTTCTTCTTTTCCGAACTGGATACCCTTGATTTCTTTCTCTTGCCTGATTGCCCTAGCCAGAACTTCCAACACTATGTTGAATAGGAGTGGTGAGAGAGGGCATCCCTGTCTTGTGCCAGTTTTCAAAGGGAATTTTTCCAGTTTTTGCCCATTCAGTATGATATTAGCTGTGGGTTTGTCATAAATAGCTCTTATTATTTTGAGGTACGTTCCATCAATACCAATTTATTGAGCGTTTTTAGCATAAGGGCTGTTGAATTTTGTCAAAAGCCTTTTCTGCATCTATTGAGATAATCATGTGGTTCTTGTCTTTGGTTCTGTTTATATGCTGGATTACGTTTATTGATTTGCGAATGTTGAACCAGCCTTGCATCCCAGGGATGAAGCCCACTTGATCATGGTGGATAAGCTTTTTGATGTGCTGCTGAATCCGGTTTGCCAGTATTTTATTGAGGATTTTTGCATCGATGTTCATCAGGGATATTGGTCTAAAATTCTCTCTTTTTGTTGTGTCTCTGCCAGGCTTTGGTATCAGGATGATGTTGGCCTCATAAAAAGAGTTAGGGAGGATTCCCTCTTTTTCTATTGATTGAAATAGTTTCAGAAGGAATGGTACCAGCTCCACCTTGTACCTCTGGTAGAATTCAGCTGTGAATCCATCTGGTCCTGGACTTTTTTTGGTGGTAGGCTATTAATTGTTGCCTCAATTTCAGAGCCTGCTATTGGTCTATTCAGGGATTCAACTTCTTCCTGGTTTAGTCTTGGGAGAGTGTAAGTGTCCAGGAATTATCCATTTCTTCTAGATTTTCTAGTTGATTTGCGTAGAGGTGTTTATAGTATTCTCTGATGGTAGTTTGTATTTCTGTGGGGTCGGTGGTGATATCCCCTTTATCATTTTTTATTGCGTCTATTTGATTCCTCTCTCTTTTCTTCTTTATTAGTCTAGCTAGCGGTCTGTCAATTTTGTTGATCTTTTCAAAAAACCAACTCCTGGATTCATTGATTTTTTGGAGGGTTTTTTGTGTCTCTATCTCCTTCAGTTCTGCTCTGATCTTAGTTATTTCTTGCCTTCTGCTAGCTTTTGAATGTGTTTGCTCTTGCCTCTCTAGTTCTTTTAATTGTGATGTTAGAGTGTCAATTTTAGATCTTTCCTGCTTTCTCTTGTGGGCATTTAGTGCTATAAATTTCCCTCTACACACTGCTTTAAATGTGTCCCAGAGATTCTGGTATGTTGTATCTTTGTTCTCATTGGTTTCAAAGAACATCTTTATTTCTGCTTCATTTCGTTATGTACCCAGTAGTCATTCAGGCGCAGGTTGTTCAGTTTCCATGTAGTTGAGCGGTTTGGATTGAGTTTCTTAGTCCTGAGTTCTAGTTTGATTGCACTGTGGTCTGAGAGACAGTTTGTTATAATTTCTGTTCTTGTACATTTGCTGAGGAGTGCTTTACTTCCAATTATGTGGTCAATTTTGGAATAAGTGCGATGTGGTGCTGAGAAGAATGTATATTCTGTTGATTTGGGGTGGAGAGTTCTATAGATGTCTATTAGGTCCGCTTGGTGCAGAGATGAGTTCAATTCCTGGATATCCTTGTTAACTTTCTGTCTCGTTGATCTGTCTAATGTTGACAGTGGAGTGTTGAAGTCTCCCATTATTATTGTATGGGAGTCTAAGTCTCTTTGTAGGTCTCTAAGGACTTGCTTTATGAATCTGGGTGCTCCTGTATTGGGTGCCTATATATTTAGGAGAGTTAGCTCTTCCTGTTGAATTGATCCCTTTACCATGATGTAATGGCCTTCTTTGTCTCTTTTGATCTTTGATGGTTTAAAGTCTGTTTTATCAGAGACTAGGATTGCAACCCCTGCTTTTTTTTGTTCTCCATTTGCTTGGTAGATCTTCCTCCATCCCTTTATTTTGAGCCTATGTATGTCTCTGCATGTGAGATGGGTCTCCTGAATACAGCAGACTGATGGGTCTTGACTCTTGATCCAGTTTGCCAGTCTGTGTCTTTTAATTGGAGCATTTAGTCCATTGACATTTAAGGTTAATATTGTTATGTGTGAACTTGATCCTGTCATTATGATATTAACTGGTTATTTTGCTCGTTAGTTGATGCAGTTTCTTCCTAGCCTCGATGGTCTTTACATTTTGGCATGTTTTTGCAATGGCTGGTACCGCTTGTTCCTTTCCATGTTTAGGGCTTCCTTCAGGTCTCTTGTAAGGCAGGCCTGGTGGTGACAAAATCTCTAAGCATTTGTTTATCTGTAAAGGATTTTATTTCTCCTTCACTGATGAAGCTTAGTTTGGCTGGATATGAAATTCTGGGTTGAAAATTCTTTTCTTTAAGAACATTGAATATTGGCCCCCACTCTCTTCTGGCTTGTAGAGTTTCTGCCGAGAGGTCTGCTGTTATTCTGATGGGCTTCCCTTTGTGGGTAACCCGACCTTTCTCTCTGGCTGCCCTTAAGATTTTTTCCTTCATTTCAACTTTGGTGAATCTGGAAATTATGTGTCTTGGAGTTGCTCTTCTGGAGGAGTATCTTTGTGGCGTTCTCTGTATTTCCTGAATTTGAATGTTGGCCTGCCCTACTAGGTTGGGGAAGTTCTCCTGGATGATATCCTGAAGAGTGTTTTCCAACTTGGTTCCATTTTCCCCCTCACTTTCAGGCACCCCAATCAGACGTAGATTTGGTCTTTTTACATAATCCCATACTTCTTGCAGGCTTTGTTCATTTCTTTTTCTTCTTTTTTCTTTTGATTTCTCTTCTCGCTTCATTTCATTCATTTGATCCTCAATCGCTGATACTCTTTCTTCCAGTTGATCGAGTCGGTTACTGAAGCTTGTGCATTTGTCACGTATTTCTCTTGTCATGGTTTTCATCTCTGTCATTTCGTTTATGATCTTCTCTGCATTAATTAATCTAGCTGTCAATTCTTCCACTTTTTTTTCAAGATTTTTAGTTTCTTTGCGCTGGGTACGTAATTCCTCCTTTAGCTCTGAGAGGTTTGATGGAGTGAAGCCTTCTTCTCTCATCTCGTCAAAGTCATTCTCTGACCAGCTTTGATCCGTTGCTGGCGATGGGCTGCGCTCCTTTGCAGGGGGAGATGCGCTCTTATTTTTTGAATTTCCAGCTTTTCTGCCCTGCTTCTTCCCCATCTTTGTGGTTTTATCTGTCTCTGGACTTTGATGATGGTGACGTACGGATGGGGTTTTGGTATAGGTGTCCTTCCTGTTTGATAGTTTTCCGTCTGACAGTCAGAAGGACTGTCTGTTGGTCTGTTGGAGATTGCTTGAGGTCCACTCCAGACCCTGTTTGCCTGGGTATCAGCAGCAGAGGTTGCCGAAGATAGAATATTGCTGAACAGCGAGTGTACCTGTCTGATTCTTTCTTTGGAAGTTTCCTCTCAGGGGTGACGCCACCCTGTGAGGTGTGGGGTGTCAGACTGCCCCTAGTGGGGGATGTCTCCCAGCTAGGCTACTCAGGGGTCAGGGACCCACCTGAGCAGGCAGTCTGTCCGTTCTCGGATCTCAACCTCCGCGTTAGGAGATCCACGGCTCTCCCCAAAGCTGTCAGACAGAGTCGTTCGCGTCTGCACCGCCCCCGCTCTTTCCCCTAATGGGCTGCAGCTGTGCGCTGTCCGCAGAGGTAGAGTCTACAGAGACAGGCAGGCTTCCTTGAGCTGCTGTGAGCTCCACCCAGTTCGAGCTTCCCAGCGGCTTTGTTTACCTACTTAAGCCTCAGCAATGGCGGGCGCCCCTCCCCCAGCCTCGCTGCTGCCTTGCAGATAGATCGCCGCAGACGGCTGTGTTAGCAGTGAGGGAGGCTCTGTGGGCGTGGGACCCTCCCGGCCAGGTGTGGGATATATTCTCCTGGTGTGCCTGTTTCCTTAAAGCGCAGTATTGGGGTGGGAGTTACCCGATTTTCCAGGTGTTGTGTGTCTCAGTTCCCCTGGCTAGGAAAAAGGGATTCCTTTCCCCCTTGCGCTTCCAGGTGAGGCGATGCCTCGCCCTGCTTCAGCTCACGCTGGTCAGGCTGCAGCAGCTGACCAGCACCGATTGTCCGGCACTCCCTAGCGAGATGACCCCAGTACCTCAGTTGAAAACGCAGAAATCACCGGTCTTCTGTGTCGCTCGCGCTGGGAGTTGGAGACTGGAGCTGCTCCTATTCGGCCATCTTGCTCCGCCCCCTCCTGTCCAGGTTCTTTTATGTGTTCTTGGTTCAGTATTGGTATGTATTTAGAAATTTACTCATTTCCTCTGGATTCTCTGAATTTTTGATATATAGTTCTTCCTAGTAGTCTGTAATACTCCTTTGCATTTCTAGTATCAGTTGTAACATCATTTTGTTTCTAATTTTACTTATTTAGATCTTTTCTGTTTTTTCTAAGCTTAGTTGTTGGTTTGTGATTTTATTTATCTTTTCAAAATACCAACTTTTCCTTTTGCTGATATTTTATATTCTCTTTAGTCTCAATTTTGTTTCTTTCTGCTCTGCTCTTTGTTATTTGTTCCTCCTACAAATTTTGGGTTTGCTTTGTTCTTGCTTTTCTAGTTTCTTAAGCTGCATCATTAGGTTGTTTATTTGAGATATTTGCACTGTTTTTTTTTTTGGAGGCAAGGGGTCTCACTATGTTGCCTAGGTTGGCCTTGAACTCTTGAGCTCAAGGGATCTTCCTGCCTCAACCTCCCAAGTATTTGGGGCTACAAGTGCCTGCCACCATACCAGATTTTCTTACTTTAGATGTAGGCATTTATTGCTGTAAACTTCCCTCTTAATACCCCTCTTGCTGTGTTGCAGAGGTCATGATAGGCTGTGTTTCTATTTTCATTTGTTTCATGGAATTTTAAAATTTCCTTCTTAATTTCTTTGTTTACGCATTGGCTGTTCAGAAGCATGTTGTTAGATTTTCATGTATTTGTAGATTTTCGAATGTTCCTCTTGTTAATTGATTTCTAGCTTTATTTCACTGTGGTTAGAAAAGACACTTGAAATGATTTAAATTTTTACACAGTTTTTGAGACTTGTTTTGTGTCCTAACATATGGTCAGTCCTAGAGAATATTCTATGTGTTGATGAAAAGAGTGTATGTCCTGCAGCTGTGGGGTGAAATATTCTGTAAATGTCCATTAGGCATATTTGATCTATGACATAGTTTACATTTTATGCTTCTTTGTTGATTTTCTGTCTAGATGATATGTCCAATGCTGATATTGGGGTGTTGAAATCCCCAACTATTATTGTATTGGGGTTTGTCTCTCTCTTTAGATTTAATAATATTTGCTTTATATATCTGACTGCTCCAGTTCTGAGTGCCTATACATTTAGAATTTTTATATCCTCTTGTTGAATTGATCCCTTTATTATCATAATATAATGTCCTTCTTTGTCATTAAGTTGGTACAAAAGTACTTGTGATTTTTGCTATAACTTTCAGGTTTAATATTTATATTAAATATATTAAATATTATAATCAAGCTGTAATAATTTTACTGCTTTAATTTAAAGTCTACTTTACCTGATATAAGTATAGCTATTACTGGTTATCTTTGGTTTCCATTTACATGAACTGTCTTTCTCAACCTCTCCACTTTCTTTTTTTTTCTCTTTTGAATGGATGAATAAATTGTGGTATATTTACACAGTGCAATATTACATGGCAATGAAAAAAATGAACCACCACTACACACAATAACGAATCTCACAAACACAACACTGAGTGAATGAAGCCTGATATCAATGGGTAATACTGTAAGATTCCATTTACAAAAAGTTCAACACAGGAAAAATTGATCCAAAGTGATGGAAAGTGAAATAGTGGTTATCCTTGGATGGGCAAATAGTAATGACAGAGGAGGCATGAAGGAGGCTTCAGGGTTGTTCTATAGTACCCTATTCTATAGATTGGTTTGGATGGTGGTCTAAATGTGGGGTTGATGAAAATTTGTGAGTTGGTGGAAATTCAGGCCAGGCACGGTGGCTTACTGTATCCCAGCACTTTGGGAGGCCAAGGCGGGCTGATTGTTTGAGCCCAGGAGTTTGAGACCCACCTGGGCAACATGGTGAAACACTGTCTTTAGAAAAAATACAAAAATTAGCCAGGCGTGGTGGCGTGTGACTGTAGTCCCAGCTACTTAGGGGGCTAAAGCAGGAGGATTGCTTGAGCTCAGGAGGCTCAAGCAATCCTGCTTCAGCAGGAGGTAGTGAGCCAATTGTGCCACTCTACTTTTGTCTGGGCAACAAGAGTGAAACCCTGTCTCAAAAAAAAAAAAAAAAAAAAAAAAATTCACTGAATCGTATACTATTCTCTACTTGTGTTATACCCCATGATAAGCTTACTCAAAGTCCTGTCTAAATGACCCTACATGATAATGCCACTTCCTCTTCCTAACCCATATTTTGGATGCACCCCAACTTTGTTCACCCCATTCTCGTGACCCTTTTCTCATTGCTGTTCTCCAACGTACCAGTGTTGGTTGTTCCTTTCTCTAGGATCTTGCATTTACAGCTCTATCTTCTCCCAGATATCCACACAGACTGCTGCCTTGCCTAATTAAAGTTTCTGCTTAAACTTAGCCTTATTAGAGAAGGCTAAGAATGTCTTCTTTCTATGCTGAAAACCAGCCAATGGCTTTCATTTCATTCTAAATAATAGCTGAAGTTCTCACATCGTACACAAATCCCTTTGTAACCTTGCTCTCTGGTCTTGTGGCCTCTATTCCTCTCAGTCAGTCGCCTCACTGTTATCGCTATTGTTCTTCACATGTATCTCTGTTTCAGGACTTTGCACTTGCTGTCTGGAACACTGTCCTCCTGTATAACCATACGATTGTTCCTTCAACTCTCTCAGGTCCTTACTCAGATGTCACCCTCTCAGTGAGGACTTTCTTCACCTCTTGTTTAAAGTCTTTCTTCACCTCTTCTCCTATGAGCTACTTTCACTCTCTATCCCCCATCCTTTTTATTATGTTCTTCATAACACACAAAATTTAGCATACTATGTATTTGACTTACTATTTTGCTTGTTTTCTTTCTTTTCAACTTGAATGTAAGCTTTACAAAGGGCAAGGACTTTTGCTTATTTTTTTTGCTCATTGCTCTTTCCTTGGTACCTATAATAGTATCTGACACATAATAGGCCTAACTCTAAATATTAATTGAATGGATAAATGAATATCACTTTTCCATAGCCTTCATTAGCTGATTTAACTCAAATGTGGGAATAAGAATTTCTTTTCATTTTTATTAAGAAAATAATCATTTAAAACAAATCTGACCAAAAAGTATTAAAAAATGAGTCCTTAGTTTTTTTTAATCTAACTGTTATATTGTATTTTAGCACCTCTATTTCTGTGGCTCTTTTTTTTCAGCAGTTATCTTCAAAATCAAATAAAGAGAAAATATTTCTCATACCTTTGAGTAAGAAAAGGATAGAACGGTAACATCATAATAAGGAAGGGTATGATTAATCCCTCTAACTTCAGTTAAAAATAAATAAAACACTGACTAGAAATTATTGGTAAGCAACTTGTTTTTTGAAATGTATGCTTTAATGACTCAGAGGCAAAAAAAAAAAAAAAGGCAACTGAATCAATTGTCTATTACGAGAAGTTGTTTCACTTAACCCAGTTTAGAGTGAATGACCCTAATTGTTTCTTCAAATGTGGGAAGGGCCCACCGGCCAGATAGTGGCTCCCAATTGAAAATGGTCAGACTTCCAATGGAGGAATTAATGTTAGTTAAGGAAGACTCCGTGGTGAGAAAAGTTTGAGCTATTCTCTAAGCAGGAATGTTCCAACAAAAAAGTCGCATGGGAGAGCATTCTGGGTAGAAGCAAATGGCATGAGTGCAAGTTGAAGATGAGACTACAAAGGGCAAGTGTAAGAAGTAGAAATTACTTTCATATGATTGCAACAGTATTGGGGAGTGGAAAATCTGTAATACAAAAGGAGAGTAATTGTCTAAAACTTTGTGACCCTTAATTGACTGTTTTATTTTGGTCCTATAAGACTTTCTAAGAAGAAAAGTATGTAGTAATATTGCTAAAGTGAAAAGGGATTGGTTGGTCTTTAGTCCTAGCTCTCCTGCTAACTGACTGTGTTCTTTGGTCATCCAGTTTTCTCATCTATAAAACGTAGGGGTGATTGTACAGGTCCTTCTCAGTTTAAAAATAATCTACAAGTCAGCGGTGAATAAATAGTAAGAATTGCTCCAAAACCTGCGATGTAAGAAATAGCACACATTTTCTTCTAAATGAAATTAAATCTGGTTATTTATTCCACAAATAGTTATTGTATGACTTCTGTATGTCAGATGTGTGCTCAATTCTGCAGATATTCTTAGAAAAGAGGGCAGACAAGTTCCTGCCCTCCTGGAAGCTTATTCTAGCTCTCATTTACACAGGATGAAGTTCACTATCACTCATTTTTTATAAAGTCTGCTCTATCTCTTAGGTTATTTCAGAACCTTGGGGTTTTACACAGTCCAGGAAAAACAAAGCAATCCCTGCCTCTGTCTGTATCTGGCCATCATCAAAGTTACCATCACTCTGTGTCTGGTCCTATAAGATACTTCTGAAGGGTCTAGATCTGCCAGACATGTGAAAATAATTAATAATAATAATTTAAGTAATAAATAATGTTTTATTGCTTTTTATTATTGTTATTATTACTGACTTGGCTGTCATAGGCATTTCAATGAGAATAGTTGTCTAGATATTTCAACATAGAGATATTAGTGGGGATTTTTTTTTTCAAAGTAGTTCTACCTCCGCCCATACCCTAGCAACATTTTTGGCCTTCAACAACAACAGAATGCTTAACTATCTCCTTAGCAGTGGCCAAAAGAAAAAAAAAAAAAAAAAGCTCTGATTTTGTGAGTGTGTGTAGGGAGTGAAGAAGCATCCTTCATTCCTGTGATATAATACCAGTAATTTTTTTGGTCACGCTATCAAATTTTAACAGGTGAAAGACATTTTTTCCAATTTCTAACTCTGAAGTCTGCACAGATTTCTTCACTCTGCTCTTCACTTAAAGCGTCACCAAGTAGCTATCTCTCCTACACTGAGAAATTGGCTGAAATTTTTTCCCATCTGCTTCCTAGAACTAAATTGTGACTTTTCATTTTATATCACTTATAACTGAAGGTAATTTGAGTTACTTCTTAAAGTCTCGGACTTAATATGTTAGCTAGAATTGTCTATTAATCTGTTAGGTAGGTTTGTCACTCTTCCATTTTCTGTAGTGACTCAAAAATATTTTTCATTTGGTGAATAAAATATAGATATTTGCATTTTATTGAACCATTTCACATTTCTAGCCCTTGGATTGTTGATGTTTTCAAATTCCTTGCACCTGCTTTATTTTGATTTGGGACCTTTATATTGCATCAAAAGTCAAACTTCCAATGGAGAAAATTTTATTTTAATATACACATTGGTATGTTTCATAGGTTCATAAGCTCTTTCTCTTTTTGTGCAGAGAGTGAAAATAAATGATCCTTTGACAGACTGTCAGCCAGAGTGTTATTACCTAAGTCTGACCACGTCCCGTGTGTGGAAGTGTCAGCTCAGAGCAGCTGGGCTTTTATTTATTGTCAGGGCATTTTGTACACATTTAAAAGGAATTGTGGTTGTGGAAATAGATTTTGTGTAGAGTCCAGGAGACCTAACTTCAGAAACAGCTTGAATGATCCTGTGATAAAATGGACAGATCCTAATCTTGTTTCTTGTTGTATTACCTCTTAGGTAAATGAATTCCCGCCATTCTCTGGGAGTTAGGAAGGGCCCTTCACTACAACTGTACCTTTAGCATTTGCAGTCCTTTCTGTACGCTGGTCCTGCAGGTTGATTTAGAAATGTGGGAGTTCGAGACCAGTCTGGCCAACATGATGAAACCCTGTCTTTACTAAAAATACAAGAAAACCCCCCAAAAACAAAATTAGCCGGGAGTGGTGGTCGGCACCTGTAATCCCAGCTACTCAAGAGGCTGAGGCAGGATAATCACTTGAACCCGGAAGGTAGAGGTTGCAGTGAGCCGAGATCACACCACTGCACTCCAGCCTGGGTGGCAAGAGCGAAACTCTGTCTAAACAAAAACAAAAACAAAAACAAACAAAAAAAAAGAAATGTGGAGATCAGAATAAGAAAATTGAAGAGTTCAGGTAAAAAGAACACTTTCTTTTTCTTTTCAGGATGATACCTTCAGATATGTCAGAGGACACATTTTTCACGGTGGTGGTTGTAGGTGTTAAGCAGCCATGCCCAGAGACTAAGAAGGGGAAAGGAAAAAATAAATTAATTATGTTCTAATAATTGTTTTCCATGCTTTACACAGTAGATTCTTGGATACTTCCTTCATAAAGCTCAAATTTGTATTGTTGTAACAGCTATAAAATAAAGAAATGACAAAAGCAAGGTTGTACTAAAATCATTAAAATGTAGATTGGGAAGAAATAGTACAGTTTCAGTTTCTAGTTAAAAATAGAGATTGAAGGTGTTCAAAAATTTAGGAATTTTTTTCCACTTAGACAATTTATAAGTGTACCCACTCCTTTATAAGAATAAAGAGAACTTCAATTCTGACACTAGCATCAAGTATTTTATTAAATCTATAGATTTTTGACCTAGAATTTGCCTATATGATATATTTATGTTAAATATAAATATATCTGATATATTTATATATTAAATATGTTATATTATGGTAATAAGGGTAGTGGGTCCAGAATCATTTTGTTTTCTTGGCTGCTTGATCTCATGTAAGTTTACTTACATTTTCAGAGCATCATATTTCCTATGGTATTTAAAACTTTCAAAACATACTGTATTTCAATCATCCATCAAGCAGTGTGTTGAACAGAGAAGGGATTAATTGAATTAATGAGTTTAATTTAATTTAATTAACTCTGATTGGAGGATGATTTTTTTTCTTTAATACTTAGCTTTTGAGATCCTTAGCCATCAGAGACTTCTGAAAACTCGAGTTCAATTAGATTTAGTTAGGCATAAGGGAGAAAGGAATTATTGAAAGCACTGACAAGCAATTCGCTTTTTCTTCCCTGGCCTCTAAAAGTTCTCCTGAGATTGAGACTGTGGCCTCCAATAGATTCCTTGAGGTGTCCTGCATCAACTGATACCAGCACTTGTGCTCAATGAGACTTGCCAGCAGTGAAAATCACATTAGCATCTGTGGAGTGAGAGCAAGCCACTGGTACATGGAGGCACTTTTTCTTTCTTTGAGCAGTTTTTTCTAATTGAGAAAAATATGCGTGTATATTGGTTTCTTTTAGAAAGAACCTTCCCCCGCTTTTATTAAACACCACAGATTTTTGTATACATTGTACAGACAAGGGTGGAAATTGGGGAGGTATACAATGCTCTGTGGGTGAGCACCACTTCACACCTGTGATGATTACTCTGGTTGAAGTATGTTAAGGATGCAGGATGTTCTTTAGCATGGGTGTATGCGGGCTGCAGTATTCAAACAGGAACATCGACAATCTGCTGGTAACAAATTATTTGAAAATGAATACTTTACAATGCACCAGCAGAAATACTAAAACCCAACCTCATCAAAGGAGCATGTAGATAAAGCTTTTTTCATTAATTCAGAGAAGGATTATCTTTCCTTTCTTTCTGACAGTGGCGATCTGGCCCTTGTGCAGCTCCACAGAAAAGGGGGCTGAGATGCTGGCAGGAAGGGACTGTGAGCTGGCACATGGTGTTACTGAACAGATTTAAAGGTATTTTAAACATAGGCCTTTAATGCTATCTTAGAATGGGTGTGTATGGCCTCCCTTCTGCTCCAGCTGCTGAGAATAGGCAAATTGGTCCCAGAAAGACAGATACAGTGTATTTATGGACCCTGTATTCTTGATCCCACGTGCTATGAGCAAGAGAATTCCTAAAAACATATGCCTATGAAAGTACTCCTGTGATTAGATAGCTTTATCTTTGGGGCCCTCCCTCTTTATAAAAATTTAGCTTTAGAAGTTCATGGCAGGTAGCAACCTGTGGAGGTTCAGCTCATAGATGTACCATTTCCTTTATTCTCTTGAAATATGTATTTCTGTCCATGCCATTCTTGTATCTATTCTACCCTGTAATTTGTGCAAAAGGAAAGTATCAGCTGTGCCTGCATAACCGTCTCTATTGACATTTTGTAGAACAGAACATATTGGACCTATTTTCTTTCTGCAATCAGTTTCAAGTGTTTGAACCTTCCTAGCAGCTGGGAGACAATATTTATTTTTAATCAGCAACTGATTTCATGAGTCTGATGGCATGTAATATATGTGACTGTGTATTAAAACATGCAGAGCTGCCTAAATGATGAGGCAGAATTTCAACAGGAAGAGATCAAGTGTGCTGTGACAGGAATGCTTTGGGATCTTGGAATGGTTCAAACCCCATTCTGGAAGTATAATGAAATGGTTATCAGGGCAGTTCAGGAGGAGGCCAAAGATTTCCTTTTCCAGGAAGGCCAGCCAAATTCACAGGCAGGAGGAAGATTAGCAGAGTTTTACCTGGTCAGGGTGGGGATAGAGTTAATACGGCAGAAGAGCTGAGGAAAGATGGTTCGTGTGGGACCATTTGTCGGGGGGAGTTTCATAGCATACCAAGTGCATTTCAACAACTTCTGTTTGTTTTTATATTATTATTAGGGAGATGCAGGGAAGGGCTTGGGTTATGTACTTTTAGAATGTGTGTGTAACAAGCACCTTGGGAGCTTACTAAAAATGCAGATTCCAGAATTTCTGGTTCAGAAGGTCTAAAGTGGAGCAAAGGAATTTGCATTTTAAATAATTACCACAGACAATTCTGACGCATGCAATTTAAGAAAAATTGTTTAATATTTCAAAAGGAGAATGAAGAATCTAGCATTCTTATTGCTCATCATTAAAATCCATCACTAATCCACAAGTATCAAGAATAGAAAGCAGGAAATAAAGACAACTCTAAAATATTTTTGTGCAACTTGACTGTAAGTGATAGGGAAGATAATTGGCATTTTAGTCCTCTACTATTCATCAAATGACTGAAACAAAATATATATATTTTAATCTTTATTACAGCCTCAGTAAGTCAACTAACATTACACCATTTTATAGGTGTAAAACAAACTCAGAAATGTTGAGTAGCTTGTCCACAATTGCATATATAGTAATAATCAGGAACTTTTGGGCTTTTCAGTCTCTTTGCTTAGGGGAGTTTATCAGTGGCTTCAATTACACAATGTCTATACCAACAAATCTCACATCTGTGTCCACAGCCTGGGTCTTTCTTGTGTGTCTTCCAGCCATTGGTCTGATGACCTGTTGGACATCTTTGCTTAGATGTTTCTCAGATACTTCAAGTTCTACACATTCTCAATTGTACTTACTATTTTCCTCCCACGTATTTCTCTCCTCCTCTATCCCTGAACTCAGCAAGTAGGTCTTACCAACAATCTATTGGTTCAATTCAAAAATAATGGTTTTTAGGATTGAAGCACCTAGTTCTGTGTCCTTCTGTCAAATCTCACTGCTAACCTGCTAGTTCAGGCCAGCATACATCTCTTACCAAGCACATTGATTAGCCTTTGCTGCACAACACAAATCTCCCCATAAACTAATGACTTAAAATGGAAATCATTTTGCTTAACTCATAATTCTGTGCATCAGCCTAGCAGTTCTTTGGGTCTGGACCAGCTCCGCTAATCTCTGCAGGACTTTCTCTTATGTCTATGATTTGCCAATGAGTTGGCCGGTGGCTTAATAATCTACCATGACCTCACTCGTGTCTATCTAGTGGTGGGCAGGCTGTCAGCTGAGGGCTGGATGGCTTTTGGCTAGGGTGCCTAAGTTCTTTTCCATGTGGTTTCTCATCCTTCAGCAGGTTAGCTTGGTCTAATTCACATGGTGGTCTCAGGATTTCAAGTATGGTAAGAGTGAACAGTGTATGAGTACACTTCAAACCTTTGTGCTATATTTCTTAATGCCAGCCAGGGGCACTGAGTCACTGTGGCAATGCACTGCCAAAGGGTGTCAGTAGAGGAATAGAAATATTTTATGACCATTTTTGTAGTCTATTATGCTAGGCCTCTGTAATTACCTAGCATTGTTGGTTTCCTTACCACCAGTCTTGCCCTGTCCAATCCATTTTTTCACACAGCAGTCAATGGATGGTCCATCATGTAACCACCCTGCTTAAAACTTCACTGGCATATCACTGCTCTGAGAATAAAGTCCTAACCCTTTAACGTGATTAATATGCTACCCCAGGATTTGTATTCTGTCTACCTCTCTGGCCTTTGACTCTCTCCCTATTATGTTCTTAATTTCTCTTGGTTACTCAAATTGCTAGTTTAATTCTCACCAAGGCAGAAGGGAGCATACCATAGTGAATTCTCATTGGTCTCCTTTTCTCTTTCTATCTGAAAAACTCTTCATTTCCCTATCTTTCTTCTTTCCCTTTGCCTAACTCACCTGTTTATCCCTCAGTATCAGCTAAAGCATCCTTTCCCCAGGCCTCCCTTAAGTGAAGTATAAATGAACCTTAGCATTTGTACTTCGTTGTAATTACATGTTCAAAATCTGACCTTCCCATGAGACTAAAAGTTTTGTGAGATCAGGGACATTATCTGTTTCACCTAGTACTGAATCTCTGATATGTAACACAGTGCGTACTCTATAACAGGTACTTAATCAATACTGGTTAAAAGAACAGACACCCCTGGCTCGTCTGAGTTTTGAACTTTTCTTACTATGGCACATTGCAATTTAGATTCAATTTGCTGATCTTGTTTCTTTTGCCCATATATTTAATTAATTTTATGTTCATGAACTAAAAATGATGTTAGTAGTACAGATATATATATATATATAATTCAAATCACTTTCCTTGTTCAGAGGTTAAATGTAAATGATATTTTATGTTAATGAATTTTTCCTGCCGTCTGACCTCCTTAGAAAAAAAATAAGCAGATAATTTAGGATGAAAGGGTCTGGACTACACAAAAGGACACTTAGGCAGTGTTTCAGTGGTTTGAGAGCAGTCCTATCCATGTTACTTTAGCTGTGGCCTGTTGCCACATGGAAATTTCCTGGTGGGCCACCATGATAAAGATTGGCTAACGTCTACTCTGTGGAGGCAGGTTTACCCTGGAGGCCATTCTAAAAGTAATGGAAAACCTACTCAAGAAATGTAATTTCAAGGCCTTTTTCGACTTGTGCAATTTTGAAAGTTCAGTCTGTGTCATACACATTTTGTGTCAGATGAAGTTTTCACAGCAAAGCTCATGGTAGTTCTGATAACTGATACTATAAAGAAAAAACAGAAACAATTTCCAGAAGCTTCTCTGGACTCTAGAAAGACTGTCAAATAAAATAGTTTTCTCAAATCAAAATGATCGTTATTGCCCTTGAAGACTAAATGATGTATTGTTTGAATAAATCTAATGAGTTAGGAACCTATACAGTGGTTTATACCCCTCTTCCCATATACCCTTTACCTTCTGGAATTTCTCAGGTTTCCCATCTATGAAATGGCGATGTTCATAATGTTATATTTCATGAGTCTAAACAATATAATCTTATACTTCATAAAATTGCTATAGAGCTAGGATGAGCTAATAGGTTTGAAATAACTTTGTATACTATAAAATGCTATTAATTCATCAAACATTCATTAAGTACATATATACCAGACCTTGTGCTAGACCCAAAGGAGGCATATAAAAACAAATTCTTGCTTTGTGATTGAGCTCACAAATGAGGGAAGTGACAGACGAGGGTAAAATCATAATACAGGATAAAGAAAACTGCAGTATCACAGATGGTGTATCAATTGATTCTGTCTAGAGGGTTCACAGAAGAGAAGATATTTAATGTGGACTTGGAACGCTAGATAATATTTCACCAGAGGGAGAAGGCGCAAAGGGCATTCCAGTCAGATATCTACTTATAATCAGTATCAAGAGAGTCACTCCATTTTTGAAAAAATGTTAAGTGGAAGGAAGGTATCCAGAAGGCATATAAAGGTGATGTAATTGTTTCTTTTCTTTCTTCTACTTCTTTTTTATTTTCTTGGATTGACAGAAGACAAGCTAACTTCATAAAACAAAGAAGCATTAAAGACAACTGAACCAGGACAAGAAATGATGAAAATGTAGCAGGGAAAACAATCTGTTACTTTATACATACCCTAAAAAATGCATGAAAGTTTGAAACCTCAATGAAACCTCAAGGAAACCCCATGAAAAATAGGATGCTCCTCTTCTAATGATCAAGCAAGTGAATATATCAATTTAGAGATTACAAAAAAATGAAAAGTGACTAACAGTATGTTTGTCAAAGATACATTCAAATGCATTTTACAAAACAACTTCAACAATAGTTCATGAACTAAGCAGGACAATGGGAGAAAAAGCTGAGTTCTAGTCAGAATTATTACCAATACTTTGTGTCATAGGTGTAAAGGCCTGTTACTCCTTTATACCCCCTCAACTCTTTTGCTAGGTGACTACTGAGATGAGTGAATATTCTGAGTTTATTTTAAAGATAGAAATCTGTGCAAGAAAAAGTAGCAAAGCATTTTAACGGTAAATAATTCAAAATCTCAGGTGGCAACATACACATACACACACATACAAACTCATTTCTCACACTCAGAACTATTAAGTTAAAGATCAGACATATGATTTACATTACTGTTGAAGGTGAAAGGGGGTGCTATTTATAATTTTCACTGGGGAAACAGGTACAAACCTGGATGGTCCCAGGCAGAATTAGATGTATGGTGACCCTAGTTACAGGAACTACACAGTTAGACTTTGTTAAACAGAACAAAGCCAATGTTCTTTGTGCTCCTCTAAGGAGCTCCTGGAGCTTTTGGTCTTGACATATAAGAAATTTTGGTATAGGCATAATTTATAATGTAAGTGCTGAAGGGATGGAGTAGGGACCAGTATAATATTGTGGTTAAGAGTATTACTAGCTTCAAATCCTGGCTAATGAATTGTGTGATGTTGGACAAGATGCATCTATATGACCAGCTACTGTGTGCCTTAGCTTCTTCATTTGTAAACTGAGAACAATAATTGGTTATAGTGAGAATTAAATGAGTTAATATATGGAAATTACTTGTAGCGAGGTCTGGCTCACAGCATTATATATTATTATATATTGTCATTTTGTTTAATTATCCCCATTTTATAGATTTCAAAAGAAACACACACATGACCAAAAGAAACAAACAAATTATATTTTAGGGTTTATCTGATGTCTTTCAGGTTCACTTTAGAATATTCAAGAAGGGATCCAGGCATTAGATTGGGATGGAAACTTGGTCTCCTACCGAAAGAACTATCTTCCTGGCTTTCTCTGGAAATGAGTGGAGGGAATGAAGAGGTACTATTAGCCCTTATTTTATTGGTTTGGTTTCAAGTCTCTGAGACGTCCAATGTTGATGAGACTTATGGTGGAGGTGCTACTCATATAGATGCATTTTCAAGGCGAGTGAGGTTTAAAAAATACTAAAAACGTCTGAAACAACCACAGTGGGGTCCATATTTTTATGTTTACATTTAAGTCTCACATGCTGGGCTAAAACTTCTTCATTATGGTAAATAATAAAAATTACAGCTAACATTCCTGAACACTTACTAGGTGCCAGGCCCATCCCTAAGTGTTCATATATGTTAACTCATTTAATGCTTACAACACATACTTGAGATAAGTACTATTGTTATTACCATTTTGCAGATTAAGATACTGAGGGACAGAGAGGTTGAGGATTTATTTATCTCTGCATTTTACCAGTGCCATACATACCACGCACCTAATATTTCCTGAATCAAATTTTGCATGCAGATTTATTAATATTTTCTAGCAGAAGTCATTTGCATGTTTTTTTTTTTTTTCAGTAAAAAGAACTTTCAAGAATCTGTTTAGAGGAAAAACATTTGCAGCTGCCTTGTTACCCTTGCCTATATTTGTATGTGGTATTTTGATTTCTGCAAGACCATAAGAGTTAGTAATCACAAATAACATTTCAAATAACCTTTTAAGTACCATTTTAGGTAAGGATAGAAACATTACATGAGACTTTCAGTTCTGGAAATCAGTCTGACAAACGAATAGAGATTGTTTTTAATAAATCATTTATATTTGGCTTAAAAAGCATTATTGTGGATTTTTTTTCTCTAATGATTTGATTCCTAATTATGTTTACCTCAGGACAATATCATAATTGCTTGTATTTTCCAAGCATACACCAGCTGATGAGAGGCAAGGAGGGACATTATTGGACAGTTCTGTAAATGCCAGTAGGCCAGTTTGGGGTTAATGGTGTATCTCTGACTCCTCCACGGAGTGGAAAATCTCTGTGGGAACATCCTTCAGTGGATTGCATGCCAATGATAAAATGCGTGAAGCACAGAGGGGAAGCCAAGCAGCGAAAGAGGCAGCAGGAAAGACATAAACAGCAGAGAACATGGGGAATATAACACAGAGTAGCCATTAGAGGAGATTGGTCAGGGAGGCCAAATGAAGATGATAGTAAATTTTTATCTTCCTCAATAGGCTATTTTGCAATGGTACTTTGTATATTAAATGATTTGCTGAAAATGCAGATACCACATTTTGATGTTGTGTCGGTTATGGAAAACTATAACGGGGGAAAATATTGTTCCCAAGGATAAGGTAATATCATTGTACGTTTATTTGCTATATTTTAAATTTTAAAGGGCCAGGCTCATGAAATGAATTATGCTTGGATTAAATGCTTTTCTAAATGCCAAAGTGATAATGGCCTATTTCTATTTCTTCCTCATTGTGCCTCAGTTTGATAACAGAAATCTGAACATGACTATAATCTCATCAGACTTGTTTCTTTAATAAAAGATGTTACCCAGAGGATTCATTCATGGAACAAACACGGAGCAGTAACCATGGACATGTAAACAGTCTAGGAGGAGAGAGAAACACTAAAAAACAATTATACAGATCACCCTAAAATTACAATCATTTCAAATGCCACAAAGAAAAAGAAAAATTAGGGTGTTTCTCAGAGTGTGGTATAGAAGGACTTGATCTAGACAGGTGTGTGTTGGGAGAGGAAGGAGGGTAGAGAGAAAGTCTCCCTGAGTAAGTTATACTTAAGGAGATGAAGAATAGTGAGGACTGGCAGAGTGAAGGCAGTGATGGGAAAAGTCAGGTGCACATGATTGATCTTACTCTATTCTTTATAGTAACTGGTTTTGTGTCTATGAAGTTAGTACAAAAGAAGCTTAGTTAACTATATCTGGTGTGGCCAGGTGGAAGAATGCCATGGAAATATGAAAACATTACAAAATGACAACAGGGTACTGGATTGTCACAATGTTTGTCTTCTAAAATACCTTCTTGTATCCTGGCAAACAAAGATGTGTGGTAGAATTATTGAAATAGAGGTGGATAGTTTGCCTAATTTTTGTCTTTGAAGCTGCCAGAAGATGGATGAAGAGTCTGTGAATTCGGAAGATAGCAATGAGGTAATGCTGATTGCTCTCCTCATGGTAGTACAGTTACCACAAGCTAATGTGGACTTCTTGCTGGACAGACTGGGTAATGCATGAAATGCCTTCTAAGGATGTGGATATAAAAAACTCAGATGGCAGACATATAAAAACCCACTTCTAAAGACACTCTGAGGGGAATTCAGTGCTGCTCTCAGAGCAAGCGTTTTACATCTACTCAATTTAAAACTATGTGTTACGGATAATTTTAGATATTTATTTTTTATTTCAACATGAGGAAGAGGAAACTCAAATGACTTTTTCTGTGCTGATGCTGGATTCTGTATATAGCCTCAGAATGAGTCTGACATTAAAAGTAAAAATGAGTTAAATTCTCATGTCTTTTTTTTGGAAAAAAAAAATAACCCAAACCCCAAACTGTGTGGGAGGAAGAGGCAGTGCTCTGTCTGGGAGATCTGAGGGGAAAACTTTCAGAATGCTCACAGCCCACATGATCACATGGTGTAAATTCTTGGGGAGGGAATTCTTTGGCAGCCTAACTATATAATTTTCCTCAGAGCAGAAGACTTTATGTTAAAGTTTTAAAATCACAGTAAGATTTAAAGAATTGCTCTTTAATTAAGAAAATGGCTAGATGTTTTCCTATAGTTTCCTTTCAGAAAATAGGTTTCTTAACAATTTAATGCAATGGTTGGAGTAATGACAGAAAACCACAGACTCATTGCACACTCATTTAGGAACGTGTGTTTGTTTAGGTGTGAACCCCAATTGGAATATGCATTAAATTATTCTATTTTCATGCAATTAGGTGGATTAAATGATCAAATCCCACAAGAATTGTTCTGTAAAAATCATGGCTAGATTAACGGTTCTCAAGTTCAGATATCTCCACTTGAAATTGAAGTAACCAAATGTAATAGTTCCTCTGCCAACTCTTGATTATTAGTGTGTAAATTATGCATGAATGTTACATTGACTGTCAACGGTCAATAACAACACTTCATCAGGGGCCCAGATGGTTTGAGTTCTGCTGTGTGCCAGCTTGATGCTGAAGGAGATATGAAAAGTTTAATAATGGTCATAGTTAATATTTATTGGGCATTCTCTATATGTCAGGCAATATTCTAAGTGCTTTCATGTTTTATCTCACTGACTCCTCAAGACAACTCTTTGAAATCTGTGTTATTCTTATCTCCATTTTACAAATTAGAGAAAAGGAATGTTGCAAAAGTCGGCTGAAGCTTGTAATTGTGCTCAGGCTAGCAAACCACAAATGTGCTATGTGAGAAGGGAAAACACACTTTATGGATTCTTTTATTTTCAAGACATACCTAACTAAAAAATTTAGCCTAACTTGTCCCCATTCAAGGGATTTTTTTTTCTTAGTGAAACAAAATTTAGTGCTATTAGAAACTAAACTTTGGTCAACACTTGTGGAGCAGTCCCAGGAGTTTACTTTGTTTTCTTAACTTGACGTTGTGAGTTTGTAAGAAAATAATACTTTTTGTTTTTCCTTTTCTTATCTCCCAAGGTGAGAAATCACAAATAGATTTTCAAAATCCCCTTATAGGTACATGGTATGCACAGCATGTCTCAAATGTATTCAGCAGTCAACTCCCTCCATCTTTTGGGGGAGAATTTTGTGCAGTAAATGTTTTCCAAAACACACTTTGATAAATACTACTGTGTGTTTACTATAAGCATATTTTGCCACCTTTTGTCTCCCAATCACTATAGTCTGCATATCATCTTTAAAGTTTTCATAATTTTGAATCCAGTGGCCTCTTTTCAGATCATGACTTCCCTACAATTGACATTACAGACAATTTCTGACTCCTCTTGGAATGTTTTCCTTTCCTTTCTGGGTTTCCAGAATACCATTTCTTTCTAGTTTTCTTTCTGCTCCTTTGTCTTCTCTTCTCAGTTTTCTTTATTAACTTATCTTTATCTAAATCTTAGATGTTAGTGTTCCCCCAGGTTCCATCCTTAATGGTCTTTCTTGTGTCTCAATGTTATATTCCAGTTCCTTCATTAAACTGCCACACTCATTCTTAATTTATGATAGCTTCCCCGATATCTTTAGAAATTATGAATTACTTTTCATTTTCTCTGCCAAAGGCACTTTATTTTTCCCATAGTGAAATGCATACCATGTTGCATATGTCTACCTTCTAACTAGCCTCTTTTGTCAAGAAGTGATAGACTCTATTGCAGTTAATGCTAGTTATCAGAAAAAAAGTTTACATCTCACTCATGCAAGAATCTGCCGCAGATCTGGGCAACTCTCAAGGACAGCTGTTTGCTGGTCTGTTCAGTGACTCAGGGATCTAGGCAACTTCAAACTTAAGGCTCTACGTTCTCAATACAAGGACTGTTCTCATATTTCCATGGCAGAAGAAGTAGAAATTGAGTAGGGGCTTCTACTGCTTCAGTGTGGACTGACACAGACATGTGCTATTCACATTTCATTGAGCAGAACTAACGATAGGGTTTTATCTTTTGACAGTAAGGTTGAAAGTTTAGTTAGTTATCCATGTGCCCAGGAAAGAAATAACTTTTGTTGAAAAGCTTAACACAGGGATTGTATCATAAGTAACTGTATACCCCCAGTACTTGGCACAGAGTTTAACAATAGATGTTCAATAAATGTTTGGTAAATTGAATCTAATCTAGTTCAAACTTGGGTCATTTTACTGATGGAAGAAGTGAAGCCCTTCAAAGAAAAGTGACTTTCCTTAAATTATTCAGATAGTTACATAGCTAGAGCAAGAATCTAGGTCTTTTGCTCTTTTTACTATATTAGATATTCATGGAAAAGTTTGTTCTACAAGAATTGTATGATTTCGTTGGGTTGTGCATTATTCCCATTAAGGCTATGAGTTTTTTTTGTTGGAATGTTTGTTAACTTGCTTTGCATTTTTGCTTACAGAGTTAACAGAGATATGACATGAACATATATTAGAAAAATGATTCACACACAATAGAAAAAGTAAGTATAGATTATCAGCTTGTTGCCAGCAGCACCAATAATTTTTTTTGGTTACTAAATAGCCCATATAAGTTTGAGCAATATTGTCTCACTTACTAGTAGCATTTAGTTGCATAGCAAATGCTTTTACTGATAGAAAATAAAAGAAGATTGAAGAAAACCACACGGTATTATCAATTATTACCCATTCTTACTTCTTCTTTCTTTACTGTAGTTTTTGGAATGGTAATTTAGTGTATTTGCTTAGCGATTTTGAGGCCTATTTTCCCATTTTATCCTTACTAGCTTTTTAGGTAGTAGGTAGGGATGCTCTTCGTGCTGTCTGTGGAAATATTGCAATCCTATGGCTACTATAATATCTTTTTTGGCAACTTTATTTATTTCAATGCTTGATGGTCTTATTTGCTTTACACCTCGGGGTTCTCTTCAAAACTCCATTGAGGTTCTCTCTTAAGCTGTACCTCTATAGGTAATATTCCACTTGAACATATAAACTTTAATGCAATGTTTCTAAAATAAACTCATAATCTTCTTCCCTGCTCTCAAGCTTCCTCGAACAAATAACAAACTGGCAGAGACTGTTACCTGTAGCATGTGGCTAATTTCTAGTTGGAGAATATGAACAGAACTTATGAGTATTTCTTCCATGTCTGGCCCATATCATTTTTCTGGTCAATGAACAAACAAATAAACAAGCCAAATACAACAATGAAGATTAAAAAAAGAAAAAGAAAAAGAAAATCCTTCCTAGTTTCCACCTGGCTGGAGAAGACTGTGCCAAGCTTGGAAGCCATATTGTTGAAAGTGGCAGAGCATTTTATCGACTTGAGTTCTTCAGTGACTATGGAGAAGGAGCTCTATTACTATACTAGACTGTTTGAAGAGCAAGCAATAAACTTATTCCATGTTGAGTCATTGTTTGAGTCTATTGTTACCACAGAATACTTTGATACAGAAACCTCAGTTTGTGTATCTGTGAAATGGGAATAATAACTACCTTACTTTGAGAACTAAATGAGATAATATAAACAAAGCACTTATTTTAATGCATGACTCATAAAAGAGGTATGATAAATTTTAGTCTATTCCCTTCCTTCCTTCTTCATATAGATATGAGAAATACAATCCTTTTAATTCCCTTCAGAAACTTCTGAATCCACTACCCCTCTTTCTTGACAGAGAGATAGTGGTTATGAGATTGAAACTCTGTACATCTCCCAATGCTGAATGTACACACAGACATGGATCCAAATCCACATTCTCTTCCCTTTCTCCTGTTTCAATACTGTTCTTTCTGCTATTTAATATTAGCCAGTATTTATTAAGTAATTAGCATATACCAGGTAATATGCAAAGCTCTGCATGGATTATACAATTAGATCTCATGATGTAGACATTGTTTCATATCCCCATATTTCAGATTAAAGAATTGGGAGGAGAAAAATTAAACAGTTTGCTCAAAAAGCAAGTAGATCTTCAAACTCTCTCATTCTATTTTCACTTTTTTTCTGCATTTAAACGTGAACATATCCCTGCAATCTTGAGAAAAACGATTCCATGAAACTTGACTTCCTTCTTCATTATCTTCACTTTCTGTCTCAGCTTCCTGACCTTCACTCTTCAAGCCCTCTGCTCTCACCACTCCAATGAAATGCCTCTATTTTCTAGTAACACATCCACTGGAGGCTTCCTGGTTTGGATTATCATTCAACCTTTCTGAAATATTTAGTTCTGTACCACTCTCTCTTCCTCAAAACACTAGAGGAGAGTTCGTTACATGCCACACTACTTTTCTAGCCACTCTTTCTCAGTCTAACTTTGGGGACTCTTTCTTCTGACAGTTCCTTGAGTGCTACTGTCCCTCAGGGTTCTATACCTAAAATTTTCTTTTTTTTTTTTAACATTAAATATTCTGCTTATAATATCTTTTACTCCTACAGTTTCAATTGCTATATATGCTACTCATTCCTAGTCTTTTGAAAATCTCATCTACACTTCTCTTTTGAATTCCATATTCATTTCATCAATTTCAAGTTGAGATTCTAAATTTAGATCCCACATAAGCACCTCACATTTAACATATATAAAACTGTACTTATAATTTCTCCCTCTAAAATCTTTCCTTCTAACATTTCTTCCTCTGAACTCCTCTGTCTCAGGAATTTGTCTATTTGTCCAAATTAGAAATTGCACATCATCTTGGGATCTGCTTTTTCATTCATCTCCTAAATGCAGTCAAGTTCTAAGTCTTGTTAATTAATGCAAAATTTTATTTCCTAAATATACTTCCTAAATGTACGTGATAGGCTTTTTTAAAATCATCATTTACTACCAATTGCCATTATTCATGCCTTCTCTGCATCAGAAGCTGATGCAATATGATTTGCCATTCTCAGAAAATAGCATGTCCTTTCATGCTTTGAGAAATGATGTTGTCTTTTTCTTTCTTTTCTGGTTGGAAAACTCTTTCAATAATCAGCTATATTGTCATTACCAGTGTGAATCTTGGGAAGCTTCCTGAGGTCAAGCTGGCTGCTCACCTACCCTCCCTCCTATGCTACTATAGAGTGCCCTGCACTTAGCTCATTTCTTAATATTTATAAAAAGTTTCTAAGTCTGTGCCTGTTAATCTCCCCTTCTAGACTGTGGCAGCCTTGAGAAAGGAAAGGCTGTTTTTGTGACAGTGAATTGGATCCTTCCTAATTTAAAAATATATCTGCTAAAGAACCAGTTCACTGAATGGTCATTCGCCAAATGATCAGATTCACCAAATTTATCAGTTTATCCCAAATAGTTGTAATAGTTAAAGTGATTAGGATGTTTAAATTTGGTCCCCAATGATGAAATATGATTTTCTGGATATTAATTTTTTAAGGTTAAACCCAACCTGAGAACCTGGCAAAAAAAATCTGTAAATGCTAAAGAATCAGTTTTGATTTTTAAAATTTCTCAAAGCAAAAGCTGTTTTTCAGTTTTTTTTTCTTTGAGGGGGTTATTTTATATGTAATGGGACTTCTTATCTACCTCAGATATAGTTTCAGTTATCTCTGAATGTCATTTCCTATTTTGGTAAACTTTATGTGTTTTCCTTATTCTTCTGCCACTTCCTCAAAGCAAACCAGCTTTCCTTTTATATCTCTAGTTTAAGTTTATATCTCTAGTTTAAGTTTAAGTTATTTATAGTTTAAGATTAAATTAAACTTTAATTAGGAGATTGAACTTTAAATTTAAATTCGCAGGCACTAAAATAAATCAGAATTTTAAATTAAAATTTAATGAAAGAAAAATTTTAAATTAAACAAAATTTAGAATTAAAATTTAAATTCATTCAAAAGAATCAGAGTTAGCTTAAACCATCACATCTCACATGAAACTAAAAATGTGTTTTCTATCAAGGAACAATTAAGGTATCTTGACTTGGTTGGTAGTAGTTTGCAAATGATTCTCTCTGAAAGCACACACACACAAAAAGAAAAAAAAATGACCACAATGGACAAAATGAAAAAGATACAAAAAATGGATAAAACATAAATAGATTAAAAATACTGTAAATGAAAACAGATGAATGCCAAAAGGTTGACTCAATAAAAAAATGACATTTTAAAGGAATAAAAATCAATATAAATGAGTAATTTCTACGTGAAACTTAAAATTTTACTTATGACATATGTACTGTTTTATATTCAGTCATCAAATCAAAATATTTCTCTTAAAATTTGTAAGATTATTTTTGTTAAGTCACTATGTTTGATGGATTGGTTTTCAGGAAATAAGCCACGTAGTGAACTGATTTTTAGTGATTTTTTCCTGCTTATTTGCCACCAGCAAATTTCCCAAACTCCCAACTTCTCCAATTTCCATAACTTCTTCTGTGAAATTGAAGTTTCTCTTCCCCCTGAGATGATCAGCAGTATTCTTAAGTGATAGTCATTTATTCTTTCATAACTGAGGTTTCTTAAGCTGCTCTGGCTTGACCTTTTCTTCCCTCCTAGACCTGGCCCATATCTGCTCTTAGGTGTCTCAGAAATTCTTCAAATTCAGTGTTTCCAAGACTGAATGTAGGTATATTCTTCTCTTCTGGTCCCTGCCATCCCAACTCTTCAAACTTGTTCTTCTTTAGATTTTTTTTTTTTTTTTTTTTTTTGACAGAATTTCGCTTTATTGCCCAGGCTGGAGTACATTGGTATGATCTCAGCTCATGGCAACTTCTACCTCTGAGTTCAAGAGATTCTCCTGCCTCAGCCTCCTGAGTAGCTGGGACTACAGGCACCTGAAAACATGCCTGGCTAATTTTTCTATTTTTAGTAGAGATGGGATTTCACCATATTGGTCAGGCTGGTCTCAAACTCCTGACCTCAAATGATCCACCCATCTTGGCCTCTCAAGTTCTGGGAATACAGGTGTGAGTCATAGGATTCTCTTTTTAGGATATGGCCATCATCCATCCAGTAGCATAAGCCAGAAACAAGGAATCAACCCATCACTAGTTATTCTAGATGTTTTTCAAATGTCCATTCATTTCCATTACCCTGGTTCTAGTCCAAGGTACCATTCATTATCTTTTATTGAAACTCCTATAATAGTCTATTGTCTACATTTTAGAATTGTGAACATTACATTTTTAAACTTAAAAGCTTAGAACAAAGGCTGTCACCTAGTAAGCATTCACTACATGTATGAGTGGACATTGTATTAGTCCGTTTTCACGCTGCTGATAAAGACATACCCAAGACTGAGCAATTTACAAAGAAAAAATTTTAATAGAGAACTCACAGTTCCATGTGGTTGGGGAAGCCTCACAATCATGGCAGAAGGGAAGAAGGAGCAACTTACATCTTACATGGATGGCAACAGGCAAAAAGAGAGAGCTTGTGTGGGAAAACTCCCATTTTTAAAACCATCAGATCTCGTGAGACCTAGTCACTATCATGAGAACAGCACAGGAAACACATACTCCCATGATTCAATCATCTCCCACTGGGTACCTCCCACAACACGTGGGAATCATGGGAGCTACAAGATTAGATTTGAGTGGGGACACGGAGCCAAACCGTATCAGACATTTAATTAAAGTAGTATATTCTTTGGTCTTCTTTTATCCTCATTTAAGATTTTATTTTAAGATATTTAAAATATATTTCTAAAATACAGATTATATTGCCCTACTCTTTGAAACCTTTCAGTAGCTCCCTATTACTCCCAAAGACCTAAATTCATTATATGACCTAGATGGTTGTGCAAGCTTTGGCTTCTGAACACCTTTCCATGTTCTTGGGACACCTTTCTCCCTCTCTGGGCTCCAGGCACACTGACTGTAAGGCCCTGGAATGTGCTCTGCCACTGTTTGGCCCAGAGCTTTGTTCGTGTACCTTCTAGTGCATCCCTTCTCCTGCCTATCCCAGCACGCTCTGCCTCTTTTTCCCTCTTGCTTTTCTTCCTTTATTAAAAATAGACTTTATTTTTAAAAGCAGCTTTAGGTTCACAGCATAATTGAGCAGAAATTACAGACAATTCCCATATACTCCCTGCCCCCATATATTCACAGCCTCTCTCACTCTTGCCTTCCTTTTAGCCTCCCATGCTAGATCTGTTTCTTTTATTAGCTCTAATAAATAAACATATCAATATTTATTTATTATTAATAGAATAATAAATATATTATTAGTTATATATAAGAGAACCATATTCTCTTCCTTCACACATTGCCTTGAGATTGTAATTTTTTATTGTGATTATCTGTAGCTTGTCTTCTTCTCTTCATAAAGCATAGAATCCATGAGGTCAAGGACTGTATTGACTTTTTTTCCCTGAGATCTAATCAAGTGTCCATCATATAGAAGGTCTTGAATACACATTCATCATTGTGGTTGAATGACATATATCATACAATCCTACATAGTTTCTGGGTAAAATGTATCTCTATGTAATTACCATTACAACACTTCAAAGATCTAAAATAAAAGTTAACCATAATTTTGCTATTTGTTTCTGTCTCAGGCGAATTTAGCATTTCACATTTATAACTATTCTGGCCCAGTAGCTCTTAAAATTTAACCACAGATATTATATTAAGTATACACACACCGATGGAAGTAAAATTATTCTGTTCCATGTTAAATATAATAATTTACTTCTATTTTTACTCTTTCTTATGTCTCTTTTCAAACCTGAAGTGTTTGATTTCCTTCTGCAAAAATTTGCTTACCTTACCTGAGAAGCACATACCACCACAAGGGGGCAGAGATAGACAAATATTGAGTTCTTTCGACTGCAATTCTGTATCCTGAGAATATTCTTTGACAGAATAAATTTGAGCCATTATTTTTTCCATGAGTCTCTTTTTTCATTTGCCTTTCAATTTGAAATCTATAAGTACTATTATCCTCTTCATACAGTGTATGCATTTTAAAAGATGAACAGACCTCTACTATATAAATTGTAGGCATTATATAACTTAACACTTCAGTACATTAAGTAATTTTACAGTTATAAGAATGATATGCTAGACATTGCAGTCAATTGTTCACTGGTAATTTCATAGCTAGTTTCTACTGTCTTATCTTTAGCCTACACACACATACACACATGTACACACACACATACATAGATATGTTGGTGGGGGGAAAAGAGATTTTATTTTTGCATAATCATTCAGGGAATATTTAGGTATTTATGTCACAGAAGCTAGAAATTAAACATTTGGAGAGAACAGGATTTTATCGTACCATTTTATTATTCTATCCTTTGTGCACTAAATACATATTCATCTTTACTTTGAGTAAGAAAAGCACATGCTGAGCTATAAGTATCTATCCTAACATAGTTCTCATAAACAGCTTGGGTAGGACTTTATGTCAGCAATCTAATTACATAACTGACCTTGTTTTATTGGTTATTCCGAAATTTAGTTCTCCGTAAATATAGAGCCCATCCAATTTAGAGGTGAATTTTAAGAATGTTAACTTTAATGATAATGAGATAATGTATGTGTGAACAGATGCCTTGGTTAGAAGGAATTTTAGAGGAGAAAGAGAGCTTTTTATTATAGAAAAACCAGTAGCAGAAAGAATGTGACTGATTCAGATTGGGAATCACCAAAGTTTGGTAACCACATGAGAATTTCACAGACAAATCATCTGAACTTGATGCCGGGCATTCAAGGTCATCCATAGTCTGGGCCCACACATCCTTGCTGGCCCTTTTCTCATATCTCCACCCACCCTGCCTTCCATTCACCTGGACCACTTGCCTTTTGAGGAACAAGTCATACTTTTCCATGCTTCTGTGTCTTGGCCCTTGCCTGCTTTCCTAATCTGGAATTACACCTCTCCACATCACCTCCGAGTTTTCTCCCAAGTAATGCAAATAACTGAGCATATTTGTCATACTCTGATTTCTTGAGCTCATGGAAAGATATTGCTAGTAGTCCACAACACTTTCTCCAGTCTCACTTAAATGTAGCCTCAGTGCCCTTCTCAGTACAGCTTCTCAGAATAATTCAGATACCTACACCAAGTAATTTGGTTTATGAGATATTTGCCATCTTGGTGACTTAGCCCAAATTGGTGGCTAGTTGAGTAAGACCAGGATTGGGTGTCTTTGGAGAATGTAATTTTGACTTGAATATGGAGATGCTTGTAGAACAGTGTTCCTTCCTCTGAACATGGCTACAGAAGAACAAATCAGGTAGTCTGAAGGTAAGAAAATAAAACAACTTAAAATGTCATATAATTTTATTCATCTAAGTCGAACTGAGCTATTATATTCATCCACAAGCACTTATTATATTCATCCACAAGCACCACAAACAAAATAAACATCCACAAGGGTCATGTTTATTTTGTTTATCACCATATCCCCAGCATTTAGCCAAGGGTCTGGAACATATCAGGTACTCAATAATATTTGCTGATTGAATGAACTAATAGTGAATAATGGCAAATATTATATTTCATGCCACACCATCTTCTCCATTAAATGGGGTAGATTTGCACTCTAAGCTGGTGACTGCTCTGGAGAAAAGGTTCCCAGAGAAGTAAAAGTGAAAGTTTTTTTGAAGGTCAGAACATGACCTTTTGGAGGTAGCAACAGAAAGATACCAGCAGTAAAGTTGGGAAACCTGTGAGTGCTTTGTCTAGTCTGCTTCACTTCAAAGTATCAAAGAATCACATAATTTAAAGAGTTTGGAACAAAGATTTATTCTGAGTCAATTTGGATTCTATTAAATTGTACCTAAAGTATTAGACATTGGCACTGTTCTGAGACCCAATCTTTGGGAAGATTTAATTCACTCTTAAATTTTTGAGGGAAAATATTTGAAAATCTTCCAAGGACATTTAATGTGATTTACATTTCTAAAGGTCAGTTAAGTCCCAAGTTAATTCCTCTTATACACTGGTTTCCTAAACTGAGAATAGAAGATTGAAAACTGAAAATTTTGTTATTCATATGACCACAGGAAGTATGAACAATTTTTAGTTTAAAAACCTGAGTTGTAGAAGCAGATGGCCTCTGGACCATCTGTCTCATTTTTAAAAATTCAGCTTTTATTTTAGATACAAGGGGTACACGTGCAAGTTTGTTATGTGGGTATATTGCACTCAAGTAGTGAGCATAGTACCCAATAGGTAGTTTTTCAACCCATGCCTCCCTCTGTCTCTCCCCTCTTTAGTAGTCCATAGTGTTTGTTATTCCCATGTTTATGTTCATACGCGCTCAATGTTTAGCTCTCATTTGTAAGTGAGAACATGTAGTATTTGGTTTTCTGTTCCTGCATTAGTTCGCTTAGAGTTATAACCTTTAGCTCCATCCATGGTGCTGCAAAGGACATGATTTTGTTCCTTTTTATGGCTGCATAGTATTCCATGGTGTACATATACCACATTGTCTTTATCCAATCCACCATTGTTGGACACCTAGGTTGATTCTAGGTCTTTGCTATTGTAAATAGTGCATTGATGAACATATGAGTGCATGTGTCTTTTTGGCATAATGATCTATTTTCCTTTGGGTATATCTCAGTAATGAGATTGCTGGGTTGAATGGTAGCTCTGTTTTAAGTTCTTTCAGAAATCTCTAAACTGCTTTCCACAATGGCTGAACTAATTTACAGTCCCACCAATGGTATAAACTTTCCCTTTTTCTCCACAAGCTCACTAGCATCTGTTGTTTTTGACTTTTTGATAATAGATATTTTGACTGGTAGGAGATGGTAGCTCATTGTGGTTTTGATTTATACTTCTCTGATGATTAGTGATAATGAGCATTTTTTTCATATGTTTGTTGGCCACTTGTATGTCTTCTTTTGAGAAGTGTCTGTTCATGTCCTTCACCCATTTTTGAAAAATGGGGTTATTTGTTTTTGTTTAAGTTCCTATAGATTCTGGATATTAGACTGTTTTTGGATGCATGGTTTGCAAATATTTTCTCCCATTCTGTAGGCTGTCTGTTTACTCTATTGATAGTTTATTTTGCTGTTCAGAATCTCATAAGTTTAATTGGGTTCTACTTGTCAATTTTTGTTTGTATTGCTATTGCTTTTGGTAACTTAACCAAAAATTATTTGCCAAGACTGATGTTCAGAACGGTATTTCCTAGGTTTTCTTCTAGGATTTTTATGGTTTGATGTCTTACACTTAAATCTTTAACCATCCGTAGTTAATTTTTGTATATAGTAAAAGGTAAAGGTCCAGTTTCATTCTTCTACACATGAATAGCCAGTTATTTCATCACTATTGAATAAGGAGGACTTTTTCCATTGCTTGTTTTTGTTTGCCTCACTAAAGATCAGATGGTTGTGAGTGTATGGCTTTATTTCTAAGTTTTCTATTGTGTTCCATTGGTTTATGTGCCTGTTTTTGTACCAATACCATGCTATTCTGGTTATTATATCATTATAATATAGTTTGAAGTCAAGCAGTGTGATGCCTCTGGCTTTGTACATTTTGCTTAGGATTACTCTGGCTATTGGGGCTTTTTTTTGGGTTTCATATGGATTTTAGAGTAGTTTTTTCTAATTCTATCAGGAATGACATTGGCAATTTGATAAGAATAGTGTTAAATCACTAAATCTCTCTCCAGTGTTGTTTTGTGCAGTATTACCATTTTAATGACATTGATTTTTTTCAATCTATGAGCGTGGAATGCTTTTCCATTTATTTGTATCATCTCTGATTTCTTTCAGCAGTGCTTTGCAGTTCTCATTATGGAGATATTTCACTTCCTTGGTTAGCTGTATTCCTAAGTATTTCATTTTCTTTGTTGTTATTGTAAATGTGATCATGTTTTTGATTTGACTTTCCGCCTGAACATTATTGGTGTATAGATATGTTACATAGATTTTTGTACTCTGAATTGTACTAATATAATTTACCAGTTCGAGTAGCCTTTTGGCAGAATCTTTGGGGTTTTCTAGATATAGAATCATACCATCAATGAAGAGAGATAGTTGACTTTTTCTTTTCCTATTGAATGCCTTTTATTTCTCTCTCTTGCCTGATTGCTCTGGCTACAACTTCCTGTCTCATTTGTTAATACATTAAGGAAAAGGTAACTAAATACTTCAGAGAAAAGTAATAGCATATATTAGCAAATTCCTTAGATTTTGTCTCTTCCAGAGCTGTCAAACAGAACTTTTGCCATGATTACAATATTCTATATTTGTTTTATCCAATATAATAGCCACTGGCCACACATGGCCACTGAGCACTGGAAATCTGGCTAGTACAATAGAGGCACCGAATTTTTAAGCATTGTTTAAAATAAGTAATTAAAATTTATATTTAAATAACCACATGTGTCTAGTGGCTATTGTATTAGAGTGCATGTCCAGAAGAATATATGCTTAATTAAAATTAAAAATAAATTTTAGAAGTAAAATTTAAAAAACTAAAATTATAATTTTTGAGATAAGCTATTGATAATGTCAACAAATAAGACATCAGACTGAAAGCAGAAAAAGAAACTCAAGAATTGTAGTATGGAAATTTTAAAAAGCAGCAGGCTTAGCACTTGCCATGCGTTAGACCCTGTGCTAGACCCATTCATTTATCATCTCAGTGAATGCTCATAACAACTCTGCAAGTAAATATTTTATCTCCACTTTATAGGCAAAAAATCAGATATTACAATTTCCTCACTGAAAAAACTTAAACCCATCTGGTTTCAAAAGCCAGACTGTACAATTTGAGTGAGCAGAAGAAAAATATCCAGATATAATTATGAATGTGCATCTTATGAGAGGTTGAGGTCAGGCCTGGAATGAGTGTCACATCCAAATATTGCTCAGGAATTTCTTAAAGTCCTCATTGCTGAGTCTAGGCTTAGTTTCTGATGATGTAACAGTCCTGAAGTTAAAGGTGGGGTCAGGTGGTCCAAATTGGGTAGAAGAAGGTGAGGCTGGGGACCAGCCAACTGAAAGAGAGCACTGATATTCTAGGTGACCATCACTCTTGTAGAACATTGCCTTTCAGGTACCTGAGCAACAATTGCTAGCCTTGCTGTTTTCATTAGAGGTGCTGACTTATGACAGCATTCTCAGCTATAATTGTATGGTTGAGTACTTTGATGTTATTTTTCTCTCCAGTAATGCTCTGTGACCTGATTTTCTCCTCATTTGTCAGATAGCTTATGTGATGTGGCTTTCACTTGGTAATTGCAATTCGGGGGCATTTCCCTGCAATAATGTGTCAAGAAACAGCTTCTGTAACACCAGAAAGCATGCTTCCTTATCATGAGGAGAGTGGAGATGTGCCTCCGTGTGTTGACTGTGTCATTAAATCTAATGCTTCTGGATGCATATGTCTAGCTGAGCACCTAAATAACGTGTATTCTACGTCCTTAGAATAAAAGGGTATCAGCACTTTTCCTGCTGGTCTTTGGAGTTTGTGCCACAAAAGAATGATACTTTGCTACCTCAACTATTAAATGAAGGTGTCTGCTGAAAGAAGACTGAATATCTTGGTTTAAGAACTCGGCTTTCCCAATGATTGAAATGAATTCGATAGGAATGATGGCCCGGGTATCTATAGTGGGCTAGTCTTGTGTCTTGCTATCCTGGGATTCTTTTAGAACTAGAAATACAATGCCAGAACTCTTCAATAAAGATTCAGATTCTGAGATGAAGCAATCTGATCCAGGCAGTTTAGGATTGGGGCTAAGTCTCATTTAAAAATGGGGCCATGAGTGGTCAGAGGTATCTGTGGAAGCCAAATATGAGTCTGTTGCAAGATGGGGAATCCTTTAACAGATTAACAGTCCATGGAATTAGTGGTCTAGGAGGCAACATGTTAGCCAGAAATGGGATATGAAAAGGATTTCTGAAGTGCAGATAAAATGGTGCTTCAATCTTCAGGGCCAAAGTAGGAGGGGAGCTGGAGAAGGAACACAGAATCAGAAACAAGATTGTTACAAGGTGGTTAGGGAGCAAATTGCTTGAATTGCAGCCCACTTATATTTGAGCAAATGTGCTTCCTGGAGCTGGGGGCTTGTTCTTAAAAGAGCCAGTTTCGTAGGACAGGTAACTTGCCGAAGTCCAGATCGACTTCAGTGCCGGGAGGTATAAATACATTTTGCAAAATCCAAATGTTCAAGCTGAAAGAGAGCCCATTTCCTAAGAAATGATTTTTTTTATTTGATATTCTTAAGTGTCAACCGTATATTAGACAATATGTAGCCTTAGAGAGTTGCATGAAATTTCTGTAAGCACAGTACAATTGCTGGATGTCTCCTGCAAAAATAAGAAGAAATTCAGCCGAAAACCTTTTTCTCTTCCTCTTTCCCCTTATAAAGAAGGCTAATAGGTCTCTCATTTTCCAAAATGTATCTCAGCTTTGGAATGGAGAAGTGGAAATGTGTTTTTTCTATTTGAAAAGAAGGTTATCTAAACAGTGTAGTGTGCGATTCTATTACAGCTTGCTTGATTTAAACTCTGAGTGTACCTAAAACTCTCAATTCTACCTCACATGTGGTAAAAGGTCAAATTCAGTCTTGTTCTACCTTCCAAACATTTACACTCCCTGTCTACCTTATGGGGAAGACAGACTATTATTAGCCTGTGGAAAAGGCGTACTGGGATTCATGTCATATAGAGAGAATATTTATTTTTCTCTTATTTTGCCAAGCCGATGGTGGTGGTGTCTGCAGTACACAGCTGACATAGAGCTGAAACTAGATATGGTCCTATGATAGGCAGGACAAGAAGCAGAAAGGCTGCTCTTCTGCTGGCTATAAATATCAGCTCACATTTCTCTTTCTCCTTCTCTGTAAAATTCTCTATACATGTATACAGGCCTGTCAACATATGCAAAGACATGTCAAACACATTAATAGGATTGTGAATTACTTCAAATCCAGTCGTTCTTTCAATATACGTAAATGTTGGGCACATTATTTGAGCAAGTGCTGCCCACATGAATTGTCTCCAGACATTCATTTTTTTTTCCTGCTGTATTTTTCTATTACTTCTTAGTTTAAGCAGATAACTTTTGTTTTTTGCTTCAAAGACATTTGCAGAATGGAAGGTAGAAACTTTTTGAAAGCAACCTTTCTGCTTTTTTGAAAAGACTATACTCACTGCAAGTGGAGAAGTGAGAATAGGAGTGTCATCTTCAGGGTCACCAAGGAAGATTGGAGAGGCCTCGGACTGGGGTTGGGGCAGAGACTGCTGGGCCCACAAGTAGAATAGCCCTGCCCTGTTTCCTTGGCAGCATCTTTGGGCAATGGTAACCTAGAAGTAACATCCAGAGAGGCTCCTCTCAAGCCATGGACTTCCTACTCCCAGAAAACACTCCCAGACCCCAAGCACAGAACAGAGCTGATAGGTGCTAGGAAAGAAAATGTGAGAATGGAAAATGGGCTTCTCTGAAGAAACCAGTGAGAACCACGAACAGGATGGACCTCTGTAGTGCAGTGCTTTAGGACAGAATAAGACATACCACTCAGATTGTTCATGGCACTAAGCAAATGGGAGAGGTGGAGCCCGGTAATCACTGGGATTAAAACTCTCTTCAGATTGGTGGGATTTAGATTTAAGCTGATTAAGCAGGGATTAGATTTAAGTTAATTTTGAAAACAAAAACAAAAACAAAAACAAAACAGTGTATTATTTCTTGCGCACCTGGATTGGTGGATTAAGTTTATCTGCTGTCATTATAGCAAGGAACACAAATATTAAACAAGTTATTACCATTGTGAATTGACCTATGAAGTAATAATTGTGGGTACTTTGGAAGCAGAACTGTGGGGCCTAATTAAAAGTAGGTTTATGGGTAGGATGGATGGGGAGGAAATTATTCCCTGAATGAATAACATTTTAGCTGTCATCTATAGGATAAATTAAAGTTAGTTAGCTTAGTTAAAATTAAAGGGTGATCCAGGCAATGAACAGTGTGTGGAAATGTCCTGAGGTGGATAAGAGCTTGGGCCAGTCAGTGTGGCCAAGACATGAGAGCGAGGGGATAAATGGCTGGTGCAGAGGCAAAGAGGAGACAGGGCTCAGGTCACGCCGAGCCTACCAGCTGACGTTAAACAATGATCATAAGTGATGGAGAAAACCATGAAAGAATTTTAAGTAGGGAGTGAAATAAAAGATTTGAGATTTCCTAAGATTAACTTTGCTTGCAGTTTAGAGAATAAATTAGACAAGTGACAAAGGATTGGGAGGACGAGCTAGTAGGTCTTGTGATTATAATTGATTGAACAAGCTGTGGCAGGAAGGATGGTGAGAAGTTTATAATGAAGAGATTTTGGACAATCATATCAGTGGACCCTGATGATTAATGTTGTGGTGAGGGGTGTGAGATAGAGAGGGAAAAGTGAGGATGCTTTATAAACTTCTTGCATAAGCAATAAGATAGAGGAAGTGAAATTATGGATCAAGAAACACTAGTGGAAGAACACATTTTGGGTTTGGTTTTGACCACAATGAGCTTGATCTGCTTGGGAGATATTTAAGCTTTTACATGTATGTTGTAAGATCTACACTATTGGACATAATAATAATAATTCATTTTTATACTAAAGGTACCTGTAAGGAATACTGTGATACTAATAATTTAATGGTAGATGATTTTATTTCATTAGATATATTAAAAAAACATTTTAAAAAGGAATTAAAATGGACATGAACTGATATTTTTGACAAAGTTAACAACTTTGACCTCGAAACTGGCCAAAGGTAAATGTTGATGTGAATAAAATTTCTTTAATTTCCAGATGAAAACCAAGAAGCTGTTGGAAGACACATTCTGAATTGGCTAGCACAACACTCTGAAACTGGAGGATATCAACTGGTAAGATATTAAGTTCTCCCTTAGTTTCAAATACACTGGGTTCATAAATTATTAACATAAACAATGGATGTTCCGTCAAGTTACCGTGAAGACAGCTAGGTCTGCACACCTCCACAAGTGTCGACCCCTCCAAGCACATCCTCCACCTGGAACTGTGAACTGAATGGATATATGTGTTGGTCAGAAAGGTCTTTACATCTTTGAATTGTAATGATCATGATTAGTTGCTGAGTTTGCCACCTCCCTACCTCCCTGCCTTCTACCTTCCAAGAATTATCATTATAAAAATAGCCATTGGTTTATGGCATAAGCTTTATCACAAAGCTTGACCCAGACTGAAGAATCCAGGAAATTTCTAGCCAGCCTTTTATTTCCTTCATGCACAGGATCATGGTAGAGGCTTAGCATTTATCAAACTATAGCTTTTCCCCAAAGGAAAGGGGAACGGGAATAGACTAGCTGCTTCAGTAAGCAAAACAGGTAGATAACAAATAAGAGATTATTGGCAGTTTATCAGGGTCTCTTTGCTAAAACTCCTTGTCAAATGGCTAAGGAAAGACATTGAGAGAAATGGCTAAGGAAAGACATTGAGAGAAGATATTGGGAGAGCCCGTGAGATCTGTGCTCTTGAAGCATTTTGTACTTAATGATGCTTATCTTACTCTAACTTGTAGTAAAATTAAAAGGCAAGTTTTCTTCTTCTGAGGTGGCAAGTATAAATTTCAAATAGCAGACAGAAAAGAGTTAAAGGGCTTCTATGTGCCTATCCCAGCCAGCAGCATTTTGTCACGATCTGATTGCAAGGCTGGTTGCAACAGTTGGGAAGCATTTGGCCAGGGGGACAGTTTGAAATGGAAACAAGAAAAGAGTGTAGAGAAGGAAGCCTATTGTTCCCAGCAGTATGGTCTTCTTTGTGGCCTTGGGCCTGGCAGCTCTTCTTTCCAATATAACACCAGTGGAGCAAAAGGCCTCAAATTGGGGGTAATGGGTAGTTAAGTTCAGTCAGGGGGCAGTTCAGATCTGTCAGGATGCAAATGTGTAAGAAGCTTTGTGATCCAGAAAGTGATGGAGAGGCTAGACTGCTTCATAATTATTGTCAGGGATGTTCTGGATGAACAATGTGCTGGTCACAATGGGAGCCATAGATTAGATAACTTGGCTGGGTATATCTACTCAATGGATTGTTGTGAGGATGGACTTAGACAGTATGCCTGGGATGGTTGGTTCATTGTAAATGCTCCGTAAGTGTTAGCTGTTACCATGATAAGTCAGGCTCATTACCAGGGCCAGAGATGAGATATGTCCGGCAAGATAATTTAAACTAGCTGTATGTAGGACAGTACACATTTATTATGCTCAGGCACTTTCCTAGGCATTTTACATATCTACATATCTCCCTTCACTCCTATTTCAAGTATATGCAGCATTATCAACATATCCACATGCTAGAGGGAGAAATTACAGACTCAGAGAAGTTAAAATGATTTGCTTGAGGACACACAGCTTGTCAATGCTGGAGCCAGCTTTAGAAGTCTGTCTGATTATGTGCTTTTTTCCAAGGGCTTGTTTTTTTACAGTACTAGGAGATCTGCGTTAGAGAGAAATGAGTTAGAAGGAGAAGGTCTGAACTTTGGAACATAAGGAGAGAGAAATATAAAAATATAAGTGCAAGGGCCCCTCTTCAGTGCCCCCAGGACACTGTGTGCTTCCGTGGCCCATTCCATACTGTGTTATACTTACGGATTTATTTGGATGGCCTTGTCTAGACTGCATACGTCTCAAGAGTAAGGAGATAGCTTTCTATCCCCAGTGCCTTGTACAGTGCCTGGCACTTAGTAGGTGCTTATATATGTTGAATGAGCTAATTTATTAAACCAAGCCCATAATTGTGTGGTATAGCACGCAAACAAAACACGAGTTGAATTAATGGATTGCAGAAGAGATCTTTGTACAACAAAGTAGCCTGTACTATAACAAAATTCGGTTTGGGTCAACCAGTTAAACAGAGTGATATACACAGTAACTTGAATGCAGATCCATTTATGCTCATGTTTGTAGTCCCCAAATTCTCAGAACAATTTCACATTGTAGATATTCACAATTTTTAAAATTCATTCATAAAACTAAGTTAACAGTTTAAAATAATGTATGATATTCATATCTTGGTAGGAATTAATATTTCCATAGTGGTTGAAATTTAACATCTTTAAATCTTAATATAGGAAATGTATATGCCATTTGTCATTTCAAGGTTCAAGTTCACCTCAAAACCAAACCTAGGCTCTAGATAAAAAGTGAAAAATGGAAAAAAATTCTAGGCCAAATGTTTAGATATTGGAGGAATACTTTGCATGATGTAGAAACAGCCTAAAGTATAATATTTTATTTTTAAACCTCAAGCTCAGTCCTACCATGAACATTACATCTACTTTTGCAAATGGTCACAGCCAGCTACCCAGCATTCCTCTGATAACCTCAATTAGTTTAGATTTGAAAATACAAATTGAAACAAGAAAGAAAGCACTTGAGTTGCTGGGAAATGGTATTGATAATACTGAGACTCTGGTGCTTTTATTGTGCTGGTAAAAAATAATAATAGGGTCAAGCAATTGAAAGCTCAATGAGATGAAAACAACCAGGAGCGGGAAGGAGCAGACAGGGGTGAGGGAAGCTGGGAGGTTAGTATCAACTTCCATCTAATTTAGGATTTGGATTAAAAAGCAAAGAAGCTCAAACCTGCTTAAATCATGCTGCCATCTGTGGTTCTGATGTGGCATTTGGAAGAGTAAAAACACATGCTGGAAAATTACCAAGACAAAGAAAAATTCTGGAATCTCAGTACAGGATTTTCCTTTGTGGCTAAAAGGCTGAGTTGCTTTGGAAACATTTGGATTCCTTTTCTGCCTCATCTGTGCTGCAAGGGATCTCTTTTTAAGCTTAGATTTTGCCTTCTATATCAGAAGGAACCTCTGTGGATTAATCAGACATCATTTTCCAGGCTTGTCGAGAAGTTACATCATTAAGGAATATAAATACTGGTAGTCATTGATTATCTAACAAGGGAAATTTAAAAAGTCTTGTTTAAGTGGCATATTATTTAATGAGCTGTCAAGTGTTCTCTTTAGCCCCAGTTTCCATGGAAATTATTTAATTCCAAGAAAGAGTTCAAAGCATTGAGATAGACCGCATGTTTTCAGAGCATCTATGCAGAGAAGCAAAGCAAGAAGGATCTGCATCTTTGAATAGAACAACATTTTTTGTGTTACATGCACATCTTCATTTACCCCTTAAAAAAGGTTTCCAGAAAGTTGGCTAAAAATGAAAGGCAATTTTAATTGAAAGACTAATTTTGTATTTTCTATATACATGATTCTATTATGAATCAAAGTGGACATATTTTTCAGACATCAAAGGGAAATTATGTGGTCTGGGCACAGTGGCTCACGTCTGTAATCCCAGCACTTTAGGAGGCTGAGGCGGACGGATCACGAGGTCAGGAGATCGAGACCATCCTGGCTAACATGGTGAAACCCTGCCTCTACAAAAAAAAAAAAAAAAAAAAAAAAATACAAAAAATTAGCCAGGCGTGGTGGCGGGCTCCTGTAGTCCCAGCTACCAGGGAGGCTGAGGCAGGAGAATGGCGTGAACCCGGGAGGCGCAGCTTGCAGTGAGCGGAGATCACGCAGCTGCATCCAGCCTGGGTGACAGAGGGAGACTCTGTCTCAAAAAAAAAAAAAAAAGGAAATTATGTGATGCAAAAATATAATGCAATACTAATTTCTGTGAACTCCCTGGATTATAAGAAGAGTTTCTTTCAATTCAAAGGAGTTAAAAAAAATTCTTTCTGGACCAGGCTAGTGGCTGCAGGTATGGTTTAGAATGTGACAGATATAATGTCCTCAACTCACAAACAGCTTAATACCTTTCCTGTGCCACCTGCAATCAATGTTTACTATATTCAGTATCACCCCATTTAGTTACTGTCTCTTAATGGCAGCAGTGCTGAGCCTCATGATGAGGGAAAATAAGTTGGACTTCAGAGCCAGAAGTGCTGGGTTCCATAACTGACATTGTTTCTCATTAGTTAGGAGGTGGTTGGTAAGTTACTAAATATCTCCAAACCTCAGTTTTCTCATTTGTAGAACAAGAACAGCATTGGCTATCACAAAGTTGTAAAAATTAAATAAGATACTTAGCAATGCTAGCTCCATTCACTGTTTTCCAACAGATAGCTAAACATACCATCCTTTACAAAACAGCACTGTCATAATACAAAGACTTCTTTATATTTGGTGCCCGAATGAAATCAAATTCTATTTTCCCTCTTTTTATTCTTTTCAGTAACAGCACACTGATTTTCTTTTGGGGGATAACTGCCTACTGTTATCATTTAAGGTGGATCCAGGCCTAAGAACATTACGTAGTTCCCCTGGCCACAGTGTTGGGTGCAGGTGACCCAATTTGGTCTTTCAGCTGGGGCTGCAGGCAGGCAGGACAGTGAAGGCCTAGAGTCTTTCTCCTCTGAGGAGCCTGGCTGTGAAGCCCATGGAGGAAAGAAAAGCTAAAACATCATGGGTCTTGACTTTTTGTGAGCTCTTGGAGCCTGCATGTGCAAAGTTAAGTCCATTATGTTCTGGACTTTTCATTATATGAGCCAAGAAATTACCTTCTTTGCTTTAGCAAGTTTGAATTGGTTTCTAACACTTCCAACTGGAAGGTTTTTGATGAACACTTCCAAAGATGTAGATCAACTTGGGGGTTGGGGTAAAATTTAAATCTGGGGTAAGATCGTTTTTTATTTGCAACCTATTAATGTAGATGTTCCATGCATTGTGTTATTTCTTTAATGCATTTAGGGCAAAATAATCTAGGCTATTATCTTATTTTTGTATTGGAGTTACAATCGAAGAAGCACAGTAGGGTCTTGCATCATGAGGATAGAAACAGTACAGAAATTTTATTTGAAGCATGTACAAAATAATTCTGCATCTACGCCAGAAGAAAGCACCCTAGCTGTGTGGGTGTGGCATGAATTAGAATGTGATGACTGTGTAATTCCATCATGAACTTGTTGAACAATTCTGGCAGTCCATATTGGAGATTTCCCTCCCAGACTGGCAGGGGTAGACAGGTAAAGAGGGTAGATCGCAGTAGAATCGGGACAACAAATAAATGTAATTTGTTATCCTATGGGTTCTATAATACAAATTAATAACGTGGAAAGACTTAAATTTATTCTTGTGAGATAGTGACCTCTTAAAGGATAGAAGACAACTGGAGAAACATCCTGTAATCTTAAATGCCCACAGAGTGCATGAGGGGAGAGAGAAGACCTCCAGACTCAGAGTCCTGAGTCTGGTTTAGCCTCTTCAAAACTTGTGTGATCTTGAGCCCACTGATCAATACAGGGTCATGACACTGCTACCTGACATCAGTGTGGGAAATGCAGAATGGATCATTATTTTATTGCCTTTAAAAGACAATGAACAAAGTTGAAAGTGAGGTTCTAATATACATAAAAGTCAGCTCCTATCATGGTCACCAGGCATCTTCCTGGGCTAAACCCCCATGGTCATCTCATTCCTCAGTGTTTATTTGACAAGTTATCACTCTCTTTGAAACACTCCACTTCACGGCCCAGATGCTGCCCTTGCTAGATGTTTGCTTTCCTTTACTGGATACTCCTTTTCAGTCTCTTTGCTGGTTCTTCCTTATCTTTTCAAAACCTAAAAGCTAGACATGCCTCGAGGCTGAGTCTTCTTTTCTTTTTAATCCAACGTGTCTCCTCAAGGGCAATTCTGCTCAGATCAATGGCTTTCTATACTGTCTGTATTCCAATGACACCCCAATGTAGATCTCTTGGTGGAATTTCCCCCTGAAACTGGGGGTTCTTGTTTCCAGCTGCCTACCTGACATCTGCCCTGAGATGTCTAATAGGCCCGTTAAGCTTACCATGTTCAAAGCTGAGCTCCTGATATTTTCCCACAAGCCTGTTCTTCCTGAAACTTTCTTGCTAGTTAATGTCCTCTTAATTTTTTTAGCTGCTTAGTCCAAAATGTTGGTGTCATTATTGACTCCTGCCTTTCTCTCCTGTATTGAATTAAATCAATCCTACCAATTCTTTGAAATGTATCCAGAATTTGACCACTTGTCACGACATTCATTGCTCCCATCCTGGCCCAAACCACCATCATCACTCACCTTGGATTACTAAAATGGCTTTCTGGCTTCCATTCAGATCCTGCTTCTGTCCTCCCTAACATCCAAACCACATAGCCAGAATGGTCTGATGTAAGTCAAGTCTTGTCTCTTCTTGACTCAAAACTCACCAATGGCTCCCAACTCAGAGTAAAAGTTGACTTTACATGATCTGACCCAGTTACATCTCAAAAATCATCTCCTTTCTAGTTGCCATATTGTTCATCCTTCTCCAGCTGCACTGACCTCCTCACTATTCCTCTAATAGGGCAGGCATATTTCTGCCTCAGGACCTTTGTATATTCTGTTTCTGTTGCCTGGAATGTTCTTTTCTCAGATATTCGTTCGCAGGGGAGATCCTTCAACAACCTCAGATTTTTACTAAAAAGTGGCCCTTGTGAGGTCTTCCCTGGCCACTCTAAAATTTCATGACCTTATACAGTCCTTCATAGCTCCTTTCTCTTATACAGGTACTTTTTTTCCTTGAAGATAACTAATTTTTAATTCCAAAAGAATTCTAGGCGCCAGCAGGATATTGGAGAAATAAGGTCCCTTGTAACAGATATTTCTATTGGTGTAAAGGCATGCTCACCTTCTGCTGACTTGGCCTTGTACTAATAGCCCTGTTCACCATCTGCAGGGTGTGGGTAGGGGTCTTTAGACCCAGAAAGCCTGGCTCATGGCACGTAGAGGGCTTGGCTGCCCTGTTAGTGTGCTGAGGCTGCTGCCCAAAAGTACCACAAACTGGGTGGCTTAAACAACATAAATTTATTGCCTCATGCTTTAGGTGGCTAGAAATGTAATGTCAGGGTGTTGGCAGGTTGATTCCTTCTGAAGACTGAGGAAGAATCTAGCTTCTGGTGTTGTGCTCGTGACCTTTGGCATTCTTTGGCTTGTAGAAGCATCACTCATCTCTGCCTTCATCTTCACATGGCATTCTCCCTGTGTGTGTGTTTCCAGATATCTCCTTTTGATAAGGCCGTGAGTCATATTGGATTAGGGGCTCACTCCGTTGTAGTATGACCTCATTTTAACTAGTTACATCTGCAACCACCAAGTTTTCAAATAAGGTCACATTCTGAGGTACTGGGGGTTAGGACTGCAACATATGAATTTTGGGAGGGACACAATTTAACCCATGACAGTTACTGCCTTCACATCTCCACAGGGATATCCAAGTGTTCCTGCAGGGGAACAAAAGAAGAACAGCAGGAGGAGCTATATGGAGCATAGAGATTGACTTAGCATTAGGAAGAATTTACATACTGCCTTCTTTGAGGGGACGGGAGTACCCATTACAACAAAAGAGCAGACACCAGATGACCATCTGGCAAGAATTTTGTGGAGCAGATTCATATCAGGAGGAGAGCTGTAAAATCCGTTTTAGCTCTGGAATCGGAAGTGACACCAGCTAGCAGGGATGCTTGGGTTTACCTGCAAGCCAGGCTAGTCTACATAGTATCTTGGCTCAAGGTTACTGGGCTCATGGCCTCATTTTGAGGCTCAGTTGTTCTCGTGCCATTGGCCTTGACACCTTTGTTGCTTCAGGCTGACCTGCCTGATTCCCCAAATCTGGAGAGCCCTAAGAAGCTGTGTGCTCCTGTGTATTTTGCAAATATCAGGCACAGGATTTTAAACTGTGGAAGATGCCAGGAAGCAGTCAAAAATCTCAGTGTGAATTCTTATTTGTGGAAGGAGTGCCTGCCACCTCACCTACCTTCATAAACCAGTGGTGCACGAATAGGGGCTTTATTGGTGGGACTTGGGAGGCTGTGACTGAGCCCGGCATACATACTATGAGGGCTTGGTGCAGCTGCCAGGAGACAGGGATGAGGGGACCAGCCTCAGTGGGCTCTGCTGCTTGGGGCATTTTGTCCCTTCTTTGTTCCTAGGGGCAAGTGTACAGGGAGAGGGCTCAGCACTTCAAAAACTGCTGCATGACCTCAGAAATTCCCACAGACTCCCTGGACCTTATTTTCATAGTCAGTCCAATCTTTCTCCTGCAGAATGTCACTGAAGACCATCCCTAACTTCACGCCCTCAGCAGTAAACCCAGCCTAGGGCTGGAAATCAAATGGTTTGAAACCCTGGCACTCAAACTCTACTATGGTTTTGAGTCTTTGGCATTGTAAGATTTGATGGTGCCACTCGAAATCTCAGTGGAGTTTCCTGTGTGCACAGCTTGCACTTTGGACCATGAAGGAGCTGCCATGGCCTCACTTTAGTGCTACACCATCCATCAGTTGGATATAGTGCCACTTCTCTGAAATCTCACTACCATTGTCACATTTCATCTCCAGGTACCACTGCAGTTACTTATTTATGCTTTATCCTTTGCACATAACATTAATATATTACATATTTTACTTTTTATCTTGTTCATTATCACCTATATTATAAACTCCAAGGGAAAACAGTTTTTATCTCTTCTGTTTTGTCTGTTCCCTTTACTGCCATACCCCTAGCACTTAGAGGAGTACTTAGTACATGCTTGGTGCTCAGTACTTTTTATGAATGAATACTGAGCATGATTTGGAGGCTTCTGTCTGCTACATGTGAGCCCTGTAGTTGCAGGGTGTCACTGTGACTGGGAGGTGGAAACTTGTTGGGCAGTGGTATGAGCAGCCGGGTTGGTGGTGGGGACCCTTGAGAAGTTTGGGGCATCATCTATTCAACAACTGGCATAGAAGTACTTGTGTAATTTGGCCAAAAATCAGCTCTGGGGGCTTCAACAATTCCTGAGTTTTCCTATTTCTGTACCTTTGCTTAGGCTGGGCCTTTTATATGACTCTTCTGCATAGCTTCCTAATACAATTTCACTTATGTTCGATATGTAGTTTACAATCCATTTACCTTCTTATATCACCTAAATCAGAATATACTTAAAGTTTTCTCCCAGTTTTATTAGGGCATATTTGACAAAGATTGTTTATATTTATGGTGTACAACATGATGTTTTGATAAATATGTACATTGTGAAATGATTAAATGAAGCTAATTAACATATTCATCACCTCACATACTTAATATATTTTTGTGGTGAGAACGTTTGAGATCTAATCTCTTAGCAACTTTCACCTGTGCAATATGTTATTATTAACTGTAGTCACCATGCTGTACAATAGATCTCCAGGACTTATTTATCTTGTCTAACCAAAACTTTGTACCCTTTGAACCTACCAGAACATGCCATATTTATCAAGGGAGACAATATTCATTCAGCTGTTAATTCGATAATTAATTAGTGTATTCACTGAACAAATATTTTCCAAGTGTTTGGAATATGCCGAGCACTAGAGAATATGCATTCTACTTCTGAAGGTTCTTTTCTTAACTGTTCAAAGAAAAAAAAATCAAAGGAAAACGGAAAACTTTAACTCATCCTGTCTTGTTATCTTCCATGAGCAGGACTAGTTCTACTTTATGATATACACTCCCTGGAACGGGGGAACTTTTGGGGAGAAAAAAATACAAATAACCAGAACCAGTTTTTCCGCGTCATTTGGACATTATAAAAACACTTTTTGCGGAGGCAAATTTAAATCATTTAGCTTCCAAAGTACAGACTGTGAGAAACTGAATAATAATTATTTCATATTTTCTTAGTATTTTATTTGTTATTCATTTGTGTACATCCCAGTTCACAATGGTTTAAAAGAACTTGAGGAAACATTTTGAAATATAGATGATATAGAAGTGAAAGACAAAAATAGAACAAGAAAACAAATTGAATAGGAGGTTAAAATTTGAAAAAAAAAAATACAGGACACACAGATGAACAAAATTGTTATAACTGAATACCAACTTTGGGATTAAGTTGCCTAGTAACTACAGTGAAAAAGTTTTTTTCACCATTTTATACCTGTAGGAAACTAATGATATCTGACTAAAGGTCAGTGCAAATAAGTTCCCCATAGAATAATTCATCCTTTCTTTTTCTTTTTTCTCAGGAGAAAATAAATACTTTCTTTTTGGGAGAAGTTTCCCTGGCTATTAAATATATTAAGAAAGTTGAATGCTTTGAAAATAAAACTGCAACAATTACTGTTAACTATTAAGCTATTTATATTAGACTATTTAACTTAAGTCTTTGGTTGATTCCTATTAGCCTATAAGCATTTAGGGAACACATTTTTATTGAGTTTTTGTTATAATATGAATAGATATTTTAGCAATCCGATATGCATTTCCTCCTTATTTGATGTTATACAGTCACATTTATACAGTTTTCATGGTTGTGATGGCTAATTTTAGGTGTTGACTTTACTGAATTATGGGATAATTAGAGGGCTGGTAAAGCATTCTTTCTGGGCATGTCTATAAGTTTCCAGAGGAATTTGATGTGTGAGTTGGTGAACTGAGTGGGGAAGAGCCATCCTCATGTGGACAAGCACCATCCAATTAGCTGGGGGACCAGATAGAAAAAAGAGTCAGAGAACCTCTCCCTTCTCCTCCTGTCCTTGGACATTAGAACTAGTTTCTCTGACCTTCAGCTGCTGAAATCTGCAGCAGTGGTCCCCTTGGTTCCCAGGCTCTTCAGCCTCAGGCATATGAGTTACACCATCAGCTTCTTGGTTTGGAGGCCTTTGGACTTGTACTGAGCCCTGCTACCAGCCTCTCTGGGTCTCCAGCTTGCAGGTGATCTATCCTCAGCCTCCATAATCTCATGAGTTAATTCTGCTAATAAATCCCCTCTCATATATTTACCTATCTCTATATCCTATTAGTTCTGTTTCCGTGGAGAACCCTGACCAATACAGATTTTAAAATCAAGAGTGAGGACTCTTGGCAGCATCCACATGGTGCTAATTCTGCAGGCCCACTGAGTACATGAGCTATGGAGGCATGCCTGTCTCCCTCCAGATTTCAAAGGATGCTGCAGAGACCTGCCACAGGGGCAGAGTCACTGCAGAGAGTTCCACTAGAGGGTAATGCCTAGTGGAGCCATTGGGGTAGGTTCCACCTCTAAGATCCCAGAATTGTAGAGCAACCAGTGTGCAACACCAGCCTGGGAGGGCTACAGGCTTGAGACTCCAACTCAGGAGAAGTGCTGCATGAGCTGAGCCCACCAAAGCCTGGGGTAGGGGCTGGCCAAGGCCTTGGGGAACCAACCCTCTACCTCAGTGTTCTTAGAAATAAGGACATGGAATCAAAGGAGATTATTCTCAAACCTTAGAATTTAGTGTTGTTTTTCCTGTTGGGTTTTGTACTTACTTGGAACCTGTTTCCCCTTTCTTCTTTGCTGTTGCTCTCTTTTGGAATGGGAATCCTGTGCCTGTCCCACCATTTTGGGATGTATCATTGTTGAAATGAACTTAAGTCACCTGACTGAGGTAGTGTTTGTCAGTTTTCTCTATTGTAAAGTTATTCTCTTTTTCTCCATTTCCATTTCCTTTTCCCATATAGACTTCTCTTTGAAAGGAAGTCAATATGTGAAGTCCACACCGAAGGAAGGGGGTGTTATGATGCACCTCCCTGACAGCAAAGTATTTACACAAACTATTTGGAATACTTTTATAAGGGATGTTGTCTCTTCTCTCCCATTTATTTATGTATTCAATCAGTTGTTTATCGATATCAATTTGAACTCATGGATATTTACTTTACACTTTGGGTTATAATCCAATACTGCTCTACTTGTTTTGTTGCTCAAATTTTTTTCACCTTTGGCCACTGGGAGCACTTTCAGTTGACTCCTGTGTCCCTTTGATATACCCCCATCATTGTGTGTGTGTGTGTGTATGCTTCACACTTTCTTACTTTTTGACACAATGTTGTACTCCAGGCTTATGTTGTATATTTCCTGCCCCAGTTCTAGAATCAACCATTTCTTTAAGGAAAACTGTTCCTTTTGTTAGAATAGTGTTAAAAATCCAAATCACAATGCTAGATGTGTTTTTTTGCTACTGGGTATCATTGCTTCTAAGCCCTCTCAGCAGACAGAACAAGAATATATGTGTGTATACCAACTCATATGTATATACACATATGTATAAATGCTTATGTAACCATCTGATCTCTGTAAAGCTACCATGAGTACTGATATCTTCAACTGTAATCCACTGTCACATAAACCATTCTAGCCTATTATTATTATTATTATTTACTTATTTATTTTTTTCTGAGATGGAGTCTCGCTCTGTCGCCCAGGCTGGAGTGCAGTGGCTGGATCTCTGCTCACTGCAAGCTCCGCCTCCCGGGTTCACGCCATTCTCCTGCCTCAGTCTCCCGAGTAGCTGGGACTACAGGCGCCCGCCACCTCGCCTGGCTAGTTTTTTGTATTTTTTAGTAGAGACAGGGTTTCACCGTGTTAGCCAGGATGGTCTTGATCTCCTGACCTCGTGATCCGCCCGTCTCGGCCTCCCAAAGTGCTGGGATTACAGGCTTGAGCCACCGCGCCTGGCCTTTTTATTATTTTTTGTTTGTTTTTAAAGTTTATTTTTAGTTCATTCTTTGTTTATTGCATTTACTAGTTTCTGTTCTTCCACTTGGAAAAGTATTCTTTCTTATTTCCAAACTCCCAACCCAACAGTGAGAAAACTGTGTCACCCCCCACCTTATATCCACTTATTGAATTGTTCAGTGTCATTATGCATATATAGCCGTATTAGAATTGTTAACCAATACTCCTCTGTGAAACAAATGTATTAATTAGAGTGCTATACTTCAGCATAGTTTCTTTTCCCATTAGTCTTACAGACTGCACTCATTTTCAAAGTTTCTTTGATCAATAACTCACCCCCATCTTTTCCTTCAGTGAGGCTGTTTCATCCATTTGCAATACAGTTAGATTGTCATGTTCTGTATTTCATCCTGTAATCCCCCAACATCCTAAACAATTTTAAACAATTTACATACATTCATGTTCACTCTTTTTGTTGTAAAGTTCTATGAGTTTCCACAAATTCATGGTGTCATGTGTCCATCATTAAAGTATGAAACAGAATAGTCTTATGCTATAAAAATTCCACTCTACCTCACCTATTTAATCCTTCCTACCTCATGCTCTTCCCCAATTCCTCCCCTTTATAGTCTGGCAATCACTTTTTAAAGATATTTTCTATAGATATTTAAGATGACTTAAGCTGCTATAAATATTTACGTACATCGTAAATATCTAGGAGTGTGATCGTCAGATATTATAGTAAGATTGCATTTAGCTTTGTAGGAAACTGACACACTGTCTTCCAAAATGGATGCACTGTTTTTTTATTACCACCAGCAATGAATGAGAGTTCATGTCGCTCTGCATCCTTGACAGTAATCTGTATTGTCATTTCTTTTTGGATTTTAGTCATTCTAATAGGTGTGCAGGGGTATGCATGGTTTCTGACTAGGATTCCATGTAATTCCTATTCTTGTTCTTCTATAGGTAGGGTATTTGTCCTCTCTTATAGGTTCTTTCAAGATTTTCTCTTTGTTTTTGGTTTTCTGAAGTTTGAATATGATATATCTAGTTATACTGAAGTTTTATTTGTTTATTGCTTTAGTATTTGTCCTGGTTGGTGTTTTTTGAGCTTCCTAGATCTGTGGTTTGGTGTCTATCATTAATTTTGGAAAGTTCTCAGACATTATTACTTTACACATTTCATTTGCTTTCTTCTTTCTTCTTCTGGTATTCCAGTCCATTTGTTACACCTTTTGAGATTTTCCAATTTTTGGATATTCTGTTATGGATTCTTCATCCTTTTTTATTTTGTTCTGTTTTACCTTTGCCTTTTGGTTTGGGAAGTTTCTGTTATCATGTCTTCAAGCTTATTGATGCTCTCCTTGACTGTGGTTAGTCTCGTGATAAGCCCATCAAAAACATTCTCCATTTCTGTTGTAATTTTTAAAGATTCTAGCATTTTCTTTTGATGCCTTTCTAGAATGTTTATCTTTTTACTTACATTGTCCATTTTTACTTAAAAAATGTTATTTTAATCAAATTTTTAAAATGTACAATACAGTATTGTTAACTGCTAATTTTAATGTACAATACAGTATTGTTAACAGCAGACACGGTGTGACCCACCTATTCTTGCATGTTGTTTAGTTTTGCATTGGAGCCCTTAACATTAAATCATAGTTATTTTAAATTCTCTCTCTGGTAATTCCAAAATCTATGTTATATCTGAGTCTGGTTTTGATGCTTGCTTTGTCTATTCATACTGTGTTTTTTCTTTTTGTATTATTTTGTTGAAGATAGATATAATATATTGAGTAGTAGGAACTGAGGTAAATACTACACTTTAACTTTGAGGTTATGTAACTCTGGCCAGAACTTGTGCCAAGTTTGATGTCTGCTACAGTTGTAGGTGCCAGAAGCTTTAAATTCCTTTATTATCCTTATTTTGTTGTTTTGTTGACTTTGGGCTTCCCTAAGTACTTCTTCTGAGGGAAAATCTGAGTCTTGCAGTTGTTTCAGTTTTAATCTACTTTTATTATACTGGAGCCCTATTGCAGTGGTAGTAAGGTATGAGGGAGGGAACATATTCTATAATCTGATGATTACATTTCAGTTTTTGGTGGGCCTGAGTTCCTGGGCCGTGACCGCATTTCTTAGCCTTTTTATTTCCCTTAGGTGAGACAGTAATGCCAGCGGGGGCTGGAGTAGGAGAAATGCCTTGCTGCAAATGGGCAAATATATTTGTAAATAAGTAGTTTATTGTTTGAAACGTATTAAATTCTTACTAAAGATGAATAAATTCCATAACCAATACTGAACTATCTGAAGCTACTCACCTGTTGTTGACCCCTGTTTTTCAGCCTTCTCCCTGTTCTTAATAAAGGACAGAAGGGAGAGGGCAAATTTTGGCACTACTCAGTGTTTGTTTGGTTTGGTGTTGACTCCTCTTCCTTGGTTGAGAAGCTCTGGTATAATAAAAAGATCAAGAGAATGCTTTGTGTAGGTCCTGATACTATCCTAGATTAAATCTGAAGGTAGGATATGTCAGCTGATATGCCCCAAACCACATGGTTAATCTATGGTGCAGTAAACTCCAATCCAAGTTTTACAATTCCAGATAGGATGATCAGCCATGCCGGCTTGCAGGGGACTGAGGGTTTTCCTGGGACATAGTTAATCAAACCAGGAAGGGCCCAGGCAAACCAGGAAGTGCCAGTCACCCTCATGGGGAATTAAAAACCCTTACTTGAAACCAATTTAAAAAGATAATGTAAGATGATTAATTTTCTCCTTTGTACTTATTATCTGTGTGCTGATAGTAAAACTTGCTTTGAGCTCGCCTATAGATGTAATATGGCAGATTACAGGAGGAACAGTTTGCTGGCAAACAGTTTATACATTACTTCATTACTCATATCAGAGTCATCTGAGATTTCTATCTGTCTGACTAAACTAAACAATAAAACAGACAGAGGCTTCTCTTTTCATGGGAACTGCATAAATGCTAAGCCTATCTGCCTACTGGCAACCTACGCTTGGGTGGGAGTTTGATGGCAGCTCTGAGTAAATCTTTCTCTACTTGAGATTTTAGCACCAGAATCAGGAGTGGGAGGGAACAGGATGGGGCTGAAGGGAAAGATCTTTGCATAGCCAGACTTGGGAACGGCTCATCCTGTCTCTACTGTAACCTCCACTGCAACTGGATTGTGTTTTCCTGAATGTAATAACGGATTGAGGTCACTAACATGTTCTAGCACCCACAGTTCAGTTAATCATCAAAAAGCTTACATTCCCAGGACCCTCAAGAGGGGTCTGGCAGTGGTATTAAGGATAGAGTTTCTGGCTGTGCTAAGCTGGTTATGTGAGCCAGGTGCTGTGATCTGGGACACCATCACCACTACAACTGTGGATCTGTGTGCCCCAATTCTTACAACTGGGATTAAAACCTCAATCCCACTACCCCAGTTACACTTATTGTAATCACCTTGTCTCTTATTTTCCTCCAACCTGGGACTGAGGAATAGTGTTTTTCTAGGCAGTTCCGTCTTCAAAGGACAAAAATCTTGCCAGTGACCCCCACAAAATTACTTAGGACCCTGTGTACAAAGACTGATATTACCTATCACTTGTAGACTGCAGCTTGAAATTCACCATCTCTTTGCACCCTCGTGGTCACAGACAATCTGCTTTAAATCTAGTTGGAGATGAGTCTATCTCTTAGGCACTATTTTGTATCCAGCCTGCTGAAATTGCAATGTTTGTTTGAAACTTCTCTCCCACTCTCCTGGTCAGAAGGTCCAGTTTGTGTCAGGCTAAACCCGGACAGATGCCATATGGGTGAGTGCACTGTCTGGGAAACTAGAGCATGGAAGAATGAAGTGGGTTCCTGGAATTTTGTCAAAGGTTGGTTACTTGGGCATCAATCCAAGTGCTTTAATGGAGAATCAGACCCAACAGATGGAAGCAAAATGGGAGCCAGGGAGTCAGGAAGTGGTGGTAATAGGACTAGTGGAACTGCCAAATGAGAGACAACTAAGAGGAATTGTGGAAGGGTTGGTGAGCAGACGGGCACTGCAGCTTTTATCCTGGGATGGCTCAGACTCATGAAGCATGTGGAATTTAGTTAAAGGGGATGTAATGAAATAACCACTGACCCGACCTAATAGGCATGTGTGTTGTCATATCCTGCACTTTTGTTGCAAATAGTCTTACTGTGAGGGAACAGCAACATCTCCCCAGTAATTATGAATCCATGATTCAAATTTTCGCTTTGTAACCTCCTAATACTCTGATATTTGTTTCATCTAAATAGAGTTCTGTTATTGGCCTTTATCTATGCTGATTTCAAATATTTAGGGGATACCTATTTAGATGAATTTTGCCTCTAAGGCTAGATTTTTGGTAATTACTTAATGATCATGCAACTAACAATGAGAGATATTCTAAAATAATAATTACCATGTTAGAAAAAAAGAAATTGAGACTGCCTTAGGCAAGAACCCCTAATATTTCATGTTTTTACTTTTTGATGTTATGAATAACCATGGAAATTTTTGCTTGAATGTTTTCCATGCTTGGAAAAGGAGTTTCTAACTTGTTAGGAGGTAAAGTAGCACCTCTGCTTCATAGTCGTTAGAGTTTGGGGGAGGTATTTGTTGATAAGAAAATTTTTTACTGAAAGATCATATATCTTGTGGCAACCTCTGTTCAGCTGGAAATACTACAAGGATGTGTCCCTGGGGTGTGTGTTTGCTGGGGGAGAAAGTTTGGCTGAAGGCTTTTCCCCAGAGAGCCATCATTTCAGGGACTAATCTCTATCACTTTGGAGAGAATATTCTGCTTATGCGGTCCCTGTTTTTTTGAAAGAATGCTGCTGGGAGTCTCTGCTGCACCAGAGGAAGGAAGCTCTGATATGACACCTTCATTTATTGTTTAGAACTTTGCTAAAAAGTACCAGAGCACGGCTGGGCATGGTGGCTCACGCCTGTAATCCCAGCACTTTGGGAGGCCGAGGCAGGCAGATCACGAGGTCAGGAGTTTGTGACCAGCCTGGCCAACATGGTGAAACCTGGTCTCTGCTAAAGATACAAAAAATTAGCTGAGTGTGGTGGTGCGTGCCTGTAATCCCAGTTACTTGGGAGGCTGAGGCAGGACAATTGCTTGAACCCGGGGGGCAGAGGTTGCAGTGAGCCAAGATTGCACCACTGCACTCCAGCCTGGGCAACAGGGCGAGACTCTGTCACAAACAAACAACAACAACAATAACAAAAAGTACCAAAGCACAGCTTTTCAAACCTCTCTCATTCAGGAACCCATTTCATTGAAATTAAAAAATGTTCTGAGATGCAGTTACGGTGTGTTTGCCCTTGTAGGTTCAACATAAATCTAAGTCTTTTATGTGAAGAGATTCAGGTCCTTGTAACTGACTTGGGGAATATGACAAATGGGATGGTATGTGTGAACGCTGTTTTGATGACTTAGGGGTGATGATCATATCTGGACACTTCTGAGAACTGTTGTTATGGTTCAATACCTTGCCTCCCTTCCTGTCATTTTTATCTATTTTTATAAACAAATAAAATAATTATTAAGAAAAAGGAACTTAATGAAACCTTTCATTTTAAAATACATTATCCCATAACTAAGAGTTAATAGAATGAATCTAATCAGTCAGTTTGAAAGAGAGCTAATATCCCCTCTAAATATTATGCTATTGAACACTTACATAGTGTTTACTTTGAGCTTGGTGCTGGTTTGAGCACTTTACATATGTTTACTCATCTAATTTTTATAGCAGTCATATGAAATCGTTGCTCTGATTATTCTAATTTCATAGATGTGGGAACCGAGGCTTGGAGGAGTTAAGCAAGGTTGGTGGTTGCACACACAGAGCTGACACCAACCCGTAGGGTCTTACTCTGTAACTCTTTCAGACAGTGTTAGAGGAACAAAATCGTCATTTGATCACGATGAGCTCAGGCCTTGATACAGTTCTCTGGTTTGCGTAAATCAACTCTGCATTTTCTCTGCACATTTAAAGTCACACGATCAACCTTGGACAGGTTGTCTTAAAATCCACACCAGTGGGAATCATTAAAACAAATGACATTTAGGAGGATTACATTTACTGACTAAATATGCTTGGGGCTTTAATAACGCCAGTTTTGTTTAGTTCTCATCAACTTCTTGATCATGTGGATGTGCTTTTGTCAACCATTTTTGCACTTATTTTCCTCAGTGACTCTGATGACCTCTTCTCTTCATTAATTGGCTTCTCATATTCGCATGACCTTACCAGAGTGCTGATGCTTGCAGCTGCAAGAACAGAATGTGCTTCTAAATTATAATTATCCCAACACTGGACTCTGAATCTTCTCTTTTTCCCGTCAACAGTTTGTCCCCTCTACAAAGGCCCTGCTGTTTGTTCCTCACTGGCAACTGCCCTCTGCCACCTGAAATCCATTGCTGGCCTTCTCACACTCTCCTTTCTTCTTTCAACTTCAACGGCTTTCTACTTTGTCCTTTCTGCTTGTCATTTGTTATTACTTATCACGTCTGTCCTGGTCAGCTTCACCCCCATCTTTGTTTGGGTCTCCTTCCTTATTTCTGGGTATCTCTTTCTTCTATCAGACTCGGACCTTCTTCATGCGTCACACTGAAGAACAAATCTTCTACTTTTTCTTTTGTTAAAGTAATTCTTAACCTTTTTTTAAAATCCCAGTCACTAAAATAAGCTCATGAGTATTAATGTTTACATTAGGCATCCCCTTCTCTATCGCTTCTCTTCAAAATACCCAGCCTACTTAGAATGGAGGCATTTCCAATATAATAAAAATAATAGCTAACCTTTTCTGTGCCAGATGTAGTAGTCCACAATAGTCTTTACAACTCTGTGGGGTAAGTATCATTATTATCTTCACTTTACAGATGAGAAAGCTGAGGACCACAGAGGGAAAGTAACTTGCTCAAGTCACACAAGATAGTTAAGTGGTAGAGATAGGTTCTGAATGTGGGTAAGGTGATTCCAAATCCGTGATTTTAACCCCTGCACTTTACTGCTCTTTAAAGATAGTAATCTGGATAGTAATACATAGCCTCTGTCATTTCATTGCAATAAATATTTGAGTCTCTGCATCACTTAAGTAGATTGATCGGCATTGCCAAGTATGGAATTTTCTTCTTCTAAAAAATGAAGAGGCCTCTCAGCCAGTTTAGTTTTTGTGCAATATAATAACTTGTCTTTTATTTTGAAGGGAATGTCCCAACATGCCTGAGACCAGTGAACTCCAAAGAACTTCATGGGTATAGCAGGCTCTAATATCTTTACAATGTTTATTTCCCTCACTCTGGGGAGTATGTTTCTTATTAAGATATCTAGAGTACTTGCCACTTTTTACTCATTGGGTCCAATTTACATGATGTCATCAATAGAGTACATTCATGTGATTTTCTGCAGAGTGCACAGATTGTTCATGCCCCTTCATATTGTGATAGAGGATCTAGTTCTGCAGCAATACCATTAATATTTACTTATTTACTTGTCTACATCAAGTGAATGCAAAGTGCTTCTGATCTCCTTTCCTAATGGATATTGACTAGAACACATTTACCAAATCATTAGGCACACGTGACCTCCCTGGGACTTCATTCACGTGCTTAGTTAAAACATCAGATCTGGTACAGAGTCTGTAACTGGGGCTAGTGCTAGTTATGATTGTGTTAGTCCACTGTCATCTATCAGGATCTACGTGGTTTTTCCACAGGCCAAACTAATGAATTAAATGGGTGTAAACAGGGACCACCATTTCTGAGTCCTTTTAGCCTTTGACTATGGCAGTAGCCCGTTCTACTCAGATTTTTTTTGTATTCACTATCTCAGCTAAATGGCTTCTGATGTCAAACACTCAGAGAATCTCTCTGTATTTTAATGGAAAATTGCTTAAGTATTAAATTAATATTTAAAGACGGAGCAAAAGATGTGAAATTAATCCATTCTTAAAACAAATTGTTTTTGTATACCTATTAAAGCCTGGTGAAGAATTTTAAGAATTAGCCATATTTAGAGGTGAGAGATCAATGAAAAATATAAGAAGATATAAACAGAGCTTAGGCAAATGAAAATATGGTGAAGAGCTTTAAAAGTCAACAGGAGGTCTGCAGGCAGCATCCAGGAGTTGCTGGAGGGCCTCGATAAGGAAATATATAACTATTACTACTATTATTATGGTGATGTTTAACATTAATGAGCACTTATTATCTGCTAGGCACTTTATTTACATTTTCTCAATTAATCTTTATTTAATCCAATGAATTGAATTCCATTACAGATCTCATTTTACAACCAAGAATACTGAAGTTAAGAAATGTTAAATAACTTACTCTAATTTAACTCTGGTTACTGGTGCCAATGGCGTTCAAATGCTCTAAATTGATGGCTATTACCCCATGCTCACCACATCTCTATTGGTAGTGATGTGTTCTGCTGGAGACTATAGTAATCTAAGTCTGTGGTGACTGGAGTGGGAGGATAGGTTATTAAACGGGGGAGGAAGAAAGATGCAGGAATACATGTTAATACAGCCCCTTGAATGCCTGAGGTATTAAGCAATCAGCCTCCACCTGAAGATTATAAATGAGGAGTGAATAATTTCAGCGTTGAAACTGCTGAAGAAGATAAGAGCGTAAGAGGAATTTGGTTACTAGAATTCCCATGTCCTACAAAGGGTTGTCAACAGAGCAATACTTTGTACACGTTGTAGATATGGTGCAAAGAAATAAAAGACATTTATGAGGATAACCTCTTGAGAAGGCAGAGAAGGCTTATTATGGTCTCTTTCTTCTGTTAGGTATATTGTAATCCCTCTGTTCCTTGCCCACGCTACAAAATAATCATCTAACAGGGTTTCAACTTAATGCTTACTTGTTCAACAACAGTGTACCGTTTTTCTTTTGAAATAGGGATGGTTGAGGTGGTGTTTAAATGCAAACACACTGGTTAAAAATGTGGTCTTCACATACTATCAACATATGCTACTGTTTGCTTTTTTAAAAGTAATTTTAAGAAGGCTACGTTAAATAACAATAATGGAAATTAAATACATTACCCACAAACACCATAAAATGCATTGCTTAATATTTTACTCCCTTCCAGTTCTTGTTAATATGTACATTATTTCTACATAATTATAATTAAAGCAGAAATATAATTTTGCTTTCTTTTTTCCATCAATGTATGAGCAATTTCCCATATAGCTATTTAGTTTTTTAAATTAACATTTTAGTGGCTGTATTAACTCCATAGAGTTACTGTAGCAAAATGCATTTAACCATTTTCATATCATTGAACATTTAGTTTTTTCTAAATTTTTTTTTAATTTTTAATTTTGGTGGGTATGTAGTAGGTGTATGTATTTACAGGATACACGAGATATTTTGATACAGCTGTGCAATGCATAATAATCACATTAGGGTAAATGGGGTGTCCATTACCTTGAGCATTTAGCCTTTGTGTTAGAAACAATCCAATTATACTCTTTTAGTTATTTTAAAATGTATAGTTAAATAAATTGTTATTGACTATAGTCACCCTGTTGTGCTACCAAATACTAGTTCTTATTCATTCTAACTATTCTTTTGTACCCATTAACCACCCCACTTCCTCCCCACCCACTAATACCCTTCCTGGCCTCTGGGAACCATCCTTCCACTCTTTATCTCCATGAGTTCAATTGTTTTAATTTTTAGCTCCCACAAATATGTGAGAACATGTGAGGTTTGTCTTTCTGTGCCTGGTTTATTTAACTTAACATAATGATCTCCAGTTCCATCTATGTTGTGACAAATGACTGACTCTCATTCTTTTTATGGCTGAATAGCACTCCGTTGTCCATATTTTCTTTATCCATTCTTCTGTTGGTGGACACTTAGGGTGCTTCCAAATCTTGGCAATTGTGAACAGTGCTGCAATGAACATGGGAGTGCAGTTATCTCTTCATTGTACTGATTTCTTTTCTTTGGGGTATATATCTAGCAGTGGGAGTGCTGGATCATATGATAGCTTTATTTTTAGTTTTTTGAGGAACCTCCTGACTGTTCTCCATAGTGGTTGTACTAATTTACATTCCCATCAATAGTGTACAAAGGTTCCCTTTTCTCCACATTCTCATCAGCATTTGCTATTGCCAGTCTTTTGGATATAAGCCATTTTAACTGAGGTGAGATGATATCTCATTTTAGTTTTGATTTTCATTTCTCTGATGATTGATGATGTTGAGCATCTTTTCCTATGCCTGTTTGTCATTTGTATGTCTACTTTTGAGATATGTCTATTCAGATTTTTTGCCTGTTTTTTAAGTTGGCTTATTAGATTTTTTCCCTACAGAGTTGTTTGAGCTCCTTATGTATTCTGGTTATTAATCCCTTGTCATATGGGTAGTTTGCAAATATTTTCTCCCATTCTTTACTTTGTTGATTGTATCCTTTGCTGTGAAGATTTTTTTCTTTTTTTCTTTTTTTAAATGGAGTCTTGCTCTGTTGCCCAGTCTGGAGTGCAGTGGTGCAATCTCGGCTCAGTGCAAGCTCCACCTCCTGGGTTCACGCCATTCTCCTGCCTCAGTCTCCCGAGTAGCTGGGACCACAGGCGCCCGCCACCGTGCCCGGCTACTTTTTTTGTGTGTGTGTTTTTAGTAGAGACGGGGTTTCACCGTGTTAGCCAGGATGGTCTGGATCTCCTGACCTCGTAATCTACCCTCCTCAGCCTCTCAAAGTGCTGGGATTACAGGTGTGAGCCACTGCGCCTGGCCCTGCTGTGAAGATGTTTTTTAACTTGATGTGATCCAGTTTGTCTATTTTTGCTTTGGTTGCTTGTGCTTCTGGTGTATTACTCAAGAAATCTTTGCCAACTCCAATGACCTAAAGAGTTTCCCCAATGTTTTCTTGTAGTAGTTTCATAGTTTGAAGTCTTAGATTTAAGTCTTTAATCCATTTTAATTTGATTTTTATATATGGTGAGAGATAGAGGTCTAGTTTTATTCTATTGTGTGTAGTTATACAGTTTTCTCAGCACCGTTGATTGAAGAGACTATTTCCTCAAATGCATGTTCTTGGCATCTTTGTCAAAAACGAGTTCACTGTAGATGTACGGATTTGTTTTTGTGTTCTCTATTCTGTTACATTGGTCTATGGGGCTGTTTTTATGCCAGTACCATGTTGTTTTAGTTACTATAACGCTATGGTATAATTTGAAGCCAAGTAACGCGATTCCTCCAGTTTTATTCTTTTTGCTCAGCATAGAAATGGCTATCTGGGTCTTTCATGGTTTCATATAAATTTTAGAATTGCTTTTTCTATTTGTGTGGAGAATGTCATTGGTGTTTTGACAGGGATTGCATTAAATCTGTAGATTACTTTAGGTATTATGGACATTTTAATAATATTGATCCTTCCAATCCATGAACATGGAACATTTTTCCATTTTTTTTGTGTGTGTCCTCTTCAATTTCTTTTATCAATGCTTTTGTACTTTTCATTGTGGATATCTTTCATCTCTGGCTAAGTTAACTCCCAGGCATTTTTAAAATTTGTAGCTATTGTAAATGGGACTACTTTCTTGATTTATTTTTTACACTGTCCACTGAAGGCATATAGAAATTCTACTGATTTTTGTATGTTGATTTTGTATACTGCAACTTTACTGAATTTATTAGTTCCAACAGTTTTTTGGTGAAGTCTTCAGGTTTTCACAAATATAAGATCATTGTGTCTAGTTTTTTACTGGCATAAATAATGAACTAAAAGCAAATGGAATTTGAAGTCTGAATGCCCTGAGTTTGAGTCCTGACTTTGCTATTTACAAGGCATGGAATGCTGAGTCAGGTACTTAGGTTCAGTAGCCAACAGTATAATGTACTCACACATGTCTGTTATGTTAGAAACCATGCTTGGTTCTGGGTACATAGCGGAGCACAAGAAAGATGTGGTTCTCTCTCTGCACAAATACATAGGTAATAGGTTAGTACAGTCTGTAGTGATGATAACAATAAATCTATCTCACATGATTATTGTGAGAAGTAAAAGAAATACCAATGAAACTGCTTAGCATAGTGCCTGACATAGTGTTTATATTACTTTTATTACTATAAGCATTATTATCACTATAGTGCTTTTATTACATGTTATATATGCTTAGTACTTTCTTCAAAACTACTGGTTTTCAAATATTATGAACCTACCGGTTGCTTTTATTATGCATAATTTAGCGTTTCTTGAAGCTGCCTTAAGGTAGATTGGTTTAAAAGCCCAGTATGGTGCACTTTAAATGACAGCTGTAAAGGAGACCACTGTTTTCATTTAATGAGCCCCATCTATGCACTGTCAGGCACTGTGCCAGGCACTAGGGGTCCAAGAGTAGAGGCTGACCTCCATCCTCACCCAGCCACAAGCTAGGTGTTTCTTCAAGAAAACAAACAGAATTACAATGGTCTCTGTTGTGTTTTACATAAAACCACATGATCAATTTTCAGTGTTTCAGGATATGGAAACCCTGACCTTGTACAGAAAAACTTAAAATCTGTTGTACTAGGACATCACATTTTTAATAAAACAATATACTCATTTTCTGAAGTTTACTTAAGTCTGTGTGACTTAATTATTATGATCATCTTGGTGATGGTGACTTTCTTGGGTCACTCAGTATAGTTATCATGTTGGTTTTAACTCCCAAATTATGAGTCAACATTGCCACTATTTAAAACCCCTGGAAAATTTAGCATTTTAATGTAGCCAAGGTGATATTTAAATAGAACAATTTTATTACAGTATACATTTTATTCATTGGCTTTATTTCCTAATATGAGACTATATTAGTCACCAAGAACCTGTGTAATTATTTTTCGCTTATGAATTTAATAACTCTTAAAAATTAAATCTGAACACACATATCTGTGTAGTTTAGTGGAGATGCTTAAGCAGTGGGCTTGTACCATAAGTCATAGTCTGCATGGGAAAGTGGTCAAATGTAGTGTGATCCATGTGCCATTTGAGGAAAACAGTTTATCTGTACGATTTCTCTTTTACCTCTCAGCCCATAGTTGTTTTGTGCATATTTAAAGTGTTACAATGTAATGTTTTGATATAATATGAACCCAGGAAACCATCATCATAGTCAAGATAATGAACATTTCCATCACTCTCAAATGTTTCCTTGTATCCTTTTATAATCTTTCCTCCCCAATCTCCTTGCCTTTACCTTCATCTTCAGGCAACCACTGATGTGCTTTTTTTTTTTCATTCTAGATAAGTGTTTTGCTCTTAGAATTTTATATAAATTGAATCATATAATATGTACTCTCATTGCTTGGCATCTTTCACTCTGCAGTTATTTTGAGATGCATCCATATTGCGTGTGTATCAACCGTCTATTCTTTAGATTCTTTTGATCCTTGAGATTTAGTCCATTATTTAATACACTGAAATGTGTTTACCCATTACCTATTGAGGGAGGTTTGACTTGTTTCCAGTTTCTGGTTATTGTACATGAAGTTGCTCTGAACATCAAGCATAAGCCTGTGTACTTTCATTTCTCTTGGGTGAACACCTCGGAGAGGAAGGAGTAGGTCATGTGGCAGGTGAGCTTTTAAAATATTTAAATATTTGAGCTTTTAAAATACTGAGGAACTGTTTCCTAAAGTGAGTTCCCACCAGCAGTATATTTTCATATTGAGGTTCAAATATATGGCCCTTGCTTTAGAAAATACTAGATACCTGAAATGAGAAATTTAGACTCTGTTAGGAAATCTCTATCTGTTAAGTACACATTAATCTTACCAGACTAAAGCTTGCTGAAAAAAAAAGTGAGGATGTTCCTGTACCCCCAACACAATATGAAAAAGATTTTCTTGATATCTTAATTTTTAGGCTTATGTGAATTGATCTGTAGGAGGACATTTATGGAATATCTAACTATGCTTTCTCTTTTAACTTATTGAGAGATGAAAAAAGTGGATTTCCACACATTTCTTTTCTTGATGCTTCCTCAGGCATTCCTAAGGGGTATTCAACAGAGGAGGAGCATCAAAGTTGGCAATTAGTGTTTTGATCATGCCAGTATGCCACATTTCATTATTCAGCTTACATCAGATACTTTAACCTTTGAAAGGATTTTTTTTTTCCTACTTGAAGACCAAAGGATTTTCTTTCATATGTAATAACCTTACTCAACCAATAAGGTATTTTGTTGATGACTTTTTGTAAAAACCAATGGATAAGACACTTGACAAAGGTCAACAATAGTTGAATGTCCAGGAAAGCTCTTGGAACACTTCGATTCTGTGCTTCTCATCAAGCTTTCTCCAGTCCCTAGAACAATGCTTGACATACGATAGGACTTCAGAAGCTAGTTACTGAATGAATATTATAAATTTATGAGAGTCCTTGTGTCATATTCTTGTCTTCTGTCTCTAAAACAAAGATATATATATATATTTTTTAAAAAACTGAGCACCTTTCAGTTCCATGTTTGCCAAAAACATTTGTTTTAAAATAATGAGAATAGAGAGAACTTAATTTATTGAGATGGAGCTATATGACATTACTGTTTGCATTTGTTGCATGAACACTGGAACTCATTTTTGATATGGTCAGAAACAATGTATTCCCTTTTCCTCCATTAAGAAAAAATAACAGACGAGCAAAAAATGATCACCCAAGTTTCTTTTTGAATGTTCAGTGAGCACACTGGGAATGACCATAAGAAACACTTCAGAGAAAAACAATAGTGAAGATTGTCATTTCTGGTAATGCTGCGAGATAAAGATTGTAATGGAAATCGAAGCAGATCTAAAGGACAACAAATTTAATTTGCTCTGTTGTTTTTATATGCCTTGAATGTAATAACAGTTTTAGTTAGATTTTTCCCACCCCCTTCCTCTAAGCTTTAAATAGACTACAAAGACAGGAAAGCCTATTATTTGGTTATCTTAATGTGTCCAGTACTTTTGTTTATGCTAAATATTACAGTAGATGCCAAGAAGAACATCTGCTCTTAAAAATTACCAACATTCCTAAGATTGTAGAGCTGTAAAGTACAGTAGAATTTTCGCTCAACAGTGAGCCACCCACACAGGTTTTTTCAAGCATATATCTTATAACAAAAATTCTCAGAATATAATTGTTCATGAGAGCTTCTAAAGTAAAACAAATTGACATTATATATTTACATGTGGATTGCTGTGTTTTGAGATTCTACACCATAATTTCATAAATTAAACTCTTGTCCAAAATATTATCAGATTATATAAGAACAATATTTCAAAGTCTTTCTCCAGCAAAAATTCCCATGCTAATTACATAAGCTTCAACAGTTCAGCCAAGTTTCTTTACTTTCTTATATCTCTTGAAAAGATGGTGTAACTCTACTTGTATAGGTGGCTATATATGTAAAATGATAAAAAGATGATTTTCCTCTTCTATCTCTGTATTTTATATTTTCTAGGATAGTGGTACATACAACTGAAAAGGAAGTAAAACTGAAAAGGAGTACGATTTCTGTATAAGTGCTTTTTTGAAGAGATAGCATTCGAAATAATTTTTAGAAAGAGAATTTTTTAGCTTGATAAGTTAATTTAAATAGGCATGGGCAAAGACTTCATGACTAAAACACGAAGAGCAATGGTAACAAAAGCTAAAATTGACAAATCAGATCTAATTGAACGAAAGAGCTTCTGCATAATCAAAGAAACTGTCATCAGTGTGAACAGGCAACCTACTGAATGGGAGAAAATTTTTGCAATCTATCCATCTGATAAAGGGCTAATATCCAGAATCTATAAAGAACTTAAATTTACAAGAAAAAAAAACTCCATCAAAAAGTGGGAGAAGGATATGAACAGACACTTCTCTAAAGAAGACATTTATGTGGCCAAAAAAATCTGAAAAATATGAAAAAAAAACTTATCATCATTGGTCATTAGAGAAATGCAAATCAAAACCACAATGAGATACCATCTCATGCCAGTTAGAATGGCAATCATTAAAAAGTGAGGAAACAACAGATGTTGGAGAGGATGTGGAGAAATAGGAATGCTTTTACACTGTTGGTGGGAGTGTAAATTCAACCATTGTAGAAGACAGTGTGGCAATTCCTCAAGGATCTAGAACCAAAAATACCAGTTGTCCCAGCAATCCCATTACCGGGTATACACCCAAAGTATTATAAATCATTCTACTGTAAATACACATGCACACATATGTTTATAGCAGCACTGTTCACAATAGCAAAGACTTGGAACCAACCCAAATGCCCATCAATGATAGACTGGATAAAGAAAATATGGCACATATACACCATTGAATACTATGCAGCCATAAAAAAGAATGAGTTCATGTCCTTTGCAAGGACATGGATAAAGCTGGAAACCATCATTCTCAGCAAACTAACACAGGAACAGAAAGCCAAACACTGCATGTTCTCACTCATAAGTGGGAGCTGAACAATGAGAACACGTGCACACAGGGAGGGCAACATCACATACCAGGGCCTGTCAGGGGGTTGGGGGCTAGAGGAGAGATAGCATTAGTAGAAATACCTAATGTAGATGATGGGTTGATGGGTGCAGCAAACCACCATGGCATGTATATACTTCTGTAATAAACCTGCATGTTCTGCACATGTATCCCAGAACTTAAAGTGTCATAAAAAAAATCAAGCATTAATCACCTATAGTAAATAACTTATAAAAATAATGTAAGACAAATCTAAATATAAGATTTTTGTGGAAATTTATCTCAGCCTTACAGTAGGAAACACTTAGAAAGCATTTCTGAAATGATTCTTCAAAAATGCTTTTTATTGCCTAATTCTTTACTCACTTTAGAGTCTATGTTTAGGGATTAACAAAGAGGTTGGGTGCAGTGGCTCATTCCTGTAATCCCAGCACTTTGGGAAGCCCAGTATGGCGGATAGCTTGAGCTCAGAAGTTTGAGACCAGCCTGGGCAACTTGATAAAACCCCATTTCTACAAAAAATACAAAAATTAGCAGGGCATGATGGCATGCACCTGTAGTCCCAGCTAATTGGGAAGTCGAAGTGGAAGGATTGCTTGAGCCTGGGAGGTTGAGGCTACAGTGAGCGGTGATTGTGCCACTGAGGGTCTTGCTCTGTCACCCAGGCTGAAGTGCAGTGACATAATTTCAGCCTGTGTGACAGAGCAAGACCCAGTTTCAAAAATACATAAATAAATAAATAAACAAATAAATAAGAAAAAAGAAAAGAAAACAAAAAAAAATGAAAAGAACAACAAAAAATTTATAAAGGTCTATAGATCCCTAGGGGCACATGGTTCTATCTTTTGTTCTGTTTACTATGACTCGAAGATAATTCTGGGATTTCTAATCCAGCTATGTTTCTGTTTTTTCCTAACAATAAGGTTGAATACATAAAATGTTCTTGAAAATATATTTTGAGATTTCAAACACAATTAGAATATTTGACTAAATGAAATCTCTCTCAAGTTTATTGATGCCGATATTTATATGTATTTGTTTTCTTGCTCTTTAAACTACCCACTCTAGCATTTCTTATAAATAGTTATGAATAATTATTTATTAGTCACTTTAGCATCAACTATTTATGAATAAGTAAGAGAGTATCTAGCATGAAAAGTCATAAAGTTATAATTTAAATGACAAAATGTGTGCTTTGGTTTGCCATCTTGAATTAAAATAGCTGTTCATAAAAGTTTTCAAATGGGCAATAACAGTTTCCTGTTCTTGTTCACAAATTTTGGTAAAAATGAAAGTGGTATGGTGACTCATGCCTGTAATCCTAGCGCTTTGGGAGGCCGAGGCAGGCGGATCATCTGAGGGCAGGAATTTGAGACCAGCCTGGCCAACATGATGAAACCCCGTCTCTACTAAAAATGCAAAATAAATTAGCAGGGCATGGTGGCATGCTTCTGTAATCTCAGCTACTTGAGAGGCTGAGGCGGGAGAATTGCTTGAACCCAGGAGGTGGAGGTTGCACTGAGCCGAGATTACACCACTCTACTCCAGCCTGGGCGACAGTCAGAGACTCTGTCTAAAAAAAAAAAAAAAAAAGAAGAAAAGACAAGGGGCTATGCCAATCAACCTCTCAAAAACAGTAACCTCCTCATAACTGTCAGCCAAGCATGCTATTGTGGGTACTGAAATTCTCTGATTATTGAACTAATCATGTTCTTAACGCATCTCATTAGGAACAGCATCCAGCTGTGGCAAAAGAGAACATTAACTGTAACTTGAAGACTGAATCCAAGGTGAGCATAAGAAGAAAGCTGCTGGCATCTGTAGCAACATGGCTATGAAGTCCAGCCTCATCGAAGTCCAGATGGCCTCAGTTTCCAGGACTATGTTTCTTTAATACTGTCTGCCTGGAGTCTCCTGTCCCTTCAATCCCCTTCTCACTCCTACCTTGTCTTGACATCAATCCTTACATGTTTTCTGGCTCCTGACAACCTGCTTCAGAGAGTCTAGTCCTATTTCTGGCAGTGCTGCCTGGGATCTCTGTCCAACGCAGAAACCGACACAACAACACTTGGGAAATTCCTAAATTAATAATAAAAAAACTTAGCCTTTTTTTCTGGAAAATTAGATGAACATTAAACAGCACAAGCTTCAGAGAAAAACAGATTTCACTTAAATTCCTCTCTCTTGTTATTGATTAGCACTGTGGTTGTCATCTGGAAAGTAGAGGCAATCATAGTAATCTTACAGAGTTATCTTAAGAAGCAAAGAAGATAATGCATATAAAGTGCCCAGTGCTATACCTGCATAAGGAAGATAATAAAATATATCTATTTTATAACCATGTGCATGCCACAGCTCCTTTAACTAAGGGTCCATTTCACAACCAAAGGCAACAGGCAGTGCACAATTTCTTTTCCTAAGACTATGTGCTTGGGGTCCTTCTTTAAGTTTTAACATCCCTTTATCATGAGATGCCTTCAACACATTTATACCTTTAACCAGGCAGTCAGAGGTCAAAGTCACTCTAGTGCACGTAATAAAAATGGACTCAGGACCCCTAGCATGCACTGCACACAGCGTGAAAGACTGTGACTGACACAGTTCCAAGACCCACTTAGAAGTAACTTCTCTGAACCATCCTTTCTTTCCTGGAGGGAGAGCCCCAGTTAGCTCCTCTGAACTGGCCTGCCCACTTCCCACATAAAAGATGAGATACATCAGAGTAAAAATTGTTGTAAAAACCCACATGAGTCATTCTCAGGAAGCCAGAACTATTTTAAAAGGAAGATTGATGTAGCATTTTAGGATACGGAGGTTTGGATCCTGGCTTGGGCATTTCTAACTATGTGACACCAGGCACATGACTTACTCTGTCTGTGTCTCAGCTTTCTTCATTGTATAATGGGAGATAATATTGTTAGTGAGGATTAAACAAATTAGTATGTGTGAAGCACTAAGAATGGTGTCTGGCATCTAGTGATCACTAGATGAATAGTAACTATTATTATTCTGCTGAGGTCAGCCAAAACAGTGTATTATGATTTTTTTAGAAGACCTGATTCTCCACTTTTATTTCTTGTTTCCTGTGAGTTTTGAAAACATTAGGAAGTACATTGACTATCTTCAGCAGTAACGAGCCACTTGAAAGGTTCTCGGTGCTGTCCAAGGAGGTTAATATTATGTGGTATTTCACTTGGAGCAATTACATTGAAGGGAAGTTTTCTCATTTCAGGGCTTAAGAGCAGTGTATGTTCCCATGTTTAACGAGGAAAGTTTTCAAAGCTGCTTTTGTGAGCTGTTGGAAATCTGAAGTTTCATTCTTTAAAGGGGAGAGTAGCTGTCATTAAACTAAGTAGGTTTGATCAGGGACCATTTTGGTGTAATCTTTTTGAGATTTTGTGAAACAAGCATCCAAAAAACATTGAGTTTAGCTTAATTATTATCACCAAATCTAACAATTTTTTCTGAGTTTGTCAGCCGTAAGTGACAGAGTTTGTTTTGTGGAGATGTTTGGACCTTTAATAGCTATAATGTCCCATTGCTGGAATCTGCTGGACCCGCAATGTTGCATCTGGGGCTTAGGATCCCTTTAAAAATAGAAGAAAGCGGAATACAGTAAAACTCCATTTTTAGGTATTTCTGGTAAGTAAATCTTAGGAGGGACTTGTTTCAAAATGGTCACTCTGGGTTTAATTAGTTTGCCACCAGCCACTCTTCTAGAGATCCTTGCCAAAGAACTCTCATCCATGTTGAAGCAAAATGATCCAACACAGGCCGGGTGCGGTGGCTCATGCCTGTAATCCCAGCACTTTGGGAGGCTGAGGCGGGCAGATCAAGAGTTCAGGAGTTTGAGACCAGCCTGGTCAACGTGGTGAAAGCATATCTCCACTAAAAATACAAAAATTAGCCGGTCCTGATGGCAGGCACCTGTAGTCCCAGCTACTCGGGAGGCTGAGGCAGGAGAATGGCGTGAACCTGGGAGGTAGAGCTTGCAGTGAGCTGAGATTGCGCCACTGAACTCCAGCCTGGGTGAGAGAGTGAGACTCTGTCTCAAAAAAACAAAAACAAAAACAAAAAATGATCCAACACAAGCCTGGGCCATGACTGCCTTGTTCTTTGGCTAAGACCAATGGCCTAGTAAGTTTTCTCCTATGTCACCTACATCAAAGTTCAGAATTTGTGAAGAAATTAAAATCTGGAGATATAATTTAAATATTCATTCTCCAAATTTTAAAGCTTGAACTTGGTGGAAAAAAAAAACCATCTTACATTCTATACATTATATAATCATGACCATTAAATAAGCATAATCTACAAACTATAGGGCAGATATTAATCACTGAATATCTAAACTTTCCAAAAAAATATATTAAAAAATATTAATGAGAAAACAGAGCTTTCCTAGAGGAGTGTTCTTTGTTAACTTTTTATTGCAATAAAACAACATGTAGAATAGTGTGCAAATTATAAGTGTATAGCTTGAAATTTTACAAAGTCAATTTTCCTATGTAACCACCACCCACATCAAGATGTAGCAAGTTGCTTCATGCTCTTCCTAGTCAGAAACCCCTCCCCAAAGGCAGTGGACAGAGTTCTAAAGATGGTCCTCCAAGATTCTCATTCCCTGATTGTCTTATCATGCACTAATCTAGGCATTGTAGTGAAGACAGCTTGCAGATGTCAGTTGACCTTAAGATAAGGAGATTATTTAGGAGAGTCTGTAGAGCATCGTCTCTGCTTGATGTTAGAGAGAAGCCAGAGATTTGAAGTGAGAGGGGAATTCAAAGTATCTTTGCTGCTTTTGAAGATGGAGGTGGCCTTTAAGAACTGAGAGCTTATACGCAGCAAGCAACTGAATTTAGCCGTTAACTTGAATGAGCTTGGGAAGTCTATTCTTCCCCAGAGCCTCCAGATAAGAGCTCAGCCTAGCCAACCCCTTGATTTAGGCCCTGTGAGACCCTCATCGGTGACCTCAGCTATGACTGTGAAGACTTCTGACCTATAGTACTGCGAGCTCACAATGATTTAATCTCAGAAAGAAGTGAGGGACGTATTATTAGAAACTGGAGGAAAGGGGATTCTTGTTAAGCAGAGGCAGGGAGTTTAGCAGAATTGATTCTTGCAGCTGTGTGGAAAGCAGAACTTGTAGACAATGAGCTTGGATATTTAACAAAGATTTCCAAGTACTGAAGGTGTGGCCTAGATTTTTCTTGTAGCTTATCGTAAAATAAGAGAAGTGAGATATAATTTGAGAAAAGAATTACACAAAAGAGAACCAGAACTTGATGCTTTGGGATATTCTCAATCCATCCAGGTGGTGAAAGAGGCTAAAATTCACAAATGACTGCCAAAAGCATGGCATAGAGAAAAGGCTGAGAGTGTGACTGTACAACTTTTTGTGGAAATCTTTGAAAGATCAAAGATCATTCAGTTGCAAGAGATTAAGGGTGCAGCTCACAGATTTCAAGTTTAAGAGTGTTGAATGGTGTGATGCCTTGGTCATCTCAGCAGAAGCTAAAAATAGAGATGGGATTAGCTCAGAAAGATCTGTTGGTGAGACTTTAGTCTAATGGAGTGAATGCTCATGAAATTCATGCAAAATCCACAAGATTCTAGAGAAAATGATGTTGACAGAAACACTGCAAACTAGACGGAAAGGAACAGAAAGTGTATTAAATAAAAGGTGACTGTCAACCCCTGTAAACCTGCTTATCTGCCAACACAAGCTACATTTCGTGCATAAGGGAAAGATGAATCAGAGGGTGGAACCAAGAGCTGGGAGAGCAGAGCTTGGAACCCACAGGATGGGGTTGAGGACTGAGTGTGAAGCCCACAGCCTGGAGGACACAGCTAAGAGGCGTAGGGGATTATTCAAGACCTTCAATCTGGTAGCCACTGCCTGGATTCTGGTTTTTAAACCTGCTTTGCACTCATGACTTCTTTTTCTTTTCCATTTCCTCCTATATATTCATCTGTCAAACATTACCAGTCTCTCAATTACTGTAGCTTATGGTCAACCTTCATATCTGGTAGATTGTCAGTCCTCCAACTTTGTTTTTTCTTCTGTAGAATTGTCTAAGCTATTCTCAGTCTTTTGCCTTTCTGTTTAAGTTTTAGAATCAGTTTGTCAATTTCCATAAAAAAATTGCAAGATTTTGATTGGGATTTCATTGAATTTATGTATATAGTTGAGGAGAAGTGACACCTTAACAATATGGAATCTTCCAATCCATAAACTTGGTATATATCCTGATGTATTTAGATTTTCTTTAACTTTCCTCAGTGAGGTTTGTAGCTTTCAGTTTAGAGTTCTTGCACAGACTTTGCTCAATTAATCCCTAAATATTTAAAGGTTTTGATGCTACTGAAAATAATATTGTTTTAAAAATTTTAGTTTCTAATTGTTCATTGCTAGTATATAGAAATAAAATTAATTTTCAAATATTGATTTTGTGACTTGTGAAAATTATTTAGTAATTATAATTTGTTGGAGACTCTTTTGGATTTTTAATGTACAAAATATCTGTGAATAATAACAGATTTTCTTCTTCCTTTTCAATTAGTATTTGTTTATTTCTTTTTATTGCCTTAGTAGTTTGGCTAGGATTTCTGATACAATGTTATATAGTTATGGTGAGAATGATGGACATCTTTATAGATGGAAAGCACTTACATTTCAACATAGTATAATGTTAAATGTACATACATATTATATATGCATATGTAATAGATTATATATTCTTGACATTCTTACCAAATGTAGACAGTTTCTTTCTATTTCTAGTTTGTTCAGAGATTTTATTATGAGTGGGGTTTATTTATCAAATATATTCTCTGTATCTATTAAGTTGATTATATGCTTTTTCCTTCTTATTCTATTAAATTTAATATAAATAATGTTAACAGAAATCGTTTGCTTTTAAGATGTTAATCCAGTCTTGAATCCTTGGAATAAACACCATCTATTGTTATGAATTGTGTTATTCAAAGAACTTGTCCATTTTCATAAAATTATTGAATTTATTGACATAAATTTCTTCATAGTATCCGCTTATTGGCTTTTTATTGTCTATGGGATCTATAGTCAAGTTCCTGTTTTCATTTCTGCTATTAGAAATTACGTTTTCTCTCTTTTTTCTTTTTCTTCTCTTTCTTGCCAGGGTTTATTAGGGTTTTCAAGAAATTCACTTTTGGCTTTGCTTTTTTTTTTTTTTTTCTTTTGTATATTAATTCTTTATTTAATTTATTTTGGCTCTTATGATATCTCTTTTCATTTAATATTCTGTTCTTTTATTTGCTTATTGTGAAGAATACTTAGTTCATTAATTTTAATACTTCCTTTGTTTTAAGATGGAGTCACGTTCTGTGGCCCAAACTGGGGTGCAATGGTGTGATCTTGGCTCACTGCAACCTCCACCTCCTGGGTTCAAGTGATTCTCCTCCCTCAGCCTCCTGAGTAGCTGGGATTTCAGGCATCTGCCACCACACCAGGCTAATTTTTAATACTTTTCTCTTTTTCTATGCATTTAGCCTATAAACATCTTTTCAAGTATAACCTTAGCTGCATTTTACAATAGTATTTTAACTTGTATTTAGTTCAATATAGTTTCTACTTTCTATTTTAATATTTCTTTGATTGTGAGTTATGTAGAAATATATTGCTTGATATCCAAAAACATGGTTTAGTTTTCACTTTGAAACTCTTTAATTTTATTTATGCTCTATTAAATTTTTGACAACTGATTTGATATTTGTAACATAAATATCTTAAATATTACACTATTGACAAAAACAATCAGTGCTGAAAATCATTAGTATATATTTTATTCATGATGCATTCATTCCACATTTATTGAGCGTGTGCTAGATACAAGCACTGTACATGCTAGTGACTAAGTGAGGGATTCAAAGGGAATGTATGGACCCTGCCCTTGCCCTAGGGGAACTCACAACCTACTGAAGTGACAATCCCAGGAAAGGCAGTGTTCACTGATTCTCCTTAGCTTTGTTCTTTTCAACTATAGCCACCAAATTAAAATGTTAATGATAAAACCTCACAAGCGTTGAGTGAGGTAAAAATTCTCATATACAGCTAAATGTTGACTGCCTTATGGTTGCTCTATAAGGCTCACAGATAATACCATAGCAGGGATAAGCTTAAACGTGCGAGAATTTTTTTTTTCTGTAACTGAAACTTATTTGTATTCAAAGTCCCCATTTAGCTGCAGTGACAAAAATCTTATCAATGGGAGGCCTCTTCATCAGAAAGTCAGAAACATTGACTGAAGCATAGTCATCAGTGGGCTGTGGATTCTCCAAGGCTCCTCTGCACAGCCTCTGCCCTGGAGGTTGTGGGAGGGTGGGAGGGCATTCCCAAACAGTCTCTCCTTCCCCTGAAGTGGGGAAGGAGGGTACATGAGTCTCATTCTAATTCCTCCTCTCTTAATCTTGATTTTGTTTTTCTTTTTTGCCTTAGATGATGGTACTCCTTCCAGCCCAGGATTTTTGCTTCAGGGGCACCTGCCATAACTCATTTTTGCGGATGAAGAATTTGAGGCTTCAGATTAGGTGAATGGCTTGGAAAACCACAGGGAGAAGGAGCACAGTAAGAATCTGGCCCATAGTAAATGTCTAACAAACATTTGGCTGTCAGTACCGGCGCTCCCCAGCTGGTGTTATTTTTCATATGTGAGCAGGCTAATTCAGAGTATTATTTCAGGGAACAAATACTTGAATTACTTATATGTCCAAGGTGCCAAGGTTACAGGGAATTAACTAGATAAAGTCTCTGGCCTTACTGGGCTTACATTATATAGAAAGGCAAGTAAGAGACAATAAATAGGTTAAAAAAAAAAAAAAGAGAAAAACAAGGTAATTTCAACCACAACTGGTGCCAGAATACTTTCCCTCTAGGGTGCCCCAGGATTCTCTTTGGCCTCTGTCATTGGATATCACAGGAAGCAACTCTGGTAGCTGGCCCTTCCCTCTCTTCCTGCAAAACCTGACAGACCATTTATTTCTCTGTCTGACATACCTTTCTTTTCTCTTGTCCTGGGAGCATTTACCAGGCACAGGCTCCAGCATCCCACCCAGCATCCTCTAGTTACTTTCTGTTATCGATTTCCTACTTAATTTCTTATGTTGAAAGAACATACTATATAATTTTCATTTTTAGAAATGTGATTTGTTTTATGGCCAGCATATGGCTTATTTTGGTAAATATTCCTTGTAAACTTGAGAATAATGTGTATTTTGAAGTAGTTAGGTAAAGTAATTTTTATGTATAATGTATATCAGTGAGGGTGCTTTTGTGCATAGTGGTGTTCAAACATTTGCAAATACCTACACTGATTTTTTTTTCTTCTATCATTGTTTTTTTCCTTTCTTTTTTTTTTTTTTTTTGAGATGGAGTATCACTCAGTTGCCCAGGCTGGAGTGCAGTAGCACAATCTTGGCTCACTGTAACCTCCGCCTCCCGGGTTCAAGTGATTCTCCTGCCTCAGCCTCCTGAGTAGCTGGGATTACAGGCATGTGCCAACAAGTTCAGATAATTTTTGAATTTTTAATAGAGATGGGGTTTCACCATATTGGTCAGGCTGGTCTCAAACTCCTGACCTCAAGTGATCCACCTGCTTCGGCCTCCTAAAATACTGCAATTACAGCCATGGGCCACCGCCCCTGGCCTCTTCTATCATTTTCTAAATTGAGTTACATCCAAATATTTTCTTGGATTTTCATATTCCTCCTCTTAGTTTTTCTGATTTTGGCTGTATTTTTAGTGCATGTTATTAAGAGCATACACACATAGAACTGCCATACCTTTTTGTTGAATTATTAAAGTCTGCTGTATCTGGTATCGGTTTGCTATACCACATTTCTTTTACTGAGTTTTATGTGAAGTGTGTGTGTGTATAATATTCTTTTAATGTTTCCTGTGTCCTCGTTTTAAAAGCATGTCTCTTGTAAGATAACCAAACTATAGACACACACACACACACACACACACACACACACACACAGACACACACACACACACACACACACGATTTTCTTGGAATTTTTCCCACTTAATAAATAAAAGGAAAAGTTTCTTGAGGAAGCCACTCTACTGATTTTTAAAATAATCCGTGTGGCTTCCTATCACCTACTTAACTGCCCTGTACTCTTAGCCACCATGCTGACTGTACCACTCTGGGAAGGGTAGGTGGGACAGGAAGGGCTGGGGAAGAACCTGAAGATGGAAATGGAAAAAAAGATCGTAGGCGAAGAAGAGAAGATGGAAAGAATGAGTGCCATTATGTTTTTAAAAGAATTTTTACCTCTACACCCTCTCTCCTGTCCTTTCGCAACTTCAGTTACATATATTTGGCCTTCTTGTGAATTCTTTACATTTCTTGCCCTCTCCTTTATTTTTCCATCTTTTTGTCTCACACTCCTTCTATGTATGTTCTTCTGACCTGTTTTCTAGTTCACTAATTTTCTCTTCTGTTATGTGTAATTTATTATTAAGCCTATTCATTGGTTTCTTAATTTTATTACTGTATTTCCAGTTTTCTCCAAAGCCTTATCATCTTCCAAAATACAGATCTCCTTCTCTTTCTCCTTCTTCTTCTTTACTTTAGGCTTTTCTTGATGCTGATTTTCATTTAGCTCACCCAAAGGACATTCATAGCAATAGCATAGAACGTAAAAGATAATATATAACCAATACTTAACAGAAAAATATTTTATATCTCGATTCTGTAGGAGTTTCTTTTCTTAATTAAGAAGGTGACTATGCCTAAATGGTGTCAGAACATCAGAGCAGATTGTCCAACTTGGTCAAATTTACTTAGGAACAAGAAAAGAAAAATGTCAAAGGATTGAAGCTTTTCTGTTTACTGAATATTAATGCTTTATAAGTCTTCTGTAGCAATTACATTATTTTCTCCTAGGGCATAGATAGATAGTAATTGTTTTATTTGTACAAAGTTTCACTTTCTAACTTTTACAAAAAATGCTTCTACTCTGAGTCCTCCCACAGTCCAAAGGCCTGAAAGTTCAAGCAGATGTTGATTCTCTGGTATTAATGACCTCTTTAAAGGTGTGTGTCTGACTGAAGCTGGACCAAGCAGAGCTCTGTCCTGGGATTTTATAATTTTGCTCTGGAGAGACAGGTCACAGGCTCCCTTTGATAATAGATATTGGAGATTCTGGCACTGATTGATGGAAATGCGCCCTATCCTGAAGAAGAAGCTAGTTCGTAGCAGATGCTAATGAAACCAAGAAACAGAAACAGAGTCACTTGAGGGCTCCGCTTCAGCTCTTTGGTTACCACAGTTAATAAATTCCTCTTTGCCTAATTTGGACTTTTGTCAGACACAGCCAAAAGAGTTCTGACTAAGGCGTCCTCTTTTTGTTTTGCTGAGGCCTGAAAATTACGGGGTGAATTTTATAGTTTGATCACTATGACTGAATCCAAAGGTATTTACACATTTCAAAGGCCTTTTAAAATTTCGCATCTATTCCTACAATAGAAGCAGCTTGGTATATTGAAGGAATGCCACTGATGAGGTTTGAAGACCCAGAAAACTACTTTTTCTCTCAGAACCTCCAATGTCTCACCTACAAAATGGGGATAAATATTTTCCTATGACACAATGTGTGGCGAGGGTTAATTGAATTAATACAACTGAAGAAATCTGAAAGAAAAGCAAGACAAGTATTATTTCAATTTGTTTGAGAGAAAACTCAGCTTCAGAGAATTCAATCAATTAAATGCCCACAGCACTGTGCACATTGTCAGCACCGGCCTTAGTTGTACATTATGAGCATCTCTACGAGTTCCGCAAGGCGTAGTAGACACTTGGCTCCTGTGAAGAGGAGGGAAGTGAGAAAGAAGTTAACATCCCCTGAGGCAAACGTCAAGCCTCCTAGTCCTTCAGGAAGATAAATCTGAGGCATGTTCCACACAGTTTCTCAGGGGGCCCCCACCATGATTTGAACCCCAGTGGTCCTAAGTGGTAACTGGCTAACTAAGGCATACTTTATTGCCTTTCCATATGTCACTCTCCCTACTCTCTTCCGCTTCCCACATTTTTCTCTCAAATAAAGTACTTTTGCTCAAGATGACATCGTCTCAGCCTCTGCTTTCAGGGGTTGCCAGAATAAGATATACTTATTGATTATCCAAATCAACAAAAATGAGAAAAAGCATTGACAACACTCATATTTATCAATCTTGAGTACTCATTGATCTCAAAAATAAGACTTGAACCCCCAGGACACTCAGGATTTTATTTGCATAAGCCACAGTAATTAAGAAATTCAATTTGGTTTTGAAATGGAGATTGATATATAGAAACACAACCCCATACACACATCCTCACGCAGTCTGTGGGAAGTGTTTCCAGATTATTCTTGTTTGTGGTATTTGTTGTGTGGTCCTAGTGGGGAAGAAGTAGTAAAGAGTCTTTGTTCACCTCAGATAAATTTATAAACTAACTGAATAGATGGTTAGCCAAGAGATGGGCTTTGTCTACAAGCCTGCTTATAAATAAAATGATGTTCTAATTTTTATTAACTAATAGGCAGTAAAACAGCAATAAAAAGAAGTATATTAGAATTAAACAAAGAGGGAGGTTCACGTCTCACTTTAAAGTGGTCAGCTGTTTTTCCCCAAAACCCCAAACAATCCTCTGTCTTTTCTCACCATTTTGCTTTAGAATTTACCACCAACCATTGGAGGAAAGTGAACTGTTTTTGACCTACATTTGTGATGAGTCTGGCATGATGTAATTCTGATTGTGCTGTCAAAGAAAATCACATATTCCACCCCCCCACACACAAATAATTATGTGTAAAACAAACGTGATTATCATTGTTAGTGTGGAAGGGTACTATTTAAAATTATGAATGAATATTTTTCCCTTTACATTTGCTTTTCCTCTTTGACCTTTACTCCTTTCAAGCAACTGGGCAGTTTCATGGAGAAAACACAAAGCAGAAACTAGAAAAAAAATAAACAAGTCTTTTTCTGAATGTTGCTCCTTTGAGAACTATGTTTAAGTCTATTTACAAATAAAATGCTTTTCTAATTTTTGTTAAGTAATAGCAAACAGTGAAACACTATGAAGAATAGTTCTAATAGAATTAAACATGGGAAGAAGTCCAGAGCTGGTTGTAAAGAAGCCAACTGTATTTTTTTTCCCACTAACTCCCAAACTAAATGTAACGTATCCACTTCCCTTCCTTAGAGAAACAAAAATTACTCATAATTTTGATGAAAGACATATAAGAAAATACTATATGAGAAAGAAAAACCCTCCTATCCCACAGACCTTGGAGTGAAAGTTTTTGGGGCCTGTGAGAAGAAAAAGATTCAGGAGAAGTGTGAAGAATGTGGATGTCAGTAGTTCAGGGTGAAAAGTCCTTTATCTTACTTCCATGATAGATAACCCCCACCAGCGCCACCCGCCCCACTACCCGCCAGAGGCAGAAAAACCAAACCAAACCAAACCCAGATGGCCTGCGGTTGGGGGTACATCCCAAAGGAGAAAAGATACTGCCTCCTTTCCTAGTTAAGAATCTGAGCAATGGCAAGGTCCCCCAAAACTGAATTGGCTGAGTGGTATATATAACCACACGAGACCTTAAAACAGACCAGCTAGGATTTCCACACTCTGTGGCAAGAAAAACGAACAATTCCTTTGTACCGAACAGGAACATGGAAGTCATGGAGGTTGTTGCTGGACCTGAGGGGTCTTGTGGCAGAAACCAAGCAAAGCTAGTGCAATACAGGAACCAATGACTGAGGCCCAGGAGGGATGCTGGACATCTCTGTGGATTCCAGGGTTCATAGCTGCTGACAAGAAAGCCACACCCCCTCCTGTGCCCCCAATACCTTGGCACTATGTAAACTCCCTGGAGCACATATACAACTCAGAGGAAAAATGGAGGGGCCACTAAGCTGGCTAACATGAAGTTTTCACCTCCCTGGAAAAGTTAGGACACAAAGTAGAAATTATGTTTAATTGTAGAAAATAAGGGATTTTTTTTTTGTATACTTGAAGATGCGTGAACATGTGAGGCACAAACTAATCATAATTTTGTTTTTAATAGAAATTTTGTTTTGTTAAATTCCATATTTATTCTTCCAACTAGACTTAAAAGCAAAAAAAAAGCTCCTTACAAAGAACATTAGTGTGACTTTTAAATTCTATTTAACAATTGTCAAATAAAAATAAACATGTTGAAGATTTAAAAGAAAATGATGTCTGCTTGTCTTTCTTTGACTTTTGCCTTTGCTATGCTGTAATAATGAAAGTTCTGTTCTGTACACTTAGGGCTAAAACTCACTTATTATCTCTGTGTTACTAAAAGCTTTTGGTTTGATTCTTTAGTGTCACGATGTGGAAAGATGGTTGCATTTTGCCTGACTCTTGTGTACCGTTTGACAACCTCCTACTCAGAGAGGATTGGGAGACTGGGCTCAGTAGTTATTGTGCTGTACAAAGGAAATTATTACAAAGAAATATTCATACAATAGGAAAGGAAAAATGAAATTCACAGATTTTGGCACAACATGAATTGATTTACTTCAGACAATGAATATCTTCATGTTAAGGTTATGTAATTAAAATCTTTTGCTTTAAATTCTTTCAAATGTTCTTTAAAGAAGTGAATTTTCTTTCATTAGGAAAATTAGAATAATCTCTGTACTCCCACACCTCTGTATGTATAACTACTGCTTACATTATGATAATTATGCCTAAGAAATGTCAGCCCTAATTTATCCCTCTATGGGCCAACCCTCCCACCTCCATTTCTGTGCATACATTCATTTTATAAATTGCTTTTTCAGGTTCTCTAATGTAAATCAATGGCATTGAAGTCCATAATTAATGGCCTCCCTGTATTCATCCCCTTTGCAAAGTGACCTTGCAGATTCTTCCATCAAGAGGTAAGTCTATTGCCTTACTCCCTTAATCTGGGCTAAACCTCGTGCCTTGTTTTGGTCAATAGAATGTGACAGAAGAGCTAAGGTGCCACTTTTGAGCTTAGGCTTTAGGCAGTCATGAGTGCTTCTGCTTTTTCTCTTGAAACCATGCCACTGCCATGTGAATAAGCCTAGGCCAACTTGTGAAGGATAAGAGACTATGTGGAAGAAAGCCCCATTATTCCGTCTAGAAGCCAGCCCAGAGTTAGATGATCCCTAAATGTGTGAGACAGTCCACCCAAGACCAGAAGAGCTGCCTACTAGACCCATGGCTGATTCAGATGCATGAGTGAATCTAGGCAAGAATCCAAGTTACCCTGATGACTCCCAATATGTGCATTTGTTTGAAGCCACTTAGTTAGTATTGGGGCTTGTTTGTTATGCAGCAGAGCTGACTAATGCATCTAATAATTAGTGTTTTCTTCAAACATTTCATTTTACCCTATGATTTCTTAAAAGTCCTTGGATATTTGGACACAGATTTATAATTTGTGTAATATTTTATAACATTGCATTGAGATTTTTCATGTGAACTGGGTGTGTGGGGTATTCCTTTCAGTATTTATTTATGTTGTATTTATGTGGCATTTGTATTAGTCATCTTGGGATGCCATAACAAAATATCATAGGCTCTTTGTGTAGCCTAGTTTGGCTTAATAAAAAGTAGTTAATTCTCAGAGTTCTGAAGTTTGGGAAGCACATTATCAGGGTACAGGCCAGTTTGGGTCCCGGAGAGGGCTCTCCTCCTGGCTTGATGACAGCTGCCTTCTCACTACGTCCTCCTCACGTGGTGAAGAGAGAGAGAGGGAGAGAGGAAGGCAGGGGGCGGAGAGAGAGAGAGAGAGAGAGGAAGGCGGGGGGCGGAGAGAGAGAGAGAGAGAGAGAGAGAGAGAGAGAGAGAGAATGAGAGAATGCTCTGATATCTCTTCTTATAAGGACAGTAATTCTACCAGATTAGGATCCCAACTTTATGACTGCATTTAACCTTAATTACTTTCTTAATCTGAATGCAGTCACATTAAAGATAGGAAATTCAGCATATACATTTATACATTTAGGGAGACACAATTCTGTCCACAACAGCATCTGAAGAGATCATATTTTTGCAATTGCAAATTATGCCGCTACAAACGTGCTTGTGCGAGTATCTTTTTTGTATAATGACTTTTCCTCTGGGTAGTTACCTAGTAGTGGGATTGCTGGAGAAAATGGTAGATCTACTTTTAGTTCTTTAAGGAATCTCTGCATTGTTTTCCGTGGTGGTTGTACTAGTTTAAATTTACACCAACAGTGTAAAAGTGTTACCTTTTGCCACATCCATGCCAACATTTATTATGGTTTGATTTTTTGATTATGGCTATTCTTGCAGGAGTGAGGTGGTAACGCATTGTGGTTTTGATCTGCATTTCCCCACTATCAGTTAGTGATGTTGAGCATTTTTCCATATGTTTGTTGACCATTTGTATATCTTTTTTGACAATTGTCTATTCATGTCCTTAGCCCACTTTTTGATGGGATTGGTTGTTCTTTCTTGCTGATTTGTTTGAGTTCTTTGTAGATTCTGGATATTAGTCCTTTGTCAGATGTAAAGATTGTGAGGATTTTATCCCACTCTGTGGGTTGTCAATTCTGCTGATTATTTCTTTTGTTGTGCAGATGGTTTTTAGTTTAATTAAGTCCCATCTGTTTATCTTGGTTTTTGTTGCATTTGTTTTTGGGTGTGTGGTCATGAAGTCTTTGCCTAAGCCCATGTCTACAAGGGTTTTCTGATGTTGTCTTCTAGAATTTTCATGGTTTCAGGTCTTAGATTTAAGTATTTGATCCATCTTGAGTTGATTTTTGTATAAGGTGAGAGATGAGGACCCAGTTTCCTGCATGTGGCTTGCCAATTATCCCTGCACCATTTGCTGTTTTCCCCATTGTATGTTTTCATTTGCTTTGTTGAAGATCAGTTGGCTCTATTTGGCTTTATTTCAGGGTCCTCTATTCTATTCCATTGGTCTATGTGCCTGTTTTTATACCAGTGCCATGCTGTTTTGGTGACTATGGCCTTATACTATAGTTTGAAGTTGGGTAATGTGATGCCTTCAGATTTGTTCTTTTTGCTTAGTCTTGCTTTGGCTATGCAGATTCTTTTTTGGTTCCATACCAATTTTAGGATTTTTTTTTCTGGTTATGTGAAGAATGATGGCAGTATTTTAATGGAAATTGCATTGAATTTATAGGTTCCTTTTGGCAGTATGTTCGTTTTCACAATATTGATTCTACCCATCTATGAATATGAAGTGTGTTTCCATTTGTTTATGTAGTCTGTGATTCTTTCAGCAGTGTTTCATAATTTTCTTTGTAGAGCTCATTCACCTCCTTAGTTAGGTATATTCCTAAGTATTTTGTTTTATTTTTTGCAGGTATTATAAAAGCAGTTGAGTTTTGATTTGATCATCAGCTTGGTCACTGTTGGTATATAGCAGAACTACTGATTTGTGTACATTAATTTTGTATCCTGAATCTTTGCTGAATTCTTTTATCAGTTCTAGGAGCTTTTTGGAGGAGATTTTAGGGTTTTCTAAATCATATCATCAACAAACAGTAACAGTTTGACTTCCTGTTTACTAATTTAGATGCCCTTGATTTCTTTCTCTTGTCTGATTACTCTGGGTAGGACTTCCAGTACTATGTTGAATAGAAGTGGTGAAAGTGGGTATCCTTGTTTTGTTCCATTTCTCAGGGGGATGCTTTCAACTTTTCCCCATCAGTATAATGTTGGCTGTGGGTTTGTCACAGATGGCTTTTATTACCTTAAGGTATGTCCCTTCTGTGCCAATTTTTCTGAGGGTTTTCATCATAAAGGGACACTGGATTTTGTCAACTGCTTTTTCTGCATCTATTGAAGTGATCATGCGATTTTTGTTTTTAATTCTGTTTATGTGATGTATCACATTTATTGACTTGTGTATGGTAAACCATTCCTGCGTCCCTGGTATGAAACCCACTTGATCATGGTGGATTATCTTTTTGATATACTGTTGGATTTGGTTAGCTACTATTTTGATGAGGATTTTTATATTTATGTTTATTAGGAATATTGATCTCTAGTTTTCTTTTTTGGTTATGTCTTTCACTGGTTTTGGTATTAAAGTGACACTGGCTTCATAGAATGATTTAAGGAGGATTCCCTTTTTCTGTATCCTGTGGAATAGTGTCAATAGTATTGGTACAATTCTTCTTTGAATGTCTGATAGAATTCAGTTATAAATCTGTCTGGTCCTGGACTTTTTCTTTGGTGGCAATTTTTAAATTACCATTTCAATCTCGCTGCTTGTTATCAGTCTATTCAGAGTTTCTCTATCTTCATGGCTTAATCTAGGAGGTTTGTATATTTCCAGGAATTTATTGACCTTCCCTAGGTTTTCTAATTCATGTGCATAAAGGTGTTCATATTGGCCTTGAATAATCTTCTGTATTTCTGTGGTATAAGTAATAATATCTCCCATTTTGTTTCTAATTGAGCTTACTTGGATCTTCTTTCATGTTTTCTTGGTTTATCTTGCTAAACGTCTATCAGTTTTATTTATCTTTTCAAAGAACCAGCATTTTGTTCATCTTTTGTATTTTTTGTTTGTTTGTTTCAATTTCATTTAGTTCTGCTCTGATCTTTGTTATTTCTTTTTTTCTGCTGAGTTTGGGTTTGGATTGTTCTTGTTCCTCCAGTTCCATGAGGTGTGACCTTAGATTGTCTATTTGTACTCTTTCAGAATTTTTGATGTAGTGATTTAATGCTATGAACTTTCCTCTTAGCAACATTTTTGCTATATCCCAGAGGTTTTATAGGTTGTGTCACTATCATTGTTCAGTTTAGATAATTTTTTATTTCCATCTTGATTTCATTATTGACCCAAAAATCATTCAGGAGCAAGTTATTTTATTTTCATGTGTTTGCATGGTTTTGAGGGATCCTTTTGAAGTTAATTTGCAATTTTATGGCACTGTGGTCTGAGAGAGTACTTGATTTAATTTTGATTTTCTTAAATTTACTGAGACTTGTTTTGTGGCATATCATATGATCTACCTTGGAGAATGTTCCATGTGCTGATGAACAGAATGTATGTTCTGCAGTTGTTGGGTAGAATGTTCTGTAAATATCTCTTAAGTTCATTTGTTGTAGGGTATAGCTTAAGTCCACTGTTTTTTTTGTTGACTTTCTGTCTTGATGACCTGTCTAGTGCTGTCAGTGGAGTGTTAAAGTCCCCTACTATTGTTGTGTTGCCATCTATCTCATTTCTTAGGTCTAGTAGTAATTGTTTTATAAGTTTGGGAACTCCAGTGTTAGGTGTATATATATATATATATTTAGAATTGTGACATTAATGTTTTCTTGTTGGCCTAGTCCTTTTATCATTATATAATTTCCCTCTTTGTCTTTTTTAGCTGCTGTTGCCTTGAAGGCTTTTTTTTCGCATGATGTAAGAATAGCTACTCCTGCTCACTTTTGGTGTCCATTTGCATGGAATATCGTTTTCCAACCCCTTTTCTTAAGTTTATGTGAGTCCTTGTGGGTTAGATAAATCTCCTGAAGACAGCAGAAACCTGGTTGGTGAATTCTTATCCATTCTACCATTCTGTATCTTTTAAGTGGAGCATTTAGGTTATTTACATTCAATGTTAGTATTGGGATGTGAGGTACTATTCTATTCATTGTGCTATTTGTTGCTTGAATACCTTTTTAAAAAAATTATTTATTCTGTTTTTGTTTTATAGGTTCTATGAGATTTATGCTTTAAGTATTTTCTATTTTGGTGTATTTTGAGGATTTATTTCAAAATTTACAGCTCCTTTTAGCAGTTCTTGTTGTGCTGGCTTGCTAGTGACAAATTCTCTCAATGTTTGTCTGGAATAGACTGTATCTTTCCTTCGTTTATGAAGCCTAGTTTCACTGGATACAAAATTCTTCACTGATAATAGTTTTGTGTAAGGACCCCAATCCCTTCTAGCTTGTAGGGTTTCTGCTGAGAAATCTGCTGTTGCTCTGATAGGTTTTCCTTCATAGGTTACCTGATGGTTTTGCCCCACAGTTTTTAAGATTCTTTCCTTCATCTTGACTTTAGATAACCTGATGACTAAGTGCCTAGGTGATGATCTTTTTGTGATGAGTCTCCCAGGTGTTCTTTGAGCTTCATGTATTTGGATGTCTAGATCTCTAGCAAGGCTGGGGAAGATTTCCTCGATTACTCCCTCAAATATGTTTTCCAGACTTTTAGATTTCTCTTCTTCCCCAGGAACACTAATTATTCTTAGATTTGGGTACTTAACATAGTCCTAAATTTTTGGAGGCTTTGTTCATTTTTAAAAAATTCTTTTCACTTTATCTTTGACGGATTATGTACATTGAAAGCCTTGGCTTCAAGCTCTGAAGTTCTTTCTTCTGCTTATTCGATTCTATTGTTGAGACTTTCAGTGCATTTTGTATTTCTTTAAGTGCGTCTTTGATTTCCAGAAGTTGTGATTACTTTTTATTTATGCTATCTATTTCATGACGATTTTTCCTTTCATATCCTGAATCATGTTTTTGATTTCTTTAAGTCGGACTTCACCCTTCTTTGGTGTCTCCTTGATTAGCTTAATAATTAACCTTCTGAATTATTTTTCTGGCCTCAGAGATTTTGTCTTGGTTTGGATCCATTACTGGTGAGCTGGTGTGATCTTTTGGGGCTGTTGAAGAACCTTGTTTTGTCATATTACCAGAATTGTTTTTCTGGCCCCTTCTCATTTGGGTAGACTGTGTCAGAGGGAAGATCTGGGACTCAAGGGTCATTGTTTAGATTCTTGTGTCCCACAGGGTGCTCTTTTGATGTGGTATTCTCCCCCTTCCCCTAGGGATGGGCCTTCCTGAGAGCAAAACTGCAGTGATTGTTTTGGTTCTTCTGAGTCTACCCACCTAGCAGAGCTACCAGGCTCTGGGCTGGCACTGGGGAGTGTCTGCAAAGAGTCTTGTGATGTGATCCATCTTCAGGTCTTTCAGCCATAGATACCAGCACCTGCTCTGGTGGAGGTAGCAAGGGTGAGAAGTGGACTCTGTGAGGGTTCTTGGTTGTATTTTTGTTTAGTGTGCTAGTTTTGTGTTGGTTGGCCTCTAGCCAGGAGGTGGTGCTTTCAAGAGTGTATCAGCTGTGATACTACAGGGAGGATGCAAACTTGTCCTAGGGTTGCCTGGTTAAGTATTCAGGTTTCTCAGGTGGTGGGCAGGACCAAGAGATGATGTCCCTTGTCTTCAGCAACCAGGGTGGGTAGAGAAAGACCACTAGGTAGGGGCAGGGATAAGCATGTCTGAGCTCAGACTCTCCTTGGGTAGAGCTTGCTATGACTGCTGTGGGGGATGGGGTGTGGTTCCAAGGCCAGTGGAGTTGTATTCCCAGGGAGATTATGGCTGCCTCTGCTTCATCATACAGGTCATCAAGGAAGTAGGGGAAAGCTGGCAGTTCACAGGCCTCACACTGCTCCCATGCAGCCCACTGTCCTAAAGGCTGATCTCACTCCCACTGTGCCCTCCAATAGCACTGAATATATTTCCAGGCAGCCAGTGAACAGGGCTGAGAACTTGCACTGGACTGCCAGCCTCCCTTCTGAGAAAGCAAGCAGACTCTCGGTTTTTTGGAGTCTCAGGGAGCCTACAGCATCGATCCAGTTCCTTTAAAGCCTCTGTGGATTCTCTCAGCTTTCCTGGTATCTTCCTGTGGTAATTTTTGGAGCCAAAACTCACGATGTGAGTCTCCATATGCTTCTCTGTCTGTCCGAGTGGGAGCTGCCAGCTAGTTTTGCCTCCTATCCTCCATCTTCCCTATTACCTGTTGCTAACATCTTATTTTTGTTCCCTATAAATGACTAGCAGCAGTTTGCCGTAGGGCCTAGGATACCTCTTTAAATTTTCTTTTTCTTTTTCTTTTTGTCCCTGTCAGTCAGAATGGGGTACTTTCTAAGTGCTCACACCAGTGATGGCAGCTAGGTAGGGTTGTGTGTGTGTTTGTGTATGTGTGTGTGTGTGTTTTACCTTTTTTGAGGACATTACAATTTGAATTTGGCCTCTTGACCTGTACCTTCTCTTTATTTCACTTTCTGACAGAAATGAAGAGTGATCAATATTTTAGAGATACTGTAACTTTATTTTCTTCCAAATATCTGACAGTTTACATTTTTGATTTGAACATTTATCTAGATAGTCTTATAAAGGAGAAATAACATATTTAATTATATATTTATTTAACTTTAATTTGGGTAAAAGAAAAAAGATATGAAATATATTCTTTTCTGGTAAATCTTTTAAATATGATATTAGTCTTCATGGATTTATGATTTGGATTAATTAAATTAATCTCTTTAAACTTTCAGAAATATAGTTAAAAATACTCTTTCCTGTAAGGCAAATAAAAATGGTTCTTAGATTATGAAGCTCAACACCTAAAAAGCTTAGGGTGGAATATCAAGTAAGAGGTCTAAAAGAGAAAGACTCATTTCATGGGAGTCTAGTTCTATTTCTGTAGAGATTTCTGAATGTACTTGTTGAAGGCCTTTTTTTTCCTGCTACTCTATTAATGGGGAAGCTATTGATGACCTGATGTGGATAGGAACAATGGAAATTTTAGGACAAAGAGGATGAAGATTAATGAAGAAAAAAATATATTTCATTGATAGACTTGCTCTTGCATGAGCTTGGAATGGGCTGACTTACAGGACAAAGCTCACATCTGTATAACTTGATTTTTGTTATATGTATAATCACTTATCTTGCCAGGATGTCTTGGACATCAACAGGTGCCACACACAGGACCCCCCCTCTGCCAATGTGTGTCACTCAACTGTCTCCTATTGATCACTGAAGAGCTAGGATAATTTATAAGAATACAGCCATGTGTTGGCAGCCTTCCTGACTCTCCTGTATTCTTCCTGACTCTTCCTGACTCTTCAGCCTTTCCCTATTAATTTTAGCTTTATTTCCTTAAACTTGAAATATATCCAAGGCTCTCTCATATATGTAAGTAAGCAATGACAAGAAACCAAAAAAGCCAAAAAGGCTTTCTTCATGCTTCAGGGAATTATCTTAATTATTTTTGTTTGTCCCTATTTCTTTTTTCCCTACTCACTCATTAATCTGGTTTCTCCCTCTGCTATGGTCCGGCACACACATTCTAGTAAGGCTACCCACTCCTAGGTCTTTAGGGACCTTTAGTATGGTGAATCCAATGGACAGTGCTCAGATATCTTCATACTTCACTTTTCTGCAGCATTTGATACTACTTAAAATTTGTTACCATTCTATTTCTTTTGTAGAATTCTTTTCTTCCATCTGCCTCTTAAATGTTGACATTCTGTGGTTTACTCCTTGGTTCTTTTTCCTTACTTCCTAAAGCTTTCTTGAGTGATCTAATAGATACCCTGCTATAATGCCAGTGACTCCTACAATGTCTCTATCCCAAGGTCCAAGCCTATGTTTCTTATTACTTATTAAGCTGCTCTCTATGGATATCTAATAGCTAAATTAAATATACTAGGTCTAAAATGAAAATATTTTTCTCCCTAAATTTGTTTATTCACAAAACTTTTATAAAATATTGCTTAATAATAATACTGTTCATTCAGTAACCCATGAAAATTCAGAATATTACTGTTAAATTTCACCTGATCATCAACTGATCATCAGCTACTCCCTCTATTACTGCACATATGCATTCCCGATCTCCTCCCATCTGTGTTGGGGATCCCCAAGACCACTCTCTAAGTTCTTTGATTTGCTAGAATGACTTGCAGGACTCAGCATATAGTTGCATTCATGAATAAGATTTATTATAGCTAAAAGATACAAAACAAAATCTACAAAGGGAAATGGTGCAGGAAGTGAAGTCTGAGAGGAAGCCAGGTACGAACTTCCAAGAGTCCTCTCCCTGTGGAGACACGTAGGACATGGTTAATCTTTTCAGCATTAATTTCAGACAACATATATGAAGGTTGTTTACCAGGCAAGCTTATTAGAGACCCAGTGCCCAATGTTTTTTGTAGTTGACTGGTCATGCAGACACCCTCTGTCTTTTACTTACCAAAATGCCAAGTTCTCAGAAGGAAATCAGGTGTTCCCTGACCAACCACACTGTTTGTATAAACAATTTAGGCAGAGTCATTTTAATAAGTTAGGGAATGCTTAAGACCTTGAAATCCAACTTCCCAGACACAGGCCAAAAGCTAATCTTGTAAGTGGCTCTTTCTGAGAATGCCATCCTCAGGCTTGCTATGTAAACTCTCTTCTGTACACTACTGTTTGTATTGAATGTCTTTGTAAGAAACATATCAGTTCTTTGGCTAAATGTTTTTAATCTTCATTAACTGTACTACAAAGTCCAACCTCCCATTCAATGATGCGTCTCAAAGGTCTATAATGGAGCCTAGAGCATGGCAGACACTCTATATACTTCATAATTGATTTGAAAACATACAAATTCCTCATAATTTTGTCGTGTTCCACATTTCCACTGTCATCTCTTATCTGTCCCCAAAGCATACTCCATGTTGCAGACTTTCCAAAGACTGTTCTTCCCAAGTTTTCTCACATTTGTCAGCTGTTTGCAAGGGAAATTTCTTTCTAGAGTACTCTTCCCTCCCTTAGCTACTAGGCCAAGTTAAGCCTCAGCTGAAGGGTTAGCTCCTATTCTTTCATGCCTTATGATGTTCTCCAGGTAGAGTTAGGTATGCTGTCTGCACATCTATGATATGGCCTTCATCAGTTTAGAAGATTTAAGAACACGTGTAATGAGCATGAATAGGTGTTTTCATGTGGTAGGTCAATGGGTCATCTATATACATTGCCACGGGGTGGTATTCATTTATTTGCCTGGTGACCTTGCCACAGTGCAGAGTCAGACCCTGAGCTATGTGTGCTCAGAATCCAGCCTCAACCACGTCTCTGTTAATAAGAATGATTGGATGTAAAGATGCTAACTCACACTAAGAGACCTCACAGAGGCCATTCTGTCAACTTAAAATGAGAAATATCTGTGAAACTGACATGACATTCACATTTGTCTGTTAAGTACCTTTGCTCTCTGTATTTAAGCTATAGTGAAAACCAAACTATCAGGGAGATGCTTGATGAGCATGGAATCAGAACAAGGAGATTTATATTCATTGTGTAATTTCAATATTTTTTGACATTAAGCTCCAATAACTGGACACAACTACCTCAGCAACAGGGATGTGCCTTCAGGCAGAGCAGATAATCCTGTAAACGTCATAAAACTCTTCTTCTGGGTAGTTCCTTTGGTAGTTGGAGTAAAACTATTGACCTTTCCCCCTTTTCCCCTGTATATGACTTTCTTTTTCTCTGTATATTTAAATGGCTGAAGTACCCCCTGTCTAATTGGCAGATTCTTTCTGATTGTAGTGTATTTAAAACAGATAATAGTCTGAATTTTACTGACCTGAAGTTCAGTCTGTTTCTTTAAGCATAGTTTCCAAATCTCTGTTCTGATAGATTGTGTTGATTTTTGAGGCAAAATTTTTTTTTCTTATTTTCTATTATTTTCTGGATATGAGGTGACCCCTGCATTGTGAATGCTTATTTATTTTACATTATTGATTTATCAAAAAACCTGTTTCTTTCTACAGGTCAGGGACTATAAATTCCTAATCCTGGTGTCCCAATCCCTAAACCAGAATTGGATTACAGACAAATATGTTGCATAAATGAATGTGAGTTGACAATTTTCTTTGGTGGTAAAGCGATGTTAATTTTCATTGGTATTTTAAACTATCCTTAAGTAAAAGTGTTATTTTGCAGTCTGTAATTATTTTAACATTTTAGAAATTGTGATTTTTTTGTATGTTTTCTGCAATTCAGCTTCCTTTTCAGGAAGTGTTATTCCATCAGTCAATAATGTATTGATACAGAGAAAAAAAAGTGGTTAAAAGCAAGGCTATTACCTTATAATTTATGGCATTACAATATTCACATGCTAAAATTATGCAATAAACTTTGATAAATAATACTTGGCTTAGCAGTAGTATAGCATTATTTGTTAAATTTCTTAAGTTGGAAATAGCCAGACATGTGTGATATCAATGGGACCCTAACTTTGAATTATTCTGATTACCAAGATTTCCGAAAGCCACGAATATTTTTCTGACAAAGGAAGCAGATCAATTATTCTAAATAAAAGCCATAATGTTTATCAATTTTAAATGGTTTATATGTGACAAGTTTATTCTAGGATGGTCAGGTATTTAGGCCTGTGTTTTACAGTCAGTTTATCTTGCAGTTTATACTGGAATGTTAGAGCTTGTCAGGTATTTATGAGGTTTTTCTTCGTGGGGGTTTTTTGGAATCTTTATAGTCACTGTAGCCATTTTACTGCAGGTGAAATACAATAGCTAACAAGCATCATATACAATAGACTGTTGTCTACTTTATCTACAAAGTAGTGGACTAAGTAAAAATGAAAATAGACAATTAAAATATCTATTAACTAAATTGGGACATGATAAGAGAACGAATGAATGGCTTGCACGATTAAATGAATGCATGTTAACACTGAATATACATGAAAGTAAAAGAGGATCACCACTGGATAAATTGTTGAGATGACTGAAAAGAGGGAGTGGGGCTTAATATAAGACCTTAATTGATAAAATTCAACATCACTTCATGTTAAAAACTCTCAATAAACTAGGTATTAATGGAACATGTCTCAAAATAATAAGAGCTATTTATGACAAACCAACAGCCAATATCATATTAAATGGGCAAAACCTGGAAGCATTCCCTTTGAAAACCGGTACAAGACAAAGATGCCCTCTCTCACCACTCTTACTCAACATAGTATTGGAAGTTCTGGCCAGGGCAATCAAGCAAGAGAAAGAAATAAAATGTATTCAAACAGGAAGAGGGGAAGTCAAGTTGTCACTGTTTGCAGATGACATGATTTTATATTTAGAAAACCCTATCATCTCAGCCCCAAAACTTCTTGAACTGATAAGCAATTTCAGCAAAGTCTCAGGATACAAAAATCAATGTGCAAAAATGACAAGCATTCCTTTACACCAACAATAGGCAAGCAGAGAGCCAAATCATGAATGAACTCCCATTCACAATCACTGCAAAGAGAATAAAATACCTAGGAATACAGCTAAAAAGGGATGTGAAGGACCTCTTCAAGGAGAATGCCAAACCACTGCTCAAGGAAGTAAGAGAAGACACAAACAAATGGAAAAACATTCCATGCTCATGGATAGGAAGAATCAATATTGTGGAAATTATCATACTGCCCAAAGTAACTTATAGATTCAATGCTATTGACATTCTTCACAGAATTAGAAAAAACTATTTTAAAGTTCATATGGAATCAAAGAAGACCCCATATAGTCAAGACAATCCTAAGCAAAAAGAACAAAGCTGGAGGCATCCCGCTACCTGACTTCAAACTATACTACAAAGCTACGGTAACCAAAACACCATGGTACTAATACCAACACAGACGTATAGACCAACGGAGCAGAACAGAAACCTTAGAAATATCACCACACATCTATAACCATCTGATCTTCGACAAACCTGACAAAAACAAGCAATGGGGAAAAGATCTCCTATTCAGTAAGTGGTTCTGGGAAAACTGGGTAGCCATAAGCAGAAAACTGAAACTGGATCCCTTCCTTAAACCATATACAAAAATTAACTCAAGATGAATTGAAGACTTAAATGTAAAACCCCAAACCATAAAAAACCTAGAAGAAAACCTAGGCAATACGATTCAAGACATAGGCATGGACCAAGACTTCATGACAAAACGCCAAAAGCAATTGCATCAAAAGCCAAAATTGGCAAATGAGATCTAATTAAACTAAAGAGCTTTTTCACAGCAAAAGAAACTATCATCAGAGTGAACAGGCAACCTACAGAATGGGAGAAAATTTTTGCAGTCTACTCATCTGACAAAGGTGTAATACCTGTAATTTACGAGGAACTTAAACAAATGTACAAGAAGAAAATACACAACCCCATCAAAAAGTGGGCAAAGGATACGAACAGACACATCTCAAAAGAAGACATTTAGGTGGCCGACAAACGTATGAAAAATAGCTCAACGTCCCTGATCATCAGAGAAATGTAAATCAAAACCAGAATGAGATACCATCTCACACCAGTCAGAATGGCAATTATTAAAAAGTCAGGAAATGATAGATGCTGGCGAGGCTGTGGAGAAACAGGAACACTTTTACACTGTTGGTGGGAATGTAAATTAGTTCAACCATTGTGGAAGATAGTATGGCGATTTCTCAAGAATCTGGCACCAGAAATACCATTTGACCCAGGAATCTCATTACTAGGTATATACCCAAAGGATTATTAATCAGTCTGCTATAAAGACACATGCACACCTATGTTTGTTGCAGCACTATTTACAATAGCAAAGACACGGAACCAACACAAATGCTCATTGTGATAGACTGGATAAATAAAATGTGGTACAAATATACCATAGAATACTATACAGTCATAAAAAGCAATAAGATCATGTCCTTTGCAAGGACATAGATGAAGCAGGAAGCCATCATTCTCCACAAACTAACATAGGAACAGAAGCCAAACACTGCATGTTCTCACTCATAAGCTGGAGTTGAACAATGAGAACACGTGGACACAGGGTGGGGAACAACACACACCAGGACCTGTTGGGGATGGGGGTGAGGTGAGGGAACTTAGAGGCTGAGTCAATAGGTGTAGCATACCACCACTGTACATGTATACTTATGTAACAAACCTGTACATTCTGTTTTTTTTTTTGTTTTCTCTGCCTGATTATATAGTGCTGGGACCTGTATTTCATCTAGGAGTTCCAGAGAAAGGATCAATTGACAAGCATGACACTATGATAATATATCAAAATATAACTGTCAAATCTATAGAGAAATGGTGGGAAGGGTGTTTATTTCTCACCTAAGTTGAAATTAATGGTGTCTGCCTTTTCCCTACACTGTGAGTAAAAAATGTACTTTTCCAATCCTGTTCCAGAGAAAGGATGAAGAACTTGCTACCTGTGTTGCAGGTCATTCCTCTTGGTGAATCTGGTGTTTGTTTTCCATGGCAAAGGGTCTGAATTAAAATTAATGACAAGTGGAAAGAAGGTGCAGTAATTGCTGATGCAAAGAGAGTAAATAAATAGATAATGCTAAAAGGGAAAGCTAACATTACCTCGCTTCGTTGTGAGATGGTGAGAGCAAGGGAATGATATTGTCTGTAGGCTGCATTTACACATGAACATGGGACTGACTACAAAATTTGTGGAGCCCAGTGCAAATAAAAATGTAAGGCATTTTGTTCAGAAATGATAAAGCATTGGTAGTCAATCAAGCATTAAACCAAGTAGGTCTCTTGTAAGCACGAGGCGCTGTATGACTGCACAGGTCTCAAGCTCTTGAAGCCAGCCCTGAATCCTAGAGGAAGGAATCTATTTGCCTGAAGAAATATACTCTTTTATTTGGAGCTAAAGGTCAAGAATGGATCCTAGCATTCAATATAGAGTTGGCTATGTGATGTACCTTGATGACCTTAAGGCCTTGTGGATGAGCACTTGGAATAATTCCATTTTGCTTTGTCTTTTGTTTTCATTTGATACATTATGTACACTACAGAGGACTCCTATTAGAAGGTAACATGGGGATTGTTGCTCCTGTATGCACACAAAAGACCTGTTCTATAACAGAGCCACTGTGTAACTATTAACCCAAGTGACAATCTGTTGAAAAGTGCCTGGAATGAGTGGACATAAAACATTCTCTCATGTTGCCTCGTGTTTATAGACATGTTCCTGTAAGTGGACACTGGTGGCTAAAATGAAAAACTGGAACCACTGTTTAGGGATGACACAGTGAAGTCATCTACATACTGCTGATAGCCCTGATACTCACCAAGGGCACCTATGAGAAACTCTATGGGATGTTCAAAGTGGAGTATATTTGAAAGTGACTATTAACTATGTGACACTGTCCTGGGACACTGATATCTGTGTTCAGATTTATTGGGAAAAGGGAAATGGAAATTTATGCAATTAAATTATACTCTAATACTAAGTCCTCAAAGACAATGAAACATTTGGTGGAAAAATAAACGTCAGTAAAAAAATGTTCTAAAAGGTAATTAGAATAAATTGGTACAGATCCACGTCCTAGAACAAACCACATTACCTTTAATGAAGAGAGCTGTATTGAGAAAAAAGATTTACTTGCCATATTGAATGCTGAAATGATGCTATTTCGGAAGAAAAGGAAAAGGATGGCAATTGGCCTGGACAAATAAGACAGCTTTAGAAAAACAGGTAAAACAAACTCAACAGATAGGCAGCCAGTTTGCTAGTGGGGCATAAATGGAGAACAGTATGCAGGCTGACCCCAGAGGGGCTATTAGGTAGCTCAAGGAAAAATTTTGGCAGTAGAAGCCAGGGAATAAATTTGTGGGAGACTTATGATATCTCTAGTAAATTGGAATTTATAAATAAAGATGGAATTGATATGGGTCACTCTCTAACTTGTAAGACCCCATGTACCAACAAAAACCACATGTACTGGTCAAGTTTCTTCAGAGAAACTAAACCAATAGAATACACACACACACACACACACACACACACACACACACACACACACACACAGTTAGCCCTCAGTATTTAAGAGTTCCACATTCATGGATTTAATCAACCACAGATAGAAAATATTTGAAAATAATGCAACTGTACTGAACATGTAAAGACTTTTCCTTCATCATTATTCCCTAAACAGGGAGGAATAATGTATAACAGGAATACATTATACCAGAATAATGGAATACAGGAATAATGTATAACAATACAACAATTATTTACATAGACTTTACATTGTACTAGGTATTATAAATAATCTAGAGATGATTTAAAATATACAGAGCATGTGCATAGGTTATATGAATACTACATCATTTTGTTTCAAGGACTTGAGCATCCACAATTTGGTACCCACGGAAGGAACAACTGAATACACATTATCCATCTACCTATATATATACACACTATATATATAGTGTGTATGCAGTTGTATATATGTTAACATACACCATATATAGTGTATAACAGTTGTATACACTGCATATATAAATATATATATTTAAATTTATATATTTATGTATATATAAATATATGTATATATAAATTTATTTTTTATCTTTCTTTCATATATATACACAATATATTGTGTCTCCCTATCCACATCTCTATCATCTATCTCTATCTCTGTCTGTATTTATATCTAGAGTGTTCAGTCCATGACAATATCTGTGCAAATATCATTTTTTTAGAAGGGTAAGAAAATTCTATTGAAATTCTGATTAATTTTGTTAGGATCTTAGGATAACTCATAATGTAACTGAATTTTGGTGTAATACTGGTATAACTGGTAAGGTGAATTTGATTTCAACAAACCTGTGATAAGCTGATACCAGTATTGCAATTTTTGGGGAGAATGAAAAAGCTCCCACGAGCTGTTCTTCTGATGAAAGCTGATTGGTTAGAGAAAGAACAGATCTTGTTAATCATCAATCAACTGTTAAATTCAATTTGTTTATATTGGTAACTTTCAGAAAGTTCATATTTAGTTGTGGAAGGAGGTAAAGGAGCTGTCAAGTTTGTACATGATTTTGAATGCCTATAGTGGAATATTTGGTAAACTCAGATGACTCTGTAAAACAATGTCTACTCCTCAATGGAAGATACAAATGATTAGTGTTTGGGTGTGTATCTTTCTACTTCATTTATTCTGTAAATGTTGAAAGATGCAAAAAGAATAATGCTATGTGGTTTGGAATTTAGAAAGCTGACCAAGGGTCAGGGGCTTGGACTATGTGAGTATAGGTCTAATTTCAGTTGTCCTGTTGTATCCCTGTACTTATCTTCAAGACCCCTAGAGTCATAGTGCCAACCACTGGCTAAACCTGAATGAAATGTGCTAACTAGTGATTGATACAGATCCGTACTAGGGTCTGAAAAACATCAGGAAAAATCTTAGCAGTTTATCAGCATTTATTTCAGAAAACGTACAGATTGATTGTTTGCACCTGGTTTTTGCTATTGAGCCTGATCATGCAACTTGCTTTTGGCTGTGTGATCAGTGTGATATTAAAAACTTGCTCAGGTGGGACTGTGGCACCACTGAAAAGATGTCTCACACAGTCTTTGTGATTCATATTCTGAAGATGAAATGTGTTCTGCGAGACTGGGAAAAACCCTAGGAACCGTAACTGGAAATCTCAGGTTGCTCTGACGTTGGCTTGTGATTTTCCTGCTGTACCACATTCTTCACTCTTTTAAATGTCTTATGTGAATACACTGTGGAGTATGATGAATCCTTTCAATCATTAAACATGCTATAATTGCTGCTATATATATATATATATATATATATAGCAATATATATATTTGTTTTCCAGAACCATTTAACAGTAAGTTGAAAAGGTGATGACTCTTTACCTCTAAATATTTTAATATGTATTTCCAAAAGAAAAAAAAATTGTCTTACATAACCACAGTGCAATTATAATATTAAGAGATTAATATTAGTATCATATGATTATTTATGCAGTATATTACATATTTTCTGTTATATAATCTGTGGGATGTATTCAAATTTGTCTTTATATAGACTTCATTCAGACTTTATACAATAATGTTCTGTCTAGACAAAGTAAACACAAGGTCATGCATTATATTTGATTACCATATATCTTAAATGTCCTTTAATTTGGATCTTCCTAAGTCTTTGTCTTTCATGACATTGACACTCTTGAAGGGCAAGGCCATTTATTCAGTAGAATATTTCTCAGTTTGGGTTTGGTGTTTTCTCAGTTTATGCAAGTTTGGCAGGAATATTATAGATGTGATGCTGAATTCTTCTTAATGCATTATATCAGGAAGCACAAGCTATCAATGAGTCTCATTATCAAATATATTAAACTTGATTTAAGATGGTGTCTGCCAGCCTTTTCCGCTGTGAAGTTACTGTTTTATCCTCTGCAATTAATATGTATCCTGGGGGTAGATACTTTGACACTATGTAAATATTCTGTTATTCCCTTAAATTTTATCCTCAAATTTTAGCATCGCTTGCTAATTCTTGCCTGAACTAACTGTCATAATAGTTGCCAATTGATGATTTTCTAATGGTATCATTCTGTTGCTATTTATTAGTTGGCTTTCTATTGGAAGAAAGGGCCCCCACTCCTACCTTTCTTTTTATCAGTGTGGACGCATGGATTCTGGCTCTATCGATTATCTTTATTTATGTTGATGCTCATCTTGTCCCCGGTTTGGGCAGTGGGGACTACTTTAAGCTGACTTTTGCATCCTTTTGGCAAAGTCAATAGATAATGCTTAAAATGGAAAAATCAATAGATAACTGTTTCAACTTTTTGTGTTTTTTGTTTGTTTTTGCTATATAGTTGCCCACCAAAAACAAACAAATAAACAAAAACAAGTGGAGAAGTTGAAGACAGTTGTTTCTGAGGAATTGAAGAGAGTATGATGGAGAGGCTGCAGAAAGCTACATTTTAAAAATAACTGGGGGAGAATACTTGATGGATTAAATTAGGTGTCTCTGTTACTTTTAACATGTTGTCTACCCATCTCCCTATAGATCCAAACATACTTTGATAATAATAAAATAAACGTTCTCTTAGGAGAAATCACACATGTGAATGACTATGTGACAATATGCAAGTTATTAATTTTTCTGGAATCTGCTCTAAAATATACCCTTTAAAAGACAGGTCAGCAAACACCTGTGCCAACTGGCATTTTTAATGCTCAATTGCACATTGGAATGAAACTATCTGCCTACATTGCTGAAACTTTTCATCTTGTTTACTCTAAGTGGAGAATGTCACACACTTGTAACGTTATATAGGATAATTTTTTTTCTCTTCTTTATGCCACATATTGTGTATTTCTCCCAAGTGAGTGGTTTGCTTTACTATATGACATGGCAAACCAAAAAGCTGACAGCCTTTATCTGTGTAGGGTGTTAGAAAATTCACAGAAGCATTTTTCTCTCACATTGCAGGATCTCTCAGCCGGTATCTTGTTTACTAATTTTTCTCCTGGGCTTTATTATAGCCTTTTCCACCCAGCTGTTCTTTTTTTTTCCCTTGATTTCATTACATATTTCACCATAAATTGCATGAAATTCGATAAACTTCCTAAATGTCTTTTGAAACAAGGAAAGGTATAAATGAATAAATGATGAACTAATTACATATCTTTTAATTCACTGAAACAGAAAATTATTCCTGAGGTATTTATAATCCCTAGAGATGAAAGATGTATAGTTATAATTCTCCTAATTGTTTACTTGGAACTTCTCTGCTTTTCTTAATTTAGTTAACGTTTTCTGTAATCTTGCTGTTAATTAAATTTTGAGGGAGACATTTAAGATAATTTAAAATCAATGTACTTAATATTTATTTTTAAATGATAGGACAATAGATTTTTAAGTGAGAAATGGTTGTAGTTTTTTTCTCTTTCACAGTCCTGTGATTGGCTACTTATTTTATTCCTGTTTTCTTTCTCTTGTTTTGTTGGAAAATCCTTTCCTTAAACGAAAACACACACTCTCTCACACACAATAATTTTATTTTTTCTCTGTGTTTTATAAAGTGCTCAGCACTGGGAAAATTCAAATGAATAAACGAAGTTCCTTGAGCAAGTTACTCTAAAAACCTGTTTCCGGACTGGTAAAGCAGGGATAATAGTAGCACCTGTCTCACAGAAATTTGGTCTGAGTGTTGAATAAGATAAAGCAACAACCACAGAGTGAGGAGCTCAAGGAATGTTTGCTGCTGCCACATTTCACTGGCTTGTTGCTAACGCTAAATAAAGATCTCTGAAAAATGCACAGCACTGTTAAAATGTAACGAAGTATGTTACATGAAATCTTACTAGTGGTAGGTTATAATTTCAGCCAAGTGAACACTTCTTGAATGTGATCCTATCTTGAAGCATATTAAGTATTTATATATATATATTTTTTGAAAGACCTATATACAAGTCTTAACACAGCTCCATTAAAATTTCATACTTAACCCTTTGTTCAAGTTTAATACCTTATGGAATCTTCATCCTAATGTTCAATTCATTACCTCTAATTTTCTAGTTTTGTGTGTTTGTAAATGTTATAAATAAATATATCAAAGCCAGTGATAATTCTATTGATTTGTGTGAACATTATCCTGCTTCATATTACCACTAAATAGTTGTTTAATAAATTGTCTTAGACAATTTACTTTTGATTTTTTTTAAAGTAGAGCAATCTCTCAATTTTTGTCTGGAAAGAAAGTTTATTTATTTATGTTCCTCAGACTCACAGAAGCAGAGGGCTGGGCTAAAGACCTATTTAAAGCCCTTTGTTGTAGTAGGTATGTTATCTCCCACTGGGGTTGTTCTGGCCAGCAGTCTGACTGAAGCTGGACTTTTTAATAGCTAAATCAATAGTGGAATTTAGAACCAGGATGACTTCTGTAATGGCTGCACGCAGTCTTACTGCTTATATTTACTGAGGTGTTTGATAGTAATTTTGGGGAAAAAAGCCTCACAAAACCATAATTATTTAATTTGAATTTATTATGACATTAGGTATTTTGTATTAGGAAAGACAGTCTTCCCTAAAGCTATGTTATATCTGTAGGAAAGGTAATTCAGGGAGTGAGAAATGGTTCATGTTCAATTCGAGTTATTGGGTTTCCTTTTACGAAGAAATACATAAATCTACAGCTTAAAGCATCAAGATTAGGATATTTATTTCTTCCACCTCTGCACTTACAAATAGTCTGACCCAAATCTATCTATCCAACCTTATTGCTGTAATGTGGATCCTTTGCTCTATTTCATGCAGGTTTCCATCTTTTCCACTTAAGCATTTCTGAATTTTCTGTTTCACTTCTGTCTAGAACCCACTCCTTAGGATCTCTCTACCTATATAAATTCTATTCAAAAATTTTCCCTAAGTAAATCTCTTTCAAATTGATATTTTTTCCTTCCTTGTTTCCACTGAACCTTAATGTTTGTAACACATTTTATAGTATGGATTGTTTTGTGTATAGAAGTGTTAACTTTCCAAATAATATCTCATTAATCCAAGATGAATAATTAGCTTTATAAAATAACTTAAATAATCATTTTGATAAGAAACTTTTAGGCCGGGCGCGGTGGCTCAAGCCTGTAATCCCAGCACTTTGGGAGGCCGAGACGGGCGGATCACGAGGTCAGGAGATCGAGACCGTCCTGGCTAACACGGCGAAACCCCGTCTCTACTAAAAACACAAAAACTAGCCGGGCGAGGTGGCGGCGCCTGTAGTCCCAGCTACTCGGGAGGCTGAGGCAGGAGAATGGCGTAAACCCGGGAGGCGGAGCTTGCAGTGAGCTGAGATCTGGCCACTGCACTCCAGTCCGGGCGACAGAGCGAGACTCCGCCTCAAAAAAAAAAAAAAAAGAAACTTTAAAAAAAATGTTAATTTTGTTAAGCTTTACAAAAGATGTTACTTCCCTACTTCAGTAAACATCTATATTAAAACAACTTAGGCTTTTCTTGGCGACATATGATCATAAACATGTAAGTGTTGTTTTTCTCCTGATACAATTAGCCCCAAACCTACTGTCAATTGTTGCTGTCAAGGTATAAACATTAAAAGGATCCCCTATTTCTCATTCAAGCCTCTGCTTCTAAGAAGATTCAATTATTGGTTCATTTAGTGTTTATTGATCACTGTATTTCAGTATTATGCTAGTTACTAGACAATAGTAAAGTAGACATTGCTAGGTCTTATACTACTTATAGAGTATTGGTACTAAACAAAAAGCACATAAATAGAAGTATAAATTAAAGAAGGCATGAAGAAGGAAAATTACAGGGATGTTATGATGAAGTAAAACAAAGGTAAGTGATTTAGACGGGTGTGTCAAGGAAGACCTCTACAGAGAAGGGACATTGAAGCTGAAACCCAAAGAGCAGGTGAATTTTAGCCAGATGAGGAACAAGGGAAGAACATCTCAGGCCAAGGGAATATCGTATGTTAAAGCCCCAGGTTGCAAAAGAGGTTTGTGCTTGTAGGAATTAAAGAGAAGCCACCATCGCAGGAGTGTAGTGACACAAAGCAATGTGCAGCTAGTGGAGTCAGATATTGCATGGCCTTTTTGGCTATTTTATGGATTTATATTTTTCCTAAGTACAGTTGGAAATAGGTTTCAGCAGGAAAGTGGGAAGATCTCAAATATATTTTAAGAAGATTTCCAGCTGCATGGGTTGAACAGGTAAGGGAGAAATTCCCTAAACAGTCACTAGGCTGATTACAAGGTCCAGGCAGCGGCTCCACATATTATTGATTATTGGTGATAGTGGAGGTGGTGAGAAGTGGATAGAATCAGGTTTGACTTTGGAGGTCTGAGCAACAGAATTTGCTGATGATGGATTTGTTATGTGGGTGAGAAGGTAGAGATCAATATTAACTTTTTTTTCAGGGCATGAATGAGTGAAGGAGGCAGTTTGGAGACAAAGACATAATTAGTGTGTATAACCAGGAGATACAGAATTTCTCAACCTGTGTAACTGTTATCTGTCACCTGAAGTCCCAATTTAGTTATTTTCAGATCCTTGGTGTTATTACTGAGGGCTGAGGCCCCTAGATATCGGCATTCTAGACATATGAAGGTCAAATTTTAGAGCTTAAGCTTTTTGGTACCAGGGACCAGTATCACACTTCTGAATTATCTTAAAGTGTTGTTCTCAGCACAGAGTAGGTGGTCACTAAGCTAATTTCACGTTAACTAATTCGTGTTTCATTAATGATTATTTGACAATTTCCTTGCTGGTAAGGATTATGTTTTACATTTGTTTTCCACTCTTTTTAGTGGTGGGCACATGGTGCTTCTTTAGAAGACCTGAATTAGAGGTTGCACTTTGACTATTTGTCCTGATTAGCATTAAAGACAGGACAGGAGAAAGAATATTTAAGAACCTCACTGTGCGTAGTGAATGTGAATATATTTAGTTAAATTAACATCTTTCTGCTTTCTTATACTTCTTCCTGCTTAAGGAGTTTGGGAGCCAGAATTAGACATGTATACACATTTTTGGCTGCTCCTGGTTCTCTTATTGGGTTCTGCCTGACTGCAGAGAAAGTTTATTCTCATCTTCTTTCTCTGCCATGATGTAAACTGAATGGAGCAGTGTTAAATAATTATTCAGACACTTGTTAAAATGGTAAGAAAGACTATTCAGAACTGTGGTGATAGTTATCCAGACTATTGCAATAGGGAAGGAAGATCCAGCTTAATTTCAAATACAACAATAAATGGAATTTTTTAGCTAATTAGGAGCAGGTTAGGGAGAAGTGGGGGCAGTGGATGGAAAATTTCTAAGAGCAGACATCAAGGGTAGGGGTAATTCTTGCTAAACTAATATGATCCTTGCTGAAGGCAGACCAAGATGACGAGGTATCACCTAGAAAATGGTAAGAGATGAGGAATTTAATCAGATATCAAGGATGATCAGATATCTAGGGTGGGGGATTCTTTCTAAACTAATTTAGCAAAATTCATGATAAAACTGGGATATGCAGGCTCAGCAAGAACAGGGGCGAAGGTCAAGCTTTACTAGAAAGAGGGCTCAGAGGCACCTGACTCAAATTTGGTCAAGGAGAGAGTCTGTCAGCAGGCTCTGCCTCTGTGGGCCTATAGTGGTCCTCTAGCTGTTCACAGCTACTAGACTGGCTGAGACATCTTGCATGCAGACCTAAGCTATTCTCCAAATGACTTTACTCGTAATAAAGTTGAAATATTTACCTCCTACTGTTTGACAGCTAGGTCTGTATTTTGAATGGCTCAGAACTCAGGTGGAGAATATGGATGTTGTTGATATTCATTGAGTCAGGGTTCTCTAGAGGGACAGAACTAATGGAATAGATATAAATACAAAGGGAAGTTCATTAAATATTAACTCACATGATCACAACGTTCCACAATAGGCTGTCTGCAGGCTGAGGACCAAGGAGAGTCAGTCCGAGTTCCAAAACTGAAGAACCTGGAGTTCGATGTTCAAGGGCAGAAAGCATCCAGCACAGGAGAAAGATGTAGGCTGGGAGGCTAGGCCAGTCTCACGTTACACATTTTTCTGCCTGCTTATATTCCAGCCTCAATGGCAGATGATTAGATTGTGCTCACCCAGATTAAGGGTGGGTCTGCCTTTCCCAGCCCACTGACTCAAATGTGCATCTCCTTTGGCAACACCCTCATGAACACACACAGGATCAATACTTTGTATCCTTCAATCCAATCAAGTTGACACTCAGTATTAACCATCACAGCCTTTAAGAAACCCAACACATATGTCCAGATATACCAATACATTTACCTGTTTTTTGCAGCATAGGAAAAGAGTTAATTCCAGAACTACAGTTATAACTGCATTATATTAATCTAGGTTTTTTAGATATGTTATTTCATTTATTCTCACAATGTTACTGAAGAAGGCAGTAATACCATAGAAAACTACAGCAGTGCCAGATGTTTGATTATAATTCTTTTGTTTTGTTGCTTTTCTAAAATATACCAGCTGATTCTAGGTATAAAAAGGTGGGACTGGAAATTTTCATACATTCTTTTATTGCACTCATCTCTGTCATATTGTGCAATTGAGTGTCAGTTGAAAATTTTATATACTGTTCAAGCTTGACACATACTGGAGGAGTTTTGCTAAAAAGTTATGTTAAGCAAATATGAATTATCAACTTTGTGCAACCAACAGTTCATTGGTAACCTACTATATCTGCTTCTCCCAGCTCTAATTATCTTCATTTATGGTGTATTTCAGATGTTCTTGAAATTAACTTCTCTGAAAATTATGTAACCAAAAAAAATTTCTTGGAATGTGATACTGAGATGATTTGTTGGACCAAACTAAATTATAGCAAATGATTAGACAACTATTATCTTAGCGAAAATAGCAGTGATTTGGAAGTTTAAAATCTTTCAGTTTGCAATTTTTCCTGTAATTTTATCTTTTCTCCGAGAACTGTTTCTTCCCTTCTACAAATAATAGTGACTAATTTCCACTTTTGTATTTTCTTTCTGTCTTATTTTGTTTTTTGCTGATTTAAGACACTACACTCCCTTTAGCTGCATGACATGTACAGGTATGCATCAAAGGTATTGCAGGTTCAGTTCCAGACCACCACAATAAAGTGAATATCGCAATAAAGTGAGTCACACGGATTGTTTTGGTTTCCTAGTACATATGAAAGTTATGTTTACACTATTTGTAGTCTATTAAATGTGCAATAGCATTATGTCTAAAAAATATACATGCCTTACTTAAAAATACTTTATTGCTAGAAAATGCTAATGATCATCTAAGCTTTCACTGAGTCCTAATCTTCCAGTTGGTGGAGGGTCTTACCTCAGTGTTGATGTTGGCTGAATGATCAGATGGTGGTTGCTGAATGTTGGGGTGGCAATGGCAATTTCTTAAAAAGATAACCAAGAAGTTGGCTTCATGGATTGACTTTTGTTTTCATGAAAGATTTCTCTGCAGCATGCAATGCTGTTATCATTTTATCAGTATAACTATTTTTCACAGTAGAACTTCCTTCAAAATTGGAGTAAACCCTATTAAACTCTGCTGCTGCTTTATCAAATAAGTGTATAAAATATTCTAAATCCTTTGTTGTCATTTCAACAGTGTTCACAGCATTTTCACCAGGAGTAGATTCCATCTGAAAAAAATCACTTTTGCTGCTTATCCATAATAAGGAACTCCTTGTCTGTGCAAACATTATGAGATTACAGCAATTCAGTCACATCTTCAGGCTTCATTTCTAATTCTATTTCTTTTGCTATTTCTACCACATTTGTGGTGACTTCTTCCACTGATGTCTGGAGCCCCTCAAAGTCATTTATGAGGATTGGAATATATTTCTTCCAAACTCCTGTTAATGTTAATATTTGGCCTCTTCCCATAAATCACCAATGTTTTAATGACATCTAGAGTAATGGCTTGTTTTCAAAAAATTTTCAATTTCTTTTGATTCCTCTCATTCCATCAGAGGAATCATTATGTATTATAGATACAGCCTTTCAAAATATATTTCTTAAATAATAAGACGTAAAAGTCTAAATTACTTCTTGATCCATGAGCTGCAGAATGGAAGTTGTATTCACAGGCTTGAAAATATTAATCGCATTGTACTTCTCCATCAGAGCTCTTGGGTGACCAGATGCATTGTCAATGAGCAGTGATATTTGGAAAGAAATCTTTTTTCTTTTTTTTTGACCAGCAGATCTTAAGAATAGGCTTAAGATATTCAGTAAACCATGCTGTCAACAGACATGCAGTTATCCAGACTTTGTTGTTCCATTTATAGAGCACAGGCAGAGTAGATTTAGCATAATTCTTAAGAGCTCTAGGATTTATAGAGTGGAAAATGAGCATTGGTCTAAACTTCAGGTCACCAGCTGTATTAGCCCCTCACAAGCTTGTCCTTTGAAGGTTTGAAGTCAGCCACTGACTTCTCTTTAGCTATGAAAGTACTAGATGGCATCTTTTTCCAGTAGACGGCTGTTTGGTCTACCTTAAAAATCTATTTGGTGTTACCACCTTTATCAATGATCTTAGCTATATCTTCTGAAAAACTTTCTGGAGCTTCTACATTAGCACTTGCTGCTTCATTTTACACTTCTATATTATGAAGATAGATTCTTTCGTTGAAGTACATGAATCAACCTCTGCAGAAGAAAAGAATCAGACTTTTCTTCTGCAACTTCCTCACCTCTCACAGCCTTCAGAGAATTGAAGAGAGTTAGGGCCTTGCTCTGGATTGGCTTTGGCTTATGAGAATGTTGTGGCTGGTTAGATCTTCTATCCAGACCACAAAAGTTTCTTCATATCAGCAATAAGGCTGTTTGGCTTTCTTATCGTTGTATATTCACTGGAGTAGCACTTTTAATTGTCTTCAAGAACTTTTCCTTTGACTTCACAACTTGGCTATTTAGCACTATCTTAGCTTTCTGCGTGCTTTCTTCACTAAGTGTAATCACTTTTAACTTCGGATTTAAAGTGAGAGACATAAAACTCTTCCTTTCACTTGAGCACTTGAACAAATTATGCCAATTAACTTCAATTAATTAATTATGCCAATTAACTTCAATTAATCAATTAATTAATTGAAGTTAATTGGCCAAATTTTAATATTGCTGCATTTCAGGGGAGAGGAAGGACTGAGAAGAGAGAGATGAACCACCTGACAGTGGAGCAGTCAGAACACACACAACATTTATTGATTGTTTTCTATCTTATCCCGGTGTGGCTCATGGTGCCCCAAATAATTACGATAGTAACGTCAAAGATCACTGATTTTTCTGTACATCATATTGGGACAAATATAAAAATTACTGATTACAGATCATCATAACTGATATAATAACAATGAAAAAGTTTGAAATATTGTGACAATGACCAAAATGTGACACACAGACATGAAGTGAGCACATGCTGTTGGATAAATGGTGCTGATAGACTTGCTCGATGCAACGTTGCCACAAACCTTCAATTGTAAAAAACGCAATGTCTGGAAAGTGCGATAAAGCGAAGCACATTAAAACTTGATATGCCTGTATTTCTTGGTCCTAAGAATAGCATTAGAGACCAAAGTCATCATTATGTATTAAAATAGGCATAACCTTAATTCACCAAATTCATGTTTAGGAATAAAGTTAGTTCTGCTATAACACAATTGTGATGTTCTCAAGAAACCTTGAATTATTAAGAATCATGGTGTAAACACAGTTGAATGGAGCCAAGGAAGTTAGAACCTGGGTAAACTTAGAATGACAATTATAAGCTCATATTTTGTACAGGTATTTCAATGACACAGGTATTTTAAAACTATAAATACTTTATCTTTTTAATGTAAATATTAAAGGTTAATAAAATAAAATAAAAAATACATTAAAAATTCTGAGTTAAGTCCTATGCATTTTGAACAATGAAAATCAATGAACCTCTAATGAGTTACCATTATCCTAAATAATTTTTGTAACCCATTGCTATGATAAAGACATGGCTGAAATTAGATATTTTAAAAATGCATTAAGTCAAAGTTAATTATAGCATTCATAGCTGCCAATGTTTTTTAAATTATAAGTAAAGAAGAAGGCTAAGAGCTGTAAGTCATGTGCTTAACATTTAAAAAGTCTTTAAGATACCAGTTCCTGGGCCTGGCCTCTTATAATTAATAACAATTCACATATTAAAAATCAGGGTCATTATGAAAATCACAGTAGAAATGAAGTTCTGGTATAGCTCAAAAATTCAGAACAAATGTTGCATAAGTGTATTTGCAAGTAGATACTTCACAGCATGCTTTATAACAAGAAAATATAGAAAATAACCTAAAATTTCAGCAATAGAGAAATGGATAAATATATTTCATTCTGATAAATTCCCATAATGTATGTATGTATGTACATGTAATGTATGTATTCAGGGTATGTTATTAAATGACAAAATCTTATAGAATAGCCTGTATATAATAATTCTGTTTTTGAAAAAAACGCTTAAATTGATACATAACATTTGTACATATTTGTGGGGTACATGCATAGAATGTATAATGATCAAGTCAGGGTATTTAGGTTATCTATCACCTTGAGTATTTATTATTTCTATGTGTTAGAAACATTTCAAGTCCTCTCTCCTGGCTGTTTTGAAATATACAGTGGATGTTAACTACAGTCACCCTACTCTCTATAGAACATTAGAACATATTCCATCTGCTTAGACTCACATTCGTAGCCATTAACCAACCTTTCTTATTTCCTACTGCCATGGCCACCAAACCAGACACCCTTCCCAGCTTCTGGTATCTGTCATTCTACTCTGTACCTCCACAAGATCAACTTTTTTAGCTCCCACATATGAGTGAGAACACGCAGTATTTGTCTTACTGTGCCTGGTTTATTTCACTTAACATAACGACCTCAATTCCATCTATGCTGCTAGAGATGACATGATTTCATATTTCTTCATGGCTGAATAGTATTCCATTGTATATATGTACAACGTTTTCTTTATCCATTCAACTGTTGATGGACACTTAGGTTGACTGCATATCTTTCCTACTGTGAATAGTGCTGCAATAAACATGCAAGTGCAGGTATCTATTCAATATACTTCATTTCTTTTCCTTTGGGTAAATAGTAGTGGGGTAAATAAATCATATGGTAGTTCTATTTTTAGTTTTTTGGGAAATCTTCATACTATTTTCCATAGTGGTTGTACTAATTTACATCCCCACCAACAGCATATAAAAGTTTCCTTTTCTCTGCATCCTTGTCAGCATCTGTTATTTTTTGCTTTTTAATAGTAGCCATCATTACTAGGGTAAGAAGCTTCTTAGGACTTGTGGAGGTGGTGGGACCCAGCTTGAGCTCCTTCTCTGGAGTGATGCCATCATTCGGCTTCCAGGCAGCTCCTTATTTATGTTAGTCTCAGGGCCGGTGTGGGTTGAGGGCCTATTCTGTGGTTTGCATTGCAGGAGTCCACAGAGGGAATACAGACCACTGTGGGGGCGGCGGGGGGGGGGGGGGTCACTTACTTATCCTTTTCCACACTGGGGAGCCTCTCCTGGCTCCCAGCTGATCCTGCCGAGCAAGCTGCCTGCCTTGCTTCCCTCTCCTTCCTTGCTTTAGTTGTTTCCTGTTACTTCTCTATTGAATTCCAGCATTCTTTCTTAGGTGATCTATCCAACGTGTGATTATTTACTTGCTATTTTATTTCTTCTTTTGAGAGGAGGTGGGTACCATATGCCTCTAGTCAGATACCTTGAAGCCCCTCTACCTGAAATTTTATATTTGCATTTATTTTCCAATGAAAATGTCTGCAAAGATATATAACAAAGTACTAAGACTGGTTCTCTCTGGTTGGCGGAATTGTGAATGCCTTTTCATTTTGCTTGTTTCAGCTGAGTTTGTTTTCTAGAATAAACATGGATTATGTTGCTAAGAATTATAATAATTATATTTTCTAATTAGTATTACTTAATAAGTAATTTTAAAAGAATTCAAATCTCCTTTAGTACTGCAGAAATTGAAATAGGGCTTTTGGAAAGTGGGTAAAAAGCAGACCCACAGTACAAAATTGTTTATAAGTACATGCTAAGTATTCTATCTTAATAACTGATTCAACAAAACAATATTCCAGAAACACGTAATGGACAGAGTGCTATAGCATGAACCCTTATGTAGTTTATAGAATGCATCCACGTTTAACTACTTATTTTCTATGTGTCCTTAAGTATAATTAAAAAGTAATATATAGATAGAAATGTGTATTGTTAATATTCTTCAGGGCTGAATGGCTAAGCTATGAAAAAAAGGCAATAAAATACCAATGTGTTGACTTTCCATGTAAAAATTAACATTTTAAAAGCAGTTTGACAGTCATTTATTTAGCCCTTATCATGTGGTAGACTTGGTGCTAGGTGGTAGGGTACAGATGCAGGCAACATGGTGCTTTGTCCCCAACAACTCACCATCCAGCTAGAGAGAAAGAAACATCCAATGCCTAGTGCTGCTTTAAAAGCCTTGCTAAATTCCTGTTGCAGCCCACGACTGTCAGAATATGGCAGTGCTTCTTGAGCTGGCACAAAAAGCTCATTTTCTGCAGCACGTTTTTCCGCATGAGGGTATTTATTCCCAAGCAGCTACTCCCTCCTTTACAAAGGACTGATTTGGTATTCAGTGTGGTTGCAATGCCACAGGTGTTTTAAATTTGATGGCAGCTTCCAGCAAGTGTGGGTCTGAGAAGCTCTCTGTGTTGTCTGCCTGGGTGAGCATTTGCCAGGCCAAGTAAGCTCATTCATCGAAGGGAGGGCCTTGCAATTGAAAAGGTGTGCAGCACAAATGCATTGTCATGAGTTTGCCTGTTTTCCTCTTTTATTCTGTGCTCTCTGCCATGAGTCTCAAAATGTATTACTTCATAAGGAGGGATGAATGCCAGCATTTGCCAAGACATTAAGATACAGATCCTGCTTCTTCAGTTGACTAGATTAACATATTAAACAGCCTATTCTGGTAAGATGGTTTCAACTAAAATTTGTATTTCCTTTCTCCTCCTGCTGGCTATGATTTCACTGGGTGATTTTTCTCCTGTGATGGTGCTCCTTCCAGTCCTACTCTACGCCAGTCATCATCCACACTGCCAACAGACTCATCTATTTTACATGAAAACCTGAACATGTTATCCCCTGCTTAAAATTTGTACAAACTGAGCTCATCCTTTAATACTCAGCTCACACTTTGCTTCCCATGCAGAGATGAACACCTTCTGGTCCACCTGAGCTTTGGCATACGCTTGTTAAAAGATAAACTTCAGCACATTCAAGTTTTAATGAGTTTGTTTGATCAGATAGTGATTCATGAATTGGGCAGCAGCAGACCACTGGGGTTAGGGGGCTGGGGCAAGAGAGGAAACTTATAAAGTGTTCATAGAAGCAAGACAAAGAAAATGCATTTGATTGGTTAAAGTGGAAAGTCCCTAGTTAGAGGTTAGTGGTAGTTTCTGGTAGGTAAAGTCTGTATTTAGAGGTTAGCTGGTGATTTCTGATTGGCTAAGCATAATTTCATTTTACTATTTTCATCAGGCTTTGGTTTGCTTATGGAGGAACCCAAGACACTGAAGCTGTCTCAGCCTAATGGACTCCCAACTAAACTTTTAAAAACACCTTTCATATGTTATCTATGCATGGTATTTGCAGTTCTTTTTTGATATCTATTTCTGTTTCTAGTTAATATCTGAGTTCAAGGACTATATCTTATTTACCCTTTTAGTATCTACTATCAAGACACATGCACACATATGTTTATTGTGGCACTGTTCACAATAGCAAAGACTTGGAACTAACCCAGATGCCCATCGATGATAGACTGGATAAAGAAAATGTGGCACATATATACCATGGAATACTATGCAGTCATAAAAATGGATGAGTTCATGTCCTTTGCAGGGACATGGATGAAGCTGGAAACCATCATTCTCAGCAAACTAACAGAGGAACAGAAAACCAAGCACTGGACATTCTTACTCGTAAGTGGGAGTTGAACAGTGAGAACACATGGACACAGGGAGGGGAACATCACACACTGGGGTCTGTTGGGGGTTGGGGGTAGGGGAGAGAGAGCATTAGGAGAAATACCTAATATAGATGACGAGTTGATGGGTGCAGCAAACCACCGTGGCACCTATGTATCTATGTAACAAACCTGCATCTGTGGCATGTGTATCCCAGAACTTAAAGTATAATAGTAATTTTTAAAAGTATCCAAATCTTATGTAAGACTGGGATATTATATGTACAAAAAACATTTGCTGAAAATATTAAATAAATTTATTAAATATTGAATAAACTTAAATATTGAATGAATGGCAGTGGTTAAATCTCAGTAAACTCAGTAGATGATGAAGGTGGAGGAGTTGGGAGGGAGCATGTCTAATTGTTATCTATAGTATCTGATAAGACCAAGTGAAAATGGCTGGGATTTCTTTAAAATGATGTGTAGCTGGTATCCTATGACACAGCGTTTTCCTGTCTGTACACAATTCTTTGGTGTTTGTGTGCATTCATTGGGTACCTTGGTGCTTAGTGTAGAAATGCATAATGAATGCTTTTTGACAATAAAGAAAATGAGTACAAGATGTGACTTAGGAAAATGCATAATTAAAAAATGGTACATTTAAAATCTCTCTTTACCCTAGAGCTTGTGAAATGATCATCCTATTATATAGATAATACTTAGGATTTTTTATTTTAAATCAGTTTTCCTTAAGATAGCCCAAATAACAGAAACTATCTTTCCTCTGAGGCTCTTAAGGAAAGTGAAAACCTCAGATAAACCAAAATTATTCAGTCTTTTACAGAACTGCCTGAATTTCCTTTTCCTTTTTCTTACTCTAGGGGAGTATCTAACAGAAAAGCTTTTGTTTTTTTCCTACTCGAATTTTGCTCCATTTGAACAGTAGACAAAACAGCAGGGGATAATCTAATACTTTAACAAAAATGGAAGATAGAATGTCCAACTTAATAATCTTAAAAAGTTAATTTCAACTAATTAAAATAAAAATACGTTATCCTATCAGTATGAAGAATATATGTGTGAAAAAGATACTAGAAAGCTGCATAATAGATACTCAAAAGGTTAATGGTAAAAGAGAACTTAATATAGCCCAATCATTTTTAAATGTCATGAATTATATCTGGGTAATATTTTACATTGGATGATAACGATATGTTAAGCCTTAGGTTACTCTAGGATCCTTGAAATGAGAGAGAGAAATGCATGATATTTGATGATTGGTACCTGAATTTGAAAGTTTCCTTTAACCAAAATTTGAATAATTTCTCTCTAATTTAGAAAAAATATTTCATGTCTTGTTTGTGCCCCTTCATTCTTTTAGAACAAACCAAGTTGAGCTATTTATAATTGAAAATTAACATGGAAACTAAGGAGAGTATTTTATATCAAGGCAAGGAAGGCACTGAACAGAAAGAGACACAGGACCTGGCCCAAATATACCCTAAAAGAGTCATCAATAGAATCAACTGGAAAATACTAGAATTCATTTTCTGTCAGATACAAGAGAACATTTCTTGATACAAATGCCTTGTTTCCAAAACACATGTTACAACACCAATTTTCTTTTTTTAATATTATTTAATTTTATTAGTATTATTATACTTTAAGTTCTGGGGTACTTGTGCAGAACGTGCAGGTTTGTTACACAGGTATACACGTGCCATGGTGGTTTGCTGCACCCATCAACACGTCATCTACATTAGGTGTTTCTCCCAATGCTATTCCTCCCCTAGCGCCATAGCACCTGACAGGCCCTGGTGTGATGCCCCCACCCCGTGTCCATGTGTTCTCATTGTTCAACTCCCACTTATAAGTGAAAACATGTAGACAGCATCAATTTTCTAGCTTTGCTTAGTTCTCCTGAGAAATCATGGCTCACTTATTCCTTTCCTTAGAGAAGAAGGCCCCTATGTCTAGCTGCACAGTGGACCTCTATTCTATGTCTGAACCTCAACATATAAAACTACTGACTTAACCCCCAACGTGATTCTTTTGCAGTTCCTCTATCTTAGAAAGGACACCATCTACTTAATTCTTAGGCCAAAAATTTATGAGTTACTTTGATGTTTCCTGTTTTCTTACTTCTGCATTCTATCTAGCACCTCCTAATACATACTAAACCTCTCTTTAATATTTTCTCCTTCTACTACCACCACTGCCTTAGTACCAGTTACCATAACCTAGGAGAGACCAAAAAAATGGCCTTCTGACTGATTGCCTGCTTTTTCTTCAGACCTTCTCCAATTCGTTGTGCGTCTTGCAGCCAGAGCTATCTTTCTGAAATGCAGGCTATATTATGTCATTGTCCCACTTGAAACCCTCCAGTGACTTTCAATTATTTTAAAGTTTAAAAAGAAGGTATTAAACACAGATTACAAGGTCCTGAGTGGTCTGGTCCATCTCCTTCTTTAACTTTCCCTGAGCCCACTGTCATTTCTTTAACATCATTGGCCTTCTTTCAGTCCTACACATATACCAAGGCCCCTCTCTCCTGTGCATGGACCTTTGCACATGCTCTTCTCCAGTCTGGAAAACTCTTCTGTCTCCCTATCATTGAATAAACTTGTATACTCTCTTTATTTTTTGATACTGTCTCCCTATCATTGAATAAACTTGCAACTCTCTTTTTGGCACTAATCATAATTAAAAGTTTAGATTTGTTGAATTAGTAAGCAGTCTCCTTTACTCAGCTGTAAGCTCTTTAAGGTAAGGGACCACATCTTGTTTTTCTCACCTATGTGTCCAGAACTTACCATATTACTCAACATATAATGTATTATCAATGGTAACGGGCATATTAGCATGTACTGACATTGGAGATAATTTTTGTTTAATAATTAATATTAAAAAAGAAAATCTGTTTTTTAACATAATTACACTAAATAAATCTATCTTAGATACTATTATTGATTATATATGGGGGAGTCAATGTACTTCTTGCATTCTTAAAAACAACTGAGCAGATGTTACACAATCAGATTATTTGGCTTATGTTAAGACGTGTTAGACTTGGAATATGTTTTGTCTACCTCAAAATATTGTACATTTTTAGCTTATCAGTATAAGAAGATCTTTTTCAGAAGTATCAGTCACTGGGCACAATGGAATCATTACATAGAGCCAGTGCAACATCTTGGAATGAACTTGAGCTTTGGAACCACACTTATTTGGCTTTGAATCCTGGTTCTGCTATTTCTTACATGTGTGAATTTGGGTAAATGACTTCATTTCTCTGAGCATTAGTTAAATCATCTGTAAAAGAGGTTTTGTAATATCTCTCCCATGTGATCATTGTATGGGTTACTAAATTTAATATATAATTATAATTCTTTCTATTTAATAGGTACTCAATAAAAAGGCTTCATTCTTACTCTCTATACCTTCCTCCCAGGTAATCTGCATGTTTAGAAAGACATATCAATTTGATTTTCATCTCTTCTGCATGCTCCATCTGCATGGAGAATGTTCTTTAAAACTGAACTTTAGCTTAAAGGGAGCTAGAGAAAAAGGATGGAAGGAGGATGCAATATGTCAATGAATCACCATGGGACACGCAGGCTAATGCCTTGTAAACAGCCAGAGATAAAAAGGATAAGTGCTATTAGGCTTTGATATGGTGGTTATTTGATTTCAGGTTGCTTTTAGTTTGCTTAAGTTATTCATGTAAAGAACCCTGTTCTTTGGGAGAAATTGGTTTTGTTTATCTGCTTCTATGAGGGAAGGATGTATTGATGTTTCATGTTATAAGTGCTTTCAGTGTGCTCTTTTAACATTCCTTAGTTTAAAATGAAACGATAAAGTGGATACTGCAAACATAGTAATCAAGTTAACTCCTACTTTAGTTCAAAATTAAAAATACAGCTAATGACTGTATAGGGGTGTTGTTACACAGTGAGGAGACAGATAATCTTGAGGTCCCTAATTTTATCAACAAATCATGTAGCTAAAAAATATCACTATAATCAATTACTTGGCTACTTTTTTTTTTTTTTTTTTTTTTTTTTTTGAGACGGAGTCTCGCTCTGTCGCCCAGGCTGGAGTGCAGTGGCCGGATCTCAGCTCATTGCAAGCTCCGCCTCCCGGGTTTACGCCATTCTCTCGCCTCAGCCTCCCGAGTAGCTGGGACTACAGGCGCCCGCCATCTCGCCCGGCTAATTTTTTGTATTTTTTTAGTAGAGACGGGGTTTCACAGTGTTAGCCAGGATGGTCTCGATCTCCTGACCTCGTGATCCGCCCGTCTCGGCCTCCCAAAGTGCTGGGATTACAGGCTTTACTTGGCTACTTTTACCTTCAGGGAAGTCTGTGCTTGGACCACCTCAGCAGAAAGGTTATCTGGTTCATTGCTTCTAAAATACTGTATGGGCTGGGAGTGTATTAGGCTCAGGCCTGTAATCCCAGCACTTTGGGAGGCCAAGGCTGGTGGATCACTTGAGGCGAGGAGTTCAAGACAATCCTGTCCCCAACATGGCGACGCCCCGTCTCTACTGAAAATACAAAAATTAGCTGGGCATGATGACACATGCCTGTAGTCCCAGCTAATCAGGAGGCTGAGGCAGAAGAATCACTTGAACCCAGGAGGTAGAGGTTGCAGTGAGATGAGATCGTGCCACTACTCTCCAGCCTGGGTGACAAAGGAGGACTCCACCTCAAAAATAAAAATAAAAATAAAAAATAAATTACTGTATATCAATGACACTTTTGTTCATCGAAGCCTGGTGAGCTTTGCCCTTTTTGTCTTCCTTTTCCTTCAGAGATAGCCATTGTGTCTTGATGCCCACTTCTTAACAAGTAATCTGAAATATTATAGATGCTTGTATTAGGAAAGAAAGCATAGAAGCATTCTCTAACAAATCAAGACTGTTACAAGAATTAATGATGTAGTACACGTCTGTCTTCAGAGGACAGATAATAAATATAAAGTCAGTATATGATGAAGGCATTACTTTTTGACCTTTTGTTGCTCATTGCACAATTTTATTTTTTCACAAAATTAAGGAATAGGTATAATTTCCACATAAAAATAAATACATGTATGCACTGTAAAGATGCTTCAATGGGTTATAAAAATCTCTCTTCAAAGGCATTAATCTCTACAAATTCCTCCTTGATTGATGTGATACAATAATAATGATTTGTATGGCTAACAATTATTTAGTGCTTATCCTATGTTAGATACTATGAAAATTATTTTATATACTTAATTCTCATCACATTTTGTTGAGGTAGGTATTTATAAGTTATGTTTACTACATGAGGAAACTGAATCTTGGAGAGGTCAGGTAACTTTCCTAAGATCTCTGCAGCCTAGCATGTGATGGGGGTGTTTTGAGCTCAAGTTTGTTTGATTCTGAAGCCTTTGATCATGGTCATTAGGCAGAAGTCAGCAGATGGACACTGATGGGAAGTGAATGCATTTTTTTGGGTAATGTCATTCTTTTATATATTTGTGTGGACATTTGAGTAACATAAGCAACATGAATTTAAGTTATTTTTCTCCTCTGTATTCTCTGAAAAAGCTTCCGGGTATGATCCTTCCTGCTAGTGAGTGCAATTGGATGTGAGTAATAGCCTATGAGATTACTCAAGCACTTTGTTGCCATGGAGTCAATGAAAATGCTAGGACTAAGAGAAATTGTGATGTGCAAAAACTGATGCTGCTACATCAATTAAATCATTCATTAATCCAATAAAGCATTGGGAAGCTATTATATGCCTAGTAAGATTTCAGGTTTTAAAAACAGAAAATGAACAGCATACATTCTATGTTCTTCATAAGCACGTATTTTAGTGTATGTGGCAAGACAGGAATTGATAATTAATGAATGAAATAATGACATACATTTAATAGTAAAGGCATGGAAAATGACTCTTGGCACACATACAAGGAGTGCACATAAAAGAGAGTGTTTAACTGGTTGGAGTTTTAAGGAATAATTCTAGAGAAAGTTATAGTTGAGTATGAGATGCAGTTCTTCATGTGAATGAGGAGAAGTACAAGGTGATGGGCATTCCAGAAAGAGAAAATGATGCAAAAGCAACTGAGACTCTGAGTAGTTTGATATGACTGCAATGGAAGCACCAGGAAGTGGGAGACAAAGTTGGAAGGGTGAGTTAAGAAGAGTGTATTGGAAACCTTGTAAAGGTTTCTATCTGTGTTTGATGAGGAATCATTAAAGGATTCTAGGTAGAATAGTGACATCATCAGAGTTATATTTTAAAAAGATCATTCCAGATTCGGACATCACTATCTATAGGAAATCTATGTTGGTAAGGGCTACAGACCAAAGAATTCACTCTAGCCAGTTAAAGGAGAATGACATTTATTGACAAATACAAGGCTTACATAATTTCATAGTACTCATCCTGGAAAACATGTCCAGCAACTATGAAGCCAAAAAAATTCCACTCTGGACACGTTGAACTATTCTAGCAGGAACAACACACCTACTTTGAACCTGCTTGGATCACTGATGTTGTATCTATGTATCTATGTATCTATGTATGTATGTATGTATGTATGTATCTATCTATCTATCTATCATCTATCTGTCTATCTACTATTCTAGCAGAAACACCACACCTACTTTGATCTGTTTGGATCACTGATATTCTGGAATGGACACCAAAAGGTCTGCCACGTCTATTTAATTAGAGTGCTTCAGAAAAACACAATCTATCTATCTATCTATATCTATCTATCTATCTATCTATCTATCTATCATCTGTTTTAAGGAATTGGCTCATGTGATTGTTTAACTGTGGGAGCTGGCAAGACTGAAATCTGTGGGGCAAGTTAGCAGGTAGGTCTATGTTGCAGTCTTGACACAGACTTGTTTCTTCTTTGAGAAACCTCAGTCTTTGCCTGTGAGAAACACACATTCAACCATCCAAACCCAAAGAATGGACTTGGAGACGCGAAGAACAGTGGAAGTGAGACTTTTAATGGTGATCTTGCAAGATTATGTGTCTGGTAGGCCAGCACACCTGGGGCAGTTACAGCAGGTAATTTATCTTCTAGCACACAAGTCCCTCTGTCAGTTCCTCACTGGTCAAGTACTATGGGGTTACAATCTTCCCGGAGGTCACCTAAGTTTCATTATCCCCCTTACAAGGTTATAGCTTGGTCCCCTTCCCCGTTTAAGTTTAGATTTTGCAATAGTGAAACTTTCTTCCCTTTTAATGGTTGACCCCTCCACTATCTTCTGTTTCCTTATCGTGGCTTTTTAGGTGCATGAGCCATGTGGTTTGTCACGTCTGTAGGCTGGCTGCTAGTATTTAGATTCATCATGCCTCAAAATGGGCCATTTAAAATGTTTTCTCATATTGTCCTCAAGGTTTTCAACTGATTGGATGAAGTTCACCCACATTGTGGAGAGTAAGCTGCTTTACTCAAAGTGTACTGATTGTAAATGTTAATCACATTCTTAAAAGTATCTCCACAGCACCATCTATACTAATGTCTGACCAAACAACTGGCCACCATAGCCTAACCAAGCTGACACATAAAATTAACCATTACACCTGCTAAAAAAGAAACAGTTTCTTTCTCCTTCATGTATTTTTTTTCCCTCTTGCTTATAATGAACTCAAGTCTTATATAAATACAGAGCAGAGATCACTTACTTGCACCCCAGTTGCAAGTGAGTCTAAGAAATAGAATCTTTACCTTTCCAGACTTTAGAAAACCAGGAAGACAAACTAGAAGTGAGCTTGAATGGCCATTGAGTTAGCCAGCTAAATACTTCTTTAACTATTCAACATCTATTCAAACCTTATTCTCACACCTAAACTTCCAAGCAAGAACAAGAACAATAAAAACTAGAACAACAAGGACAATAACAAGAACAATAACATCAACAACATAAAAGTAAACATTATATAACATAATTCAATTGCCCTTTGCTCGAATGAAAACTCACTTATTCTCTCCTCAGAAGGGAGGTCCACAATCTCATCTATTTCTGCATTCTTTTCTGAATCATGTTCATAATGTTCATCTCTATTCTATTACAGATACATATCTTGGTATGATATCTTGGTATTTGGTAAGTTGTGGAATAAATTATAAAGCTCCTAGCAAAGAATTCATCCTATATAAATTGGGAGAAGAAAGCTATATAGGAAAAGCTCCCCCTCTTTCCTCCCCAACACTGCTCTCTCTCAGAGTAGATATAAAGTAGCTTACCATATTTCTAATGTCTGCAACTTTTATGAGGCTATGAGGCATTAGTTAATATTTGTGACTAGTCATAAGTTTGTAGTTATTGTTTGTAACGTCCTGCATCACTAGCTATTTGTCTTAGTTTGCTTTGTGCTGCTATAACAGAATACCAGAGACTGGGTAATTTATAAAAGACAGAGACTTCTTTCTTACAAGTCTAGAGGCTGAAAAGTTTAAGGTTGAGGATCCCTGCTTTGGTAAGGGCTTTCTTGCTGTATCGTCCTATAGAGGAGGAAGGTGGAAAGGTGAAAGTGAGGGGGAGAGAGAGAGAGAACGCAAGTGACCAAGGGGGACAGAACTCACTTTTAAAACAAGTTCATTCTTGAGATAACTAACCTACTACCAAGATAGTGGCATTAATCTATTCATGAAGGCAGAGTCCTCATGCCCTAATCATCTCCTAAAGATCTCACTTCTCAACACTGTTGCATTGGGGTTAAGTTTCCAGCACAAGAATCTTGGAAAATACATTTAAACCATAGCACCTTTCTTAAGTTAGATTACTACTCATAAATTTGTGGCCTTTTTTTCTTTTCTAATATAAGCATTTCAATCTATAAAATCTTTCTAATACTACTTTTTCAGGTCATGTAAGTTTTGATATACAACATTTACATTATTGTTTATCTTGAAGTATTTTCAGATTTCTACGAACATTTCTTCTCTGACTTGTAAGGTATTTAGAAGTGACTTTTGAAATTTTTTAAGAATGTGGGTTTTCATTTGTCTTTTTGGAATTGATGGATTAATTGCATTGTGTTCAGATAATATGGTTGATAATATATTAGGTGTTTGAAATGGTTTTGCAAACTTTTTATATGTCCTTGAGAAAAACGTATATTTTCTAATTCTTACTTGCATAGCTCCACATATGGTTTTAAAGATTGTGTTTGGTAATTGTGCAATTTAAATATTCTTTCCTGACTTGTTCTTTGTTTATCCTGTTGAAAATTGAGAGAAGCATGTTGAAAACTCTAACTATGGCCATGGATTTGTCAAATTTTCTTATAGTTCACCCAACTTTTGATTTACATATTTGAAGTTACTTTGTTTTGAATTATTACATCTTTTTTGCAAACTTAAACTTTTATTATTATGTATGTATCTTAGTGATTTTCTGATGTTTTGCCTTTACATCACCCTTTCTACACGCTTATGGTAACAGAATGTTTCTTTCTTGTGGGAAATTCATTCCATGTGATTCAAGTGGGACAGCCTAAGCATTCATCCTGTCTCACAATTCTTAGGGCTGGTCTCATTTTCTGCCTAGATTCTTAAAACATGTTTATGTACTCTTAAATATTCAGATTTGATTTAGTGTGTTTATTGATATATGGTTTTTTTTTTTTTTTGAGACGGAGTCTCGCTCTGTCGCCCGGACTGGAGTCTCGCTCTGTCGCCCGGACTGGAGTGCAGTGGCCGGATCTCAGCTCACTGCAAGCTCCGCCTCCCGGGTTCCCGCCATTCTCCTGCCTCAGCCTCCCGAGTAGCTGGGACTACAGGTGCCGCCACCTCGCCCGGCTAGTTTTTTGTATTTTATTTTTAGTAGAGACGGGGTTTCACAGTGTTAGCCAGGATGGTCTCGATCTCCTGACCTCGTGATCCGCCCGTCTCGGCCTCCTGTTTATTCCTACTTTTGTGTGTGTGTGTTCTGAAGTTTTTAGAATTGAGGTTATGTCATTTCTTTTTATTCTTACTTATAACATGAATAATCTTAAGAGTTTCTTTCAGATTTGATATATAATTAATATTTGTCCTACAATTTTCTGTGCCAATTTAGGGCTCAAATCCATTTGCTTTGGCAGAAACCTTCAAGTTTCCTGCCATTTTCCCAATGTAGAATGCAATCCTGAGCCTTAGTTCTACGGAGAAAATCAGGACCAAATATAGATTTATCTTATTTCATCACCTCTCCCTAAAAAAGTTTCATTTGCCTACAACTCACCGAAGGCAAAAATATTAACAAAGTGACATTTATGTATCTTATTCATGGAATTAATGGGGAGAAGGATGGAGCAGGGAGACATCTTATTTGGAGATCTTTGTGTACCAGTATCCCACTCCTCACAACCTGATTTTCACTCACCAGAACGTAATTTCTAAACTCATTTTTTTTTTGCTTTTAAAATTGTCTTTTATCTTGAACTTTTCTCCCATTTAATAAAAGTCAATATGATATACTCCTGTAGATTTTGTGTAATAAAATTATTTATGTTGTTGAGTAAAAAAAAAAATCTTGGGGCCTGCCTTGGTCAGATGTCTGTCATATACCTTCTCATCTGCTTTGCTACAAATGGTTGCAAGTGTGGAGTAAATTATTATTATTATTATTTTTGTACAGTATGCTCTATTTAGTTCCTTTCGTTGTTATTTATAAATTTTTTTCTTTGAGAGGAGCTAAGGCTTTTGAGTCATATGGATCTTTCTGGCTGTCATTTTCAAAGATTCTGTCCTGGGTTTGTACACCTTTTTTCAAAGAGTTTGAGCTGACACATTAGCTTCCTCTTTGTAGGATTTGTTGTGGCTATCGGTTTCTTAAGAATTTGGGGAGATAGAAAAATTGCTATCCAACCACACATTTCTTCTTACCGTGATATTGTTCATAGCTTTTAAACATAGTATGTTTTAGATATTTATCCCAATTAAATACTACTGTGAATATGGCATAACAGGAACTAGTCATTTATCTAAACTATGCAAGATATGTTTTCATTTGGTTGCACAGACAAGGAGATGAGCCTGAAGTAATGATCTGTGGCTTTGCTTCCCAATAGCACTAGGATGCTAGTGGGAACAAATTGCAAAGCTGAGTAAAAGGACAATTTACTAACACTCAACATTAACCTTTGCCTTAAGAGAAATACACATGGATTTATCATGTCATTTTAATAAGCATGAGTAACTGAGAGAAAAAAATAGTTATATGATGTTATACTGAATCAGGAAAATATGTAATCTGAGGATTTTAAACAATGTCTAGCAAGTGTGACTATATTCAAGCACCCCAGGAAGAGTAAAGTTTTTATCAAATTTTGCATAATAAAAATCAGAGAAGTGAAGCATGCAGAAAGTTTTGAGAAGGCTCTAACTAGAAAAGCTAGAGTTGATCTTTTTCTAGGTGATAGATTCATCATGCATAAATTACTGTTCTGCTTGTGAGTCATAATTTATTTCTTATTCATTTCCATACATATACTATCCTTCTCTTATTCAAAACTTTATAGGTTCCATTCCATTTGATAAACGAAATGAAAATAAGAAGGTAATTGTGAATTGCATGCCTGTGTCAAAACATGTCATATACTCTACAAATATATACACTTATTATGTACCAACACAAAATAAAAATTAAAGGTAAGTTGAAGGGAAAAAGAAATATAAAATAAATAGGCATAAGAAATTTATTGAGGTCTCAGGTCTAAAAACAATTCCTTTTTAATATTCTAAAAGTAACGTCTTAAAAATATAATAAACCTGGAAAAAAATTAAATGGAAAATTATTTGCAGTAAGGAAACATGCATGAAAATAATTGGGAGTATTAAAGTTTGTCCTTTGGTTTCTTTTTTGTTGTTGTTTTTGAGTGTTTTTTTTTTTGAGACGGAGTCTTGCTCTGTCGCCCAGGCTGGAATGCAGTGGCGCGATCTCAGCTCGTTGCAAGCTCCACCTCCTGGGTTCATGTCATTCTCCTGCCTCAACCTCCTGAGTAGCTGGAACTACAGGCACCCGCCACCACACCCGGCTAATTTTTTTGTATTTTTAGTAGAGATGGGGTTTCACTGTGTTAGCCAGGATGGTCTCGATCCGCTGACCTCGTGATCCGCCTGCCTCAGCCTCCCAAAGTGCTGGGATTACAGGCGTGAGGCACCGCGCCTGACCGTCCTTTGGTTTCTTATGTTCTGATTTCTACTGATTCTCTGACGTTTGCTTTCCCAGTATCCCCTATTCAGTTCCCCCGTTCTTAGGAAAGGTAGGCAGGTGAGAGAACAAAAAAAAAGTGAGGGGTTTCTTAATCTTTAATAGTGGCCAGTGAAGTATATCTATATATCTTATATCTGCCTCTAAGAACCCCACAGATTCATGCCTCATGAGGAACTCAGTGCCCCTTCGGATTCTTTCCCTCTCCTACCAGAAGCAAACATATTCTAAATTCTCCATGCCATCTGGTATTCTGGCCACATCACATTGCATATTATATTTTTGTCTCTCCCGTCCTCACTGATTTATTTAAATTATGGAATATAATATGGTAAACATTAAAGTCAGCCTAGAGATAATGAAGCAAGGAACACAATGTCATAAAATATCAATATGCTCGATACCCCTGTGGTTCCCACTCAACAGAAGCAGCTCAGACTTCCCAGAGCCTTAGTGCTGTAAGCCTTGTTTATCATCTTATGACTCACAGTTCCACCCCTCCCAAACTCAACCCTCCAAATCTTTGCATCATGTACTTTGCAACACATGGTCTGTCATTAGCAAAATCCCCTCTACCTTAGACTCTTTTCAGAATGTTCCCTTCAACCGTATGCTACAGCAGAACCTTCCAGTTCCCTGAGGATATTCTTTGCCTTGCAACCTTTTCACCTAGTGTTCTTTCAGGTGATGATCGGTCAAGAGGGGCACAGGAGAGGCCTAGGAAAATGAAGTTTATTGTACTCACAGATCCTTGGGAAACAGAGACATTGCACATCAAGAGGAGGTCACAGGAAAGAGCACCAAGAAAGTGGGCTCAACCAAACAGGCAGGGAGCTGAGAGGCAGTGAGGACCTGTGGGCAGGTGTCTTGATAGGGGTTCAGGGTGGAGGATACAGCAAAAGGCTGGAAAGAATATCATTGGTGCATTTGAATGTCAGTCAGTCACAGTCATGGGATGTCAAGAAGGGAAAACTGTGGCAGGGCCAGTCTTATCACATTGGTACACCTGGGCTGGATGCACAGCTTATTTGTGGTGATGTCGAGGAAACAGGAAAACATAAAACTTTTAAAATTATACAATACATAAATGACTGTTTTCTCCTACACTATCCCCTAACTAAAAGCAAGATAGTCGTCGTTTCTTATCATGATTTCCGTGTCATTATTCCTTTTACCACCTAAAGAATTCCAACTTCCTTAAGCACATATCAATAAACAGCAAAACCTTCACTTGACCAAATGTCCCTCTCCAGCTTCTGCCCCATATATTGTTTTCTTTCATTGAAAATCTCTTGGAAACATGTTTACATTCTTACTTCTACTACCTTACTTCTTCCTCTGAGGAGTCCATTATAGTGATGTGTTGGCTATGAAACCAGACTTTCATAGCCAGCATTTCACTGAAGCTGCTCTTGTCAAAGTCAATGGTCCCTGATGACTTGATGTGGCCAAATGAGTAGTCAAGTCTGATTTCTCATCTTGTTCTACTTTCTGCTGAATTTAACACAATTAAACATTCCCTCCTTCTTGAAAACTTTTCTTCACTTAGCTTCCAGGACACTGAACTCTCATACTTCTCACTCTATCTCTCTGAATAGCCTTTTTCAATCTGTTTTACAGCTCCTGTTCTCTTCCTGAATTCTAGGTGTTGGAGTCCCTATGGTTTGGAATTTTTCCTTTCTATGTTCATTGCCTAGTTGATCACATCCAGACACCCATCCTTGAGCACCATTTACCTGATAACCACTTCCACCTTTTTCCAGCTGGTCCTTTCCTCTGAACTCTTGATTCATATTTTTGACTGTCGACTCCATGTCACTCAACATCTCAAAAACAGAACTCTTGAGCCTTTCCAAAAGACTTTGCATCTCTGTAATTGTCATATCTATTCTTGTATTTTCTTAGGCCTCTCTCCTACATCTCTAACTTTTTTATTGACTCTACCTTCAAACTGTATTGTGAATCCTGTCACTTAGCACTACCTCCATGATTACTGTCATACCTCAAGTTATTATCATTTCTCTCCTGGACTACTGGAATAAGTTTCTCACTTTCTTCTCGATGCTTTTGACTTTGTCACTCTCATGTCTTTTTCCCACATAGGAGCCAGAGTGATAGTTCTAAACTGTAAATCAAATGATGTCACTGTGAATCTTCAGTGCCTATAGGACATTCCGGCACATGGTTAGCACTCAGTGTTTGTTGAATGAATTAAACAGAAGTGTTCTTTAGAGAAAGGGGTTAAATATAATAGTTCGCCCCAGTTCTAGTTTCAAGGAATTTAAATTTTAACTGTACATGTGCATTAGCTCCTTCAGTAGCCCAGCCTCATTATTACCCACAAACTACTCTCCTAAATTTTGAGAAAGTTACGCATCCTCTATTGTTCTGTTTTACTAACTGCTTAGTGCCTCCAAATGTGATACTGAGAGTAAACTTGTGGATTTCCCATAATACAGACCTTGGGTATTGCTGTCTTCCTTGCTCTCTACCCTCCAATAAGAGAAGTCATTGATGGGAACTAGTACATTAATTTAAGAGGCTTATACCCTTATGATACTTAAAATCGTTTTTCAGGAAACAGCATACTTGAGCTGTAACTCAAAGTGTCAGGTATGTAGAGGTTATAATATAAATTAACTTTAATAGGTAGGGTCAGAGAACATTGGTGGAGGGGATTGGTAGACTAGCGGAGAGAACTTGTATTGTCTCTCAAATCATACAATGCATGTAGCCTACTAATGCATAGCATCAGTCCTAACCATGACATCCCTTATTCAGAAATATTAGCATTCAGATTGGGTACAGTAGTTTTCTATTTTTCTTAAGTACACATATGACAAAATATGAAAATCCAGAAAGGCTATTTTATTTCTGTCTTTATTCTGGTATAACTAACATCTTATCATCAATCCACTGACTAGTTAATTAACAAGAGCTGAATTAAACTCCCAGGACATGAAGCATTTGATTTGCTTTGGGATCCTAATCTATTTAAATGCTGAGTCTCTAGGGAAAGATACTATCTTGCTACATTTTGCTCTTGGTAAACTGTTTGGAGTTAGAATAATGAAAGCCCAGAAAGAATAAGTGGCTTTTGGCACAAGCAGCCCTTTGGCAAGATTAAACTGCATACATATGCTCATCAATCTGAATTAATTAACTAAGAAAAAGAAAAATTGAAGAAAAAGCAATTTATGTATCCACAAGTCAGCTTTTATATGTGACCTAAGACAAACCAAATTGGTAACAACACCAATACAAGTTACTTTTGACATTTTCCTGTGACCTTGTTGGAACAAATGGAAAAAAAATAGAAAGCTGCTGCCTTTTCACTAAATCCATTTTAAGATCATGAACTACTTCAGTACTTAAGAAAGAAGTGAAACACTTTTCACTGTGAAATAATGAGTGCCAAGATTTTATGGCTCCAGGGTTAGCATCCTGAAGAAATTCAGTCACAAAAAGAGCAGAACATTTATGGTCTATAATTAGCCCTATTTCCACTATTTTTGACTTTACCTGATGGCATGAGACCTATGGTTTGCAATTGCTTCCATTAAATAGCCTTAGGATATTTCGTTTGGGATGCTAACTTTAAATGTTGCTGAACTTGGCACATATCTGGTAGTACTTAAAAGGTTTTCTTTGTTTCAATAACTTCTACCTTCCTTAAGTCACAATAAAAGGTGACACATTTGCGTATTAGGTGAAGGTGAATGACAGTTCATGCCAGTTAGGAATTTATTTAGAGAATGTAAAGTCTTTCAAAATCTAACTTTTTTTTTTTTTTTTTTTTTTTTTTTGCTGAAGGAGATTCATTTTCAATCTAGTGGCAGAAGTCACGAATACAATCACTTATTGAAAAGACAAAGTAGCATGTTGCTGAAAAGTGAATAGAGAAATAATAAAATACGGAGAGTCCTCTGACACAGTAAAGGACTATTCCCAGGGCCCCGATTCAGCTCTGAAAGAGGTTTTTATCAGTGAGTATGAGATAAGGTCAAAGGCTATTTGCTCACAGTCTGGGAGAGATGGAGAAAGATAAGACTAGAGCAAGAGAAACAGGACAGGAGATAATGGATTGGATTTAATAAGGCAACCTGTAGATAAATGTTAAGATGCATGCATGTTTGTGTAGAAAGTAAAGCACAGATCAATGATATGGAAACAAAACTTATTACATTGATACAAACAGAAACTTAATGTTGGATTTGTTCTTGACAAGTGCAAGATTGCAGGAGGACAGCTCAAAAAGAGACTAAAATATGTAATTGTATTAAAAGAAGTAAACACAGGGTCCTTTCTTTGAACTCACACACTATACATGCTAAAAAAAAAAAAAATCTCCTAAATTCTGTGCCTCTTATTGAAAAACACTCTGAGGGTTGCATTTATTTTTTGGCTTTGATTCTGTAACAAAGCTTTCTTTTAAGTAAGGAAAAAACAAACCAGCTCTCAAAAAGCGTTTTGTTTGTTTCCGAAGTATGTTAAGATTCCAAGTAGATGAACTGTTTTTGTTTCTTTTAGTGAGTCAGAACACTTCCATCAGTTGTTGCACGTGGGCTTTTGAAGTAGGCGAAAATCATCTGACATTCATTTCATCTTTCACATGGAAAATCTCTGATCACGAGAGGTAATGGGCCTCTGAACATCAACAATTGTCTCATGTTTATGCCTCTACAATGATTTACTGATACAAGAAGCTTGAAGTTAGAGTCTTGTTAGGTAGGCATGTGGTACCTAAAATACTGTTAAAAATGTAAATGATGAAATAATTAGGTCTTTTGTTGGTCATATGTGTTGAAAGGCTGAAATTGGAATTAACTTCAGTATTGAAAAGACTCCTTAATTTTATCTGGGCTTTACCCCAAACCGCTGTTAGTATACATGTTGCAAATTTCATAGAGGCTTCACCATGAACAAATGATGATCTTCTTCTGGATTAGGAGAAATGTAAAAACTTTTCTGGATGCCTCTATAAATGGCGGTTTGCTTGAGTATGTTGATGTGCATTCTGGATGCTTATGAGTATACTGAAAAAATATACTCACCTTAAAAACATTAGATTAGTGCTGAAGAAACTGAAGCTATACTGTATGCATAAGTTTACTAAAAGTTTTAGTCAATCTTTGCTTTAGATACTTTTCTAGTTAGCGATTTTGGTGACAATGACACTGGATAGATGGTACCTTCCTTTTCCCCACCTCCAAACTACAAATGCACCTTTGACCATTGTTAAGTGTGTTATTTTAGATACGTTAAGGTGTCTTGGCTTCCTCACCGCTAAACAAGGATGATACCACTTATCCCAGAGTGTTGACGTGAGAATTAAATGAGAAAATACAGTAGTCCCCCCATTATGAATGGTTTTGCTTTCTATGGTTTCAGTTACCTGTGGTCACCTGTGGTCCGAAAATAGATGAATATAGTACAGTAAGATATTATGGGGGGAGGGGGAGAGACCACATTCATTAACTTTTATTACAGTATGATGTTATAATTGTTCTTTTTTATCAATTAGTTATTGTTATTAATCTATTATGCCTAATTTATAAATTAAACTTTGTGATGGATATATAGAAAAAAACCAGAGTATATATAGGATTTGGCACTATCTGTGGTTCCAGGCATCCATTGGTGTCTTGCAATGTATCCTCTGAGGATAAAGGAGGCCTACTGTATATATGTAGCATGGACTGAAGCTGAGACTCACGTGGGCTTTTATTTGCTTTGCCAACACTATTTAATCATTCCACCTTACATCTTCTTGTAGTCTATATTGTCAGCCTATTTGAATAGCTTGCAAATGTCTCTCAGACTGCTGAAAAGAGCTGAAAACTTATCCATTGCTATAATTTGGACTTGGCTATGTGTAGACAATCAATTTACTCATAGAGGATAAAGTATGGTATCTAGATAGCACACCATGATAACAGAGCCCTTATAGAAGCTCCTCATAAATGAAGAAGAAATACGATTGTTCTAGAATCCACATGTGGACCGAGCAAGCTCCACCTTGGTTCCAGAGAAAGCCTAAAGAAGTAGGCAGAAAGATGTGGACACTTGATGTTTTGAAAGCTGTCAGTGTGTGGGGGAATGTACCACGGCAGCTGCAATGAACTTAGAGTTGCATCTGGGGGATATGGGAAGAGGATCTGCAATTCCAATGGTAGGTTGGATTCACCAGTGAGCAAATACTGACTTGTGGGAAGTCTCTATCCTCTGGAGGGTTCTGGCAGCAGATTTGGCTACAGTGTTGCAAAAGGTTGAAAAGGAGAGCACTGAGTGAGAGCTGCAAGTATGATTCACCTTCCGTCCTTGGGGACTCTAGGAGGGGTCCAAAAATAGGCAGTGACATTTTATTAAAAAAATTAAAAATAACAAATGTTGGTGAGGATGTTGGGAAAGAAGAACTCTTACACACTGTTAGTAGGGATGTCAATTAGTACAGGCACTATGGAAGAAGGCAGTATGGCACTTCCTCAAAAAATTAAAACTAGAACTACCACATGGTCCCGCAATTCTACTACTAGGTATATAGACAAATGAAAGGAAATGAATATCTTGAAGAGATATCAATACTCCCATGTTTATTATAGTACTATTCACAATAGCCAAGATAAGAAATTTACCTAAGTGTCCTTAAACATATGAGTGGATAAGGAAAATGTGGTATATATACACAATGGTATACACAGTCTTAAAAAGAATGAAATACTGTCATTTGCAAAAACATGCATGAGCTTGAAGGACATCACAAGTGAAATACACCAGGCTCATAAAGACAAATACCTCATAATCCCTCTCATATGTGGAGTCTAAACAAATTGATCTCATAGAAGTAGAGGCTAAAATGGTAGTTATCAGAGGACAGGAAAAGGAGGGGAGTGTTAGTCAAGGGGTAAAAAGTTACAACTGGATAGGTGGAATAAGTTCTAGTGTTCCATGGCACAGTAGAGTGACTATGGTTAAGAATAATATATTGTATGTTTCAAAATAGCTAGAAGAGAGAAATTTGAATGTTCTTACCACAAATAAATGATAAATTTTTAGGTGATGGATATGCTAATTACCTTAATTTGATTGTTACACATTGCATATATGTATAGATGCATCACTGTATGCAAAAAGTATGTATAATTATTGTGTGTCCATTTTATAAAATCAGATTTTAAAAAAAGAATGGGGAGTAGCAGTTGGAAAATATTATTAATAGACCTAGGGGTGAACTACTTAAAATGACTGGGCTTAGAATCTCATAGTAGATTACATTTAGACTACCTACTCAAGGGCCACTGGGAATTCTGGGTGACAAATGACGGAAGGAAGTCTTGGAAAAAGTCTAGAATTCTCTTAGTATCATGACTTGGTGTTTTCTTATAAATATGACCCTATTTGCTTTTTTTGTTGTCTTTTTTTTTTTTTTTTTTTTTTGAGATGAAATCTCACTGTCACCCAGGCTGCAGTGCAGTGGCATGATCTGGGCTCACTGCAACCTCTGCCTCTAGAGTTCAAGTGATTCTCCTGCCTCAGCCTCCCAAGTAGCTAGGACTACAAGTGTATGCCACTACACCTGGCTAATTTTTGAATTTTTAGTAGAGATGGGTTTTCACCATGTTGGCCAGGCTGGTCTTGAACTCCTGACCTCAAGCAATCTGCCGTGGCCTCCCAACATGCTGGCACTACAGATGTGAGCCACCACACTTGGCCAAATATGACCCTATTTGTATTCACCCCTGAAATGTACACATTAGATGCATATAAAACACATAGCAGAAAGTACAGCATACAATAAGCAGTTAAGAAATGGATGCTGCTATTTAATATTGTTGTTGTTGTCAATATCAATCCATTAACCCCACTGCAGCCAATATCTGCTATTTCTGTAAGCATAATAGAAAATCAATTAAAATGTGTTAGATAAATGAAAAGAATGCATCTCTGAGATCTGTACAGCTTTTCTGCAGAAGCCTGAAGTTATGAAGTTATAGAAGATGAATTCAGAATCAATGAAAAATATAGATATAGATACTTATCATTCTATTTCAGGATGTTTCTGTCCATAGCATTTGTTACCACTATCCTAATGCAACTGTTATTTTTCTGCTGTTGCTGCCAGTGACATTCTGTTTCTGTAATCGCTAAACCATCATCCTGGTGCTGCTTCTCTACTGATAGTGGGAGCACTTTGCTGAGCTGCTGCAGGGATGTAGATTGAGAAATGGTCCCTCTCCTTATCATTCCTAGGGAATTTGTACTTCCTGTCTGCTTTGAGTAATTAGAGGTCCTGGTTCTAACTAGGGGCACTAATAAAAGTTCCACTAAACTGGAAGGATTGGCTTATACCAGTTTATTTAGGGTCCTTCATTCTAGTAAACCATCAGGCAAAGAAATTAGATACTCTACAGGAATGAATGATTGAGCCAAATTATCATAAGGAGATAAGGATATTGCTACATAATGAAGTTTTATGGAGACTTCTGATGCTTTTATGCATAGTGATAACAGTGAACAGATTATTCTAGAAACTATAGCCCTGACAAGGGCCTCATATTTAAGGGCTTGGACACCCCAGTGGTGAGGCAGGCTGACCTTGCCTTACGGAGCCAGTGACCTAGACCACAGTGCTGGCTGAATTTGATTACAACCTAAAATAGGTGGTGGAGGAGAAAGAAAATTAGTATCAGTTATGGCCTGAACAAATTGCATCAATGAAATTGGGAATAAAGTTTATACCGTGAATCTTCCTATTGTCTTTTTTTTTTTTTAAAGAAATTGTGAATACTTATCAATTTTAAATATCTGTGACAGGACTGAGGTCTGAGCAAATTTAATTTGGATTATGAGTTGGGTCACAAGGAAGGGACTGTAGCAGATGCTATCAGTTGACCACCAGTATTTCCCTGGCACTAACTCTATCTATACAAGTTGATTGCTTCTTACTGCAAATACCTGACAATTCTCTTTCTGAATACTTTCACTGTTTGTAGGAATGAGCTTGGCTTGTGTGCATGACTGACTGGAAATGACGAGGAGTTAACATTCCTGAGAGCAACCCTAAACCAATTATGGATGGAAGTGATGAAGTAATATTGTAGTGTCTCATCCCTCTGGTGGGATGGCTCTGAGGGGCGTTCTACATGGTCTCCTAGTGGTCCCTAAAAGAGTGCTTCAATGTCCCACAATGGCAAACTCTTCATTAATGTACCCTGTATTGGCTGTGTTATCTTCACTGTCTTACTTCCTCATTCTCTTACTGGTGCTTCTTGGAATTACGTCCCAAATAAGATACTTGCACATACATCTTTGTCTCAAGGAACCCAATCTAAAAGTGACAAAACAAGTCAGAGTCCTGACCTCCCTCTATTTATAGACTAGACAAAGAGAATGATATGAATCAAATAATTACATTATAATTGTAAAGTTGCAACAGTGATGAGTACTGCCAAGAAGCCATATTGCGTATAAAAGGGACTAGAAGGGGATTTGATGTGTGTGTGTGTGTTGGAGTCAGGGAAGGTCTCTCCTTAGGAAGTGATGTTTTAGCTGTGAATTGCAAGAAAAGAGAGATAGAGCAGGGTTCTGCATGGAAAAGCAATCTGTGCCAAGAGCCTGTGGGAGAAAGCAGTGTGGGATACAGAGAGACTCGAGAAAAACCAGTGTGGCTGAAGTAGAGGATGATGGGAAGTTCAGTGGGAAACAAGACCAGAAGGTAGGTAGGATTCAGACAGTGCTGGGCTTTCTAATGTCATATTTTTGTGAAGCTCTATGAGAAGCCACTGGGAGAGCTTAACCAGGGGTTCATATTATCAGATTTACATTTTACAAAGTTCACTTTGTAGGCAATATGGAAAGAGGGAGTCAATTGAAGGATGTTTGGTCTTAGCTGATACAGGAATCTAGGCGAAGGCTTTTTCTACTGTCATTACTCGGACCTGATTGGACCCCAGGGTTCATGTCATGGCTCTGTCACTTTCAAAATGATCTTTGGCATGTTACTTAATTTTCCTGTGCTGCAGTTGCCTCATGGGTAAAATAATTACAATTACATATTACAATACTGATTAGAATAGTGCCTGACACATAGTAAGCGCAATCCATATGTTAGCTGTTATTAACATTATTATTATCTTCCAACATGACGTAGTTGAAAGTGGATTGACTTTAAGGTGGGTTATTGTCCAGGGTCTCTAGTTTTGTTTTTGGTGCATACAACTTCTGCTTTAAAAACTAGTGTTGTGGGATGTGAAGTGGCAGAGGGTCTAGAATCAAATACAAGCATGGGTGCTTACCAGCTGGACAAACTTGGGCAAGTTACATCATTCCTGCTTCCTTCTCTCTATTATGAGGAGGGAGATAATAATGGTACCTACTTCTTTGGATTATTGGGGGAAATAAATGAACTTTCCATCAAATACTGGTAGATAGATGACACATAAGCTTCATATCCATTGTAGCTACTGTGATGAGAATTAATAATTGTCTTTCTAGTTGCCATTCTACTAGTTTATTCTTCTTCCAATGTGATCTTGTTATAATCCTTAAATAAGAATCTAAGGTAGCATTTTGGAATAACTTTTACCTTGTAAAAGCATCTGGACAATAACCCACCTTTAAAACCAAGCCCTTAGTTTAGCAAATCTTGCAAAAACATAGATACATTCACCACCTTTCATTCATGGATACATTCATTCACCTTTAAAGGAGGATACACTCTCCTTTAAATTTTACATTTTATACTACTTTAATGTCTTTGTATTGTGAACATCACACATCAACTGCCATATTATTATTGCAATAAGGTCCTCATCAGAATGATTCTGACTCTGTATCTCTGTGAGTGAAATAACCACTCTGAACTGAACAACTATCTAAGCAAATTGCTAAGAACCTTCCAGGTGTTATACCACTTTCCTTTTGGCTTCAATGATTTCATCATAATTATTATTGCAAAATACCACATATTTTGCTCATAAGCATGAAAGCTTGTGTTCTTCCACAGTTTTCTCTCAGGGCTGAATTATAATGTTTTATGAAGTGGAAGAAAAACATGTTTTTTTTTTTTTAAATTTGGAAATTATGTGAAGTAAAAAACAACCAAACTATGAATATGAATACTTTTTTTATTGAAGTACATTAAGCACATTAACTTTTTTGTGAACATTGTCTATTTATTGAGTGTGGCATTTAAAACCATTTTTAGCATGATATAGAGATATTGAGAAACAATCTCCTTTCTTAGAATTAGATTAGCTTTTTCCATTTTATGTTTTTAGCACATTTTTCTGTATATATACTTACGCTTCCTTTCTACATAGATTATTAAGTTTCTTTAATGATTGGGTTTAATTAATTTTGTGACATTTAAATATGTGATATATAAAGCTGAAGATTGAAGATTGTTTCTTAATTGATTTTTGATCTGCTAAACAACTGTGTACATTTAATAGTGATAAGATTATCAAATTTAATCTGGATAATGATGTACATTATTCATATGTTTTAACATATTTTTCCTTCATTTTACAAAATATTACTAATATATTTTGAGTAAGAAATTTTCCTATTGTTCTTGATTCAAATCCACAGCATCAGAAGATTTCTAAAATTAGTTGAATCCACTTGTGATGTTTTGATTGTTTCTGCAACCTCTTTTGAACCTATTTTCTATCAAAGACACTTCACTGAGAATACTTTGAAAATAACACTTTATTTTCTGTTTATATCAGCAGGTGTGCAAAGTGATTACATTAGTTTTCATACCTTGTTTCTGACATGTTACCCCAAATTTTCAAAGGCTCAATTACTGTAAAATGCATAGTAACGACTCTTGAAAACTTTAAATAATTTTTAGCTTCAATATATGTAAGTGCATGGGTAGTCACTGGCAGTATCAACTTTTGTGTAAGGAGCAATTTCAAAGATGAAACATAAAATTCCATTTCAGATCAGCATTAACAGATTAACATTTGCAATCATTTTGAGGACTGGAAACACTGACTTGAATCCCAATTAAGCAAAATGTTATTCTTTCCAAAATAATTACTTCCTTTTTATTAATTTACTTGTATTATGAGAAAATTGTGCTCAATTATTATATTTTAACTTCTGTCAATAAACATTTTTTTCTTTTTTTTCTTTTTTGTTCCAAAAGTGCCTACATTATATCTTTGATTTTTGCCTCTTGTCTTGCAAAGCCTAAAATATTTGTTATTTGGTCCTCTAGAGAGAAAAACAAACAAACAAAAAATATATATATATGTGCTGACTTCTGCCTTCAGGAAATTGTCCTAGTTATAGAAGGAAGAATGGATTGTAGGGAGGTGAGGCGTCTGATTAGGGTGCTATTTGCGGAAGTGCAGGTGAGAGCGGATGGAGTTTGGAACCGAAGAGGAGTGTTAGAGTGGACCCCTGACTAACAGGAGAGTGCTGAGCCTTTCTATGCTCCCTTGGCAGGAGAAGGGAAGGGGTGGGAGTCATTCTCCCTGACACCGAAAATGGTTTCTAAAACAACTATTAACAGAAACTTGGATTAGTAATAGACAGAATATATTGATTGCAATTTTTACTAGAATTAACTTGTTTTATCTTCATAGTAATCCTGTGGTAGGAGATATTATTATCTCCATTTTGTAGATGAGGTATCTGAGGTACAGAGAAATTTAAAAACATGCCTATTGTCACAGGAGCAGTAAATGGAGGCACTGTAGCTTGAATTGAGCAGTGTCACTCAATCGCTCAGTCTCTGAGTCACGACTAGACTGCCATTTCCATAAGGAAAGGAGGCAGCTATCTCTTGTCCTGAAGGAATGTCTGCCGTGGTGGTGTGCTTGTGGTTCTGTCCCCATTACCTACCAGAAAAGGAGGAAGGAGCAGGGAAGAGATGGCAGGGTGAATAAACAGAAGTATGAGATAAATCTGCATTCCCAATACATGGTGTGTCATGGGTGTGTGGGCCAGGTAGACGAACCCTATGAAAAGAAACAAGACTTCATCTATCTCAAGAGGATCTATGGCAGAGAGCAGCTTGTTGAGGTAGGAATCCAAAAAGCAAGAGGTGAGAGGAGAGAGAGGTGGGGGATTTAAGCTGGAAAGTCTCTCACATTAGCAGACTACACTGTAAAGATTTCTTTAAGATTTTCTGAGGAACCCAATAGGTCACCTGCCACATAAAGTAAAATGACAGCAAGGCTGGGTGTGGTGGCTCATGCCTATCATTCCAGCACTTTAGGAGGCTGAGATGGGAGTACCACTTGAGGCCAAAGGTTTGAGACTAGCCTGGGCAATACAGTGAGACTCCATTTCTACAAAAGTATTTAAAAATTAGCCAGGCATGGTGGTGTGCTCCTGTAGTCCCAGCTATTTGGGAGGTGGGAGACTGAGGAGGGAGGATTGCTTGAGCCCAGGAGTTTGAGGCTGCAGTGAGCTGTACTTGCACTACTGCACTCCAGCCTGGGCAACAGAGTGAGAAAAAAAAAAAAAGAAAGAAAAGAAAATGACAGCCAAGAGAGGAAAAGAAAAAGACAGCCAGGAGAGGTCTTCAGCAGCAACAGATATTTGGAAAAATGTGTGCCCTTTTCTCTGTTTCCTGCTCCACCCTACCCTACCCCAACATTGAAGAAGATGTAATGAAGCAGAATTGTGTGGGTGTGTGAGAGGAGGTGGGGAGTGGTGGCAGACTAGTGGAGTGGAGAAGCAGGGACAGACTGAGGGCAAGAGGAGATGGGAGAGATAAGACCAGTATCCTTCTCACTCCATTTCCTTCACACTGACTCTGAATCTGCTCAAGCTGAGATAAAATTCAAATTTCTCTTCTACAAAGTCTTCATGTGCTCAGAGAATATGAACATATCTCACTACTGTGGAATAATGCCAATAAATAGATCTGATTCTACACAGATGCTGCAAAGCATTTCATAAGACAAGTTGGGGCAGAACATATTTTACAGTAGTATTGACTATATGCCATATTATATAGATTCTCTTTGCAAATGAATTTACCATGATTTTTAAAACTTTTAAAAGAAAACTGGCGTCAGTATTGACTGTCTGTAACATCCTTCCCCATCTCCACCCTCAATCAATTTCAATCTGTGGTGAACCCAAAGTGATGCAGACAAAGGTGAAGTGAAGTGCAACAGGCTGACCTGTGAGAATCAGCTCTTTGTCTTAGAATTTAAAAGACGTCTCTGTATTTGTGCAAAACTTGAATCATGCTGCTGCTGCTGATGTTGACGTCATGTAATTTAATTGCCAAGGCAAAACAGGGAGAACTGGACTTATACTTCTATTATTCAAAAAACCAAACTGGCTGGGTGAGGTGCTTACACCTATAATCCCAGCACTTTGGAGGTAGGAGGATCACTTGAGCCCAGGAGTTCGAGACCATCCCGGGCAACAAAGTGAGATGATCCCCATCTCTACCAAAAAAAAAAAAAAAAAAAAAAAAAAAATTAGCCAGACCTGGTGGCAGGTGCCTGGAGTCCCAGCTCCTCAGGAGGCTGAGGGGAGAGGATCGCTTGAGACCTGAGACCAGGAAGTTAAGCCTGCAGTGAGGACACTGTTCTCCAGACTGGGCTGTAACAGAATGAGGCTGTCTCAAAACAAAACAAAACGAAACAAAACAAAACAAAACAAAATAAAACAAACTGAACTCCCTCATCCTCAAATTTTATCTATTTAAAAACACGTAACAATATTGTAAAAGCTGCATTCTTTCTTTTATTCAACGAAATTTTACTAATCACCTTTTATGTACCAGTCTGTGTTTTAGGCATGGGAGATTCAGCAGTGAAGAAAAGAAACATAATTCCTTTCTCTTGCATAGCTTATAATGTATGTGGATGTGGGTATGTTGGAGTTGGCAAGATAGAGAAGAGACAGACAATAAATCGATTATATAAATAAATTATATAATATGCTAGAAGGTGTTTGTTGTTATGGGGGAAAAAAGAAAGATAGGGGATTGGAACTAGGGGATATGCGTAAAAGTGGTTTGCAATTTTCAATAGGGGTTTTCCGGGTAATATATATGAGATTACTTTGCACGTGGCAAAACATCATACAAAACCTAATTGCTTTTACTGTTTGGGGGAATCACAATATAGGCATCTGTTTTTCAGGGTGGGTACATGCAAATTTTGTAATAAAGAATGTATCCTATTTAAGCCTTATGTACTTATTAAGCATCTTTGCACCCTGATCCCTAAATGTCTTCTAATAAAGCTGTAAAACTACTTCATTGGAAGTGGATGTCCTTATGGTAATTATGAATGATTTAAGGAAAGATTTAAAACAGAAGACTGAGGTCAAATATATTTATCTCTATAGTGATTTCCAAATATCAAGTCATCCATTGGTCCGTCTATCCTTCACCTAATATTTACTCAGATGCATGATATCCAGGGCATCTTTCTTATTATTATACCTTGAGGGCATCTTGAATAAGTGCTAGAACAGTTATAAAAGTGCTCACGGTCTAGGGTGAGAATGGAGGTAATTGGGTTATTTAGGAATTATGCTCTGGAGATTTAATTTGGTGTTAACTATACTATTTCAGGAAACTGTCTAAAAATCTCGTTTGACATCAAAGCAAAAATGTAAAATGATCCTTTGAAAAGTGGAGTAATATATCTTCATATATATAGCATGCAGATCTTTAGTTTAATGATAGAGGTGATGAACCAGCATAGACTTCTATGGAAAGTTTCATAGTGTGGGAAGCATTGTGAAAACCAAACTGAAATGAAAAGTAAAATGAGTTAGCTCTTGAAATAGCCTTTAAATAGTATTACTATTAAAAAGTCTAATTATTAACATAATGAAAGCCAGATTTGAATAGAAATAGTTTATGTCATTTAGGATAATTTTCAAGATGGCCCTGACAGCTTTGTATTAATGGATCTTTTTCAAATTCCTGTATTTATAATCACTGTGATCTCTTCAAGATCATATACTCCAATTACATAAATATTAAATAAATAATTTTAGTATAAATGTTCAAATAATTCAGATAAAGAATGCTATGGTTTAAATATTTGTTCCCTTGAAAACTCATGTTGAAATTTAATCCCCGTTGTGGCGGGGTCCTAATCCAGAGGCTGGGTCTTAAAGAGGTGTTGGTTCATGAGGGTTCTTGCCTCTTGAATGGATTAATCCATTCATGGATTAATGGTCAATGAATTAATGGATTAATGGGTTATCATGGGAGTGGAACAGGTGGCTTTACAAGATGAGGAAGAGAGACCTGAGCTAGCATGCTCAGTCTCCTCACGTTGTTATGTTCTGTGCCACCTTGAGACTCTGCGGAGTCCCCACTAGCAAGAAAATATATGGTCTCTCAACTTTGATCTTCTCAGATGTGGCCTCTCAACTTTGGTCTTCTCAGATTCCATATCTATAAGAAAGTATTCTCATTATAAATTACCCAGTTTTAGGTATTCTGTTATAAGCAACAGAAAATGGACTAAGACAAAGTAAAGTTTCTATTTACCTTATTCCTAGCCCCAGCTACCTCCTAGGAAATATCCACCATTATTAGTTTAACATTTTGTATAATATTATTACATAAGAGTTTATTACATATGTGTATATAGGAATATATTGTTTTATTTTGTGTAACTAGTCTTTAAATTAAATGGGACTATAATATGAATATTGTTCTACAAATTGTATTTTTACCCTATAGTACACCTTGGAGATCTTTCCACATGTGTAAATATTGTTATCTTATTCTTTCCAAGAGCTGCATAGCAGTTCATTGTATGACCTTCCGTAATCATTATTTTATTCATGGATATTTTGGTGTTTTCAACTTTTTACTGTAACAGACAATGTCACAGTGAATGCCATGTATGCTTTCTTCTACACACAAATATTTCTTTCTTGAATATATTGAAAAGTACAATTGCTGGGTGACAAAGTAGCCATATTTTAACTTCTAAGAGTACTGACAAATCATTCCCTACCAAGAGTGCGCCAGTTTACACCCTTAACAGTAATATACATCAATATCAATCTTCTGACAATCTCATTGACACAAAATAGTATCAAAGTTTAAAGTGTTTTTATAATTTCCTATTATTTCTCATTGCTTTGTATGAGGTCTGTAGCTATTTCAGGAAGTAATTGTCTCCCCATTACAAAGATTGAAAATATATTCTTACTATCTGAAGTTTATCTATTCTAAATGCTAGTCAATTTTTCTGTTATGTAGGTGGACAGTACATTCTCCCAATTTGTAGTTTGTTTTCTGATTTTTAAAGTTCTTAATTTTGGTGTAGTCAAAATTATGAGTCTTGAGTATTTTCTTTGTGGCTTCTGTGTTTTATATGTTGTTTAAAAAAGTCTCTTTTATCCCAAAGTTATAAACAGGTTTTTTTTTTTTTAAATAATGTGTTTGCAGTTTTGTTTGTCATGTTTACATCTTTAATCCACATGGAATTTGTTTCTTTGCAAATGGTGTAAAAAAGAGATTTAACCTAATTTTTTTCTCTCATTTTACTGACTACACCATCCCCACTGAGTTTTTTTTATCAATTATTGTGTATTTATCCATACAAAGGCTCATTTCTGGACCCTATCCTTTTACAATAATCCATTTATCTCTTTATGTATCAATACTGTCATTTTTAAATTCTTACTTCCTTCTGACTTTACAATGCCTGCCACTCTGCATGTTAATATTAGCAAACTAAATATCATGTTTCTAAGAAAGGATCCTGGCATAGGATAGAAGTTAAATTGACACTTATTGAATTTTTTTAAAAAACCTGTGAGTCGCCTTCAGCAGACTGAAAAAATAGTGTGTATAATAATAAGATAAATTGGACTTTATTTTTCCCTCTTTTCCAGGCTCACATATTTCAAACTTTGGGATTGAAATAAACTCATTACATCAACCCCTGAACCCCCACCACACTGCCAAGGGGAGAAGCTAGCACAGCCATCTGACTTCTGCATTTATAAATAGCTATGTTTATAGTAAAACATAGTCCAGTGGACTAGAGCTTCCAGTAGCTCCTGTCAATCAAGGAAAGAAAGACCAGGCTGTAAAGCAGTAAGACAAGTCATTTATTGGGGTCTTCAGAACTGCAATTCAGGAGACACAGATTCAACTAGAAGCCAAATTGTGTTCCAGAAAGAGGAAAGGGAGTAGAGATTTTTGAAAGGATACTGAGGGTGATTACACAGACTGTTTTAAAAGAATTATCATAAGCGGAGGCGGCTGGTTTAGTACAAGTACAAGTCAATAGCTCATTCGTTGTTGCTGTTTAGGAGCTGCAGGGCTGGCAAAATTCACCTATTTTCTAGGATGTTGTGGTTTGGCCCAGTTTACTTTAGGTCATTCAGGGAATTCTTAGAATGGCTTCTTTACTCCATTTTAGACCTCTGAACCAAAGTAACACCATTTTGTTTATCACATATTACACCCTTATGACAGAGGGTTTAAAGAAACTGCAGTTCTTTCTTTTGATTGTTGCCATGTATCTTTAAAGAAAACAACGTTATTTTGACATGGTAACTAATTGAGAAAAAATATTCCATAAGCATTGCTTTCAAAATGTTTTATTGATGATTTAAAAATTTTAAAGTAAATAGCAACAAAACAGAATACACACCATGAAATCATACAAATTAAAATAATTTAAAATTTTTGCTTTCTGCTAACAGAGCTGATGACATTAATAAGAATATTGTAAAATGAAGTCCTGAATATGATAGAAAATAAAATAAACCTAACACGGTAGCTAAAATAAAACATCCACAGAGCATAACAGAAGCCTGTTATGCTGTTAGGCAACTAATTCATTTCCCATTGCTAGGAGATAAGTAATTTAATTTTGTTAACATTAATTATAATCCCTTTTCAAAGTCATTTGGATTTAGGTCAGAAAAAAGAGCATTATACTTTTAGATGTTCTAAAAAGTACATTATGTAGTTTCTGGTTCAGCATACTGGTAGCTTAGAAGTTGCCACTCCATTCTAACAAGGAAAAAGCTGAACAAACTGAAAAAGAAACAACTCTTCTTAAATTGGTGAAAGATGTGAGGTCACAGGGCAAACTGCTATCTCCAAAACTGGAGAGATCAACAGACGAATACAGAGAATCTCATTTTAACAGAGCAGAAATCCAGGAGCTGAAACCTCTGTGGGAACCAGTACCAGGATAGGGAAACCTGAACTGTGATTGATAGATTGTTGGAGGCTTTGTGCGGACGAGTCTAAGATGGAAGACCTCCAGGGGGTCCCAGTTATTGGGAGTCCCCACACATTTGCAAGTTTTATCTCCAAGAGGTTGACCTGGTTCTCGCAGTGAATAGAGAAGAAAAATCCCCTCCTGCTTCAGGCAAAGAAAGGGCAGGGAAAAGAAGCATTTTGAAATATGCCAGAGCACTGTGTACTTAGCAAGGCTGGCCACCAGGAGCAATTATTTAATCAGAGCCTCACCTGCTGGTCTTTATCAGAACCTAACTGACCTGGGGGAAAGGAGATACCCTACTCCAGCTGGCTCTAGTCTTCCAAAGGAGAAAGGAACTATCCAACTCTAGTCCAATTTAGCCATCCTGTCCACCAAAGGCAGGGGGTGGAAATGGGAGACGGGGGACCAAGAAGCATTTGTGAAGTTCCTAGGCCAGAGGCACAGTCTCAGCCCTCCTCAGAGGCAGAGCCCTCACGAATGTGATTAATGCCCTTATAATAGGGACCCACGGGAGTGCGTTTGTCTTTCTCCTACATGAGGACACAGTGAAAAGACTGCTGTGGGTGCCTCAGGAAGCAGGCCCTCACCAGACACCAAATCTGCTAGGGCCTTCATCTTTGACTTCTCAACTTACACCACTGTGAAAAATAAACATATTGTTTATACGCCACCCAGTCTATGGCATTTTGTTATAGCAGCCTGAACAGACTAGGAGAACTGGAGAAAACACAAATCCCAGTCACACACATAGTGCAAGTCCTTTATTGTAAACCATGAATTTATAACTGTGGTTTATCAGTCAGTCAAAATTTAATTTGTGTCAGTTCCTCTTACCTGGTCACCTTTAAATGGGCTTATTATGTCGTTTATGAACTTTCAAAGTGGTGGGCCCTTCTGTGACTGCATTGCTCCCTCATGAAGCCTCCCCTGAGTGGTAAACCATCCAATTTCTCATGTTAAAACATGAATTTTCCCCCTGCAAACCCGAACTGAAATGCTCTTTATTTATTCATTTATTGAACATCTTTTAGAAAATATTGTTGTAGGCACTGAAGATACAGCAATGAACAAAATTAACAAAATGTTTGCATTCATAGAGCTTATGTTCTAATGCGATGCTAATAATATATATCCTTAGATGTAAGAGTCTTGAAAAGCTTTTAGTTCAATTTCCTTATTTTAATAATCAGAAAATGAACTCTTTTAAGGATGAGATCCCCTGCCCTAGGCCACATAGTTAATAGTACAGCTAGGGCTTAAAGCTAAGTTTTCTTGTTGGCTGTCAAGAAAAGGAGAAGAGCCAAATTTGTGTTTCCATTGACTGCTGTGTAGTATTGGTAGGGAGGAATGAGGGCCACTTACACTAGTGAGGATTACCAAGGGGGATGACAGACCAGGACAGAAATGATTATTCCCATAATTTCCTCATTACTCTGTGTTCAGCAAAAAAATTGCCAAAACATCTAGAAGAAAAACTGAGAGGCTATATTGTAAACCACATAAAGATAATATACAATCAAATAATGAAGAGAAACCAAAGTAAAAGAAAAAAGCATTCATCAGTTAAGTGGAGATATTTAGTCAATTCTAAAGATTTGTGTTTAGTGTTGCTATTGGCGTTGTTGCTTAAATAACAAAACAGCAATTTAGCTATGAGAAAGTGTTTAAAATATAGACTCAACTAACTCAATTATTGTGACAGTAGCACAATTACATCATGACTATTTGACTTAAGAAACAATTCAATAAATCATGTATTTACAGGGCTATAAACCTAACTCGACATTTTCTGTGTTTTCCCACTCATCCCTGGCAAAGTAGCACAAAGTATGGTTTTGAACCTAGGTCCCAGATATACATGCTTCTTCTACTTATTCATTAGTATGAGTGACTTTGGCCAAGACACTAGCCTTTCTAAGCCTCTGTTTTCCTTAAAACATGGCCAGTATTTCTTTCCTCACAGATCTGCTGAGAGGATCAAATAGATCTTTGCATAAACGCACACTGTAGGTTAGGGGAAGTGTATATTAAACTGGTCAAACAAATACTAGACATTCATCATAGATAAAGGCCTACAAAGTCTATGAAGAAATTCACTTAGTTCGAAACATTCTCTGACCTATACTAGCATTTCACTTGCTTCTTAGTGGACTCCTATCAAAGGCCTTCCCTGTTATTATATTAGAAATAAGCAACCTCTAGCTAAAATTGTGAGGTCAGAGAAGTTTGTCTTTATTCTTGCTCAAACCCTTTTCCAATTCATGTTTCCTTTTTCAGATTCTATACAATGGACATTAAGACATAGGACTTCCTGATTAAGGTTCTTTCAAGGATGTCATGAGAAATATGCAATAAAAAGTGCTTCAGATATACAAATAGGTATTATTATTCTTTATTTCAGTTTCTACCATTTGTGCAGGTGAAAGTTAAACACCTATCATCGATAAGTGCTGCTCAGTGATTTCAGATTGTCTCGCACCTCCTACTTACAGAAGGCTAGAAACCAATTTGCTTTATTTTGTTTGCCTGCTTATGAACCTCTTACCCAGTAGGCTTTCCACATTTTCTTTGGATTATAATTTGAAGTGTTTTTAGATTCTCCTGTGGCTTTTTACAAATTATTATGATTACTAGAGCTTTCTGATGCAAGCAGTTTCTGATTTTCCCTTACATATAATTCATCTCAGTACTACCAGAGGCTTAAATGCTATACGGACTTAGATTAAACAGAACTCCAAGTTAAGTAAAATCAGATATAGTTTTAGATTATATGTTTATAGACAAAGTTTCCATTTAGTTTCTGCTTCTTTTGTACAATCTGAAAAGAGTTTAAACCCCCAAAACTCTTCTAGATGCCTGAATGGTTCACCAAGTTCAAATTTCAGTTCTCCATATCACATGATAAGTAAGAAAATAATACTTTAAAAAATAAATAGAAATTATTGGGTCATGCCACTCCATTACCTTTTCTGTTATATCACTTTATACCAATCCTTCAAACATGCACAAATTGGACATCACAATGCTCCACAGAAAATACAAGTTTTAAAAGGTTGGATGCCCGGGTGGGGAATTATGCCTCACACTTTGTATTAAGCACATTCTACATGCCTAGTAGTCACCCAGTGAATTCTTGTTGATTTTAAGTGAACAGAAAAAAAAAGTGGGAAAAGGCTTTAGTAGTTGGGGATGGGAGAGCATACTAGAAATAAAAGTAATGAGCATATCTGAAAGTAAATCTTAAAAACCAGAGATTTATAAGCCATGTGAAGAGGTTCAAAATACAACTTTGGATGAGTCAAAGTTCAGACTATTTCATCAATCCTGTATTCCTTTGGGAAATTGGATCTGGGAGTCCATGGATTGGCAGAAACAGAATCTAGGATTCTCAGCCAGCATCAGAAGACGTTTATTCTAGAGAAGGCTGGGAAGATCTTGAGAGAAGGGTGCAGTGGGATGACCCTAACAACAAGGACACTGGGTGAGTGAGAAGGAAGTCTGAATATTGTTATAGGGATAAATAATACATAGCGGGGGGAAGCATGATGGTAAATTGTATGTGTCAGAGTGAAGGATGGAGTCTGGCCTTGTGGCCTCTCTTTTGTACTTTCTACTTGGACATCTGAAAGGTCAGAAGCATCTGTATTGTAGAGTGGATTCTGATGGTCAAAATGAGGGAAACCATTCTGTAGGGGTGTAGTGCCAGAGAAGGGTGTAGATAACTGAGGTTGAAACTGGAATACAAATTTTGGAACTAAATGTCAGTCTTAGGAAAGACACAAATAGTTTAAAGCATATAAAACTATTTTAAAAAGATGTTGTATGCTTTCCAAAACTTTCAAGTCTTTCCAGAGGTAAATAGTTTAACATCAGGTAAGACCTCACATGACATATATTATTAAAGACAGTCTCTACAATAAAAAATAACATACTTTTGTACCAAAGAAGGTACTATTATTTTCTTTTTTTATTCTTTTCTTTTTTTGTTATACTTTAAGTTCTGGGGTTCATGTGCAGAATGTGCAGGTTTGTTACATAGGTATACATGTGCCATGGTGGTTTCCTGCACCCATCAACCCATCATCTACATTAGGTACTTCTCCTAATGCTATCCCTCCCCTAGCCCCCCACCCCCTGACAACCTCTGGTGTGTGATGTTACTCTCCCTGTGTCCTTGTGTTCTCATTGTTCAGCTCCCACTTATGAGTGAGGACATGTGGTGTTTGGTTTTCTGTTCTTGTGATAGTTTGCCAAGAATGATGGTTTTCAGCTTTATCTATGTCCCTGCAAAGGACATGAACTCATCCTTTTTGGTGGCTGCAAAGTGTTCCATGGTGTATATGTGCCTCATTTTCTTCATCCAGTCTATTATTGATGGGCATTTGGGTTGGTTCCAAGTCTTTGCTGTTGTGAATAGTGCCGCAGTAAACATACATGTGCATGTGTCTTTATAGTAGCATGATTTATAATCCTTTGGGCATGCATCCAGTAATGGGATTGCTGAGTCAAATCCAGCAATTTCTAGTTTTAGATACTTGAGGAATTGCCACACTGTCTTCCACAATGGTTGAATTAATTTACACTCCCACCAACAGTGTGAAAGCATTCTTATTTCTCCACATCCTCTCCAGCATCTGTTGTTCCCTGACTTTTTAATATTGCCATTCTAACTTTCGTGAGATGGTATCTCATTGTGGTTTTGATTTGCATTTCTCTAATGACCAGTGTAGATGAGCATTTTTTCATGTTTGTTGGCTGCATAAACTTCTCTTAAGAACAACGTCTATTGAGAAGTGTCTGTTCATATCCTTCTCCCACTTTTTGATGGGGTTGTTTTTTCTTGTAAATTTGTTTAAGTTTTTTGTAGATTCTGGATATTAGCCCTTTATCTTAGATTGCAAAAATGTTCTCTCATTCTGTAGGTTGCCTGTTCACTCTGATGATAGTTTCTTTTGCTGAAGAAGCTTTTTAGTTTAATTAGACCCTATTTGTCAATTTTGGCTTTTGTTGCTGTTGCTTTTGGTGTTGTAGACACGAGGTCTTTGCCCATGCCTATGTCCTGAATGGTATTGCCCAGTTTTTCTTCTAGGATTTTTATGTTCCTAGGTCTTACATTTAAGTATTTGATCCATCTTGAGTTGATTTTTGTATAAGGTGTAAGGAAGGGGTCCATTTTCAGTTTTCTGAATGTGGCTAGCCAGGTTTCCCAATACCATTTATTAAATAAGGAATCTTTTCTCCATTGCTTGTTTGTGTCAGGTTTCTCAAAGATCGGATGGTTGTAGATGTGTGGTGTTATTTCTGAGGCCTCTGTTCTGTTCCATTGGTCTATATCTTTATTTTGGTACCAGTACCATGCTGTTTTGGTTACTGTAGCCTTGTAGTATAATTTGAAGTCAGGTAGTGTGATGCCTCCTGTTCTTCTTGCCCAGAATTGTCTTGGCTATATGGGCTGTTTTTGGTTCCATATGAAATTTAAAGTAGTTTTTTTCCCAATTCTGTGAAGAAAGTCAGTGGTAGCTTGATGTGCTATCCCGCATTAAATCTATAAATTACTTTGGGCAGTATGGCCACTTTCATGATATTGATTCTTTCCATCCATGAGCATGGAATGTTTTTCCATTTGTTTGTGTCTTCTCTTATTTCCTTCAGCAGTGGTTTGTAGTTCTCCTTGAAGAGGTCCTTCACATCCCTTGTAAATTGTATTCCTAGGTATTTTATTCTCTTAGTAGCAATAGCAAATGGGAGTTCACTCATGATTTAGCTCTCTGTTATTGTGTGTTATTGGTATATAGGAATACTTGTGATTTTTGCACGTTGATTTTGTATTCTGAGACTTTGCTGAAGTTGTTTATCAGCTTAAGGAGATTTTGGACTGAGACAATGGGATTTTCTAAATATACAATCATGTCATCTGCAAACAGAGACAATTTGACTTCCTCTATTCCTATTTGAATACCCTTTATTTATTTCTCTTGCCTGATTGCCCTGGCCAGAATATTCCTGAAAAGCTAGCAGAAGACAAGAAATAACTAAGATCAGAGCAGAACTGAAGAGAATACTATAAACACCTCTATGCAAATAAACTAGAAAATCTAGAAGAAATGGAAATTCCTGGACAGATACACTCTTCCAAGTCTAAACCAGAAAGAAGTCAAATCCCTGAATAGACCAATAACAAGTTCTGAAATTAATAGACTACCAACCAAAAAAAGTCCAGGACCAGACATATTTACAGCTGAATTCTACCAGAGGTACAAAGAGGAGCTGTTACCATTCCTTCTGAAACTATTCCAAACAATAGAAAAAGAGGGAATCCTCCCTAATTAATTTTATGAGGCTAGCATCATCCTGATACCAAAACCTGTCAGAGACACAACAAAAACAGAAAATTTCAGGCCAATATCCCTGGTGAACATCGATGCGAAAATCCTCAATAAAATACTGGCAAACTGAATCCAGCAGCACATCAAAAAGCTTATCAACCACGATCAAGTCGGCTTCATACCTGGGATGCAAGGCTGGTTCAACATGCGCAAATCAATAAATGTAATCCATCACATAAACAGAAGCAATGACAAAATCCACATGATGATCTCCATAGATGCAGAAAAAGCCTTTGACAAAATTCAACACCTCTTCATGCTAAAAACGCTCAATAAACTAAGTATCGATGGAACGCATCTCAAAATAAGGGTTATTTATGACATACCCTCAGCCAATATTATGCTGAATGGGCAAAAACTGGAAGCATTCCCTTTGAAAATCGGCACAAGACAAAGTACTATTATTTTCATTGAGAACTGAATATTTCCATATTCTAAAACTCATAGAGATGAAGTATTGGACCATGTATAAAGAAAAGCATTTCTGCCTTTAAAAGAAGCACAAGCAATTTGGAGTTACAGACAGGCTATTACATGTAAAATCAGAGGCAAGGCACAGCCAATCAGAAAGTGGGTTGGAGAGCAAGCAAGTGGGAGGCTTTTGGTCTAAGACTTCACAGCATTGCAAATATGGCATCTGAGATAACATTTACATACTGTGACACTAGGGAAATAATCTAATTTACTGTGTTGACATTTTATGATTTCTAGTTTCTATAACTAGATATTAACGATTATTTTCCAGTATCAGAACCCATTTTTTTAGTCACTATTTTTCTGGTAATTTATTTAAATGAAATACATGTATGTGGTTATAGGCAGAATAAGCTCTGTTGAAGGTATACAGCCTCTGTCTGAACAGATCAAGAAATGGAAGGCATTGCTGATATTTCATTTTTGATACTATTTTTACTTTCCAATAATTATAGCACTTACATATCTTTAAAAGCATTGCTTATTGCAGGCATAAAAATGTAACTGGGTTTCTTTAGCACCAGAAATATGTATTTAACCATAATTTTCTGAACATCAGAAATAATAGTTGATACTATAATGTAATTGAATCATATTTTTGTTATAATGGAAGACATTTTGATTACTACAAGATACAATTACTTCAGTTATTAGGCATCTAATAAGGTCAAGTCATGCTTTTAAATATAAAGCAGCTTAAATGTCTAGCAGGCATTAAGTGTCTGACATGCATTTCATTACAGTCTTCCCTGAAATGAATGCACAAATGCATCCTTAATGGAACATTGTACTGACTGGAATAAAATCAAGATACTTTCTTGCATCCTCTATATGTTATTATCATTGTTCTGAAGAAACCTCAGAAAGTATAATATAAATCTGAAATTTTATTGATAATTTGTATTTGTCTATGCTAACACACTGTGAGGAATATGTAACTTACATTTTGTATATTAAAAAGCATAGCTAATACAATTTATTAATTTGTATCATGAATTTACCCAGAAAGTATGATTCTAATGAATTTGATTTGAAACAATCAAATTTTGTGAGAAGATAAAAATCGGACTAGATATTTAGATTATTTTAGTGTTTTGTTTCAAATATTTTTTTTCTAGAAAAAACAGACAATTTTCAGAATAGGCATTTTTGATCTTTCTGTTCTCTTATGTAAGACATCGACAGTTGGCCCTCCGATTCTGATTAAAGTAAAAAAAAATAAACAACCTTCTTCAGTTAAATGTACAATCATCTTCTATGTGAAAAGCATTTAGAAATAAGACCAAATGAGGTATCAAAATACAATTTCAAAGCAGAGTAAAATTTCATAGGCTTCAATCAAACTGTGGGCTTTTTCACTGACAAAAGTTAATGAAGGCAGTAAAGATTAATTGATTGATTCAACAACACTGAATGAGTTTACTGTGTGGGCCTGGGCATCCCAAAATGAACAAGGTGGACTTCAAGGTGCTCACAATACAGTGGTGATTGTATCATGTGAAAATGTACAGCACTTACTACATTTAGAAAAAAGTTGTGGTTAATCATTTTTGTAAAATAAAAGAGTAATAGTATGTTAATTATTTTTTAGAATTATCAGCCTTGTCTCTGGCTATTCATGTATTAATTGGGGCAGATATAGACAAACTGATACATTTGTGTATATGTATTATTTTTCTTTGACATTTTGGCACATACTGAGATTATTTTCAAAAATATACAAATAACCTGATGAACTATAAGGAAAACTTTATTATATATATATACACACACACACAGACAGCTAATAAGAACATGCCTTAATATTTTTAAAAATATATAAAGAAACTAAAAAACTGATAGAACTAGTAAGAGAATGCAGTTAGATGACAAAATGCAAGCTAAACATGCCTGAATATGTAGCATTAATGGCAATAAGTAATTAGAAAGAAAAACTGGAAAAATATTTCAGGCACAATAGCACAAAACTACACAATTCTAGAATTTTTTAAAGCAGACAATAAAATATTGCAATTTTACTGTCAAACATAAAACTGAAGAGCCCAAGTGGAGACACATCCCATGTTTCTGCATGGAAGACTAAACATTATATAGATGTAAATTGTGCACTAAATAATAAACTAAATGCAAACAGTGCTGGGAGTTTTGTGGAACTTCTAGCTTGTTCCAATGTTCATAAAAAAGAGTAAATGAACAGGTTACTAGCACACATTTGATACTTCCTATTATACAGTTGATCCTTGAACTGCATGGATTTACTTTTATGTGGATTTTTCTTCCACCTCTGCCACCTCTGAGTCAGCAAGACTAACCCTTCTTCTTCTTAAGCCTGCTCAACATGAAGATGACAAGAATGAAGATCTTTATGTCAATCCACTTTCACTTAATAAATACTAAGTATATTTTCTCTCCCTTATGATTTTCTTAATAGCATTTTCTTTTCTCTAGCTCACTTTATTGGAAGAATACAGTATATAATACATATAACTTACAAAATGTGTGTTAATCAACTGTTTATCTTGTGGGTAAGGCTTCTGGTCAACAGTAGGCTGTTAGTACTTAAATTTTGGGGGAGTCAAAAGTTACGTGCAGATTTTCAATTACGCAGGAGTAAAAACGTAATATACTTTAAGACTATTCAAGAATGAAAAAGAAATGTAGAGGAATGTTTGCAATCTTGCAGTAGCAAAGTCTCCCTAAGTGAAGCACAGATTCAGAAGCCACAGTGGAAAGCCTGCCATATTTGACTACACAAACTAAAATGTCAGTATAGCAAATAAAACCATAATACAATGAAAGTTAAAAGATAAAGAACAAATTGGAAGATGATATATACTTTCTATATAACCAAGGGATAATACCCATACATAAGAGTTTCTACAAAGTCACATTGAAGAGTAATACAAGAAGGTGGTGAAAGAAATGCAGACTGTAGTTTGTGTGTAGTTAATAAATGTTATTTTAAAAGATAGCATGAATTTTTAAATGGAGGCCAAATGTAAAAGTATATCCCAGTTTTACATTTTTCTTTTTAAATGGTTGAGTATTCCTTTCTTTTCACCATATGCTTGCCAGCATGCATCTACATGAATTTTCAGTTTGACTCTTCTATTTTTACACTATGACAGGTACAAGAGATCTGTTTCCATAAACCTTGATTCATATGTTATTTTTCTAGCAATTTTCCTCCTTATTGCAGAAGGGTTCTCAAAAATTGAACTCTGATAAGCCTGTTATTATAAAATATCTATTTATAGGTAGGCAACTGGCAGAGTTACCATAGAAACCAAAACAGCAATCAATTCAGAAACCATAAAAGTGTAAGTAAAGATGTATTATGAATAGAAACCAATAAAACACACAATGCCTCATAATTATTTAAAAAAATGCAAAATAGAATCTTTTTCAAGGGATAATAACAGAAGGAAAAACAGTTTACAATTATATCCACTAATGTAAATTTGTGCAACTGTAATGAAGCTAGGCATGCTCTCATTTTAAGATGCTGTCACGAAATTGGTTATTTTAAGAAAACTGGATAAATATAAAACTCCAATACACTTTGAGAGTGTTAAATACGCTTAACACTATGTGTTAAGGCAAGCAATTGTCACTCTGTCTCTATACCCCCAGTATTAGACCTATCTCAGATGCAATGCCCAGATCATTTTGATTTGGCTATCTTGATCCACATCTATCCCTTCTACAGCTACCACCACACAAACATGGGAGTTGAATTCAGTGGGTGAAATTGAGGAACAGGTCAAGAATGTTAATGGATGACCATCAAAGTGATAAAATCCTTTGACAAATAATTGTCTAGATATTTTTAGTTGGCATGTTTGGTGCAGTAATGTATTCATTCCCAAGTTAATGATTGTGACTCTCTAGTAAGACTGCAGAAGGAATTATAGCTAATTCTGGTGGCAATGGGATTTAGTTTTCACTTTTAAAACATGCTTTAATTTTTTAAAGACAGAACAAAAGAAAGCAAGTGTTCTGTTGATAAATGATTTTATGAATGGATTTTCCTCATTTGTAGGTATTCACTGCTATAAAATGGAATTGCATGAAGAATGTTAGAGTCAATATCCTTTATTTAGTAAATTAATATGAGTTACACCCTAAAGTCAAAGGCACCTTGTAATTTAACCTTACATAAACCAATATGAGTAACTGGATTTTTTTTTACCTGAACAACAAAGGAAGTTTACAGTATACTAGGGAGCATAAGATAATTCATGTTTCTATGAATATTCTCTTGCTAAATTAAAAGCTTCTCAAAATTTGGCTGGCAAAAAACACGGATTGCTTTCCCATATGTCTACTAAATGAAAAGGAAAATGATTAGTTTCAAAAATTCATATTAATTATATCACATAGCTCCAAAAATGAAGATTATGACTCACTATAGGCTTGCTCAGTTGCAGAAAGCAATGCATTTCATTCCCAAAGGGAAATGTCTCAGGTAGCTTTCATTATACTCAGGGAGCTGTAGACTACACTACCTGGACTCAAAGAGGTTTACACAACTGCAGGGGGATTACATAGTAAATCACGAACCTCAAAAATAATTCTCTTCATGAAAAATTGACTTTATTATTTGATTTTGAGAGTGTTAATGACCTTTCATTTATCCAAACACCCAAATTGTACATACTAAATGTGAGAACTAACAAAGCAGTACAAGTGATTTTAGCTAAATGTAATGAGAAAAAGAACAGTAGTTGGCAATTTTAGGAATAAGAAATCCTGACAATGAAATACTTTGCTGATGACTTTTATGAGTCAAATAAAATTAAGGGGGAATATTTCTTCTGCCTTCATTTAAAATTTTAATATTATATATGACAATTTCTATGTGTACAGCCCAGTAAATTTTCACCAAGTGAACCCACTTGTAGTAGTCCATTCTCATGCTCCTGTGAAGAAATAACCAAGACTGAGTAATTTATAAAGGAAAGAGGTTTAGTTGACTCACAGTTCTGCATGGCTCGGGGGACCTCAGGAAACTTACAATCATGGCAGAAGGTACCTCTTCACAGGGCAGCAGGAGAGAGAATGAGTGCAAGCAGGGCAAATGCCAGACACTTATAAAACCATCAGATCTCATGAGAACTCACTCTATCACGAGAACAGCCTGGGGGAAACTGCTGCAGGATTCAATTACTTCCCACTGGGTCCCTCCCAGGGCACATGGGGATTATGGGAACTACAATTCAAGATAAGATTTGGGTGTGGACACAGCCAAACCATACCATCTCTCATGTAAATAGCACCCAAGTCAAGGAATGGGACATTGTCAACATCCCAAAGCTATCCTCAGGTTCCTTACCAGTCACTACTCACAATTCCTAAGGTTAAACATTATTCCAACTTCTACCATAATGGAATAGCTTTGCCTATTTTTGAAATTTGTCTGAATAGAAATATTTTCTATATACTCTTTTATGGATGCTGCTTCTCTTACTCATTATCTTTATGGTATTTATCTACCTTTTGCATTTATTTGTAGTTTCCCCCCTGTATTTATTGCATAGCATTTAATTGTGTGAATGTTTCAATTCATTTATCTGTTCTGTTGACAGACATTTATGTAGTTTTCATTTTGGCTCTTATAAACAGCACTGCTCTGAACATTGTTGTTGTTCTGACCATTTTTGATCAATATGTAAGTACTTTTATAGAGTAGATACTAAGGAAGTGAGTTGCTGAGTCATGAGGAATGCACATATTCGGCTTTAGTAGATACTGCCAAACAGATCTCCAAAGTGGTTATCTACCAATTTAAACTCTCATTGACAGGATGAGAGTTGTAGTTGTTTCACGTGTTTGCAACAGTTAGCATTTTTTGTTCTTTTCATTAGTTATTCTTGTGAGTGTGTAGTGAATTCTCATTGTGGTTTCTAATTAGCGCTTTCCTAATATGTAATGAAATTGAGGACTTCTTCATATGTTTGTTAGTCACATGGATCTTTTCATTGTGAAGAACATCTCCAAAACAGTGATTGCTTCATAAGGGAAAACTGTAATCTGGTCTACACTTTAATAATTCTGCATTTTAATAAATACTCCTGGTGATGATTATTCATGCCAACATATGACAACCATTGCACCAGGCTCTATTCACTAAGACAGGGATTTTGTTTTAGTTACCACTGTATTTCTAGTGTCTAGCACAGTGCCTTGCTTTAGATCATTGGCTTTGCATTTTTCTTTTTAAATATGGACATTTAAAACTATAAATTTCCTTCTAAGTATAGCAATAGTATTTCTTTAGCTGCATCCTGCTAGTTTTGGTATGTTGTATGTATCTTCATTATCGTTTAATAAGAAGTATTTTCTAATTCTTTAGTGATTTCCTTTTCATTCCAAAGTTATTTAGAAGGAAGCTGATTAATTTCCAAATATTTGGGGATGTTCCAGATATCTTACTGATTTTTAAGAAAAATCCAGTTATGGTATGAAAACATGTGAATCCAATCCTTTTAAAGTTAACAAGACTTGTTTTATGGCCCAGCAGATGGTCCATCTTAGTATTTCATTGTGCACATAAAAAGAATATATATTCTGCAGTTGTATGTATGTATGTATGTATGTATGTATGTATAAATAAATAAATAAATAGGTAAGGCCAGATGTGGTGGCTCCCAGCACTTTGGGAGACTGAGGTGGGCGGATCACGAGGTCAAGAGTTTGAGACCAGCCTGATCAACTTGCTGAAACCCCATTTCTACTAAAATACAAAAAAAAAACCCAAATAGCTGGGTGTAGTGGTGGCACCTGTAATCCCAGCTACTCTGGAGGCTGAGGCAGGAGAATGGCTTGAACCAGGGAGGCAGAGGTTGTAGTGAGTTGTTGGAGCTAAACATTACATTTTTTTTTTGAGATGGAGTTTCGCTCTTGTTGCCTGAGTTGGAGTGCAGTGGTGTGATCTCAACTCCCTGCAACCTCTGCCTCCTGGGTTCAAGCAATCCTCATGCCTCAGCCTCCTGAGTAGCTGGGATTATAGGCACACACCACCACACCTGGCCCAGATGCTTTTTGTATTTTTAGTAGAAATGGGGTTAGTACCCCACCTCTAAAAGAGTTTTACTCTTTCACTCCTGATCTCAGGTGATCCACCCGCCTTGGCCTCCCAAAGGGCTGGGATTACAGGCGTCAGCCACTGGACCCGGTTAAATATATATTTTTAAATTTTAAGTTCCAGGGTACATGTGCAGGATGTGCAGGTTTTGTTACATAGGTAAATGTGTGTCATGGTGGCTTGCTGCACCTAGCAACACATCACCTAGGTATTAAGCCCAACATGCATTAGCTATTTTTTCTAATGTTCTCCCTCCCCACATCCCACCCTCTGACAGGCCCCATTGTGTGTTGTTCCCCTCCCTGTGTCCAAGTGTTACTATTATTCACCTCCCACTTATAAGTGAGAACATGCAGTGTTTCGTTTTTTGTTTCTTCATAAGTTTACTGAGGATAATGGCTTCCAGCTCCATTCATGTCCCTGCAAAGGACATGATCTCGTTCCTTTTTATGGCTACATAGTATTCCACAGTGTATCTGTAGCACATTTTCTTTATCCAGCCTGTCATTAATTAGGTCAAGTTTTGGCAATGTTATTCAAAACTTCTGTGTGCTTACTGATATTTTTCTACCTATCAATTACAAAGAGAAGGGTGTTAAAATATCTACCTTTGAATGTGGATTTGTTCATTTTTGCTTTATATACTTTAAAGTTCTATTAATGGGTGCATGCATGCCTGGGACTATTATGTTTTCTTGATTCACTGATACCCCATCTGGTTAATCTGGCTGGGTTGATATCAGTCCCTTTAGTACTTTTCTCTTGTGCTAGGCAAATTCTCCTAGGTGAGTAACTTTGAGGTTTTAATAAGGATTTCTGTTCCTATCTGTGATGAGTGCTTCCCAGGGATGGACCTCTTACCCTCTCAAATAAGCCTCTGTCTTATAGTCTCAAGGACAAAGCTGAAGTCTTCTGCAGAAGTGGGAAAGGAATAGTGAGAAGGTTATGTGGTAGCTCTTGCTGATTCTTAAACATCTTCTGATTTTAAGCCCTACCGTTATCTCTATTTTTAAAGGTACCCAGTGCTACAAATTCAGCATTGTGGGAAGAGGTGATAAAGAACAAATCAGATTGCTTCTAAGTTTCCAAAATTTTGTTGCAGAGTTGAGGACTATATGTAAAGGGGATAGTGGCCCAAATTATAGAAAGTAGGAGATTATGGGGGTTTATAGTTGAGTTGCTGCTGAAATTCTAACATCATAAATTAATTCTTCCTTTGAGTATGCATTTATTCACTTATTTGTTAAAAAATTTCCTCAATTTCCAAAGGATTCACATCAGCAAATTAATTTTTTAATTTAAATATCTCTTTTAAATGTAGATCACCCTGGGAAGTGTAACACATTGACCTCCCCATCAGTCATTCACGTGATATTGTAAAAAAAACAATTAATCAGACCTGTCTAACAAACATATGAGAACCTTCTCCCTGCACTAAGGCTTGGAGTGTGGGTAAGGAAATGCACAAAAGCCAAGGTGGGTCTGCTTCTGAGCATTGTAAGCCTATAGTGTGGGGACTTAGAGCATCTGGGGAAAAGAGTGCTATGAGGTCATGGGGAAAGAAGAGAATTGACAAGATGCAGAATTTTATCAGAAGTTGGACATGAAGAGAAAAATGAAAGAATGCGAAGGTAATACTAAAGTTTCTAGAACTTATCTGCTGTTAAAATGGTAATACCGAAACTCCTCTTTAAAAGCTGTATGCAGATGTTCTGGAGAATTACATATTTTTCTAAAATGGAATTTTTTCCTCTGGGTTCTTAAAATATAGTACAGATTAATCTTGCTTTCTTATGTTGTTTATAGGGAGTTATTTGTAAGTTACCAACTTTTTTCTAAATCATATTATTTCATAGCAATTCATCTTGTAAATTTATAAATGTTCTACGTTACTTATTGCTTAGTATTTTTTGACTCTTCAGGCTCTCTCTCAAGTAGTTAACATGTTTGGCAGTTAGATGTACTACAAAGCTAATAATTAAGAAAAAGTAATTACTTTGCATTGCCTTAATTTTCTCCTAGAGTATTTATGTTGTATGCTGGCCTTTTTTCTTATGCTCAAATAGTACCAATACAAATAAAAAATTGTAATTCATTTTCTCATTTATAATATTTTTATTTTTAGAGGTCAGATAGATCGTGTTTCTATACTTTGAAAAAATTTGTGAATACTACCCATGGAAGGTTTTTAGAGATGATGTTTTGAAATGCAATTAAATTGGATACATGTGTTGCTCATAGTACTGGTGGTGTGAGTTCAGCTTACCTGGAGGTAGTCTTCTAGACTAACAGGTTTTTCCGTTGTTACATGTGTTCCTATGGAAACTGGCCTCTCTTACATTCTCTCTCTCTCTCTTTTTATCACTTTAGAAACAGGTTACAGAACCAATGGCCAGGAGGAAACATAAAATATTCATACAGCCACTACTTAGGAGCTTCAGCTAACATACTTACAGGTGTATATTTTCCCTTAAAGGTTATGCACACACATGCACAAACCCCCATGGCATGTATTTATATATTTCTAGCAATCCAGACCACAAAGCTGAAAGAATTCTCTCTGACTTGGTAATGAAACAGTTCAGTGATTATACTGTAAGATCTGTCAAAGCATGTGTGGAAGTGGACTGAAGCAACATTAACAGAACTGAGATACAATGATGACTTCTTGGGTACGTTGCAGTTCTGGGCCAGGATGAATGCGTACATTCCAGCCATGCTCCTGGTGCCCATTGATTAACAAAGATAGAAATTGATTAAAATCTCATAAAAGTGATTAAAATCTCAGTTCTCAATCTTTCAGCTCATCAGTTTGCTGATCTGTAAGGTAGGAAAAATAATAAGATTTTTGTGAGATTACTCTGAGGACTCAAGTACCCTGCTACTTACTGCAGGTACATGCTGAGCTGGTACTAGAGTTCTGCACGGGCACAAAGCAGATAATATCGGGTTTCTATCTTGTCACAGCACTGAGCAAGCTTGCAACAGCAAAAGCAACAGAAATAACAACACTTGCAATACTCTTCAAACAACTATGTTGGAGCCCTTTGTGTGCCCTGAGACCCATTGCTTTAAAGGAAGGAGAGGAAGGGACCCACTCTAGTTTCATATCTAGGTGGCAGCAGCAGCTACAAAGGACTGGGAAAGCACCTCCTCCCAGGTGCAGAAAATAGAGTCTGCACTACATTTTCCCCTAAGTGTTGATTTATCTGGTGACTAAAATTAGTTTAAATAAACCAAGCTGCTTTATGTTTGGGTTTTACATTTCTTAAAATCCTCCTCTACATGAAATTTTCTTTATGTTATCATATAAATGCATATATTTAATATTTGAGCAATCTATTTATTTTAATAAATATTAAGTAACTTATTCATTATAATTTAAATTGCTATGCTGAAGTATTGGAGCTAAACATTGCATTCTAATGATAGAACATAAATAGTGCTACCATCTCCTGGTGGCGGCCTGCTGAATCACAGGTGGAAATAATTGAACATTGCCAATCCACAGATATACTTGCACCCATTCACTGAAATGATTTACTTGAATATATCACATCTCACTTATTACACCTTCAGCTATGTATAATGAGGAACTTAAATTATGAATTTTAAGCAAACCCTAAATTTATTTGCTAGTTTATACTTATAGTATTTACTAATCTTTTATAATTTTAAAAGAAATTGTTGATGTACCATCAATCCGAGTCTCAAAAATCTTTGTGAGCTCCTATTTTTGGACTGATATTTAAAAAATTTTTTTTTGCAGAGGCAGAAATGGAAGTTTAGAGAGATCAAAGGATAATTGCCTAAGATTTACACTGCAGGGAAGTGGCAGACCTGGGACTTGAATCCAAATCTGGTGACTATATCTCAAGCCCTTATTCACTCTACAAGATTGCCTCTAATCTGGAGTTATCATCTGATTTTAAAATATAGCTACAAACATGTATACAATATCTCCCAAAAATGACAAATCCAATTAATTTTAAATATATAGAGTTAGAAAAGACTAATTTCCTGAAAGATCACTTTGCTTAATTATTACATAGTGAAAGTATCACAAATGTGCCAGGGTGCTGTTTAAAATAGCCATATCAGAGGCTCATTAAGCTTACTGTTAACAAGACAGTCTGTTGTGGTTCCCCCATAGCCTGTGTGTGTCTTTGTTGAACATGTTTAACTGCAAGACCTAAGTGTCCTCTGATCAAGAACCATTTACTTAATTTTTCATGTAGGGTCTCAAGCAGTTTGAGGTGACTAGAACATGAATACCTAGGTCCTGCTCACTCCCTGCTGGAGGGAAAATGGCTTGTTTATTTCTTGTTACAAATTGTGCTGAACTCTTAGTCTTGGGTTCCCCAGCCGTAATCACCATCTGGACCCACTGTTTCACCTCACAGGACTTGGGGAAATTTGTGCTACTATTTGATGCTCCTGATGTTTGCTGTGATGTGAATAATCAATTGTTCTCTGATCCAGTGTGTCTTGTCTACTCTTGGGATGTGTGCAATTGTCACAAGTCAATTTATTTGCTTAGTCTTCTCTTTTGGAGCCTTGCTACTCTTTCTATTCTCTATGAGACTGAGGGCCCTTCCCTAACACTTTCCTTTATTCCCAGCAATTATCTAGGCACATGGTAGTTTGGGTCTTACTTTACAAACAAGGAAATTGAGAGACTTAGTACAAAGTAGAAAGTGACAGAACTGAAATGAAAACATGGTGGATGTTCTCTCTTAATTACTACTTTTGAAAGAACAGCAACAACAACAACAACAATAAAATAGCAAACCTTAAGCTAGGTTCTGGCATTTTTAAAATAAATTCCAAAGATCACCAGATCTGATGAAGTTGAGATGCCATTTCACTTGTTTTGAAAGTTGCTACTGTTTATCAGATCTGAACTCCAGAATTAGTGCAATTATTGTATTTTCTTCTGGCAGGATTAGAATATATGATTCATTTGTGCAGCATGCTAGCAGCAATACTGCACTTCCTTCAGTGGAGAGGAAAGACTGTGAAGCTAGAATAGAAAGTATGGAAAGCACAGTCAAGTTTGTAGCTTCTAGAGGGTAATGTTGAAGGATCTTATCCTATCTAGAGGATAGGATTGACAAGACTAATGCCACAAGGAATTCCAGGAGATTTCATTTAGCTCTAATCCAAGAGCTGGAACCCAGGTATTGGATTATCTAATTGGGGAAATAGGCTGTAGAAAGAGGTGGAAAGTTCAAAAATAGAGCAGACACGATGGGAGTATCAGGAAAATATTGGCTCATTTCAACAGCTGCAGCATCCAGGACCTGAGTAATGGAGTTTGTGGAAATCAGGATCACACCCAGCTACATGAATTTGGGGGCATGCTTTAACTCCACTAGGGGCTTAGACTGAAAGGGGACAACATTACCTAAAAGATCACAAAAGAAAACAGGTAAAAGTATTTTACTGAGGGAAGTAAAGAGAGAAGAGATCCAGAGGGCTGGGGGAATTGTGGGAATATCACTTTTGCTTGCTCCTGGGTTTATCTCAGCAGAATGACATTCCACCTGCCACTGATACAAGGGTGAGGGCTCTTAACATGTCACATTGTGCAGTTACTTTCTCAGTAGTTCAGGGAGTAACATGATTGCCTGCTGATTGCTAGGTGTTCATTAGAAGTCTCTGGAATAGAGGCCAGTCCTATCACTGAGGCTAACTTTCATGGCTATTTAAAGAAAAACAGCTTTTAAAAATGCTGATGTCATGATTAATCTTAATAATGAAAGAACCCCAAGACTGAGCATGATTATATGCACTCAACATCAATTTGAAGTGAGAAAATAGCGTGTCATCTGTAATGCTTTACCATTTTGATTTGCTTAGCAGAAAATGATTTGCTTAGCTAGTGAAGCACCTCCTTCTCTGTCATAGCCGTTATTTAGCATTTAGACTCAGCAAGGTGGAGAAACTTGACTAGAACATTTGGCCTGGACAAGGAAAGCTGACTGCATAAACAATTTCTATTTATAGATAAGTGTAGATTAAGACCTTTCCTTTCACTTAGTTGGTATATATCCTTCAGTTGAAGTCTTAAAATTGAGATATTCAAAATCTGATGATGGAAGAGGGGTGTGTAGTGAAAGTTCTTAACTGGATTAACCTTTTTTTTTTTTTTTTTTCTGAGACAGGGTCTTTCTCTGTCACCCATGCTGAAGTGCAGTGGCACAACCTCAGCTCACTATAACCACTACCTCCTGGGCTCAAGTGATCCTCTCACCCCAGTCTCCTGAGCAGCTAAGACTACAGGTAGGTGCTTTTATTTTTTTTAATTTTTAGTAGAGACAGGGTCCCACTATGTTAGCCAGGCTGGTCTTGAACTCCTGGCTTCAAGTGATCCTCTTTCCTTGACCTCCCAAAGTAGTGGGATTACAGGCGTGAGCTACTGTGCCCAGACTGGATCAACTTTTAAATAACATGTAAACATAAATTTACATATGTTTTTCATATAATGTATAGTTTCAGCATTTTTGGAAGTACTAATTCCAACTTGCACAAAAATAAAAATCTTTAATGATGCTGAGATAAATGTTTGCTGAAACTTTTTGAAAGCATTGCCTACATTTGCTGTCTTCAGTTCCTCTTCTATTTGTTCCTGAACCCACTCCAATCAGGTTCTTCTCCCCTGCAAGTCCCCTAGCACTTTCCTCATCAGAGTCACCAATGACCTTCCTGTTGCAAAAATTTATATTAAGGCAATGGTTGGTGCTCATGTCTGTATATTATTATGTAAATTTTATTTGCTATGGAGTCAAGCATGTACAAATCTACTTTTTAATTTTTTTGATCCAAAAGTTTTAATAGTTGCCTTTTTTATTTTCTTAGTTTTTCTTTGAAAGTCTAATTGGTAATTTTTTTGCAAAATGCTCTGAGATCTGTCAAATTTCTAGCAATATTTCTTCCAGATGCTCAAACATTTCAGACGACTCAGCTGAATTCTGTTTCTAATGACATCTCACCATCCACCCTCCAGCCTCCTTCTTCAGTTTGTACTAGTTGATTTCCGCACCTGGTTACAACTAGACTCCTGAGACTGCCCTTCAGTATTTCTGTGTGTTAGAATTGTGTTTTGGATCCTATATCTTCTTTCTCATTTACTCTCTCATTTGTTAAAGCATACTTTCCAGCACTTCCTAAGCAGTATGAAATAAGAAACTTTTTTTCCCATGCTACACCTCAAAAACAGAGAACAATATTTAGTGCATAGGAGATACTTTTAAAATATTTTAGTTTTTATTTATTTTTAATTGACAAAAACTATTGTATATATTTATGGAGTACAATGTGATATTTGATATATGTAGACATTGTAGAATAATTAAAGTGAATTAGCATATTCATTATCTCACCTTAACGATTTTTTTGTGGTGAGAACATTTAAAATCTACTCTTTTAAGCAATTTTGAGATATAAAATATATTATAATTGACTATGGTCACCATGGTGTGCAATAGATCACTAACACTTATTTCTCTTGTCTAACTGAAGTTTTCTATCCTTTGCCTCACATATCTCATTTTTCCACCCTCTTACCCCCACTTCCGGTATCCATCTCTTCTTCTGTGAGTTTGACTTCTTTGGGTTCCACATATAAGTGAGAAGATGCAGAATGTGTCTTTTTGTGCCTGCATGATTTCACTTAACTTAATGTACTCTATGTTCATCCAGGGTGTTCTAAATGACAGAATTTCCTGCTTTTTAAAAAAGCTGTACAGTATGCCATCATGTGTATATGCTACATTTTCTTTATCCATTGATCCACGGGCAGGCACTTAAGTTGCTTTCATATCTTGACTATTGTGAATAACACCACAATGAACATGGGAATGTAGATATTTTTTCAACATACAAATTTCAATTTCTTTGGATGTATACCCATATGTGGGATTGCTGGATTCTTTGGTAATTCTAGTTTTAGTTGTCTGAGGAACTTCTATATTGTTTTCCATAACGGGTATACTACTTTACATTCACACTGTGTGCAATGGCTTCCTTTTCTTGCCAACATTTGTGATCTTTTCACTTTTTGATAATAGCCATTCTAATAGGTGTGAGGTGATAGCTAATTGTGGTTTTAATTTGCATTTCTCTGATGATTAGCGAGACTGAGCATTTTTTCATCTATCAGTTGGCCATTCATATGTCTACTTTTGAGAACTGTCTATGTGTTCATGTCCTTTGTCTTTTTTTTTTTTTTCGCTTTGAGACAGAGTCTCCCTCTGTCACCCAGGCTGGATGGAGTGTGGTGACGTGATCTCGGCTCACTGCAATCTCCACCTCTCAGGTTCAAGCGATTCTTCTGCCTCGGCTTCCTGAGTAGCTGGGACTACAGGTGTATGCCTGGCTAATTTTTGTATTTTTAGTAGAGACAGGGTTTTGCCCTGTTGGCCAGGCTGGTCTCGAACTTCTGACCTCAGGTGATCCACCTGTCTCAGCCTCCCAAAGTGCTGGGATTACAGGTGCGAGTCACTGTGCCCGGCCCTTTGTCCATTTTTCAACCAGGTTTTCTTTTTTTTCTTGCTTTTGAGTTGAGTTCCTTATATATTTTGGATATTTGCCCCTTACCAGACAAATGATTTGCAAGTATTTATTTTTCTATTCCATGGGTTGTCTCTTCATTCTGTTAATTATGTTCTTTGCTATGTAAAATATTTTTGAAATGAGATTCCATTTGTCTCTTTTTGCTTTTTTTTTTTTTTTTTTTGCCTGTGTTTTTGAGGCTATATCCAAGAAATCACTGCCCAGATAAATGTCATGAAGAATTTTCCCCTGTTTTATCCTAATAGTTTTACAATTTAAGGTCTTATGTTTAAGTCTTTAATCTGTTTCAAGTAGATTTTTGTATATGGTACAAAATGAGGATCTAATTTCACTTTTATATATGTGGATGTACAGTTTTTCCAACACCATTTGTTTCGAAAAGACTGTCCTTTCACCATTGTGTGTTTGTGACACCTTTGTGGAAAATTAATTGATCATAAGTGCGTGGGTTTATAGCTGGGCTTTTCATCTGATTCCATTGGCTAATGTGCTTGTATATAGAAAACCCTAAACATTCCACCAAAAAAACTATTAGAACGGATAAATGAATTCAATAAAGTTGCAGAATACAAAATCAACATACAAAAATCAGCAGGATTTCTATCCACTAACAATTGTTGAAAGTAGAAATCAAGAAAGCAATCTCAGTTACAATAGCATTAAAAAAAGACAGGAGTGAATTTAACTAAAAAGATTCAAGATCTGTATACTGAAAACCGTGAAACATTAATGAAAGAAACTGAAAACAACACAAATAAATAGAAAGATATCCCATTCTCATAGATTGGAAGAATTTAGGTAACATGTCCAATATTACCCAAAGTTATTTACATATTCAATGCAATGCTCATCAAAATGTCAATGTCATTTTCCACAGAAATAGAAAAACAATCCTAGAATTTGTGTGGAACCACCATAGATCCCAATAGACAAAGCAGTGTGGAGAAAAATGAACAAAGCTGGAGGCACCACATGACCTGATTTTGAAATATACTACAAAGCTATAGTAATCAAAACAGCACAATACTAGCAAAAATCAGATATACATATTTTCATTACATATTTTAAATGAATGATTTAATAAATGAAGACATTAAAGAGTGTGTAAGAAATAAATTTTCTGAGACTACACATTTCTGGTTTCTTATTTTTACTACTTACATGTTACCTTTACATGATGGTTTGGTGAGCTATACTATCCTAGATTGAAAATAATTTTCTTTCTCAATTTTAAACTTATGAATTTTACTCAGCTGTTTTCTCACATTGGGTGTTAATAATGGAGGAGACTGATGTTATTTCATTTCTGTTTCTTTCTCTCTTGTTCTTTCAAGAGGCATTTAGATTATTTTCTTTCTTTTAAATTTCATGATGGTATGTTGGTGTAGTTATTTTTATTATCTCTTTGTATAGTTCATGGGCTCTTTCAAGTTATACTGTTAGGTCCTTCAGTTCGGAAAATAATCCTTGTATTATTCAATATTTTTCCCTTTATATTGGACTTCTAGGATTACTACTCTTATTTTTCTTTTTCCTCATTTCTTCTTTTCCTTCCTTCCTTCCTTCCTTCCTTCCTTCCTTCCTTCCTTCCTTCCTTCCCTCCCTTTAAGCTCTATTGCTTATTTGTCATTTTCTTCTAATTTCCAGGAGATTTACTTGCTTTTTTGCCTTTTAAATATTTGATAACAAATTTTATCATATTTTTATCATATTTTTAATTTCAAGAATTCTTATTCTTAGGTTAGCTTATTTTCATGCATCCTATTCCTGTTTCATAGATGTAATATCTTCTGTTATCTCTGAGGAATTTAATTACAGTTTTCTCACAAAGATTTATTCTCCTATCTGAAGTTTTTGTTTTTTCTGAATACTATTTTATAGTTTGTTTTGTTTTGATCTCTATGTTTCACATGGAAGTTTTTAACAAACATATAATGCTAAGTTTGGCTATCCATTCATATTTATTACAAAACACTAAAGTATTGGTTGGAAATTGTGTGGATGAGCAATGCTTTTGATTAATGGTATACTCTAGAAAGATCAAGGAGTAAGGCAACCATTTGAGTAAGGATCTTCAGATGTCAGCATGTGGGAATACTTTGCATGGAACTGTTAATTTCTTCCATTTCTTCAGAGAAAAATCATCCAATCTGAAGCTTGGTTGGAAAGGTGGGACTTGTATTAGCTAATTTCAGTATTCTGCCAAAAATGTGGAATGAGGGTCTTATAAGTCAGACTTCACATGCCCCTTTTTTTGAGACTTACACATCCAACTGGCCCCCACTGCAGCTCACATTTGTGTTATTTATCCAAAATATAATACCCCAGTCTTTTCTATGGAAGGGGTTGACTGATGGCTGCACATAGAGAAAGGATATAGGGAGGACAAATGACCTATGTACATGCTTTCTACAAGGCCACTTGATTTTATTTGTGTAATCTACCCCTGTGGACTGAAGATCCTATAGTCTTTGAGAGCTGAGTCTTTCAAGGGTTTCTTCTTTTTAGGCTTACTCCTCCATAGGTACATAGATTGCAAATGTCTTTTTTTCTTTTTTTAATTTACTAACATAGCTACCACTCTAGTGTCTACATTTTTACAAAATGATTTTAAAATATTCATCTGCTATTACATTCTCTTCCATTTTCCTTGTCTTTGTAGGTAATTATTTTTTATTTGTTTGCTTTTCTACATTTGCTTTACTAGAGTTTTGGGAGGGAGAGAAGTTAAATACATGTGGTCAAGTGACTATCTTTAACTGGATGTTTTCTTTCCCATTCAAATGAAGTAGGTGAAACAAGGAGTGATCAATATGTGTAGGACACCTGTTGTGTACTGAATGGGTTAAAATGTGTTGTAGAATTGGGAACCTGTCGTCACTATGTATATGTGATTCACAGGTACAACTGTAGCCAGATAGCTCTTTCTATGGCGAAGCTACTGCTGGCCACCAAAAAATAGGATCTACTTTGGGTATTTGGGTACGAGAATAGCACTCACAGATATTTGGCATTTAGGCAAAAATGTTGACAAAAATTTTCTCTTCTTCCGGATTGTTTTCCAAAAAAATCATGGAGAAATATTTGCTGTGATTTATGAAACAGTGAGCGGTTAAAGAGAAGGAAGAGTGATCAAATGCCAAAAAAAAAAAAAAAAAGAAGAAGAACCCAAACCATCCCCCTGGAAAAAAACTGTAAGGAAACTTCATATTTTAGCATGTTATTGACATGTTTTAAATGCTTTTAGAATAGAAAGTGGCATTAGAGTTCCCACAGTGGGTAGTTATTCTGGGGAAACAAATGAACACGAATCCATTAAATAATTTTGGTGTAAATGTTAGAGTAGTGAGTAGGGGCAGTATTAGGTAGGCCTAGGAGAAAAGTGATAGTTTGAGACTATAAAAAGATAAAAATTACAAGAAAATCTTATGCTAAATATGTTGCTTGCTTTAAATGATTTTTGATTGAATCAGGTCAAATATACCATTGTTTATGTTTCAAAAATATTATAGCTATTGCCAGAATACTGTCAGGCAGTGAAATTTGTCAGAAAGGGAGGCTAAATATTTCTTAACTGTGTAGTTCAGAATTGGGAAGAGGCTGCCTCACTGAACCCACAGGCTTCATTAAAAATCTTGTATTCTAATGTGTGAAAATTCTTTATTGGTTTAGAATTTTAAAATTATTATATGTAATGCTTGTTATTTAATCTTAATTAAACTTACCTTTGTATAAAGAAAATATTTAGATCTTGTTTTTGTTATATTGTATATGCATGTTTTTGTTATATTGTGTATGTATGTTTTGTGTTTATGTGGGTGTGTGCATTTCATGCATTCCTAAATTGTTGCCTGTACTGTTTAAATATGATGCTGATGTTGTATTTAAGGGTGAGTTTTAATTTTAGCTGAGATTTCCGTATTTTAAAGGAATTAACACATTATTAGAAAACTAGAAAAAAATTAAAAAATAGATCTGTACCATGCTAAGTATAATCTAGAAAAATATGTGTGTTTAAAAACAATCCTGGATTTTTTTTTTAAGACAAGAGGGCAGTGAAGATGTTTCCACACAATCTCTAGACAAAAATTTGTCTCTAGAAGAACAGCTCAGATTTAAACATGAGTATTATCAGAAAGGGACCAGCTTGGAACCTATGTAAATGCTTTTGGGGTTGGGAGAGGATGCGAAAAACCCAGAAGGAAAGAAACATGGTAAACCAAAGAAAAATGAAGACTAAACCAAGGACCACTGTGTCAAGAATAAAATGAAAGCTAATAAACACTTGTCCTTGAAAACCAAGAAATAAAAAAGAAGTCTGAGAAGTCTGTCTGAGAAGAAGAGATACAAAATCTCAAGAAAGGGACATAAGAGAAGAGGATGAAAACTGAGATAGCGATGCTTATGAAGGATAAAAGTAATATCTCAACAGAAATACATTCACATTAGAGAGAGGGGGTGGGAGGATGTTCAATAGTTACCCCATTGGAAGAGTAATGGAACTTATCTGCAGCTCATTCTGATGGGGAAATCTCAAATGGCCCAAATTTAAATTTCTTGGTGGAGTTGGATAGCCAAAGGGCTCCAAAGACTCTTCCCAGAACCTCTACTCCCAGAGCATTATTCTAACACTTAAGTAGAGCCTTAAAAATGGTAGGTGGCATGGGGTGAGACTGGCTCCTGTCAGTAGGAGATGAGTTAGAGCTTTGCTCAACAGAGAGAAGAAAAAGGAAAAAGTGTTTTTAAGAGACTTAAATAAATAGAAGCAAAATGAGAAACTGTGATCTAAGTAAGAAGAATGCAGAAAGTTAAACTCTTCACAAGGGCGCATCGGTGATCCACTATGGGCCCTTGTGAAGAGTTTAACTTTCTGAGTTCTTTTTCTTTAACCTGGCTTTTCATTGCAGTAAGCAGTTTTTTAGCAGTTGGTTAGAAACCTTTGTTTTTCCATTCTTTAGTATCTTCTTTAAGTCTGTGCATGTCCAGCAGCAGTAGAGAGCCTGTCTTGATTAGTTGACTTCAGTCTTTGGGATAAGGGAGAGTTTTTGATATCTTTTTTCTAAGACAAGGAAACCATCGAAGTTGCAGAGAGAATCACATTTGAATGACATTGCCTTGATTTTAGATTTACTACCTTATAAGTGCTATCATTGCAGACCAGAATTCCTGTCTTAGGGATTCTAATGGTCAACATGGATCTAAGAGAGGGAAACCATTCCCATCTTCATGTTCCAGTTGTACCTTGAGACTTACCTCACCAAATGACCTGTTTTATCCTTTTCTTCCTCACCAGCTTATGAACTCCTCAAAAAAGAAATGGTGTTTTATTCATGTTTATAAACTTGAGGTGCAATGCTTAGTTGGAAATTGCTAGTAAAGGAATAAAACAGAGAGGATCAGAAGAAATGCCCCATGAGTCTTGCCTCCCCTGTGGTGTGTAGGCAACAGAATTTCCCAGATATGCTCATTAGAAACACAGGAGACAACTGAGTTGAAGGCCATGGGTCTGCCATGGAATTCTGTGGAAAGAGGTGAGTGAGGTGCCTCCATAGCAGCACGTCCTCACCTGGAGTAAGAAAGAAAATATGGCTGAGACTCAGAGAATCTGGAATTCCAACAAGCGAAGGGATAGTGTTAAGTCAGTGAAGGATAATCACAGGACCCAATTCACTGAGAGAACAGACCTCACTTTTTCTGGCTGCCCACTGTAGCAGCAGGTACAAGCAGCATCAAAAGTGAAAGTTAAGCTAGTGAGGGCTCATAATAAAATTCAAGGTTTGGTATATCGGCTAGTTATGACTAATCCTACTGTCATCTGGACACATTAGCCTTTTTGTCTTGTTCCCTGAAGCCTTTATCCAAGAGAGACTTGTAGGAAAAGTGGCTGTTACACCTTTAACTGACACTTTTGGTACATAATCTCCAGACTACCACCAAGGTGGGTGTTTCAAAGCAGCCTGAGAATAGTAATGGTAAAAAAGCCATTCTGTCTTTTTTTGTATATTTGTATGCAAGGCACAAATTTTGACCTTGCTATATGTATGTTGAAGAGTTTAATATTAACAATCTGGTAACTTGGACATATGTTAAATGATGTTTAATTTTTTTAAGTAGATGGCAGTTAATAGAATTATGCTCCGGAAGGCTGTGATTTTAAGTTTCTCTCTCTCTCTCTCTCTGTCTCTCTCTCTCTCTCTCTCTCTCACACACACACACACACACACACACACACACACACACTTCTTATTCTTACCAAATAAACTGAAGAACTTTTGGGACCTTTGAAAACCCATTTTCTATCACTCTGATGAAATGTTGAAAGATTTAAATCTAACAGAGTGCCTGAAACATAGACATGTTGAATGTGAATCTTAATTATTACCAATTGTATAACTAAAATAATTGTTTTATTTATTATTAGGATATTAATAATAGAGGTAACTGTTGATTAATTGAGGTCACTAGATAGTCTTAGATCCCATGAGTAATGTCATTGAAGTAAAAGTGTCAGTGGCAGTCTTTAGTCTTTTCTTACTTGGTCCTCTGCTCAGATTGAATTCATTCTACTTTCTCTATCTCATAGATAACATCACTGAATATTGAGATTTGTTCATGAGGAAACCTATCTGCCAATGAAGGAAACTGGATAGTTATATCTGAAGTTTCAGTCTTTTTAGAATCTGAGTTTCCATAAGCCATTTGGATAATATTTGGAGGAGATCTGATCTGATTATTTTTAAGAAGTTCACCTTCACTGCCACCTGAAGACTATAAGGGGAGCCCCAGCCTGGATAAGAGTATCAAGAGTTGATGGTGAGGTAGCTAAGGGTAAAGGCAGTGATGATAGGAAAAAGCGATCACAATTGGGTTGTATTTTGGAGGAAGAGCTGATAAGACTTAGTCTGAGAGTGAATGGTGAGAGAAAAGAATGTCTTAAGGGTAGAGTTTAGAATTTTTCTTTAGCAGCTGTGGTGGGAGGGTGGACAGTGAGACATTACTAACAGAAACAAACAAGTTTGGGAGTAGACATCAGGAAGCGTATTTTGAAAATGTTACATGTGAGGTAGTTATAGATATTTAAGTAAAGATATCAATGAAGTAGGCAGTTACATATTTAAATCTAGAATTCTAGGGAGAAGTGAGGACTGGAGATAGAGAAGCCACAGAACACTTCCAAATAATAAAAATAAGAAAGAACATTTATGTGCTGCTTACTAAATGTCACACAATATTTTAAACATTGTACCTATATTTATTCATTTAATCCCCATAACAACCCTAAATTATTATACTTATTGTACTTGTAAGAAAACTGAGGCACACAGTAGGTGGTGCTGAAATTTGAATACTTGTCAGTCTGACCTCAAAGACTCTCACTACTCTAGAATTCTGAAAAATATTGTGATATTCGAGTGGCACACTGAGTAGCAAGAAGAGAGCAGTGGATATGCCAGGTACAAAGATATCACTGTAGGTCCTGGTCTATTATTTGATTTTGAATTAAGAAAAAAACCTTGCATGCTTGACTATAAAGAGGGTTTTCTGTTTTTTTGTTTTTGTTTTTTAAATGTTGGAATAAGTAGGTATACTTTATTAGTACTTGTCTCCACAAAGATTACTGTGGAGGTGGGAACATCTGAACAAACAACTGTTGCTAAGTCATATGTATTGTGAGAAAACAGCTTGTTCCAAGAAATCTGGCTTATACTATGTCAACACATTTTAAACATGCTTCAAATAAGAAAAAAGATAAAAGCATAAATAGCATAAGCTTGGTTTCAGGGTCTCAGAGTGGACTTTTGAGAAATCGGAACTTCAGGGCACACTCGAATGGACAACCATTCCTTTCTCTTCCAGATAAGTCTCAATTTACTTATTTTATTTATTTTTTATTCACAGTAGATAGAGCACACTATACTCATTCAATTATTCTATATCTATTAAATACCTGTTGTGCTAGAACTGCTTATAAAGAACTTATAGTTTAGTGTGTAGTAAATATTCAATGTCTCATTTATCAGATTGATTAATCATACAAACTGTATGATTAAGTAAATGCATTCGCCATACAGATCAAGGATCTTTAAGTAGTTTCCAAAAGGAGAGATGAAGTTAGCCCTTTTAAAAAATGTACTGACTCTAGTGATGTCAGAAGATTATTTGATTCATTCATTTAAAAATGTTTAATGAATGTCTAACCTGTGTGGTGGGATGATGTGCTAATCTTGAGGAATGAAAAAGTTAACAGAACACAGCTGTTCCCTGCTCTCAGTGCCTCCCTGACACCTACCAGTTGCATGACTGAGTAAATGCCTTCAGTTTCCTTCCAGCTCTACAATTGTATAGACGAAGATTAAGATTTAAGATTGAAGACCAAAGGGGATTTTTAAAAGGAGTAGTGAAGACTTTTCAGAAAGGGAGCTAAAAATAAACTCTGTGTATATCTATCTATCTACCATCTATCTACATATCTATCTATCAAACACGTTTTCCTGGAGAAGTAGTAGACTATATGAATTTGTAGGTTAGATTGTGAAGTGTTTTGAAGCTGGTATGACAGAGACTGATCATTAGTCCCCAGGAATTATTCTCATCCTCTTCTACCTACTTAGAAAAGACATATGCACAATTTTAGCTGGGCCCAGGGCCTCTCAGCTAGAGAGTACATTCTTCAGCCTCTCTTGCAGAAAGGTGATCTATTAGGTTGGTGAAAAAGCAATCGCGGTTTTTGCCATTACTTTCAATGGGACCAACCTAATAATTACTTTTGCACCAACCTAATAGTTTGGGCCAATTGGGTAGATCATAAATAATGGATACCAGTTATGGCATCTTCTTAAAGGTAAAGCTACTTGTCCTTGACTTCCTCCCTCCTACTCCTATCCTACTTATGCTTGGAAATTGTGGCAATTAGAACAACCTTGAAAGCAGTGTATTAAAGATGAAAATCCACCTCTGCAAATACAGATTGCTTGTATCTATACTGTTTATTGCATGAGATAATTCACACATTGCATAACTATTTGGTGTTACTTTTTCATTCCATTTAATTCCCTGGAGATTCAATCAAGTTGGTGGGTTTATCAATAGTTCGTTTCTTTTTGTTGCTGAATAATATTCCGTGATATGATTATATAATAGTTTGTTTAATCATTCACCCATTGAAAGACACCTGAGTTATTCCTAGTTTTTGGCTATTAGTAATAAAGAAACTATGAATATATATGTACCATTTTTGTTGTGGGCAGATAAGTTTTCATTTCTGTCGGATAAATGCCCAAGAGTACAATTGCTGGGTTGTATGGTTAAGTGTATGCTTAGTTTAAAAAATAAATTATAAATCTGTTTTTCAGAGTGGTTGTACCTTTTACATCCCCACCAGCAGTATATGAGTGACTCAGTTTCTCCACATTATTACCAGTATTTGATATTATTACTATTTTTAATGTTAATCATTCTCATAGATGACTAGTGATATTTCATTGTGCTTGTGATTAGCATTTTCCAAATGGCTAATGATGCAGAATATCTGTTCATGTGTTTATTTGCCATCTGTACATGCTTTTTTGGTGAAACTTCTGTACATATTTTTGTCCATTTTTATTTTACTTTTTTACTGTTTTTTATTTACTCTGTTTTTTTCTACTGTTGAGTTTTGAGAATTATTTTTATATTCTAGATTTGACCTTAAAAGCATGATTCATGAAAGGAAAAGTTAAACTGGATCTAGTTGCGGTCAATCAGGTGGATTATAAATGATGGATGTCACTTCTATATCATCTTTTGTTCTTTTCTTTTTCTTCTTTTTTTGTTTTTTCTTTTTGTTTGTTTGTTTGTTTGTTTTGAGACAGAGTCACATTCTGTCGCCCAAGCTGGAGTGCAGTGGCATGATTTCTGCTCACTACAACCTCTGCCTCCCAGTTTCAAGGGATTCTCCTACCTCAGCCTCCTGAGTAGCTGGGATTACAGGTGCCTGGCACCATGCCCAGCTAATTTTTGCATTTTTAGTAGAGATGGGGTTTCACCACATTGGTCAGGCTGGTCTTGAACTCCTGACCTCTGGTGATCCGCCTGCCTTGGCCTCCCAAAGTGCTGGGATTACAGGTGTGAGCCACCATGCCTGGCCTTATATCATCTTTTTAATGACAAAGAGACTTATCCTTGACTTCCTTTCTTTTACTTTTATAAGGAAGTAGCCAGGCATAAAAGGTGATAAATAGAAAATGAGATATTATACAAATGCAATTTTCATATTTTCTCTTCTTTAAACTCATTCATCTAATGGTCAGTTGTACCATTTTAAAAATGTAACTTTAGAATTTAGATACATTTTTCTCATAGGCAATGACAGAATCTTAAGGTAGGGGAGTAAAGGAGATGAAAAGGGCATTCAAGTTTGTTAAGTAGAATTGGTGGTAGAGTTACAGTTTCACTTGTCATTAACTGTGGTGCACAAATACACAAAATTAGGAACTTTCTTTGGCTAACAATTGTTTGGACAGTGAAATAAAAGTCACTTCTATATCAAATGGCTCATCTAAATATTCTTTCAACTTGAAAGTATCGTCAATGGGGATCTTCTATAAATAGATCTTACTTGCAATCTATATACTGTTATTGAAATATATGCTTTCTTCAAATGGGAACATCTGATCCTAGAGCATTTTAGAAACTTTTTACAGAATAAAGGCAGAAATATATTTAAGCAGAGGAAATGAAATATCTAGTCACAAAAAGGCCTTTGCCAATTTTCCAAGTCATGGTTGTTGATTTTTTTTAGATTAAATTTAGATTAAAACATCTTAATTCATTTTTATTTTTTCATTCATATTATTTTAAGTAAATTACTCTCTGAATCATGCATACATGTTCATATTCCCTTTGACCTGTAATATGAAATTACCCATAGACATCAAGTAAAGACTTGACCTATAAAAGACAGAAATAACAGGGCCCTTAATGATAGCTTCCTAAGTATATAATAACCAAGAATCTACTCACCTGTTGCCTCATGAGAAAGGTACTAGGACCAGGGATATATGTATACAGGCCACCTCTTTTGATATGCTATGTGGTGAAATGGTTGATGTAGGCTTTCAGCAACCCCAGTTGGCTTGCTTCTATTAACCTTGTAGTCAAAGATGGCAATACTAATTAGTTACTTATTTTAGATCATTAAGTTATTTCCTATTTTCTTACCAGTTTTTGCTCATTGGATAAAATACATAATGATAATCCATAGAAGTTGAGAACTTTAGGACATCCTTTAGAAAGGGAAATATGGCTGAATGTCACCGTTTCAGAAATGAAAAAATCAAGACCTAGAGAAGTTTAATTTAAAAACCTAAAGAAACTGTATTTCACCCATTATATAAGATACACATTGTTTTTTCACATGTTAATTTCTCTAAAACCAGGATGTTTCCTACAGTCAACAGTATCTTACATTGGCTGTTGGCCAGATAGCGATTGTGATGTTGTTGCCTGGTATGTATGAGCTTGGTTGCAATTGGACAGCTACATGAACTTGGTGGCATTACTGGACATTTGTAACTTCACATATCACTCAACAAACTCCTTAGGACCATTTGAGTAAATCCTAAGTTCTGGTTATGGTCTAAAAACTTGTGCTAATACCTTCTAGTTAGATGTACAAATCATCAGCAGTAAAATTCATAGAATGAGTCTTAATGGCTCAGAAAAATATCGTGGAGTTAATGGTGAAGCATTCTTTTAAGAAAAGCTGCAACACCAATGGCCATGATGGCATAAAGGGCGCTACTGTTTGGGAAAATAAGTACATCAACTATTCTTAGTCAAGTCCTTCATATTTTCTTTTTTATACACTGTAACATTGATATGCAAAAATATGTTTAAAGTATAAAAAACCTCCTTCAATATACATAAAATAAAATTCTAAACAATAAGAAAACATGTCATAGATTGAGAAACTTTTCTTTCTTAATTGTAACCCATTCCTAAACATTGATTATGTATTATGTTTATGTATTAAATTCATTGATTATGAATTTAATCAATTCTGATTTATTCTTATTTCCTCAGTTATTTTCTTATAAGCCAAGCTATCATCTATTCAGTCTCTGAAGTAAAAACCAAAATATTCCAATTTTGATGAAGAAATCTAATCTTTATTTCTATGATTTTAGCACAATATACTCACACAATAGCTTTATCTGTACTTAACAAAATACATTTATAGCACTTTACAAACTTTATCAGTTTGGAAAACATTGCATAACATTTTATTAAACACAATACTTTATATATACTATATATATTTTCATAATTTTATTTACTTTAAAAAGATAATTAACTCTCTTTATTCAATACTTGGTTTTATCAGTAAAGCACAGCCTAACAAAGGAAGAAGTGCTCCCATTAGCAAATAAGATAAATAGAACACTAAGAAGAGATACCACCTGTTAGTCTGATTTATTTTAAATTAAGGTACCAGTGGAATGTAAACAAATTTTTTTGTAATTTTTTTTTTACAAAAGACATGTTATCAAATATACATGCAGAGGTCTGAGTTCTAGTGTCTGTCATTACATGTCCTTAACAATGTGGTACAATTTGTTAAGTCATTAAAAACTGTAGCCTTTGGCACTTTGAGTAGAAAAAGAATATATCAATATTTATGTAAAGAAAAAAAAACTTCAATGACTAGAGAAGTACTTTAAAATCTTTTGTTAAGAAATAGGAAAGATTAGGAAATATCATACTGCACCTGAAATGCTGTAGCAGGGGTTTTTGTTTGTTTGTTTTTGTTCTTCAGAGTACTAAAACCAACCCACCTTTCCCTCTACAAACTGGCAAAAGCCAGTAGAAGCATCATGATGGTGGTGGTGGTGAGAAGTGGGGAAGGCAACATTTTATTCCCACTCCCCTCTCTGAGAAGGAAATTGCCAGAAGGGATATAGTTGAGTCCATGTTTTATTGCCAGAGTTTTCAATTCTGCTGGTTTCAGCTAAATTCCTAATGCCTTACAAGGTTGGTTTTTCTAGAAAGCTCTGCCCTTTTCATGTAGAAATTGATAATGATGTGATACTATTCATCTGTAAACAACTCCTTCTATTGGAAAGTGAGCTAAGATTAGATCAACCATCTCTGTGGTTTCCTTTCATCCCCTTGGCAATCATCAAGTATATATCGGAATTCTTATGAAATGGCATAAAAAAGGTTTAATACTAAGTTCCAAGAACTGAATATGTCTTCATACTTTAAGTTGGAAAACACTCCAAAATATTTTGTTTTTATCTTCTTATTATCAATGGTATTGGTTTCCTTTGATTTAGGCTCAAGGCTTGATTCAGGATAGGTAGCAAAAATGGTTGTTTGCATATTAAACTAAAACTGCACCTATTCAGGTATTTTGAAGTCACTCTTAATTTATACCATGAGCTACTTTGACTTACCAATACGCATTTTTTTTTCCAGATTCTTCCTCTTGGTGTCCAATTAACAAAAATATTTTAGAGACAAGGGTCGAACTTAACCAGTGTAGCTCTAATTTACTGGTCAGCAGGATATAGGAAAAAAAAAAAGTTAATAATGTAGAACCAAATGGGACTTTTAGATTACTTGTTAAGATGGCAACCTATGCCAGCTAGTTGTAGACATCTAAGGGCAAACTTGACCAACATTTCTGGCAATGTAACCCACAATGTCAAGTTTTGGCTCAGATTTCTTGTTTGCAAATTCACAGCAGTATATTTTGCTCAAGGAATGTCAATTGTTGTTTTTGCTTTTAAAATAGGAGAATGTATCTATAACATCAAAAAATTAATAAGTTAAGGAGAAGCCATAGAAAGCAAAATATGATCACAACAATTTCAAAAAATTCTCTAAAATAATATATTTATAAAATTATGCAAATTTACTCACTAAGAAAACAGATTCATTAGCAGTACCTATACTTAAATAAAAAGTAAGCAGCAGAAAAACTATGCAGAAAAGTACTAGTTATTCCCTTTCACTGAAAATATTCCTACACAATTTTTGATGTTGAAGAAAGCAGAATTTTGAAGAAACGCACAAAAACCTTTTCATTTTTTGACTGTGACAGAGCCACTACAGAGAAGCTGCGGGGTGTCCTATTCTAACACAAAGCAGCCAGCATCTTCTTAATAAAGTAGCATTTCTTTAACAAGGAATTGCACACCACTATTTCACAGCTAAATAGAGTTTGAGAGTTTACGTAGTATATGTACTATAATAATCAGCACCAACCGTATTGAGCTGTAGGTGCGGATTCTGCAAAATGAATATATAATACTGCATGGCCTCTGCTGTAGGGAAAACGTGTGTGTTCTGGGTTCCCACAGCTCACTACAAAGAAAAATCCCCAAAGTTGGCACATTCAGGAAGTAAAATAGTATACATTTGAAGAAAACCACTTTCTTTTGATACTGCCTTCTGCAAAACCTTTTAAGTTTGACGACAGGTCTTAAGAAAACTCTTCACACCATCACGTTAGTTAGGTTCTTGCATTGTGCTTTTCCCTCTCCTTGATGTGAGATCTACAAGTTTGAGTAGAGCAGTTCTGAAAAGTTAGAGTTCTGGGCTGATGGTAGACAATCTAGCTTGGTGAGACTTCCCAATTCGCTGGAACAGAGCACAGGTACAATCGACAAATGGTCTTTTGGGAGTAGCCCAAATGATGGGATGGACATCACTCAATCCTTATAAGCCCGTGTGGGGGAGGTTCCTTTGTAGAAGATATTTCTAGTGTTTTCAGGGCTGTTGCTTCTTTCAGGGATTAGAATGATGTTGCCCTTTCTCCGCAGGGTGGAGTCGCGGGAAGAAGAAATGGACAGCGTCTCTGAGCCAATTTCGCTGCCCTCTACGGGGGTGACGCGGATGGTGGTAATTCCGTGGTGGTGATGCTCATTGCTATCAATGTTGCTTCTCTTGCGATCTCCAGAACCAAAGCTGTCTTTCAGAGACTCACAGCTTTCTGAGTCCCTGTTGAGATCGTTGAGCTCATAAGTTTGGCGAAGGCTGCCTTTTTCAGGGGCTTTCCACTTCCAAGAGCCACTGCCTTCACCTTCAGTGGACGGGATCTGTATGATGGGCCTGTTGTTCTCTGGGTGAGCCTCAACCCTCACTATCCCACTGGGCTCATGGTCTGTCAAGGTTTTATAGCGGATGGAGCCAGTGCAGGAGACCGTGCTGCCTTCAGTGTTCTTGGGGCTGCTTTGGAGGACACCCTGCTGCTTGGACATGGCTATGACTTGCATGATTCGGGGCTGGCTGTTGCTTCTGTTACAGGCCACAGTCTTCTCAGCAGCTTTTAACCACTTGGCCCGAGCAGAGCTGCTTTTGGGGGAGGTGCTTATGTTTTCCTGGGTCTCCTCAGGGATGTGCACCAATTGTGAGGACCCAGGACGGGACTGAATGGACACTCTTGGCCCTCCAGGCATGCTGTTGTTACATCCGGGGACAGCGCCAGGCTGGATCTTGAGGTACTGATTGCCAGGACCGTGGTGGTCTCCATTCACCCCTACCCTCGATGGCTCTGAGCTTGACCTCATTTCTATGGATCTGGGTGGTGACTGTCCAGGCTCAGGCTCTATAACTTGCAAGGACAACTTTCGACTTTCATTCTTATTCTTCCACTGGGTGAGGAGCTGCTTTGATCGAGCGGAATCCATAGAGGCGTGAATGCTCGCATTTCTTCTGACAGGGTCTTCTACAGATGGGGTATTGGCTCGCGGCAAGGTATTGCTGAAGGTAACCATGTTCTCTTTCCCCATGGGGCTCCGTGGAGTAATGATTTCCACATCAGCATTTGCTCTTTTGAGGTTTGTCAACGAGCTGGCATCTCTGTGGTTTCGGTTGAGGATGCCTTCCGTATGAGCAATTCCATCACTGCTGCTACCATTTTTAGTAGATAAAACTCGGTTGGGATCTTGATTGAGGTCTGTCAGAGACCTGAGGGCGTCTCTGTGCTGAAACATACTCTCATCACTGGGCAGGAAATTTCCCACAGCATACAAGCCCTAGTGTTTGAGAAAAAGCAATAAATAATGCACTAGAAGACAGTCACGAGGGTTTCCTTAGAATACCCACGGAAGTACATACTTAGGTATATGCTTCTTACACACCATTGACTAATACAAATAATGAAACATGAAAACTATATTTTTGCAGGGAAATAGTTCGTTAGTTATGTCATAAATCACTGCATGAATTGCTCAGCAATGTGAACCCCATTCTTTTCTCCATCCTATTGGATGTTTTTGTCAATCTTATCTTGTGTATTTGTTCAGAAGAAAAAGCAGACAAGAGAGAAATAAGGACTGTTTTTTCCTGCTTTTCAAAGCAATTCATTTCTCCGGATTTAGGAACTTCTTGTTGAGTGACATCTCAAATGGCTTAAATGATTTATTTTACCTTCCATTTTCAATCATATGATGGAAAGTAGAAGAGGTGTACAAAATATAGAACAATATATCACTCATAAAACATGATATCTGGCTTTGAAATAAGGTCAGAGACATATATTATTGCCACCCACACTGAGTACAGCCTTGTGTGTTCGGCATTGTACAGGGTGCTCTTGGAAGAGAGGGCAAAAACCATCACCAGACTGGGGCACTTGGATTCTTTCCTGATTTAAACTTGGTCATAAGTTGGGAAATACTATTTGATCAATTTAGTACCATTGCACTAAATTTGAGCCAGATTTTGTTTAATTTTGTCTCATACACAGTGTATATTTTTGTTTGTTTTAGATTTGGGAAGCAAAATTTGGAAAAAGCCTAAAGTTCAGCCTCAAAATCATTACCCTTTTGGCACACAGAAGATCTAATCCCTGCTGGACTTTCAGTTTTTGAGATACTTGGTTTAGAAATAAAATCAAGCAGCAGACACCTATTTGTGTGCTAATTTCAAAAGGAGGTAACCACTGTCTACTTTTCAAGTCAAAACAAAAAAAAATTGATTTAACATTTTATAAAATGCTTAACAATGAACAAAACATTGACTTAGAACTGAAAATTTTCCAATTTTAGGGCAAGAGTGCAGACAGAAATGAAATAAAGTCAAGCTCTTGCCTCTTCGAGTAGTTTAATTCCTGGTTGAAACCTTCTTCTAAGTATCTATCTATGCTCTCACCAGAATGAGCAATCCCTACATGAGTTCTATTAATAATTGTACTTAAATTTGTAAGTTGGGGAAAATCCTCCACTAAACTATAAGGTCTCCATACAAATACAGCCATGTGTCGCTTAATGACAGGGATACATTATAAGAAATGCGTTGACAGGTGATTTTGTCATTGTGTGAACATCATAAAGTTCACCTACACAAATCTAGATGGTATAGCTTACCACACACCTAGGGTCTATGGTAGAGCCTATTGCTCCTAGGCTGCAAAATCCTACAGCATGTTACTACTCTGAATACTCTAGGGAATTGCAACACAATGGTAAGCACTTGCATATCTAAATATAGAAAACATATAGAAAAAATGTAGTACTATAATCTTATGGGATCATCATGGTATTATATATGTGGTCCATGGTTGACCAAAATATCATTATGTGACACATGACTATAGTTGTTTAATTCTTGTTATGACATGGGACAGAGAGTTAGTATCTTTATTTTGTAGCTGAAGAAACAGGCTTCTGAGAAGCTGTGTGACTTGGCTAAGTGGAGGAAAATCTGGATTCACAATCAAATCCTTTGGGCTATAAATCCCACACTAATTCCAGGACATCATGAAATGACACACATGCAAAAAGCAATACATAAACTAGAGAGTGGTATTTCCAGTCTTCTTTATTTCTTCTGCAATGCACATTGCCAACACTCCTATAGGCAACCCAGGCTTATGCACAATTCCTGGCACACTAACTTTAATTTGATCCCTTTCTCCTGCACTGAAGAATGCGTGTGAGTAAGAATAACTTTTAAAGTGACAATCTTGACTATGCTAGTTTATGAAAAAAAAAAAACTTATAAAATTATAGCACACTTCAGTCCTTTACTTGTATTTCGGTAATCATTTTCTTGTAATACCTTTCCAAGGGCACTAAGACCACGTGATTGAGAACTGTAGTTACAGATAATTTATTTTTATTTCTGTCAGCTCTTCTCAGTTTCTTTCATTACTGCCTTTTCTTCTGCTTGTCACTTGTTTATTGGTATTCCCTGGCTCCCTTTTATTTTTATGAGCTGGCAATTTTGTATACCCATAGTAACTACAATGGTACTTCCATTAAATAATATCCTTCTCCAGTACTAATTGCTTTTTTGAACTCCAGAAGCAACTACTCAACTAGTTATTGATTCAATTGATCCCCTCAACTCCCTTTACTCCCACAAATCTGTTTCATCTGTCATTTACCTGGTCTGCTAATGAAGTCATCATCGATCCAGTGTTCAATGCTGGAAACCTGGCCATTATGTCTCCTTCCTCCGGTTCCCCCACCTTCCACTTCCACTTGCTTTTTCAGATGCCTGTCTCTTTGCATATGTAGTTTCTTCTTCTTGAATGCCCTCCCTCCTTTCTTTAGCCCATGGAACTCTCATTAAAAACAACAACAACAACAACAGCAACACACACACACATCACTTTTGTGACGTGTTTTCTAACTTCCTCAGGCAGTTTGCTATTCCCAAAATACTTTGTTCATACCCTGTTATATCATTGAACATGTTGTAACAATTTATATTTATGTTAATCTTTACATTGTAAACTTCTAAAGAATACATCTTATTTCTCAGTGTTTTCATGTTCAATACAATCCCTGGCACAGATTAGATATTGAATAAATGTAAAATGCATGAATGCATGCATGCATGACAAAATGAAATGGACAATCTCAGTTTCCTTATGCTGAGGATATTTCCCTTAGAGGAAGACCACTCTTGAAAAAACAGTAGTGTTAAAGAAGTCAATACTAGTTGTATCACAGTAATATTCAGGTGCTAAATTTGTGGTGTTGGGCAAGTTATATAACCTTTAACTAAATTTTTGTTTTCACTAACCTTACTTTCGGCAATAATCACTTTCCTCATCTGTAATATTATCATTATACTATCAATAGTAGTCCCTGCCTACCTCCTGTTTGGTTGGCATAAAGACAAAATTCAAAAATCTTTTCAAAATTACAATTTCTGGCTCATAGTAAGAGTTCAATAAATGATTTTGTTGAAAGTGGGATATGTGTTTTGGCATAGAATGGAGATGCAGCCATTTCCTTGTAAATTTAAAATATATTGCAAGGAAGTTATTATAGTGCAAAATATTCTCTGCATGTTTTCCATTTTAAACTTTGGTTTATAAGATAATAGTAAATTATTTACCAAGTACAGTGCAATTCCTCCTCCTATCAAAAAGCCACAATAGACATCAACTGGATGGTTCTTATACTGAGTTATCCGTGTTAGCCCGCAGATTATTCCACAGATGATAAATGTGAAGACCAAGAGAGGTTTCAGAAGCTTAGAGGAATCCGTTAATGTGGAATTGAAGTACATCTTAAAAATGGAAGAAGTGGGTTAAGTATGTTAGAAAGGCCATTTTATTAGTAAATTATAATCAAATAAAAAGTTAAAAGTCTGATACAACTGACTTCAGTTTTACTGTTTCATTCCCCCTTCCTATGGCTATGTTCTGTACCTGCCAAGAAGAGATATGCATGATGAAATTTACCAAATAAATAACAGGTCTCTCATTTAATTACATGAAAGTTGGAAAAATACCAAACCAGTAGAGTTAGCCATTTAACTGTTTAGTCTCCATGTTACTTGTCGTATAAAGACTTCACGGACTATTGTATAAATTAGATAAAATGACTATTCATTGTACAACATTTCCAAATTTACACTGACCTAAAACTTAATTGTTACAGAAATACTAAAGTAGCATATGTGTGTGTGTGTGTTTGTGTGTGTGTGTATGTGCACATCGTATGTCTTTGTGGGTACTTATTGTGATTTTTTCAAGTTTTGTAACATTCCTATAATTCATAATATCCTTCCATGAAGTATAATATTAAAGGGATACCAGAATAAATAAATATTATTTTAACTGTGTAGAAAAATTCTTTTACTGTACTATTTTTTATAGTAGCATTTGATTTCTGCTTTGGATGCCATTGTATTTTAAGGCTGCAGTACTAAATTTACCATTCTGTTATTACATGGGTATATCATCTAATTAGTCACCTGGAGTCAACATTCATTGCTCAGATTTTCTGCAGAACACAACTCAACAAAAAGAATCAGTTACTTACCGAAACATACACAGCTGCGAAGGCAGCAAGGGTTGCATGTTGAGAAGGGAAGGACTTTCTGCCAAAAGAAGATAGTCAAATTATGCCTTGTAGTTCAGATACACTGCTAGCAATAATCTCAAAGACACTGAGTGGTTAAAATGTTCAACTTAAAATCACAAGGCAATAAGCAATAATTTTACTTTCTGTTCAGCTTTCTGGTAAAAGACCTTAGTGATAAAATAAATACTGCTAGTCACCATTAATGTTAACAAATAATAGTGATGTACTTTCCAGTATAAAGAACTGCTAGCTTGGCAAGGGGCCGCTTCATTACATCACTAGAAGGATGGTTGAAAGTAGAAATGGATTGGAAAACATCACTGTTCTTTGGTGTAAGAGTTATACCTGTTCAAAGTAACAGCTCATAAAACCTAGGGGTTTAAAGCTTTAAGCTTTTTCTATGCTCCTAAATACATTGTTTTATTTACATAGATTTTTTAAAAATGAAATTATTTTCTCATGGCATTGGATCTAAATGTATATTATTAGTACTCTAGAAAGCATAAGAAAAGTCTAATTTTAACAAAATGTTTCTCTACAAAATTAACAAAATGTAGTACACTTTACAGTAATTTCATCTCAAGAATCATAAATCATCTTGTTTAAACAGTTTAAAGAGCAGGCAAGGATGGTGAAGAGACATTGAAAAGGGCAGGCGAAAGAAGAATAAAGACTTGTTTCAATGAATTAAAAAAATTAGAAAAAATAAAATTCACTTAAATTAGTGCCTTCCTAATTATTTGGTACCATGATAAAGAAGATCCCTATTCAATAGAGATAAGTTAATATAATAGGACTGAGAAAAAAATAGAGGACATAGGTCTTGGCTGTAGGTCCAAAATTATTGAATGATACATGAGAACCTTAATGTGTATAATCACATAACATCAGGCTTTAATTATTCAGTTGTACCTATTAACTTATTTTTGACTCCTTAGTCAATATTTGGGAGCTTATTGAATGGAAAATTCAATTCTTGCAATAATTGATTGGCCCTTATCCCTCTGCAATTTATTTCTTTTGAGCTTCTAAGCTACTATCTCTTGTCATATAAGTTTATTTTTGCTTTATTTGTTAAAAATTTATGCATTGGTAATTTCTTGAGTTTCCTTTATATTCTGACATGTAAGGCCAGAAGTTATGCACACCTAGGTTCATTCAAAGAATGAATGGACTTAGTGGCACAGAGTCTGGGGCATGAGTTAGACCTGATTCAAAGAAAATATATGCAATCCTAGATGTTATCCCTTCTCAAACTTTACAAAAAGAAAAATTCACATTTTTTAATAGAACATATAATGGAGATACAACTTTCATATATGTTTAGTCTTCCATTTAAACCAGTCCTAGAGTTATACTGACTGTCAGCCATGACTGACTATAAATATTCTGAAATAAACCATTTATAGTAACCTAAAACCACAGTGAGTATAGGATTGATCACAAAACATGGTGGAGTTTGGTGATATAGGGTCTAGTAGCAAGAAGGTGGGCTGAAATTTGGAGACATAGGGAAGAATTTGGAATAAGCCCCCAATAGGTTTCTATGGTTTAGTCATTGAAGAGATCATTGAATTGAAAATAAAAATAAAAATAAATCATTACGACTGAAAAAGCATGCTTAAAGTGATACTCCAAGCAGCAATTGAATAATGAAAACAATGATGCAGAGTGTTTTTAGTCCTATTTCTAACCTGCCACTGTTGATAACTGTGAGGTCAGATCCTGAGCAAATATCTTCCACAATGTAGGAATTTTCTTTGCAAGATACATTCAGAGAGGTATAGTTTGGTTTGCACACAGTCAGAAAGTAAGGTGCTTGATATCCTGTGGACAGCTGTATGATATCTGTAATAAGAGCTGTAGAACATAGTCCAAATACATGAACACCTATAAGCAAAATGAAAGAAATTGTTACCAAGTTGGTGGTTGTGTCAGCATCAAACGTATTCATTAAACATTAATGAATTAAGATCTTAAAATCTATTGTGCTCATTTTCTCTAAGTTAATTTCAAGAAGACACTATAGAAAATTCCTAAACTTCTAAACAGATACTTATGGCCAAAGTAAAGGCAATGAGTATCTCCAAAGTAGTAACTTTAGGTACTTTTGTTAATTTGGTTATAAAGGACCAATTCTTAACATTAACTGTAAGGCACTTGTCAGACACTTGGAGCATGCTAAGGTATGATTTGAGAGGGATGACATGTGTGAAATGAAGTAAAATTTAAAGTAGTTTTAATTTGCTTAGCATTTTTAAGTTGCCAGGGTTATTTCTCCCTGATGGTCTCTAACACTAGCCACAGTCATCACACACTACAGAATCCATTCTAATTCTCTTCAAGCTGTGATCATACTAGGAATCCTAATTAAAGCAGAGACGACATCAGGCAGGCCCTGATATGGAAATGACAATTGTATCCTAGGTGCACTAATGTGGGGAGCCTACCTGTGTGTTTGGAATTTGGACATGCTGTTCTTACATCTCTTGGTCCAAATTCTTTTTTCTCTCTCTCCTAGGACCAGTCTTAAACCACCAAATAAAAAATCCTTGCACTTGTACATGCAAACTCTATATCTGCTTGAAATTGCTTGCTTGGCCTTATCTTTGGGAGTCCAACTCTTTGCTCACAGGCACATGATCTGGAACCTGCTCACTCTAGGTTTTCTTGTCACCCTAGATTCATTCTGACTTGACAGCTTGCATTCTGATTCATGAGTTGCTCATAGAAATCATTATGAGAGGACCAGGGTAATTCTTCAGTCACCGCCTCCAGACCAAGAGTGCTGGCTTGCACATTACCCTGTTTTGCATTTTTCTTCACTGCTTACTGTCACCTAACCACCACTCCTCCAATTGCTTCTCCACCCACACACCTGGGATTCATGACACAGAAACTTTGTTTCTACATTCTAATTCCTAGAAGCATGCGAAGACTTACTTTTTCCTTTGGATAATGGACTTTCTAGACCTATTGCTGACGCAGGCTCTGGAACATTGTCCTCTAGGATGGAATGGATCATCCTTCCAGTCAAGAGAGGGTATGTGGTCCTTTGTCCACAGTATTTTGTTACATTAGGGAATATTTTCTCTGTGTTCAGCTACATGTCCTGGAGTTTTATTTCCTTGCCTGAGTTTGTTATGCTGTTAAGCTGTCTATTGTTTCCTTATCATCTCAATGTGATGGCAAGAAAATGCTTAGTAGAGCAGAGTCTGGGGCATGAGTTAGACCTGATTTTTCCTCTTGTGGGAAAGAAATCTGTGTATAATTATCTACTAGGGATTAAGCAAAGCCATCAATTATTTTGAGCTTACATGTTACAGGTAAAAATAACTTTATGCCGACTTACTGGGAATGAATAGAAAACATTCAGGTGGGTGTGATGTATTGTGGGTGACTATTCAACCATATTAAAAAAATAAAAGACCTATGACTGGAACAACATTAAGATGGCCCCATGCTATGCAGAAGAGACGAAGGTTTAAAAACTGGTTTGATTCAGATGATGATAGCCAGGTCTATAGATTTTCTAATAGGTCTCATGAAAGATGAAAGGTAACATTAGGGGCTACAACCAAGGAAAAATGGCCATGATGCAGTACTCAATGGTGACATTTCAAAGTGTAGTAACTTCTGGATGAAAACACTCCAGGAAAATTGAAATGGAATCATTCATGTGACTGAAGTAATTTCTGAAGAGTTGTCTGTTCATTCTGGCCTGCTGACGTTTGTTCTCCATTTTAAAAAACTGAACACAGATCCAGTGAAACCATTTTAAAATAAATTCATGCTTCAACCAGAGCTAAGGCACAAATAAGTTGAAATGCATGGCATATTAGCTCTCAAAACATGGGCAACGAATGTAAATAACACATTTCAGATACAAAGCCCAAATTTTGGTGTTTTAACAGTTTCTTGTACAATGTAAAACTCATCATGTACTGAAATTATACATCTAAATTTTAGTGTAAGAGACTTAATATCTATAATTAAATATAACATTTCTATTTGAAAAAGAAAACGTTTCTTTTCTTTGTGGTTCCCCACACCCACCAACGAATCTGACGGCTCTTCTGAGGAAGGAGTTGAAGTTGCACCCTCCGGCATTAATATTGGGCTCCAGTCCAACCCCATTTCTTCTTTTGGAGAGGCAACAGTAGAGAATTCCTTCTCCTACCATAATCTGCAAAGATAGAAGGGTATTCAGGAAAAGGCATATTGGAATACCTATTAAGCCAACAGGTATAAAGGAATTACACATCACTTTTTAACATATCAATTCAATAAAGTAAAGATGTAAATTTTCTTAAAAGTTTTAGAGGCACAGTGATTTCTTCTGAGAATATGATCAAGCAGTGAGAATTAAGTAATCAGGCCATTCTAATGAGATTTGGTAGGGTCTTCTGGACTCTTATGTACTGGAACATTTTACCAGCAGATTGGGTCCATAAATCAATTTGGGATTGAGCAGAAGGATCAATCCATGAAAAGTGTGTGAGTGTACAAAGGTGCTGTCTACAGCATAGCTGTCCCATAAATATTTCTGCAATGATGGAGCTGTCCGTTGCACTGTCCAATACAGTAACCACTACCCATATGTGGGTATTGATCACTTGAAATATAGCTACCGCAAACGAGTAGCTGAATTTTTAATCTTATTCCATTGTATTATGTAAACATTAAATAAACTTAAATATAAAATGAAGTGGCCACAGGTGGCTAGTGGCTGTCTTATCAGAGAATGCAGATTACAAGAGAATCTAGGTCAGCAGGATAATATTTCCTAGGTATAGACATTTAGACAATGTGTTCACAATGGACGGAGAATCATACAGTAGTATCAAGAGGACTCTTAAGATAAGGAACAGGGCACTTTGCTGTAGGATTTTAGGACCTGTGAGATCAATGAAGGAACTCAATGTGATTTAGGCATGATTTTCTTCAGTAAGTTTTCTTTGAAACCTCTTACTGTACCCTAAATTGAATTACATCTCCATCTATGTGGCTCCCTTAGCATCTTGTCCTTCCCTCTAGCATAGCTTTATGAAATTGTTCATTTGGCTGTCTCTCACTAGATTAGGGCCTTCTGAAGGAAGAACCGTTTCTTATTTACCTTTCACCTTCACTGTCTAGCACAGTGCCTGGCACGGTGAGATTTGCATGTTTGGCTTTTACTGTGGGACTCACATTTGCTAACTACCTTAGGCATTTGGGTTGTCAATTATCCTGTACAACAGAAGCAAGATTTAAAATGATCCATTGTATTCATGAAAAAGTTTTTCAAATATTTGAGATAATTGTGCCTAAAAGATTGTTGTGAAATTAGATATTGGTTTGCTATAAATGTGTGGAGCTGAGGAAAGTACGATTGGTGAGATACTAACAGTCTCTGAAATGAGATACTAACAGGCTCTTAAATACAAATAATCATGTCACTGTAAATATTATAACCCTGATTAAGACTGAAACAAGTTTTCCAGGGAAAACCTCTCAGTTGTCATTACTAGCTTAACATTTATTTTATGAAGTGTTCAAAATTATAGTTAAAAAAAAAAAAAAAAAACTAGTGACAGTAAGCCTATGGCCTTCTGCTTTGAATACTTAAATGACTATATTTACTTTTGTAGGGAATATGGTACAAGTTTAATTATAAATAATCTTACTTTGTATAAAAAATTTAAAGAATAATTATCACAGTAGAACTCTACTTATAACCATATGTGTGAAAATCATGTGGCATAATAAACTCTTTTAAGATCAATCATTATAGAAACAATAAAAAGGAATTCAATTCAAACCATTGGATGCTGAGTTAACCATTTATACTTTTTGAAAAATACAGTCCTACATTAGCACTTCAAGTTAGACATGGAAATTCAATAGGTTCTATACTCTGTGTAGACAGATAAAGCATAATACAACACTTACACAGAATAGTATAACTGCTACCTCAAATTCATCATCTCCAGAAAATTAACCACTTATCCCTGAAATGTATTGTATTCAGCTAAAAGAGATTAATTTCACCTTCACTTCCTCAATAAAAATTCTGTGAATAATTTTGTTTTCTCTTTATAATTATATTTGTAATGATTCACGTCTTGTCCATGAGTGTTGAATTACATAAGCATTTATCTGTATAGAAAAGTGTGTGTTGTCTTACAATACAACAGTCATTGTCTCAAATGACCTTGAGACCTTGAGATTTCAGGAGTTTTTTTTTTTTTTTGAGACTGAGTCTTGCTCTGTAGGCCAGGCTGGAATGCAATGGCATGATCTTGGCTCACTGCAACCTCTGCCTCCCGGGTTCAAGCCATTTTCCTGCCTCAGCCTCCCAAGTAGCTGGGAATACAGGCATGCACCACCAAGGCTGGCTAATTTTTGTATTTTTAGTAGAGACAGGGTTTCACCTTGTTGTCCAGGTTGGTCGTGAACTCCTGACCTCAAGTGATCCACCTGCCTCTGCCTCCCAAAGTGCTGGGATTACAGGCGTGAGCCATCGCTCTGGGCCAAGAGTTTTATTTTAGTTGTTTGAATATGTTCAAAACTCATACGTAAAAGAAATACAACGCTTATTTGGCTAGACCATGTAATGTGTATAGAGGTTTCTTGTCAGTATTCTGACATCACCCAACCATCCCTGTCATTAAACAGGACATTAATTTTCTCACACTCACTTCTGTCACTTAACCTCAGCTAATGTCATTCACGAGTTTTCAAAATAATTCAATTTGGCATAAAGCTAAGTCTCCTCAGGGTGTGGGGATATGTTTCCCAGTGCATTTCCAAATGCCCAGCTTGTTTCCCCCTTTTGAATGGCACACTGTTGTACTGCAGTATGGTGTCAGAATTTAGGTTCTGATAAGAAAATTATTTGTTGCTGTTGCATTTGTAAACAGAAAGCAGTTTACAACAAGTATCTTTTCACAATCTCTGTTTTGTCCCGTACCCAACCCTGAAAAGAACACAATTTGTTGTCGTTGTTATGGACAGGTGTTGGGAGGAGATATTATAATGACTACTTCAGGGGAGGTTTTGAGAGGAAATATATTTCTTAGTACTATAAGGAAACTGGCCATGGAACAGTCATCATAGGGAGAACTCACAATCCAAAAAGTCTTTCTTGTAAAAGAAAACCACAAAAATTATTATAGTATTCATCACAGTATCCTCAATGTTTAAATTTTCAATGAATGTTTTTTGGAAGCCCCAACATGTCTAATATTCAGCATATTGATTGTGTAGTCTCTTAAAGCTAAGTCTATCCCAGGAGCTAGAATTAAATTCTGATAGAATTCTTCTATAAAATTAGATGTATTAATTGTTTACCAATATGTAGTAAAATTGTATTTCCAGGAAGTAAAAGTGCACTTTTTTTCTGTTCACATAGACTTCATGAAGATTTATGATAAACCCAAATAGTCTTTCTCATTTTCTCTGAGAAATAATCTCCAAAGAACCTAAAACAGAATGCTTGCTTTATCACTCTAAAGTAAATGAAAATTGAATATTAAAAAAGAAATTTTTCAATTTAAGGGCAATTTCAGAAAAATAAACATATACATTTCACATAAATGAAATACATTTTTCCACTTTCATGTATAACATCACGAAGACAAGTTATTTTTAAACATCTCTCAAAGCATTAAAAAATCTGGGAAGCAAATACTGAATGATTCATATTTAAATTCCTGCATACAAATTAGCTGATCTTTGTATTCATATGAAGGTCCTTTTGGAGAATCTGGCTGAAGCAAGGCCTTTTGTTTTGCTTTGCCTTCCCTCCACTCCACGTGGCGGGTGGCAGCTCTCCTCACACAAGTCCTTTTGGACACTCATCCCCAAATGGAGAGTTCTGCTTACCTCCCTATCCCTTCTCACTACCCCGTTTTTGGAACAGGCTTATGCTGCCCTAAAGATAGAAAAGAAAATGACATCTTTGAAAGTCAGAAATTAGAGTCTGTTATTTTTACTTTCAGGAAGAGAGGGGGAAAGGAGTTAGCATAGCTATATATGTAGGAAGATTCGAGATAGAATTATGGTTTTAGAACAAGATGACAGCAGACTCTAGAGGATCACTGCGAGAAAATGTATGTTTTGGGAGAAGGCCTTCAAAGCCAAGGAAAAAAATGAAATTAGAGTGAAATCTAGAAGTATAGTATATGTTTGAAGAGAAAGCTGTGACAAAGTGTTTGATGTCAGCAAAGTCTAGTCTGTCTTACCATCCAGTTGGTTACCTAAAACCTATCAAACCAGTGTGGTGGGAATGAATTGCTGTCATCTTGGAGTATCCTGAAGTGATATAGGGAAATCAGAAATCCTGAAGCGTAAATAGTTCCCTAGTTTGCCTTTCCTTCCATGAAGAGGCATGCAGCAGCTATGGAGGCTCCATGGAGACCCAGGAATTGAATGATGCCTTTCTGGAAGGAGTTGGCACTGGAATTCCCAGGTCAGCCAGGTGAAAGGGAGCCATGGTGGATTTTCTCTTTTATTTCTCAGACCTCAAGAAAGAAAGCTTTAATGCCAGATCCCTCAGAAAGCATCCCAAACTTGTATATTGAGAATTTATTATAGGATGTGAAGGAGTCAACACAAGCAGGCACACAGTGATGACACCAAGGTTATTGTCCCCTGGACATGTAACAGTGTCAGCAAAAGAAGCAACATGAAATAAATAGTGCTGGCGGGGAGTGCCACAACAAAATTTGCTTTCCTAGCAACTTGATAAAATACCCTAGGGGAGAAAGACTTCTGGATATGTACAATCAAATTGTTTAAATGATTAAATATCAATACAGCTTTTATAACAGAGGCATGATCATTTGTACAGTATTTTACGTAATTTATTTCAAGTTCAAATATATCAATTATAATAATTTTGAGCACTTTACCCAATTAGGATAAGTGCTTTCTGGTGTGGCAGTATGATACATTTAAAGCATCTATATATATTATACACACATATATATATAAACTTTATATATATTATAAACTTTATCTAGCTAAACTTTTATTTTAAGTTCAGGGGTACATGTGCAGGATGTGCAGGTTTGTTACATAGGCAACGCATGTCATGGGGATTTGTTGTACTGATTATTTCATCACCCAGGTATTACACCTAATATCCATTAGTTACTTTTACTGATCATCTTCCTCCTCCTAGTCTCTGCCCTCAGGTAGGCCCTAGTATGCGTCTTTCCCCTCTATATGTCTATGTGTTCTCAATGCTCAACTCCCAGCTATGAATGAGAACATGCGGTGTTTGGTTTTCTGTTCCTGTGTTAGTTTGCTAAGGATAATGGCCTCTAGCTCCATCCATGTCCCTGCAAAAGACATGATTTCATTCTTTTTATAGCTGCATAGTATTCTGTGGTGTATATGTACCACATTTTCTTTATCCAGTCTATAATTGATGGGCATTTAGGTTGATTCTATGTCTTTGCTATTCTGAATAGTGCTGCAATGAATATATGTGTACATGTGTCTTTATAATAGAATGATTTATATTCCTTTGGGTATACACCCAGTAATGGGATTGGTGGGTTGAATGGTAGTTCTGAATTTAGGTCTTTGAGGAATCACCACACTGTCTTCCACAATGGTTGAACCCACAACAGTGTATAAACGTTCCTTTTTCTCCACAACCTCACCACCGTCTTAATATTTTTTGACTTTTTAATAATTGCCATTTTGACTGGTGTGAGATAGTATGTCATTGTCATTTTGATTTGCGTTTCTTTAATGATCAGTGATGTTAAGCTTTTTTTCATATGCTAGTTGGCTGCATGTATGCCATCTTTTGAGGAGTGTCTGTTCATGTCCTTTGCCCACTTTTTAATAGGATTGGATTTTTTTGTAAATTTGTTTAAGTTTCTTACGAATGTTAGATATGAGACCTTTGTTAGGTGCATAATTTGCAAAATTTTTCTCCCGTTCTGTAGGTTGTCTGTTTACTCTGTTGAAAGTTTATTTTGATGTGCAGAAGCTCTTTAGTTTAATTAGACCCCATTTTTCAATTTTTGGTTTTGCTGCAATTGCTTTTGGTATCTTCATCATGAAATCTTTGCCTGTGCCTATGTCCTGAATGGTACTGCCTAAGCTGTCTTCGAAGGTTTTTATAGTGTTGGGTTTTACATGTAAGTCTTTAATTAATCTTGAGTTGGTTTTTGTATATGGTGTAAGGAAGGGATCCAGTTTCAATTTTCTGCATATGGCTAGCCAGTTATCCCAGCATCATTTATTGAATAGGGAATCCTTTCCCTATTGCTTGTTTTTGTCAGGATTGTCAAAGATCAGATAGTTGTAGGTGTGCAGTCTTATTTCTGGGCGCCCTATTCTGTTCCATTGATCTATGTGTCTGTTCTTGTACCAGTACCATGCTGTTTTGGTTACTGTAACCCTGTAGTATAGTTTGAAATTGGGTAACGTGATGCCTCCAGCTTTATTCTTTTTGCTTAGGATTACTTTGGCTCTTTGGGCTCTTTTTTGGTTCCATATGAATTTTGAAATAGATTATTTCTAGTTGTCTGAAGAATGTCACTGGTAGTTCAATGGGAATAGCATCGAATCTATAAATTGCTTTGCACAGTATGGCTATTTTCATGATATTGATGCTTTCCCATGAGTATGGAATATTTTTCCATTTGTTTGTGTCATCTCTGATTTATTTGAGCAGTGGTTTGTAGTTCTCCTTGTAGAGCTCTTTCACTTCCCTTGTTAGCTGTATTCCTAGATATTTCATTATTTCTGTGGCAGTTGTGAATGGGAGTTCTTTTGTGATTTGGCTCTCAGCTTAACTGTTGTTGGGGTATAGGATTGCTAGTGATTTTTGCACAATAGTCTTGTGTCCTGAGACTTTGTTGAAGTTGCTTATCAGCTTAAGAAGCTTTTGGACTGAGACAATGGGGTTTTCTAGACATTGGATCATATCCTCTGGTGACTAGTCAGCAATAGTCTTACTTCTTCTCTTCCTATTTGAATGCCCTTTATTTCTTTTTCTTGCCTGATTGCTCTGGCCAGAATTTAATACTAGGTTGAATAGGAGTGGTGAGAGAGGGCATCCTCGTCTTGTGCTGTTTTTCAATGGGGAATGCTTCAAGATTTTGCCCATTCAGTATGATGTTTGGGTTTGTCATACATGGCTGTTATTATTTTGATGTATGTTCCCTCAATACCTAGTTTATTGAGAGTTTCAACATGAAGCAATGTCACATTTTATTGAAAGACTTTTCTGCATCTATTGAGATAATCATGTGGCTTTTGTCTTTAGTTCTGTTTTTCTGTCCTGGTAAAATGACTGCATAATATGAATTTTTTATTAAAACTTTAGTAAATGACAGGAAAATACTGTTATTCTAGCAATATTGCACTCCAAGAATATTTTATTAGTCTCAGAATCTCAGCTTCTTCCAAGTACATCATTAATAGTTCTAATAATCTGACAGTCACTATAGAATAAATCATTAATTTATAAAGTATTTAGAGACCTTTTAAATATGATAAAGTTCTATGAAAATTAAGTTTCCATCTTATCTTCTGAGAATATTTTATACACTATGTATTTAAAGTGTAAACAGCATTATATTAAATAATTCCCAGCATTATTTAATATTGGGGAATTTAAAAAATCCATAGCTACATAAAAGTGTAGAGTTTAGAACATCTATGCAGAGACTCTTAAACTGCTGCTGTACTGAACCTGAGCAGGTCAATTAACCAGAATGTGAAGCTTTCAAATAAAACTTAATTTCATAGCCATTTCCTTTGACATTCACGAACATGGTAAAAGCAAAACAAGAGTTTTTCACCATAGAAGTCAATATCATTTCCCTTGAAAAGTGTTTCTTGTCCTCTTAGGTAGTATTTTTGGGGCAAAAGAGGTGGTGAAAACAGTTGGCCAGTCTTATTTGTTAATAGATTTATCTAAAAATGTGTTACAATATATATTAACACATTAAAAACAACTATGCTTTGAATTCAGTTCCAGTACATTAGAGCATTTCTTTATGTACATATTTTATTTAATTATTTATTTTAGATTTTTTATTGATACATGATAGATGTACATCTCTTCAGAATATAGCTGATAATTTGATACATTCATATAACATGTAAAGATCAAATCAGGGTGATTAGGGTATTCATCATCTTATATATTTATCTTTTCTTTATGCTAGGAACATTTAAATTGTTCTCTTCTAGCTATTTTGAATTTATGAACATTTTAAAATGCAAATGCCTTTTCTGAATATAAAACAGTTTATTCTTTGAGCATGTCTGTATGTATGTGTATGTGTTCATGCATGCATGCCTTGAATGAGTTTTTATATCTTTACTTTATAATTATTTATGCTCAGTACTCATAATCAATAAACAGTGATAATCTAGTAAAAAAAATGAAACTGTAAGTGGTACCAAATGCACTTTTGGAAGACAGTCTGTTGAATATGTAATTTCCCCCCCATTTTTTCAGGCTTCAGATACCAAATAAACATATGTAAAGTAAGTTAATTAGGAAGTGTACCAGAAATGTCCTATTAGCCATTCAAAGAGAATTATAAAGTTACAAAACTTTTCATAATGATTTATAAAAATAAACACTAGGAATCAATCATTTTTCAAATCATAGAATGTTTACATTTTAATGCCAATAATGTTATGCTATTAACTTCCACATGATACTGTCAATATATCTCAAAGACATGATTTTGATTTAAGATTTAGAGTTCATCTTTTGTTTGCTTTGAACCCATTTATTATACAAATGTGGTGATTTTTAGTTTTTCAGGACTGATAAACACAATTTTGGGGGTAATTCTTACCGTAATTGCAGGTCCAGCAAAAGCCAAGCTAAGCAACATGAGGAATGGAATTGCCTCCTGGGTTGGTTCAATGTACGGCATGCTAAGACTCCGATCATAGCAGCTAAATCCAGAGTGTACAGGTTTGAAGACATCCGTGAGTTCGAGGAAATAGAGGCTAACCACTGATGATGCCAGTATAGGCAACTAAGAATGAAGGACAAAGAAGATCAATTTATTCTACCTGACATACAGGCCATACATAGAAAACAAGTGGCTTTCTCTCCTTCTCTCACTATTCCTCTCCGATTCCAGAGTTAAAAATCATTTGTAAGTTCTATTGCTTCTACCTTCAACGTGGATTCCAATTCACCCACCTTAGTCACAGCCTGTTACGAGTTGACCCCAACCTTCTAACTGGTGCTACACTTTCACTCCCACCCTCCCACTATACCCATTCATTTTCCACACAGCATTCCAAGGGGTCTTGTAAAAGTATTTCAGATCAGATGTGTCAACATCGCTGATAATCAGAGAAATGCAAATCAAAACCACAATGAGACACCACCTCATGCCAGTCAGAATGGCAATTATTAAAAAGTCAGGAAACAATAGATGCTGGTGAGGCTGTGGAGAAATAGAAATGCTTTTACACTGTTGGTGGGAATGTAAATTAGTTTAACCATTGTGGAAGACAGTATGGAGATTCTTCAAGGGTCTGGAACCAGAAATACCATTTGACCCAGCAATCCCATTACTGGGTATATACCCAAAGGAATAGAAATCATTCTAGTATAAAGACATATGTACATGTATGTTTATTGCAGCGCTGTTTACAATAGCGAAGACATGGAACCACAAATACCCATCAATGATAGACTGGATAAAGAAAATTTAGTATATATACACCATGGAATACTATGTACCCATAAAGAGGAATGAGATCATGTCCTTTACAGGGGCATGGATGAAGTTGGAAGCCATCATTCTCAGCAAACTAACACAAGAACAGATAACCAAACACACGTATTCTCATTCATAACTGGGAGTTTAACATTGAGAACACATGGACACAGAGAAGGGAACAACACACACCAGGGCCTGTTGGAGGGTGGAGGTTGAGGGGAGGGAACTTAGAAGACAGGTCGATAGGTGTAGCAAACCACCATGGCACACGTATACTTATGTAACAAACCTGCACATTCTGCACATGTATCCCCCCTTTTTTAGAAGAAATAAAGAAAACAAACAAACAACAACAACAACAAAGTATTTCAGATCGCATCACTTCCCTATCTGAATCACTCTAGTGTTTCCCACTCAACTGGAATAAAATCCAAATGCCATCCCATGCAATGCAAGTTGCTTCATGCTTTGGCTCTTGATTCTTCTTGTACCACGTTTTCACCGCTCCTCAGCCCCCTGCTCACTGAAATCTAATTGGTTTTCATTCTTTTCCTGTAATAGTCAAATTCATTTCTGCCCAGGATCCTTTGCACTTGCTATTTCTTCTTCTTTTTGTGCTCTTTTTCTGGCTCTCTATACTACTGGCTTCTTTTCATCATTTAATGATGCCTTTCTGCATGCTCTACCCAAGGCAGCTCTTGATCCATCCTTCACTCTCTACCTTATCATTTTGCTTGATTTTTTTCATGACACTTATCATTAACTGAAATTACCTTGCCAGTTTAATACTTCACTTATTTGTTTTTCGTCTCTCCCAGTCTCCCACTGAAATAAATGCTCTATGAAGTGAGAGTCTGGCAGTGTTATTTATAAGTCCTGGCACTTGGTAGGCAGGGAATACATCATTTAATAATTTAAGGAAGCAACCAATACTTGCTGATAACTAGCTAATTGAATAAATGTGTAAACCTTAATTTAATTACAATAACTAAACTGGAGTTACCAGATTTAGCTAATAAAAATACAGGTCACCCAGTGAAATCAGAATTTCAGAAAGCAATGAATAATTTTTAGTGTAAGTATACCCCATGCAATATTTGAGAGAGACTTATACTGAAAATTGTTCATTGTTTATCTGAAAATCCTGACTTCACTGGGTCTCATCTATTTGGTCTCCCTAAACTAGGCGCAGTGTACTTTCTAGGTTTTGTGTACCCTTTTTGGCTTCAATTATTTATTCATGTGTGAATGTGCCAGGCACTGTGTAGGTAGATATAATACATTGAACAAGAGATAGACTTGGTCATCAAGGAGCAGTAGCTTAGTGAGAGACCCGCTCTCAGCTAAAGAGAAAATATCGCAAATGCTTAACCTAGTGCCAGACTTTCCAGAACCTGAAAATGTAGACTTGTATAACACTCAAAGAATTGCTTAGTTTAAGGCTTTGTTCCTTTAGAGGATATAATATTTATTTAAGCAAACAGGAAATGTTTTTTATAAAGACAATATTAACTACTCATGATTTCTGATTGTTTGGTTTGAAAAAACAATTTTTAAATTTTTATTTGTAGAAGACAGCATTATGCCTTCTAGTCCCAAGAGGTCTTTTTTTTGTAGTTAAGAAATAATTAGGTTTACTGGCAGAAGAAAAGAAATACATAGTAAGTAATCTTGCATTATCTTTTTGTTTTTCAGATGGATGCTTTGTAGAGAACAAAAAGTATATCAAAAACATTTATTTTTTCTTATTAACTATTATTCGATCACTTCAAATATCTGATCATTCCATCTCACTACTTCCCTCTTCGATAGTGCATGAATAGTAGCTTTCAGTCTTGACCAATACATCGGCACTTCATGGTGCATGCACATTATTTAAATTTCCACTTAAATCCATATAAATATATTTAAGTATTAATTTAACAAGTACTTCATAAAGTGCTTACTATGCGTCAATTTTTCTGTTTTAGAAATTTTAATTAATTTGACACACTTTAAACTCATTTAACCTAAAACTTTCTATTGTGATATAAGATAACTGCTATCAGTATCCTTATTTTGCAGGTGGATAAGCAGTTACCTGTCATAAGTGACAGGGGTGGATTTTGAATACATGAATTCTAGTTCCAAAGTCAACAATATCTGGAATAAATAGCTTATAAAAGTGATTAAGTATTGTTATTGTTATAACTAGTAACAATAATATATTCATTAAACATCACCTTTCTCATGAAGCTTTGCTTGACAATACCTTTTGAGAGTAATTTCTTCAGTCTTATTCCCCTAGTACTTCTTTTTAGGAAATTTTTACCCACTGCTCTTTTTTATCTGCTATAAATTAGGTTTAGTCTTTTGCTTTGCTTCCCAAACTAAAATCACCTTAAGGCAGGGGCCTAATCGCACTGATTTCTGTGTTGCCACTAATATACATTATAGTGACTTCCGAATATATATGCATGTATCTCTCTATATACATATATTCTACATTAACATATGAATTAAAGTAATTTGTCACTAATATTATGCATTAGTCTTTTCAGCCAGTAACCTTCCTGAAACTGATAATTTTTCCAATTATATCATTTTTCCAGTTATATAATTTTCCATATTAATATCTTCTACATTTCTATAGAAGCATGTTTTAAAACCTTCATTTGTTTCCATAATAAGAATCTTTTTTTTCTCCGGGCGTGGTGGCTCATGCCTGTAATCCCAGCACTTTGGGAGGTGGGCGGATCATGAGGTCAGGAGTTTGAGACCAGCCTGACCAACGTGGTGAAATCCCATCTCTATTAAAAATAATCTTTTTTTCTTTTTGATATCTATTTCTCTTATTTTTTCAAAAGCATATTTACTCTGTTCCTTACATCATTTTGTTTGTAATAAAGAGTTATTTGTATAAAATCTTCATTATATTCATTATATTTTAGAAATAAATAATTTTATACATGGTGTTCCCACACTGTAGTTTACTACCCAATGTAATGAATTAAATGACAATGTTTATTTCTAACATAATTGTCTTCAGAGTTACCTTTTTATCTTTGAAATGCTCAACAAGAGAATTTTTTTTTTGAGTGTAAGGAATTTAACAGATGGTATGTGCCAATTTTGGCATACATATAGAATTGATATGCACATAATAAAATTACACAGACTTGTTTTGATTGCATTTAAAATGAGATTTTGAAAATGAGATTTAAAGAGATTTTTTTAAAGTATGTAGCCAAACACTACAAATTTTATTCTCTAATCATGATATAGCCCCCAAAAAAGTGTGAACCAAGCTTTTTTTTTTTTTTGGCAGGTGCGCCATCTTGGGCCACTGCAATTTCCACCTCCCGGGTTCAAGTGATTCTCCTGCCTCAGCCTCCCGAATAGTTGGGACTACAGGCATGTGCCACCACGCCTGACTAATTTTTTGTATTTTTAGTACAGATGCAGTTTCACCGTGTTAGCCAGGATGATCTTGATCTCCTGACCTTGGTTATCCACCTGCCTTGGCCTCCCAAAGTGCTGGGGTTACAGACATGAGCCACCATGCCCGTCTGAACCAAGCTATTTGTCTGCAGCAATAGAGAGGAGGGAAATTACCTGAGGATTAGGAAAACGGTTTATTTTCAAAAAGAAAAGATTGATTCTTATAATTACCATCCACTAAGGAACCTGTGAGTGAAAATAATAGAGCAATTTTTAAGAAGATAAATTATAACTGTTTTAGAGAACAGGGCAAACAAAAGAAAGGTGTTTCAAAATACCACATTTGCTAGACAATATTGATTTTTCTGATGCCAGTTTTAAAAAGACAAATTTAGATTATATATCCATTTTAGTGAAACATTTTATCAAATCTATCATGACACTTTGTCTAGATCAGATAGCTTACTTGTTTTTAGCATGATTATAATAAGGACAAACTACTTTTCATTGGGGAGAGTTCACTTTGCTCTGAGCCTAGGGCAAAACAGGTCAGCTCCATTCTTTGCCTTCTTCATAGCCATCATGAATTCAGAGTCCTATAAGAGCCTTTTGAACTGGTGGAAACCATAGTCACAAAGGGCCAGTTAACATATATGGTAATGGTGGCTCATCCATTTAGTCATTCAACAAATATCTTTGGGAGCCTGCTAGCCCCAGGCCTTGTTCTAGGTCCTGGGAATACAGTTATGATAAAACAAAATCTTTGTCCCTATGAATATTTCATTCTAGTTGAGGAAGCCAGGTAAAAAATATATATTATATATATTAAATGTATGTCAGAAATATATATATCAGAAAGAACACATACTATAAAGAAGAGGGCTGTGTAATTAAGTGCCTGAATTCCTATTTTAGATAAAGGAAGACCTATTTGAGTAGGTGTCATTTAAGCAGAGACTTGAATGGGCAAGAAAGAACTAACCGGATAAAAACCAGGTGAAAAGCACAATCAAATGGAGGAAGTGATACAAAATGAAGTCAGAGAGGTAGATTTGGGACCAGACATTGCAGAGTCCTGAAGTCCAAGGAGGAAGTTAGAATTTTATTTAAAGTAGGATCAGAAACATTCTGGAGAGTTCAAGCAGAGGTGTAATAGGATTTGCAAAGATTGAGGATGATCATGGCGGGTCAAAAGTAGGAATAGGGTAAAAATTTAGAAGGCTGTTCAAAACTCAACAAATATGTGTTGAATGCCTAGTAGGCACCCGGCACTTCTCTAAGTGTAAGGAATGTAGCGGTAAACCAAACAGAGAGCTCCATGCACTCACAGAGCTTACATTCTAGTGGATGCATGGCAATGGCTGAAATCCAGGAGAGATGAGGCAGCATGTACTAGAGTTTAGTACTGGAGATACAAAGAAACTGGTAGATTGTTGATATGGTTTTGGAGATGAATATAGCAAACCTTGTTTATGGCTTGATCAATGAGGAAGATAAAACAATAAAGGTTGATTTCAAAGATGGGGTTTGAGGAATTAGGTCAGTGATGTCATTCCTTGGGATAGCGAGAAGTTTGGATGGAAAGAATAGAAGATTCTGTTTTGAAAGTATTAAAACTGTTACGTCTCTTAGTTATTAAAGTAAAATGTCGACTTGGAGCTAACAGGAGAGACCAAGGCTGGAGGCATAAAGCTGCAAATTATTGGTACTAGATGATTTAAGCAGCAAAATCCTCACTTTTGGAGAACAACACTAGCATAAGACATTTCAAAGTTAAATTATTTTAGCTTTGATATAAGTAATGTCACAAGAAGGCAAAGAAAATAATTGTGTATATTTGTGCCAATCATATGCAAGATCTATTATAAGAGATAAAGGAAGATTTTAATATTAATAACATATTTTAAAAAATGAGATGCTTGGAACCAACTTGATAAATACCCTGAAATCATATAAAATGTGAAATTTGAAACAGTAATACAATACATTGAAATTCAATTCAAACTGGGAAAAAAATGCTAGCAGATCAAAGCAATTGTATTAAAGCCTGTAGCCATGAAGAAGTTTGCCACAGGTCAACACACACGTGTTGAGGGAATTTTCTACTTCCTACAGTATGATCTTTAGTAGTATTCTGTAGTATTTTTTTTGCCTTGTAGCTAATACAGATTAATATTTTCTTCAAATATTGATAATAAAATAATATTAGGCTTTATGATATATAAAACTATCTTTGCTCTAAGTATAGCATATTCAGATTGGCTGCAAATAACTTCAAATATACAGATTATAAACACACACTAACACTTAAAGTGTCATTAAGGGAAATAATTGGTCAGAATGAGTCTGCAACATTACTTAAGGTCTAGAAGTCTAAACTAGTTTTTATACATAAAACAGATACGGCTTGTATGACATGAATATATACAAATTGAAACAGGGCAGTGTGATTGAGGGAAACTAGTCTGGCCTCAGAACCAGGAGAATCCAGTTTTTCCCCTCATTTATTCTGCCAGCTTCTTCTGGGATTTGGAAAAGTCACTTAACCTTTCTGGGCATCATTTCTTATCAAAGAAATAATTTTTTTTTTTTTTTTTTTTTACATTGCAATCTAATACTGAAATGCTTCATATACTGTCATGAATGAAGAATAATTTCTCTCATTTCTTTCACACTGTCACTGCCTTATATAAAGCATTAGGGCCTTTAAAAAAATTTCTATTCTCTTCATAATTTATTTCATCCTCCACAATGCTTCCAAACTAATTTTCCTAGAATTCACACCTCATCGTGCATTTAATGGTGCCCCATTAATAACAAAATAACGTACAAATTTTTTAGAATGATATTTATGACTTTTTAAAATATGGCCTTGATCTGCCTTTCTTGGTTAATTTTGCTTTCCACCTACTCTCCACTCTCCTAAACCAGAAAGACAGCCCATGTTCCCATTATATTTATATTTCAAAAAGACGTGTTCTAGTCTCTGCTTCACGTTACAGTTCCACATTTATTTCTCATAAAAATTGGACTTATCCTTTCAGGTTGAGGTCATAGAATGTTTTTCTCCCTGAAACCTTCTCCAGGCTCTCCACTCAGAATTGAAGACTCCATCTCACATACTGCATATATAACTTTATCGAAGGATCTGTTAGTCTGCCTCTGATTATAGTTTTTTATATATTACCAGCCCTTGCCCCAAGATCAAGTACTCAAAAGTGAAACCTTTGCAATTTACCCAGTGCTTTGAATGTTTTAGGTGTCCAATAAATGTTCACTGAATTTAGTTGAAAGAAATCAAGACATTTTGATTAAAGGAACAAAAAATATAGACAATTTCTGAAAAATACACAGCAGGTGTTGAGGACTTAGGTGCCAGATACTAGTTAAGTTTAAAAGATTGCTATATTCAATCTACACTGTATAAAGTATCTATTAGTATCCCCAAATTACAAATGAGAAAACTGAGGCAGAAATAGTTTACATAAATTGTGCAATAGCCACAAAGCCCCCAAGTGGGAACACCCAGACTCCTACCCAGGTGTCTAAGTTGGGAAATGTGCTCAAAATTCTTTGCAGATGGAACTCAACTGGCTTTCCTCCTCCACATCGCTAAGATAACTGCATGTGGGGTGCCCATATGGAGAGAGGGGGTCCTAGGAGAAAGGTGCAGTTTGAAGAAGGCCATTCTGTTTCTCTTAATTCTTATTACTCTTAAACATGTTCTCTACTCACTTACTCCTTATCACCCAAACATGAAAATTGCTTTGTTTGTTCCAATCTGAGATCTATCTTTTCTAGAGCTCCTCTCAGTTTCAGTAGAATTTATTAGGTATGTACTCAGACCTAAAAAGCAAAGGACATTTACTGAGTTTTTATTTAGACATTTCCTCCTAATTATCTAATTTAATTCTTATAACCTCCTTGGAATTCTTAAGATAAATTTGAGATAAGGATCATGGCCCAGATAAGTAAAATAGAACGCCTGGCTTCAAAGGCCAGTAATAGAAACCTGGTCTGTTAAATTCCTGGAAGCATGCACCGCCGTGTATCCTGCTGCCATTCTGCCACATGTCACCATCTGGCACTAGTCTAGTGCTTTTCAGGAAAGGATAGCCCCAGGCTTCAATGAGATTGCCAGTTTAAAGGACACAGGAGAGAGATGGCCATGTGTCAAGGGGTTTCAACGGCAACAACAGCAAAGGGCTGGCAGGCACTTTCCAGTCACACTCTCACTGATGTGCTGTCCTCAGGTCCTGAAGGTTCTTCCCTGTGCAGTTTCTTTGAAGTCATTTGTATTATTTTGGTTTTGGGAATATCTTAAGAGCATTTAATTATATTTCGGATATGGTCTGCTTTTATTTTCACTTTTGTCTTCCCTAGTAAATGATTTCTAATATAAAGTATCAGAAATTAGGCAAACGTAAGGTTCCAGATGTTTTCCTGCTTTTAGTGCTTCCTTTGGAGCACTTTCTCTGACCATACAGAGATATCCTGATGAATGCTTGGATCATAGCAATTGTCATATGGGATGGAAGTTGTTCCTTTACGTTCTCTCCTATTCGGCGACAAGATCCTTGAAAGCAGAGAAATTGTCTTATCCATCTCTTTATCCCTGACATACTAGGTGTCCTCAATATACAATAAACTAATATATACAATAATATGCAATAAACTAATACATACATGGATAATTTGAAGAGAGATGCCAAATGTTGAGACGTTCTTGCAGTATTAAGAAAATATCTCCCATTTAAAAAGATCTTCGTTTAGTCTACCACAAGAAAATGCTTTCTATTTTAAATTTCTAGAATTCTAATGATTTCATTAGCATTAAAAAAATAAAGAAACTTACATTGGATCCTCCATAGCAATGATAATTAATAGAGAAGATAATTAATAATACTTCACCTAATAGATGTTTTAGGTTGAATGGGAAAAAATCTGTTCTATGTTTTATACCTGAATATGAAAGTACATCTTTACAGCTCTAAAAGGACCAATACAATCACTCAATGATCTAACAGTAAAGTCAAAAATAATGATAAATAGTTGTTTTATTACCTGAATATTGATCTAGCACTAGGCTTGGGGTAGTAGGTTTTGTAATCACTAGTCTTAACCTCAGGTAGTGAAAATTTGTTCTTCTTACATAATTAGACACTGAAGTATGTGCATTGTCTTGGAAAGCATTTTATTCTTTAAACCAAATTAGAGACTAAGACCTGAGGCTGAGGATCTGTATTTCAATTGTTAAAAGTAATTGCTTTTAAATCCTTTCTTCCAGCTGTAATTTCTCTTCCCTTACAACATACAGCTGATATTTTAAAATTTGGGTAATAATTGTAATTTAATGCTACTAATATTTGACAGGTACCATTTAAAGTACTTTATATGTTTAAATTCATGCAATCTTCACAACAGCTTTTTGATGAAGGTACTATTATTACTGCCATCTTACAGATGAGGAAACTGAGATTACATGAGATTACATGATTTGTACAAGGTTATACAGTAAGATTCCATGATTTGTATAAGGTTATACAGCTTGTTAGCTGGATTACAAACTCAAGAAATCTGGCTTCCCAATTCATGTTTGTGATTATTGTACATACTACCTCTTCCTAGAAGCTTATACTATGGACCAATGGGTTTCCAAAGACATTGAGAAATAACAAAATAAAAAAAATAGAATGTTTCTCTTTATAGATTGTTAATGCTACCCTACAATTTCTATAATGTGTGATATTGTATATATTCTTGATGTCCTCTAACAAAAGTAAGACCTTAATATACTTAGATTAAAGAGTGTTTTCCCTATTAGTGGGATTGTTATATTCATATGGAGAAAGCATATAGATGTTCACATAATCTGGCAAAGGAAAGACATAGTGCAAACAAAACAAGCGTTAAGGGGAAAAAGTCTATTGCAATAATGTCTGGCAAAAGTGACATAACTAAAACTTATATATGAGGGATCTTCAAAAGTCATGGAACATGTATATTATGAAAAAAACTGTGAATGGATTTCAATCTTTTGCACCAAAATAAGCTCATACTCACTCATAACATGTCTGAAAAAGATCCAGTTTGAAACGCCAAGAAGGATAACATATCAGTTTGAAAAGAACCCCTATCAGAGCAACGTGAATTTTGCTAAAATTGAAGCAAGAACATCCATCAAATTTATGATGAAACTTTGGGAGAAGAATGGCAAAGTCATTGATACTTTACAGAACGTTTATAAAGACAAGAAATCAGCAGTTTACAAATGGATGATTCATTTTAAGAAGGGAAAAGATGATGTTGAAGATGAAGCCCACAACATCAGACCATCCACATCAATTTGCAAGGAAAACATTTGTTTTGTTCATACCCTCATTGAAGAGGACTGACTACTAACAACAAAAACAATAGCCAACAACATAGACCTCTCCTTTGGTTCTGCTTACACAATTCTGACTGAAACATTGAAGTTTTGCAAACTTTCCATTCAATGGGTGCCAAAGTGACTGTGGCCAGATTGACTGCAGACAAGAGTAGAGCTTTCTTTTTTTTTTTTTTTTTTTTTTTGGCTAATTTCTGCATTTTCTTTATTATTTTCCTGAATAGTAAAGTAATACATGCAAAAAATAAGAAATTTAAAAAATAAATAATACATGCTTGTTTTAATGAAACTGAAGTAATATAGAATTACATAAAAAAGAGAGTCACTCCCTCAAAGGGTAATCACTATTAATAGCTTGTATTCTTCTAGACCCTTTACTTGTCACAGATATGCTTCCATGTCAGTATATGCAGATTTAGCTTGCTGTTCTTAACTGCTGTATAATATTCTATAGTATGTTTATTTATTTTTTTTTTTTATTTTTTTTTATTATACTTTAAGTTCTAGGGTACATGTGCATGACGTTTATATCATGTATAACTCCCCAATGCAATCCCTCCCTCCTCCCCCCTCCCCATGATAGGCCCCAGTGTGTGATGTTCCCCTTCCCGAGTCCAAGTGATCTCATTGTTCAGTTCCCACCTATGAGTGAGAACATGCGGTGTTGGTTTTCTCTTCTTGTGATAGTTTGCTAAGAATGATGGTTTCCAGCTGCATCCATGTCCCTACAAAGGACGCAAACTCATCCTTTTTGATGGCTGCATAGTATTCCATGGTGTATATGTGCCACATTTTCTTAATCCAGTCTGTCACAGATGGACATTTGGGTTGATTCCAAGTCTTTGCTATTGTGAATAGTGCCGCAATAAACAAATGTGTGCATGTGTCTTTGTAGTAGAGTAATTTATAATCCTTTGGGTATATACCCAGTAGTGGGATGGCTGGGTCATATGGTACATCTAGTTCTAGATCCTTGAGGAATCGCCATACTATTTTCCATAATGGTTGAACTAGTTTACAATCCCACCAACAGTGTAAAAGTGTTCCTATTTCTCCACATCCTCTCCAACACCTGTTGTTTCCTGACTTCTTAATGATTGCCATTCTAACTGGTGTGAGATGGTATCTCATTGTGGTTTTGATTTGCATTTCTCTGATGGCCAGTGATGATGAGCATTTTTTCATGTGTCTGTTGGCTGTATGGATGTCTTCTTTTGAGAAATGTCTGTTCATATCCTTTCCCCACTTTTTGATGGGGTTGTTTGCTTTTTTCTTGTATATTTGTTTGAGTTCTTGGTAGATTCTGGATATTAGCCCTTTGTCAGATGAGTAGGTTGCAAAAATTTTTTCCCATTCTGTAGGTTGCCTGTTCACTCTGATGGTAGTTTCTTTGGCTGTGCAAAAGCTCTTTAGTTTAATTAGATCCCATGTGTCAATTTTGCTTTTGCTGCCGTTGCTTTTGGTGTTTTAGACATGAAGTCCTTGCCCATGCCTATGTCCTGAATGGTACTACCTAGATTTTCTTCTAGGGTTTTTATGGTATTAGGTCTAACATTTAAGTCTCTAATCCATCTTGAATTAATTTTCGTATAAGGGGTAAGGAAAGGATCCAGATTCAGCTTTCTACTTATGGCTAGCCAATTTTCCCAGCACCATTTATTAAATAGGGAATCCTTTCCCCATTTCTTGTTTCTCTCAGGTTTGTCAAAGATCAGATGGCTGTAGATGTGTGGTATTATTTCTGAGGACTCTGTTCTGTTCCATTGGTCTATATCTCTGTTGTGGTACCAGTACCATGCTGTTTTGGGTCTAAGATCAGAGCAGAACTGAAGGAGATAGAGACACAAAAAACCCTCCAAAAAATCAATGAATCCAGGAGTTGGTTTTTTGAAAAGATCAACAAAATTGACAGACCGCTAGCTAGACTAATAAAGAAGAAAAGAGAGAGGAATCAAATAGACGCAATAAAAAATGATAAAGGGGATATCACCACCGACCCCACAGAAATACAAACTACCATCAGAGAATACTATAAACACCTCTACGCAAATCAACTAGAAAATCTAGAAGAAATGGATAATTTCCTGGACACTTACACTCTCCCAAGACTAAACCAGGAAGAAGTTGAATCCCTGAATAGACCAATAGCAGGCTCTGAAATTGAGGCAACAATTAATAGCCTACCCACCAAAAAAACTCCAGGACCAGATGGATTCACAGCTGAATTCTACCAGAGGTACAAGGAGGAGCTGGTACCATTCCTTCTGAAACTATTTCAATCAATAGAAAAAGAGGGAATCCTCCCTAACTCTTTTTATGAGGCCAACATCATCCTGATACCAAAGCCTGGCAGAGACACAACAAAAAGAGAGAATTTTAGACCAATATCCCTGATGAACATCGATGCAAAAATCCTCAATAAAATACTGGCAAACCGGATTCAGCAGCACATCAAAAAGCTTATCCACCATGATCAAGTGGGCTTCATCCCTGGGATGCAAGGCTGGTTCAACATTCGCAAATCAATAAACGTAATCCAGCATATAAACAGAACCAAAGACAAGAACCACATGATTATCTCAATAGATGCAGAAAAGGCTTTTGACAAAATTCAACAGCCCTTTATGCTAAAAACGCTCAATAAATTTGGTATTGATGGAATGTACCTCAAAATAATAAGAGCTATTTATGACAAACCCACAGCTAATATCATACTGAATGGGCAAAAACTGGAAAAATTCCCTTTGAAAACTGGCACAAGACAGGGATGCCCTCTCTCACCACTCCTATTCAACATAGTGTTGGAAGTTCTGGCTAGGGCAATCAGGCAAGAGAAAGAAATCAAGGGTATCCAGTTAGGAAAAGAAGAAGTCAAATTGTCCCTGTTTGCAGATGACATGATTGTATATTTAGAAAACCCCATTGTCTCAGCCCAAAATCTGCTTAAGCTGATAAGCAACTTCAGCAAAGTCTCAGGATACAAAATTAATGTGCAAAAATCACAAGCATTCTTATACACCAGTAACAGACAAGCAGAGAGCCAAATCAGGAATCAACTTCCATTCACAATTGCTTCAAAGAGAATCAAATACCTAGGAATCCAGCTTACAAGGGATGTAAAGGACCTCTTCAAGGAGAACTACAAACCACTGCTCAGTGAAATCAAAGAGGACACAAACAAATGGAAGAACATACCATGCTCATGGATAGGAAGAATCAATATCGTGAAAATGGCCATACTGCCCAAGGTTATTTATAGATTCAATGCCATCCCCATCAAGCTACCAATGACTTTCTTCACAGAATTGGAAAAAACGGCTTTAAAGTTCATATGGAACCAAAAAAGAGCCCGCATTGCCAAGACAATCCTAAGTCAAAAGGACAAAGCTGGAGGCGTCACGCTACCTGAAGAGTAGAGCTTTCAATGGAATTTTTTAAACAAGTAGGCCATCAAAGTCCTGAAGCATTTCTTCAAAGAACTGTAACAAGTGATGAAACATGGTTTTATCAGTATGATCTGAAAACAAAGCACAATCAAAACAATGGCTACCAAGATGGGAAAGTGGTCCTGGCAAAGCAAAGATGGACTGGTTAAGAGCAAAGGTCATGACAACATCATTTTGGGATGCTCAAAGCATTTTGCTTGTTCACTTTCTGGAGGGCCAAAGAACAGTAATGCCTGCTTATTATTAGAGTGTTTTGAGAAAGCTAGCCAAAGCGTTAGCAGAAAAATGCCCAGGAAAGCTTTGCTAGAGAATCCTTCTCCACCATAACAATGCTCATCTCTCTCACCCAAACAAGGGCAATTTTGTGAGAGTGTCAATGAGAAATCATTAGACATCCATTTCACAGTCCTAATTTGGCTCGTTCTGACTTATTTTTGTTTTCTAATATTAAGAAATCTTTCAAAGGCACCCATTTTTCTTCAGTTGATAATGTAAAAAATTTTGCAATGACATGGTTAAATTCCCAGGAGCATCAGTTCTTTAGGAATGGACTAAACAGCTTTTATCATTGCTTACAAAACTATCTTGAACTTGATAGAGCTTATGTTGAGAAATAAAGTTTGTGTTTTTTATGTTTATCTTTTAATCCAATTTTTTCCATGACCTTTTAGAAGTCCCCTTATATTTGAGTTATAGCATAAGAAAAGCAAATTTTTGATTTTGAGATCTAAATTGACATATAATCTTAACATTATACACACAGAAATGACTGAATTAAAGACCAACAGTATTTCTAAATTAATTATGGTTTCACAATGTTTATTAAAATAAGGTATCAATTTTATCATTAAACCATTTTACTTAAACATTATGAAAGTTCGTATTTTCTATTATATTTATTCAATTTATTTAACAAATATTTTTAGTATTTGCCTTGTGCCTGATACATTTTATTTGACCTATTAATTATCCAGAAAAGGAATTTCTCATCTAATTTCAGAGATTAGAACACTATAGCATATCACAAGTTTCTCTTCCCTCTGAGCTTGTCTCCCACATACACATCTTTATACACACTTAGATGCACACTTAGATGCACATTATGAGCCCTTCCTCAAAGTTAAAACTTTCCAATGCTGCTGAAGGCCTTAGTTATTTAAGTTTCACTTTTGAAAAGTCTTGGTGCATGTAAAAGAGATGTTAAAGTTGAGCTGTTAATGTGGGACATTAATAATTTCTATTTTATTTTCTAACATATTAACACTGTGATTACATTAATTAAAGTAGGTAGGATTGTATTATGTGTTTTACTGGAAAATGCATCAAAAAGACAGATGAACAATATATATAAATAAAATGCTATGTAACTGCCAAAGAAAGCCACTTTATTACTAAATACTTAAGTGAAAAAATATAACTGCTTTAGGATTGCTTGACCAACACAATCACCTGGGAAGGTAAGTGGTTTGAACCAACAGTAAATAGAGAGAGTGTGAGAGAGAGCTGAATTGCCCTGTCTCACTGCCCAAGCTCAGTCTCCACGCTAAAGAGCTTCTGCCTAGATTGTAAATTGCTGTCCTCTCTGTGATTTTTTTTTAATATGGCCTGGAAAGAATGTGGAACTGAGGACAGATGACTAAGGACATTGTGATTCTTAGGGTCATCTCATATGAGATACCTTATACCCCGCTCCCTCTCCCTACTGTGCTGCATTGACCTCTGGAATCTTGGGAAGGTGAAGGGTAGTGGTGGAGGAAGAAACAGAGCCTGTTGAGTTTGGTTGGCTGGGGGATTTGGAATGAGGAATGAGCAGTTCTTAAAGTTTTTTGTAGTCCCATAGAGTAGGCATTTTCTAGGATGTGCTACACTTGGCCATTCTTAGTCATGTTGGAACATACATTTGAGCAGTGAAGTCTTAGCAATCTCTTCCTCTGTTTCTGAACAGGACTGAAAGGACCACTAGCCTTCAAGGTCAGCCAAAGAATAATGTGGCTGTGGCCAAGGCCAAGGCCAAAGCTGAGGTTCAGTCCAGGCTCTGCCTCCCTATATTCATTAATTAAGCTGCTAGATTTATTGACCAACACCACAACTAATGCATCACAGATCTATTGAGAGAGTATCTGCTCTCTGCTATTTGCATTGTTCTATAGGCTGGAGTTTAAAAATAAATAGTAAAAGGAATTTTTCCTTAATTAGGTCCTGGGCCAACCATCTAAAAATTACTAGAACCAATATTATCTATGGAATAGCCACTAGTCTGAGACTTAAATATTGAAAAACATAACACCATCAAATAATTTTCCTTCATGTATATCAAATTCAACTGGAAGCTAGAAACCAAATGAGGTCTTAATGCAGAAGAGTTTTCAAAAGTTCATCTCTCTGTAGTACATTGTTTATAACAGATTGCTGGCTATCCTTTTTATGAGTTTTTGCCATGAAGAAGACATTATTTATGTCCAGATCTTCATAGTTGGATGTTCTCCATGTTTTAGTCAGTCAAATCTCAGTTGCTACAATACAAGCATTTTCTGATCATCACCCAAGGGATAAGTAACCTGTTAATTCTTCAGGGTATATGCAACTGCCTTAAAAAAAAGGATTTCAATGAATCATACAATAGCCTAAATGAGATGACTCTTTCCCAAAGACTAAATCTAATTTATTCATCATTTTTTAGAAAGCATAATATTCTTTATTTCACAGATGGTTCAGTTGAGGCATGGGAGGATATTTAATTTGCATTGAACAGACACTGCTGCTGATGAGTTTATATATGACACTTTAGAACTCTGGAAAGCTGAGAATGGCAGTGGCTTACAGATTATGGGCCTCCCAACAACCCTGGAATAGAGACTTTCAGTAGAGTGTTACCTGGGCACTGTGTGTAGAAGATGCTCAGTAAATGAGAATTCCCCTCCACTGACTAGGTCAAGGTAAGGGTAATGAAAAAAAGTGGTCTCTATTTTGTAACTGTGTGCATATGTCGCTCTATCTTTAAAAATGAGCAGGAATTCCAGTAAATATTTGTTGTTATTGTATTTAAACATTATAATAAACTGCTCTACCATTGTATGCACACTGTATAAAACACACACAAATGTGTGATACCAATAGAAAACAATCAGGAGAACCAGCCCCTTTCCAGGTAATCTGGTAGCATCTAAAGCCACCACAAAGTTTACTTCAGACAAGATGGGAGGGGGGTGTTGGTAAATGGGAAAGAGAAAATTCATTTACTAGGCCTGACTTTGCTTTAGAATTCTTGGCCATATTTTATAATTTGTATATGATTAAGGGGTCATAATTACTCTGACCACAATAGTTCAATCATTTTCAAATGAGGAAAATGAGGTTTAGAGGAAATAAGTTAATTGCCAAAGATTACAAAGCTAATTGGCAGATCAAGTAAAAAAAAAAGCTATATTCTTTTACAAAAGTAAAAAAAAATATATATCTATATCTAATAGTTTGTTTTACCATAGGCACAAAACATTGTCTGTGGTGTATGTGCCTTATCTAACTGAAACAACTTTCTATGAAAACTAAAATTGCAAGTTCTTTGCTTCAGTGATGCCTTTGAAATCTCAAATCTCAAACAATCCATAGGTAGGTCCTAGATCATAAAATGAACATAAGCATAATTAAGAGATGAGGACCCATATAGACCTTGGATATTGATTTAATCTTCAACTATTCAATAATCCATAAGGCTGAGCAATGTCTCTGATAGGGAATTTATGATCACTTTGCAAATAAAAATGTCTCCACCAGCTGATAAAAAACAGTTAAAGAAAAATTTATGTTCATATGATTAGTCTTGTTTTATTACATCCAGTTAAAATTTATGGAAATTCTACTATAGACTAGAAAGTATGCCAGTGATGATTCCATATTGTTTCTGTTACTTTTACCAAAAGTCGTATCATAAGCAATTAATAAATATTTACTCAGTACATAAATAAATTGTTGTAAGAGTACAAAACAGGTTATACCCTGGAATTTCATTTTAGCATTCCTTATTGAAGAACATTTGATATAAGATCAGTCTCTTTTGGACTCTATCTATGAGGACTCAATTTCTGAAGCATGCCTAGGATTTCATTAAATGGCAGTTTACCTCTAAGCAAACCCATAGCACAGACTTTTGGTAAAAGCATTAAGTTGTTAACAATATAGTCATATCTATTTCCATTGCTCTCACTCCCAAACATCATCCTTCTGTTAAATGTACTGATTCCATGTTTACCTTTTCCACAAATACATTGATTTTAATTACTTGTCTTTCCCCTTTTCTTTAATTTATTCCTAAGTGATCTAAATACCAGTTTTAAGCAGGCAGAAACCATCTTGTTACAGCAAATAAGAAAGCAATTATCCTCCTCTATATTGCTTGACAAACAACCAGATAGTAATGGTTGGTTTAGTCCAGATAGTGCAATTGGTTCAGTCTAATTATTGATAAGAAAAACACCTCAACGTTACTTATGCCAAAATTAGCATTTCTATCCTTGGCATCCATATTTCAAAATCCACTTGACCGTGGAAAGATTACTCCATTTGATAGTTATCTGTAAATAAATTTATCAGCTAATTCATACCATAAAAAGCTACCATGATGCTCACAATTAGACATTTCACAGTTTAAATATCACCTTTTTTTTTCCTTTTGACCAAAATGGAAAATAGCACTACTTGAGTTTTAGACAAGTTTTTGGACTTCTCTGAGTCTTCGTTACTTAATTTTTAAAATAGAGTTTATATCTATTTCTCAGTTGCATTTAAAGGATCAGATGAGATAATGTATGAAAAATTTACATTGAAGTATAAGGAAAAATTCAAAGCTATTCTATAGCTGATGACATAAATTATATTCTTACTCCTTCCTTTGTTTATGCTTTCCTTTACTATCTGTTAGAGACCTCATGTCAAGGGAGTTAATTGTGAAATTACAGGTGGGCACGTAGGCAATGAGAAAAATCCTTTCTGATTTTCTAATCTTTAGCTATTACCATGCTTTTCAAAGAGCCTAACAACTTGGAACAGCGGAAGATCCATTCATAATTGCTTGTTTAATGTAAGGTGGTCATGAAATGTGTTTGGAAGTTAGCACAAACAGCTAGCCCAATTTGTTCACATGTAGAATTAGAATGACCTGTATTTTAAATGTTATAATCCAGAGGGAAACTTTCTAATATAAGGAATTCTAGAAATAGTAATAATTAGGAAAGAGCACTAGAACAGGAGTCAGGAGACCTAGGTTCTATTCCTGATCTGATATTAACCAGTGTGTCCTTAGGTAACTCGGGCATATTTGGCATGTCCAAAGGTTAACTCAGTTAACCTTTTCAAAGCAAAATTTTCTTACGTGATTGAAGAAACAGTGAGGCCATATGTCATTGGATTATATAATTTTATTAGACTTATCTCTGTAATAAGACTTTTAAACTCTACAAGACATTTCCTCACCTTTTAAATACAAAGGTTGCTTGAGAAATAGCCTATGCTGTATACGTATGCTGAGAGAAAATGTGTTTGCTATGAGTAACATTTGTAATACATTTCCAACATAAACAGCAATAATTGTGTCTCAAATAATCCTTAACAACCAGCTTGGACAACCAAAATGTTTAAAGGGGTCTCCATGGTTTGCTCATAGATTGGATCTCAATCACTCACACACACACACGCACACACACACACACACACACACACACACTTCACTCCTACCTTCAGTTTTCTAATGCTTTTTCTTCTAATCCTGCTTGGCTTGACCTCTCTCTGTTTCTATTATCTTTTTGAATTTTTTTCTTTCTCTCATTTTAATCGACCTACATATTCTACTCTCCTAAACTCTATTTAATTTCCAAGTCTTCCGTCCTACCCCCACCCATTGATCCTCATTAATCTTCATCAGAGACTCACGGGTGCCATTTGTGCTTGCCCAAAGGGAGCTTCTTTTTAGAGGACACTGTGCCTTTCAGACATGTCAAAAATTAAACCAGTTAACTATTAAGTAGGAAAAAGCACTAACACAGCCAAGTTTTGTAGCTGAATGTAAAGAAAAACTCTGATCCACAACTCTGACAGAGGCACAACCAGACATGTTTCAAAGACATGCATCCAGATACCATGAAGCTAGCCAAGTCACAGCAGAGGCAGGGCTCTCCATTGCACTTCTTCACTAGGTTTAGCATTGTTGTTGGAAGTATGTGTGAGACAGTATGGTGTAGTCATAATGCAAGAGCAAGATGGACAAGCTCTGATATCCTGACTCACTCATTTCATTGCTATGCGACCCTGGTAAAAACAGTAGCTCTCTGAGCTACAATTTCTGGTTCAAAAAATAAAGATAGCAATGCCTTTTCAATAGGATAGTTCTCCAGACTAAAAATAATGTATCTAGAGAGTCTATCATATAAAGAAGACTTGAAATGGACTATTCTTTTTTATTACTATGATTATTATCATTATTATTAAAATCTCTTTGAAATTGGCAGAAGCCAAGTATTTTTTCTTTCCTGATAAAGTAGAACAAATCACATTTTGAGTAACTTGGCCATGAAGAAACAGTAAGATAGTCGTGGTGTTTAGAAATAGAAAATAATTCCCTAATAGCAAGCGCTATGTTCAATACTTAGGTATGTAGAAATGTCCTCATTTAACTCTATCTCTAAAACTTAGGGCTCTAGTCTCTATTTATTTTATTTTGCATCAGAGTTTATGCATTGTGACTTTGAAAGAGAAGAGACTTGCCAACTCATCTCATTTGGCAGGGTTTGAAGTACTTCTTTGAGCAGACTCTACTTCTATACAATCTAAATAAAAGAAAAAAATTTACAGCTACTATTTTGGTATATGCAATGCAGAAGTGATTTTATATTTCCTACTGATGCTGAAGTTTATGTAAAAGGGAATAAGCTAGCAATATTTCTTAGCAAGAAAATCAAGTGAGTTATATAATTTTAACATAGATCAATCATGAGATGGAACAGAAATCTTGTGAATTAATGTTTGCTACAATTAAAAACCTGTGGACAATTTCCAATGGGAAGAAAATAAAAATCGTATTAAGATTTTGTCAAGACACCACAATTTCAAAATGTGTTTCAAAATGTGTGTCTCTGCTCAAAGGCTTGTCGAACTTCCCCAGGTAGGATGGCAACAGAGTAGCAGCAATGGCTTCTACTCCTGAACAAACTGTTTAGTTACTGACCTTATAGTAATTAAGCTCCATTAACAAAATCTTGCAACATATCTACTGCTAAGTACACATTCAAAGTAAGGAAAACTTTCTGAGTAGGCCCGGTGTGGTGGCTCACGCCTGTGATCCCAGCACTTTGGGAGGCTGAGGCAGGAGGATTGCTGGAGACCAGGAGTTCGAGACCAGCTTGGGCAACATGATGAAATCCTGTCTCTACCAAAAATCATAAATACTGACTGGGTGTGGTGGTGAATGCCTGTAGTCCCAGGTACTCAGGAGGCTGAAGTGGGAGAATCATTTGAACCCAGGAGGCAGAGGTTGCAGTGAGCTGAGATCATGCCACTGCACTCCAGCCTGGGTGACAGAGGAAGACGCTGCCACAAAAAGAAAAAAAAAAAAAGGAATGAAACTTTCTGAGTAATCTAAATTTTTTGAGATTAAAATATTCTGAATTGAAATGCTTCAGATACTGTAATTTTATACTGAGTGGAGAGAGAGATGATATTCTTACTCCATGTGTATTTGTACATACCTATGCACAGAAGTGTGTGCATACATATATGTCTTTGTGTGTTTTCTCATATGAATAACAGGCAATTTCAAACTCTTTTCTGTATCGGTAGCCCTGTCAAAATATATCTGCATGTAGGTGAAGCATAACTCTTCTGCCTTCATAAAGTTAGCATCAGGTTTGCTATAAAAATGTTATGTCATATAGCAGAATGTTTAAAGAAAAAGAATCTCTTTCCCATTTATTTCATGTGAAGAATTTATATCTTTTTAGGTTTAAAAAGGTAATTTGTCATTTGTTTACATTACATAATGAATTGATCTTTGAGCAGGATGACTAATGAGAACAAAATTGTGAGCCTGAGCCCCAGATGGACCACTGTAATCCTTTGCATAAAGGAAATGCACTAGTCCCAGACAACCAGCCTTATCACATACAATATTGGGCTATGCCCAAAGGATTATAAATCATTCTACTATAAAGACACATGCACACATATGTTTATTGTGGCACTTTTCACAATAGCAAAGACTTGGAACCAATCCAAATGCCCATCAGTGATATTCTGGATAAAGAAAATGTGGCATACATTCACCATGGAATACTATGCAGCCATAAAAAAGGATGAGTTCATGTCCCTTGCAGGGACATGGATGAAGCTGGAAACCATCATTCTCAGCAAACTAACACAAGAACAGAAAACCAAACACCACATGTTCTCACTTATAAGTGGGAGTTGAACAGTGAGAACACATGGACACAGGGAAGGGATCATCACACACCAGGGCCTATGGGAGTTGGGGGGCTAGGGGAGGGGTAGCATTAGGAGAAATAGCTACTATAGGTGACAGGCTGTTGGGTGCAGCAAACCACCATGGCACGTGTATACCTATGTGACAAAACTGAACGTTCTGCACATGTACCCCAGGACTTAAAGTATAATAATAAAAAAAAAAGTTTGAAAACTCTTTTGCTAACTCTAAGTATACTGCTGGCTGCAATTGCTACTGTAAGTGATACAGCCATCACTTGCAGGGTACTTGGGAACTTTAAGGGCATAATAAACCTTTTCTTTAGTGGAACATTCCTTTTTAATCTGCTTTTCTTTTTATCCTAATAAGGTGTGGCTATGCTTATCTGAGAGTTCTTTTCACAACTTGACCTTTGTTTTCTCAGGCTGTACAGTGTAAAACTGAGTTATGAAACTTGCTCATAAAATGATGTGCAAAACTAAAAATCACCGTGTTTTTCAAATCGCCATCCAATATTACTGTCAATCATAAGCCATTTCATTAGCAAACAGCAGCATAAACCAAAAATGTAAGAAAAAAGAATTCTATTCCTTAAACCAATGTGTGCTTTAACATCAGGTATGGCGGTGAACAAAGACAAGATTACTTGCTTTTAGTGGCTGAACATGAACACCTCAGCCTAATGCCCAGAGGGGTATAATTAGAGATACCTTGACACTCTGCAAATGGGCTGCCAACATCTTTACTCCTTCCTTGCATCTATCCAGAGTTCTTGTTGAGGGGCACTAGCCACTAACTGATGAGCCAATGTGGGGATTATGCACTGTCCACCAACTCTTTGTGCTTGAAGGCTCCCAGTGGAGGAGGAATTGAACTGAGGAAACCGATTTGTTGTCAGAGAAAACTGTATCACCTTTGTCAGTGTGCCCTTGCCTTACTACATCTTCCTTTTTTACCGGTGAGAAACCATAGAAAGTAACTTTGCCTATATGGATGTTCTTTCAACACGTTGAGAGAGATTGTTATTGCAGTGGTGAAGAGCATGAGCTTTGAGTTAATACCCAGCCCTGCCTCTAACTTTGCTTTATAAAAATGGGCAAGTTGTTTAACTTTTATGAGTTTCAGTTTCTCTTCAAAACACAGATAATAATGGCCTCTTTCTTAAAGAGAAACTTTGAAGATTGAATGACATGGTCATGTAAAGCATTTAGCTTTATTGTTAGTACATATTAAGTACTTTATAAATGGTTGTCATTATTATTGTACAAACTTTAAATAGTACTTCACTCTCTCCATTTGTATCAATTAATACAGATCCATTTCAAGAAGGCTGTGGAGCCCAAACTATTTCCAGAAACTGGGGAGAAGATGACTTCTTCTCAACAATGGGAACTCTCAAGCTAGACCTTGTCAGGACTTGATCCTTTAAGTCCAAACTATAAGTAAAATAATTTATTTCAGGTCAAGAACAGTTCTAAGAAAGGAAAAGAACTAACATATCTTGATTGCCTACCATATCTCAGCCATGATCCTTTAACTGCATGATATATTCGATATTCTAAGACATAGGTATAATAATTTCTATTATGTATGAATACAGGTATATTTATATTTATATTATGTAATTTCTATTATATGTGAAGAAACTAAGGATGAGAGAAGTAACTTGGCCAGAATTATTCATGTAGTATCTGGCAAAGGTGGTGTTTGAACCAAGTCAATCTGTGTGCAAGGCCCAAGTTTTTCCTAGAGCATGCTGCCATTTTCCTGACATAACTCAGTCCATCTTGATTTCAGCCCCTTCTGGCTCAAGTGAAAGTTTCCCTTCCCTCATTTTCCCAATTAAAGTTTCTTCACATCTCATGCCTATCATGAATTAGTGATGTCAAACTCCTAAACTCCTTGAAAAAAGGCGAAGTGTAAGTTGCTCATGGTGTCACTGACTTGAGAACCAGGAACTGTTTTCTCCTGAGATCTGTTTTGTTAGACTCTTCTTGTTACTTAAATTATGGTTTGAGTAACAGAGAAGGCTAAAAATATGTGCTTTAGACTGATATGTGATGGAAAGAGATTCACTCATGTTTCACTTTTCCATCTTAATTTCTAAGGTCTTGGGAGACTGTGCTGGAAAGCAAAGTGTCATTACTCTAGAGCATTTTACTAACATGCAAATTCAAGCTATGTTTATTCATCCTACAAAGGAGATGTAAATTTAGTGCATTGTCACCACCTTCAAAATGAATCATTTCAAAGGAGCGTGGTAGTGCATCTGGTCAAACCCTTAAATAATTGTTATACTAATGCAGTCTCCCATTTTCTGGAGGCTTTTTAGTGGTTCATCATACATTTAATTTTTAGGAAGATAATTTGCAATCCAATTGTGTGAATCTGTTTTTGAAGTCTGTTAACCCCAAGACACAGTGTCATCAATGCTCATTTAAACTCCATGAATTGTCTTCAAGTAATTGTTCTATAGCTTGCCCTGCTAAGGAATTCATAGAGGATATCTGAATGGGCCAAAGTAAAAGTAATGACTCTGGGCTATTTCCACTCATGGAAAAGAAGTAACAATTGTCAGATGTCTGTTCCTAAACACACAATTCAAATGCATTATGAGGCACTTGTACTTTTAAAATTCTTGCTTAAGGGACATGTACTCCGGTTAAAGATGCCTCAAAAGTGCACATGGACATTCTGTAAAGGCACATCCTTAATTGTCTGGTTTGCATCCTCTTTTATGAGGGCATTTTCTTGAAGCCATATAGCTGCAACCCCCATGTAGTCAGCTTCTTGCTGACCTCAGGTGTGTTCCTTCCTGGAGATGGAACTCAGACAAACTGATTTCTCCTAGACAAATGTCATTGATTCAGACACAAATGAAATCACTATAATACAAAACTACATGGATTAGCAATGCGACAAGTGGTCTGATGGATTGAACTTGAAGGCAGGTATCTCATCTTTCTATTCCTTCACCCTTTTCATTATAGAATCTTCTGCTACCTACATTTTTCTTGAGAAAGCTCTTCATTATCTTTCAAAAAAAAATTACCTAAATCGTGGTCTCAAAAATCTCTTGTGAAAAGAGAAAGGATAATAAATGAATTCATTATTTTAAATACATAGGTCCTTTTTTTTTTTTTTTTTTTTTTTTTTGCTTCTTTTCTATGGGTCATGAATGAAGGGTCACCCATCATTTCTCTGAAACTTATGCAAGTCACATACATCTTTCTTAAAACTGAAATTGTTTAAAAAATTTATGACACCTCTACAAAACTTCCAAATATATTGTTACCTATAAGAACAGACTGAGAATGTCTCTTCTCCCAAGTTTCAAGGCAGTGACTATTCCTCATCATAGATAAGCCTTGCAATCATTGAATACAGAATCTACTGTTTGTACTTGGAAGGGCTAAACCTCCATATTTGGCTGAAAAGATGGCCAGAGAAGGTTATTTATGATTCAGCAACAGTCTTATAATTCTCTATGCAACCCAGACTCTAACTACACAGAATATAGTTTTATGCCTAAAACCATCTGATTTCCCTAAACATATGCAATACACCCCTTTTGTATCTGTAATTTAGTAAACGTCTTGCTTAAAAATGTCTTCCTAATGCAATGGAGCACAGTACATAGAACCACTGTATCTGCCAATCTTCATAACTCCTATGAATTGTTTCTCCCTCAAATACTGCATTTTGGCAAGTTAGAGGGTCATGATGAATACATCTGCATTTAATTGCTTATCTATAATACTGCTCAGCACAGTAAATACACAGATACAAATCATGTAAAATCAGATGATGTCATAGATTTAAAATATTATATATAGTTATGTATACACACATATATAAGATGTATTTTTTTTACTGTGGAAAGAGGCCAGTACATCGATGATTGATGTTTAGAGATGCAGATCCAATTTCAGAAGCGTATGTGAGCACCATAATAATATAATAGGAGAAGGATTTGTGGGCGGGGGGGGGGGGGGCAGGCGTAATAAAAGCAATCAACAATATTTGTACTATGTAAACACCTTCAACCCTCATATGCCCTAGGCATAGCTGTGCGCACACAGAGTTCTCCACACGTACGCGGCAGGTTGAAGACACAAATCCCGAAATATGGGCATCATGGCCCCTCTGGGGCACTAGCGGACGTTGTGCACACAGGCACTACAGGAGGGCCAAGGAACTAAAACCGCACTCACTCACACAGGTATCCCTTCCCCATAGGCCACCCAGCAGCGACACCTCTAATGGTAATCACCGCGGGCTGACAGGTATTCACAGGCACATTCGGGGAGCTGCTGTGAAATCGAGGGGAAGAGGGGAGGGTCGGGCGTTTGGGGACAGCGGCGCGCGCCCTGGCACGATCTCTGCGCTCCAACGCTGTCCAGGACCTGAATTCGCTCAGGAGATGCCCAGAGGATCTGCATTATGCCAAGGCGCTGGGCCAACTCACCTCCACGAAATAAAAGCAGGGCAGGAGGGTGACGCTGTCCTTGATCACTTTGCCCTTTGGCCTCTCCTTCGCCGACATCCCTGCCGCCTGCCCGGGTCTGCGTCCTCCCCCGGGCGAGGTGTGCACAGCGCAGCTGAGGCGAGCTGCCTCCTCCAGCCCCAAGCGTCCGGCGCCGCTGATGTCACATTCCCCGCGGCCACCGCTGGAGCCAGCGCGCTGCATGCAGCGCCCCCGCCTTCTCCCCGCCCCTTTTTGCAGCAACCCAGCGATTCTCTGAGCGTGCCAGTCCTCTTCCTCCCCTAGTCTGGCTCCTGCTCCCCGTTTTTCTGGCGAGAGACGATGTCCAGCTCCCTCCTCCAAGCTGTTGCTGCAATGGCTTCCCCTCCCTGTCACCCTTCCTCAGCTCTCTACAGCCCTTGGGAGGCTCCAAGGCTGCCGGAGCTTGACGTCAAGAATCCGAAAAGGGGGACGCACTCCTGGTTTCTGCAGTAGGGAGGTAGAGGAGCCTAGCCACCTAGTCCTCTTCTGGGAAGCCTCCCAGGTCACTCTGGGAATGCTATTCAAGAATGCTAAGGATCAGAAGCCCTGCCCCAGCGCATTGACCCATAGCAAGAAAACCAACCCCTATCTGCACGAAATGAGATCTTGGATCCCATACTAAAAGTAGGCCGAGGTAGGCACTCACTGAAAGCTGGTTACTAACCAGGAATGACAGCTCCTACAGGGGATTCTCTACCTAGGAGACTCCTTGGCTCCCTTCCACACCAAAGCACCCACTAACAAACACTACCGGCTGTGTGGGAATTATGTGGGTTCCTTGCATCCAGAGAGGCAGATGTGTGAATGCGCAGGTAATAGGCATCCTCACTGAGCCCAGAGGCTACTGTATATTCTAATCTCACTGTCACACTCCCATAACAGTGTCAGTATCACAATCATAACTGTAAAAAGAAGTATGTCTTCAAATATTAATAATCTGAAGTCCTTCACCTTGTTGGTAGTATACATGGCTAGTCTCAATTTTGTGATTACTTTGGTAACCAGAAGTATCAAGTTGATACAGAAGAGAGAAACACCCAGCAAACATGAGACATGGTATTATACTAATAAAGATAAGTTACTTTTGTGATCACATGTCCCAGGCCATTTCCAGTATCTCCAAGTCTCCATTTCAAGCATGTGATGGACAATTTCCAACTAATTTATCCATTTCCCTCTATTAGTTGCTCCTCCAAAATGTCTTTAGCAATATGGGACCACCCTATCTGATAATGTACACATTTCACTGCCAACACCACCTCTTGCTCCCATTTTCCTCTGCCGGGCTTGGGTTCCAAAGCCTTGCATTGTAATTGCTTGTTTCTGCCTCCCAATTTGCCATACTCACCTGATAATATGCTAGCTTAGTTGAGCCAACTTATTTGCCCTTACCAGAGCAACTGAAAGTTACTGGAGGAAAACATGTAACTGCATGATCCTGTCTCACATCCAACTCGTGACCACAAACTCCAAGTAGGTCCTGGAGTTGCCCCCACAATTCTGTAATTTTTTTCTGTCCAGCCATTATCCCATTCACAACTTCTCACTTCTCAAATCTCCTCATTCTCAGTTCCTGACATTAACTCTTATTTCACTTAGAAAATGGAAGTAATCAGAAGAGAACTACATCTTCCCAAACTCACTACTTGCCCCCACCTCCCACCACACACAGTGACCGCCATCTCTTGCCTAGACCGGCATAACATAACAGCCTTCTAACTGTTCTACCAGCTTTTGCCCTTGCCATTCCCACAACCTATAAACCATTCCCTATGCAGCAACCAGAAAGGTCCTTCGAAAAGTAAACCCAATTGTGTTATTCCCCTACCCAAACCCTCCAAGAGCTCGCTTCCACTTCAATGGAAAGTCTAAACTTTCCGTCTCTTCCTTAAAGCCCTGCCTGGCCACCCTGCCTGGTTCTAGGACCCCATTCACATCACTTTGCACCTCAATGGTCTGGCCATTCCAGCCTAGCTTTTCACTGCCTCCAGAGCTTTGCACTTACTGTTCCTATGTCCAAGAACTCTGTTCCACCAAAATTGCATGGCTTACCCCCTCACTTAGTTCATATCTCTGCTCAAATTTTAACTCCTCAGGGAAGTTGTCTTTGATGCACCGAGTAGATTCATAATCTCAGACCTCTGTTACTCTTTATTCTTTTATACTATTTTATTTTCCTTCATAGAATTTATCACCGTTTGATAGTATATCAAGTATTTCTGTGTCCTTACTGCCTCATCCACTAGTAAACTCCTTAAGGTCAAGTACATTTTCATTATTATATTTTCTGGTAACTAGAAGTGTGCCTGGCAAAGAGTAGGTTATCAGTATATAGTGAAGAAATAAATGGAACAATAAAATTAAGTGATGCACATATAATCAGATAGCATAGATTTTCACATAGTGTATGTTCATTAAGTGCTTGTTGATTTTGTTTAACTATTACATTAATCAGTAATTATACTTTTCATTACTACCAATGTTACTTTGTGTTGTGGGGGGTGGGGTACTGGAGGCCTTTCTTTTTTCAACCTTCTTGGTACCTCAAGAAAATTTACAATTTTTGGTGAGGTAAAAAATAAGCTAGAACATATGTAACTTAAGACAAATCTTATCATCCTGGAAACTCAGTGTTTTTATTTAAGAAGATGTGAAATATAAGACTAAACCTATACCTGCTTAATTTCAATAGCAAAGAACCTGAAGGTATGTGATAAAATATCAGAGATATGTGTTGACCATACCTCAACAATTCAACAAATTGTCCAAATGTCAGAAAGGGACTCTTTTTTTCCTCCCTAGTTGGTCTGCCCAGATTGACCTGCTCACATTGTCAAGGATTAGGAAATGTTTCAGAATTCAAAGCCAATTCTTATTGTAAATCCTTTATCTTTCATTAGGTCAGATTCTCCTTCCTTTGGTCTCTCTTCTTTTGAATTTTATTTTTCTAATGTATAGCATTTCCTAAAACAATCAAGCTAAAGATTCCCTTAAACACTAAACACAATAATAATGTCTTACACTGGGGTAACAGTTTGATATATATTACCTCCTTTCACTTTTGATGCTCAAAACAATGCAATGAAGTGAACAGGGCAAATGATTTCCCTATTTTCTAAAAAAGTCAGTAGACAGAACTCAGAGATAGAATCAATAAATAGAAAAGTTTGAACCGAAACAGAATGAAATTTGGAGTCAGAAGACATGAATTTGAGCTCAGGATTTGTAATGTTTGAACTCTGCTCATAAGCAAGTCACTTAGTATCTCCAAGCTTTGGTTTTCTATTATGTAAGATGAGAAGAGTACTGGTACTATCTGACAACAATGCCTAGTAGCTTAATTGTGACAATATATGTGAAAGCACTTGGTGAAATGTAAAACTACCTCATCCATTCATCAGTCCATCCATTCAGCCTACAAGTATTTATTGATCCCCGTCTATGTGAGAGGCATATTTCTCACAAGACACCCACTGGAGAAAAGAATATATATGCTTGTTGCCTTCATAGAATTCACAGGCTAATATAGGTGAAGAGAAGACAGATACAGACAATTAATTAGTAATAGTAAGAGAAAACACCTCTGCGAAGCTCACTATGGAATAGGCACCACTAACAATACTTTGCGTCTTACCTCATGTAATTCTCACAAGATCCTTATGAAATTAGTATCATTACTATCACATTTTATAGTTTAAAAACTGAGACTCAGAGGTGTAAACTATGATTGTATGGAAGGACCACAGATATAATTAATGGGGCTGAGATTGTTGAACTTAGTAGGTTGCTCCAGCCTATGTGATCTTAAGGGCTACATATACTGCCTCTCTTTACAAATATATAATTATATCTTGTGATATAGACTACTAAAGAAACAGTTAAGGTGCAGTTGTAATCGCTATGAGAAACTTCTTAAGAGTGGTAGTTGTGGCACTATTCATAATAGCAAAGACTTGGAACCAACCCAAATGTCCATCGTTAATACACTGGATAAAGAAAATGTGGCACATATGCACCATGAAGTACTATGCAGTCATAAAAAAGGATGAGTTCAAGTCCTTTGCAGGGACATGGATGAAGCTGGAAACCAACATTCTCAGCAAACTATCACAAGAACAGAAAACCAAACACTGCATGTTCTCACTCGTAAGTGGGAGTTGAACAATGAGAACACATGGACATAGGAAGGGGAACATCACACTCAGGGGTGAGGGGCTAGGGGACGAATAACATTAGGAGAAATAGCTAATGTAGGTGACGGGTTGATGGGTGCAGCAAACCACCTTGGCACTTGTATACCTATGTAACAAAACTGCACGTTCTGCACATGTACCCCGGAACTTAGAATATAATAAAATAATAATAATAATAAAAAGAATGGTAGTCAAGGAAATCCATGAGAGGAGTTGACATTCAAGCCACTTACAGCACAGAGGCTAGTAGAGAACATTCCAAAACTAAAAAATATGTTTCATCCCATTTTTACCATGTAAATTCACATTGAAGTCAAGTGTAAAACTTTATATTGAATGTTGCTTCATGTATGCTAGTTGCAGCTCTACATTACAATAGTGAAATTAAAAACAATTTAATGTGCCTCACAGAACTTGAACATTTTCAATGGAAATCCTGTTTCAGTGCATTCAAATGAAAAATGGCACCCACTGAAAAAGCAGCACTCTGACATTTCACGAGACAGTACTTCATAGTGCAAATAACATGGAAAAAATATGCCTGAAAATGCATTTGACATTATTATTAAAAGTGTCAGACTTCTCAGATAAGAAAGAAGTCGTTTTTCTATATATTGGTTTTGTGTGCCCATAGCCAAATGCAAACTGCTTTTCTGTTTCCTGGCAACTATTTGCCCTTTGGGTATTTGCATGACATTTATCTTTAAGGTCATAAAAATATATTTAAATTAGTTATGTATTTCTCAGATATCAGCCCACTCCACCACATTTTGAGGGGACAATGTAATATTTTATTGCATTTTTCTAAACGGAAGAGACTTAACATAACTGAATATGTAGATGTGTGAAGCAGGAAAAGCACTGAAATGAGAAGTTTCTGAAGGACAGGAAAGTGATGTTTTAGTTCCAGCCTCATCTTTGACTAATTCTATGGCTGTAGATAAGAGCATTTTAACTCAGGGTCTCTATTTCCACATCTAAAAATGAATGAGTTAGATGAGTGAAATGGACATATGTTGTTGTGTTTGTTCGGGAGCCATCATTCCTTCTTTTTGTGGTGGTTTCTTGAATTTTCATGATAAACTGTCCCACTTCTACAGTCCAAACTGGGACTGTAAATGAAGATATTCAGTCTGCCCTAGGCCAGATGGGATAGTGACCAAAATGTGAACAACCGGACCCTGTTCCCCAGGAATCTGAATATTGAGGAAAGTGATACAGAGATAGAAAATTGTTGGTGTTGATGCATGGTAGAAAAAAAGAGAATGATAATTAAGGCTGGCCTTTTGATTCTCTGAACTGTCCTTGTTAACTTTCCCTTAAGAAGTCTGGCTTTTTTCTTTTCTTTTGTTTCTTTTTATATCCCCATTGTCTTTCCAAATATATCCTTTCCTCTCTTCTTTCCTGTCTTTCCCGTTAATTTAGCCAGAGCCCATTTTCTGTGCCCACAACCAATCAAAACATTTTCTGTGCCCACAACAAAAAAAGTCACATACCTTTGATAAGAAGACATGGCTTTTTTGTTTTTTAATTTAACACCAAATTTACCTAACAGCAGTTCAGCAATTCTTCTGGCAAGGGTTTTTTTTTTTTTTTTTTTTTTTTTTTTTTTTTTTTTTTGAGATGGAGTCTCACTCTGTTTCCCAGGCTGGAGTGCAGTGGCACGATCTCAGTTCACTACAACCTCCACCTCCCAGGTTCAAGTGATTCTCCTGCCTCAGCCTCCCGAGTAGCTGGGACTATGGGTGCACGCCACCATGCCAGGCTAATTTTTGTATTTTTAATAGAGATGGGGTTTCACCATGTTGGCCAGGCTGGTCTTGAACTCCTGACCTCAAGTGATCTGCCTGCCTTGGCCTCCCAAAGTGCTGGTATTACAGGTGTGAGCCACCATGCCTGGCCCAGGCAAGAGATGTTTAAAACATAATTTTATGTTTGTTTGTTTGTTTTACTATCAATGACTTTGGTCCGCTATGGTCCTCTGTGATTCCTTATCAGGATATGGTAGAAGCTGATTTACATGAATCTGTGGAGTTTCATCCCACAGGAACGTGTCTGCCTGGAAATCAGTGGCTATCCCAAGAAAACCTATAGCAGCGACACAGGGAATAAAATAAAAAGTTTATTGCAGAGTTGTGTTGGGCACTGTGATACTAGTGTGTTGTGAATGGGTTTCAGCTTTCCCACAAGATATTGATCCCCTCAGGGCCTTAGCAGGGTCTGTGCCAAGTCTCAATGCAGATTGCTCCTGGTTGCAATAATCCAGGTTCAAGGTGGAACAGTGTGTGACAGCAAGCTCCGAAGGCTATCAACCAGGAGAAAAGAGGAATGACTTCAGAATTTGCTGCTCCACCCCAGTGTACTAAATATAGCCAAGAAGGAGCCCCACTACCTGGAAACCCACTGGACAGCCAGCTGTGGCATATGTTACTGCCCAAGAAGCACTGGGCACACCCCCAGGTGTGGTGTGTTAAAGGTGCTTGGAGAGTGGAGAGATCCAGCAGTTCTCCTTATGGACACAACTGAGGGAAATGATTGCTATTTCTCTTCTCTCTGTAAATTCTGTCCATGGGTACTGATATGTCTTGAATATGGTTTCCATGCTACCTACATAGCAATAGCTCTAAAAATGAATATACATTCTGCAAATAAAGCATCATTTCTCTTTTGCAACATGTGATAAAAATATTTAATTTGATTTAGAAACATCTAAGTTTATCATAAGAAATTTAAACATTGCTTTTGTCAATGAAGGCAGAGCTGTTGAATTCTTCACATGTAATTTCAAGGGTTGTTATATTTTTAATGATTGCAAAGCAACGGTATCAGACTTTTATCACCTGCTTGTGCAAAATTTCTCTTCAATGGTTACTATCGGGGATTTAAAGAGATCAAAAGTAAAAATTCTGATGAGAAAAATGTACATAGCCATTCTCTGTAAAAGTAAGCTCAAGTTTCTCGTTTAAAAATCAAATAGTATTTGGAAGTTTTAAATTTAATGTATTTCTCCAAAACTTGATTTTTCTTCATGTTCACGTACTATAAAAATGTGATGTTTTTCCTACCAAGTTCTGCATAGCAGCCCTCAATTCCCTTTTAAAACATTTACCCTATTGTGCTGTATTAATACACTAGTTTTTGTCTAAAAGGGTTGAGAAATACATACATATGAATCGGCTATTCCTTTTTTTTCAGTGTCACACTGCAACTGGTTCTCTACTATCTTCCTGGAAAGTAACAAGGAGTAGCTAATTAAAGTATAAGATGATCCAAACCACTCAATCTAACAATCTAGTCATCATCCTTGATTTATGCATGCCTGTGTCCCTTATATTTAGTCTCCAAATTCTTTTGAATTTCCAATGAACTTTTGCCCTTTCGTATTTTTCTCTTCCATATTTCCATTAGCATCAATTAATGCCTGGTTTCCTACAAAAGTCTGCTATGGCCTCCAGGCTCTTCCATCATACAACACCCCTCTGGGTAAGTCCTGCCCCACTAGACACTTGTCTTGTGTCCCCCTCTGCAGAGATGTGTCCTCTCCTCTGATGAGCTTGTTTGAGCTGCACTTGCACCATCTTTGTTCAGTTCCTGTACCTCCTCACATGCTGTTCTACTCTCCTGTAATGAAATCATAACTCACATTCTGAATTTTGTCTTTGCTACTCTAGCTCTCAAAGGCATCTCGCTGAATACCAGTAGAACTTATTTTGACTGAACAATCTAGCACGTGGCTATAAATCATTTTATTTGATTTGATATATTCTCATCTTGTACTTCCAATTGTAGGAGTGAATTGGAGGAACAACAGGTCATTTCTCTTTTCTCCATTTCCTCTTTTCCATGTCTGCTCTTACCATTGTGTTCACTTCATTATTTCAGTGACAGTGTCATAGCCTACTGGCTAATTTCCCTAACCATGAATCTTCCATTTTCTGATCAAGTCTATAACTTTGCACCATGAAAATTCTCTTAAAACACAATTTTGATTATGCCACTCTCTTGCTCAAAAATGTTCTATGATTCTTCATTACCTATAAAGTTGCATTCAGTCTTTAGCCTGGCATGTAAAGGCCTCTGGTGGTCTGGCCTCCACCAATCTTTCCATCTCACCTCGCCTTCTCCTTATACAATCACTAACTCCAGACATCCTAGGCTACATGGCATTTTATAAACCATATTCTCTTGTATCAAAGTCTTTTTTGTACTCTTCCTTTAATGAGTTTTCAAATTTCAAACCAAAGTAATCTCCTTATGAGATTTCCTCAAACCTTCCCTCCTATGTGATCCGTTAGAGCTTTCTTTGGACAGCTATGTAGATCACGTTATAAAACTTTTGCCTTGATTGTCTTATTTTCTCCCAAAAACTATTTTGCTTCTTGAAAGTGTAAGTTATATCTAATTCACCTTTCTTCCCTTTTAAACCCTTTAACATAGTATTTTGTACATATCAAGAGTTCAGCGAATCTTTATTGAATAAATAAATTTCATTCTTTTTACCCTTCCTTCTAAGTGATGAGTATAACACTGGAACAACATAAATATTTTGAATGTACAATTATTGATTTTATAATTTATGTAAACTAATAAGCACCCTGTTGCTCTCTCTTTCTCTCTCCCAGCACTATGAGAACACTATTGGCCCCAACAAGAAGTGCATTCTCTCAATCCTTTAGTAGATTATCCATTGGTTGCATAGTTAGATTATGTTTTTTTTTTTTTTTTTTTTTTTTTTTTTTTTTTTTTTTTTTTTTTTGAGACGGAGTCTCGCTCTGTCGCCCAGGCTGGAGTGCAGTGGCCGGATCTCAGCTCACTGCAAGCTCCGCCTTCCGGGTTCACGCTATTCTCCTGCCTCAGCCTCCCGAGTAGCTGGGACTACAGACGCCCGCCACCTCGCCCGGCTAGTGTTTTGTATTTTTCAGTAGAGACGAGGTTTCACTGTGTTACCCAGGATGATCTCGATCTCCTGACCTCGTGATCTGCCCGTCTCGGCCTCCCAAAGTGCTGGGATTACAGGCTTGAGCCACCGCACCCGGCAGATTATGTATTATAATTAGTACAACATGGGAATATTGAGCATCTCTTTGGAGCTGCTGAGAAATGTGCTTCAGTAAAGTGGATCTGTGTTGTCCTGTCTTCTCTCCCCAGCGTCTAGCCCCATGTCTTCTGTTAAATATTGCATCCTAAATTCTACTGAAGATTCGCTTCCCCTTTGAAGTTTTCCGAGTTTGCTCCCAGGCTATGACAGCTCCAAATGGTTCTATAATTTGTATGTTAGTTGTCCTCTTTTTCTCTACCTGTGCATCGATGCGGCTCTTGCATACATCTTCCCGCCTGTCCTGTTCTTACCTGTTGAACTCTTCTATGGACTGGAACTTTTACTTGTCACATTAAAATACAACTTTTCTTTACACGCTCTCTTAATTTGACTGCTGTGATGATAACCGTTACATTTCAGAACCAATTGTAGGAAAAATTAGGGCAAATTCCCAATGATTTTAGAATAAATAAATAAAAGAAAACACCTTCCTGGATATGAAAAACAACTTTGGCTAACACTCATACAACTTTCATGTATACTATCTGTTATCAAAGCTCTTATCAAAAGAGCTGAAGCAAGATCATTCCTAAAATTAAGACACTTCATAACTTTAAAATAAAACATATAGAATTAAAGTTTATTTTAATTTCACAGCAATATATAAAATACATAAAAATTGGCCAGGCGTGATGGCTCACACCTGTAATCACACACTTTGGGAGGCCAAGGCAGGCAGATCATTTGAGGTGAAGAGTTTGAGACCAGTCTGGCCAACATAGTGAAACCCCGTCTCTACTAAAAGTATGAAAATTAACCGGGCATGGTGGCATGCAACTGTAGTCCCAGCCACTTGGGAGGCTGAGGCAGGAGAATCACTTGAACCTGGGAGGTGGGGGTTGCAGTGAGCTGAGATCGTGCCACTGTACCCCAGCCTGGGTGACAGAGTAAGACTCCATCTAAAAATAATAAAATAAAATAAAATACATAAAAATTTACCCTGTAAATATTTTTTAACCCCATACTTACTCCTTTGATGTAGATGTGTTCATTGATAGTTGAAAAACGACTCTATGCTGGACTCCATTTTGATATATAAAAGTAATACAAACTTGATTTCCTTCTTTAGTTTCTTTTTTTTTTTTTTTTTTGAGGTCTTTCTTTGTCACCCAGGCTGGAGTGCAGTAATGCGGTTATGTCTCACTGCAGTTTCAAACTCCTGGCTTCAAATGATCCTCCCACCTTAGCCTCCCAAGCAGACGGGACTTCAGGTGCGCGCCACCATTCCTGGTTTTTTTTTTTTTTTTGTAGAGTTGGAATCTTAGTATGTTGCCCGGGGTGGTTTTAAACTCTTAGCTTCAAGTGATCCTCCCACCTCACCCTCCCAAAGCACTGAGATTACAGTCACGTGCCACCACTCTTGGCTGCAGATTTGATTTCATATATATGTGGAGTCACAAACAACAGAGAATCTCTAGTCCTGTCTCTGCAGATAGGCAGACTATGCTCACTTAATCTTTAGAATTCCCAGATTCATTGACTTGTCCTTTACTTGGAATTGTATGTTATTAATTTATCATTCAATAAAATGTTCTTTCATAAAACTTTATCTTTGATTCCACGTGTAGGAAATTGTCGATTTCATTTGCTCCCTTCTTTTGAGGGAGGTCTTCTCTTCCAAATACAAGCTAATATGTGGCCCTGGGACATCCGGACATTTTCTGTTAGATTGCACCACACTAATGATGGGGTGAGCACACAACTGAAGTGAAGCCTATCATTTATGCTACCCTATATCCTCTGGTCATGGAGATTTGTCCAGAGATGATCATGAAACCAGTAGGAGCCTATCTGAATACCCACCCGGGAGTGTTCTGACTAGAGTCAGGAGGGAAGAATGTCTTTCCCTTTCTGGTGGCAAAGATGTACAGATGTAAGTACCAAAGCTTCCTGTGGTCATGTTTCCTTAAGCAAATGAAGAAAGTCTTACACTTGTAAAGAGAATAAAACTGGCATTAATAGAGAAGAGATGAGATATAGAAATTCTCAAGAGTTTTTAGTCCCTGATTTCAATTACTTAGAAGAAGAACTCCAACACAACTTTCTGTTCCACCTTTGAGGTTCAGTATATGTGTTAATAATCACCTTCTCCCCTGACTATTTTTGCCTAAGTTACTTGTTTGTGAGTTCGTTTCACTTATAAACAAAAATCTCTGTGCAATTTACACTTTATAAAATGCAAAAAATGTAGAATGATACTAATGATGTTGTAAGATTTTTTTTTGTGGGAGTAAAGTATGAAGTGTTACCAATCAGTATCTGATTTCAAGCTATAATCAATCTTACTATGCCATCATCCTGAAATGCATCACTATAGACTACAAATTAAGCCGTAACACCAGTTACTCACCACTGCATAATTTGCTGCCACCCACAACTTGCAGGGAGAGGTGGTGACAAGGATGCCTATCAACCCCTCTTATGTAGTGATTCTGGAGTTTCTCTACTTGCAGGTACATATGTGTTGACCATGGGCGCAGCTCACTGGGGTTAACTGAAGCTGGCAGGTTTTGATTGGTGAATTGTGCAAGTTGTGTGAGAAGCCAGCAGGTGTGAGGTGATGCCAGAGTAAAGATAAGTAGGGCACTGGCAAGTTAAAAAGAATCAATATACAAAGCGTTGGTTTAATTTGCATTTTAAAAACTTGAGCTTCTATTCAATTTAGAATGTCTAGCCCTTCCAGAAAGGACTTCTTGCCTCCCAGGAAAATGAGCTCACACCTGAATAAGAGTTTCTTTTGAACAAGGCTAAATTTTATTTTTATGAAGACAAATTGCAAGTTCATTCTACAGGAAAAGAGAGAAGTCATCTTGGAGAGATCTTTACTTTAAAAAGAGTTGATCTAGGCAAATGTAAATAGAATAGGACCCAATATCCCTAAGGAAGACTTTTAAGGCCAAGGAAGCCACGAAAGTTGTTTGCTCTGGTATTTTGACAAATGAATCCGTTTGATTTAATTTAAAAAGCTAGGATCCTCATGTGAGAAAGTGAAACTAGCCAAATTGTTCCATATAATTGATATTTATAGTTCAATAAACATAGAAATTGAACCTCCTAGTCTTAATTTTTTTATATTTTTTTAAACTTTTGTTTTAAGTTCAAAGTTACATGTGAAAATTTGTTACCTAGGTAAACTCATGTCACATGGGCTTGTTGTACAGATTATTTCATCATCTAGGAATCAAGCCCAGTGCCTAAGAGTTATCTTTTCTGCTCCTCTCCCTCTTCCCACCCTTCATCTTCAAGTAGATTCTAGTATCTGTTGTTTCTTCTTTATGTTCATAAGTTCTCATCGTTTAGCTCCCACTTATAAGTGACAACATGAGGTATTTGATTTTCTATTCCTGCATTAGTTTGCTGAGGATAATAGTCACCATCTTCATCCATGTTCCTGCAAAGATCTCATTCTCTTTTATGGCTGCATAGTATTCCATGGTGCATATGTACCACATTTTAAAAATCCCATCTGTCATTGATGGGCCTTTAGGTTGATTCCATGTCTTTGTCATTGTGAATAGTGCTATAATGAACATTAATGTGCATGTGTCTATATGGTAGAATGATTTATATTCCTTTGGGTATATATCCAGTAATGGTATTGCTGAGTTGAATGGTAATTCTGCTTTTAGCTCTTTGAAAAAACCACAATAATGCTTTCCACGATGGTTGAGCTAATTTATACTCCCACCAACAGTGTATAAGTATTCCCTTTTCTCCACAGTCTCACCAGCATCTGTTTTTTTTTATCATTATTAAAAAGTCATTTTATATTTTTAAAATTATTAATTTAAAACAGTATATTAATATATAATATTAGAGCAATATATTATATTAATATGTAATTATTATTTATTATTAAATAGCCATTCTGACTGATATGAGATGGTATCTCATTGTGAACCACTCAGTCTTAAAGCTTGAGAAACATATTTGTCTTATCCGAATGGATGGACAGATAGATAGATAGATAGATAGATAGATGATAGATAAAGATGATAGCAATAGAGATGATAATTTCCTGCATTCCTTTCTCAGGAAATCGACTATCAGGACTCCCAAGTAGTATTAAGGAACTGAAACTTACTAGATTTTTGCATCTGGACAAGGAGACACCAGATCCGTTATTCATCCTCATTGCCTTACCAACCACCTGCTACCTATTGATCAACTCCTCTTACCTACCCCTCCCTAATTCTTGTTTACCTGCACTTTAGCCACATTCCTGCCCCACTATATAAACCCCTTATTTTGATCGATTGGGAATATAGATTTGAAACTCATCTCCCATTTCCTTAGCTGTAGCACCTTGTATGGTGTTGTGCTTTGAGGAACCATGAATCAGCATGAGATTGTGAAATAATAGAGCTCTAACCTGGCAGTCCCAAAGTGGGGCACTACTGGAGTCTGTGTCAGGCTCCAAGTGAGGGAGAGAGCCTCAGCATCCTCGAGGTAACCTGCACTGGACTGTGGAGGACCAGGATGCGGCAGCAAATAGAGCAAAAATGCCACAGGAAAAATGAAGCTTTTCAATTTTCTCTCTTCTGACATTGGAAGTGGACTGAGCTCTTTGATGAACCAGTTGGACCTTGGGGGTTTTGGAGCCTCTAGAGCAGGGGCTGGAGAATGACTGGCTCACAGCCTGAATCCAGCTTGCTTTTGTAAATAGTTTTTTTGGAACACAAATACACCCATTCATTTCTGAATTGTCTGTGTCTGCTTTGACCCTATGATGGCAGAGTCGAGTAGCTGTGACAGAGATTATGTAGCATGCAAAACCTAAAATATTTACTCTCGGGCCCTTTACAGAAAAGTAAATCCTGATCCCTGATATTCAACAACTTCCACAATTTCCAACACTTCATCTGTCCTAATTCTCACTAATTCTGAATTTTAGTCTCTGAGTTTGGTCTGAACCCATGTGATTGATCTTACTGTCTCTAGTAAGGACCATGACTTTTTCCTCATATAGCATTTCTCACTAATTTCCCTCATGACCAAGTTTTTAAATAACATTCTACCCAACCACAATATGTAGTGCTTGACTCTTTAATATCACATTCTATGGATGTGAATTTCTTAGCACAGTGACTTTCTGACATGACTTCAGACACACAGGAATAACAAGGACACAAAGTAGAGTTTAAAATTTATTTTTATAAAAAAGTTGACAGAAATGAAATATATTCCCTAATACACCATAAAATACAGTGAAGTAATATTTTAATATGATATTTAAATTTCAGAGATCTACTTGCCTCTGCAAATATTATTCAGAGCAAAATTTAAACCTTAAAATGTCATAAAATGGCAAAAGCCACATTATAAAAATATCTTTAATTTATTCAGTCTGTGCTGAGTCTTTTGTAAGTTATTTTAAATGGCATCCAAATCAGAGTAAATTAAAGATTATTTCAGGAAAACCAGAGTTTTAGATGTAATCAACATGTCATTTGACCAACAGTCTTAATGTTACTTAAATGCCGAAACCAAATGATGTGTTGATTGGAAAGGAATATGACTCGATTTAATGGAAACAATGTCTTCTATTGTTGACCAGCCACTCATTACCATCATAACACAATAATAATTTCAAAAGTATATATAATGACATACATATACATGTATATACATACATATATGTGTATGTGCATGCACATATAAAAGAGAGATAGCTACATTTTCATCCATATTTATCAATCAACTTTAAGCTAAACTAAGAATTTGATATTTGACAAATATTTATTGAGGGAGTATTCTAGACAAGGTATTGCACCAGGCATTAGAGTTACAGAGATAAATGAGCACAGCTCCTGTTCCCAACAAGTTCATACTATACTAATGGAAGTTATATGAAATCAAATACTTAGAAAACAGACTTCAAAAGTTTTTCTCATATACCTCTTAAAATGATATTTAAAATGCTTTCTTTTGACCATTCTAAATCAGTATCTCAAATTTTAATGAATGTTTAAATTACTGCTAATGATATAATTTTGGCAAATATTGATATTACATAAATTAACACTCAAGTGTTATATCACTTTTTAAAATGTATGCAATAGAATCAAAATACCATTATTATTTAAAACTTACATTCATACATTAACAATGTAAATTTAAAAAGGTGCTTCTAGTAGTGGTGATTTAGGTAATTCAGACCAACATTCATCATAAGAACAAATACAAAACGCTAGACACAACATGGAAAAGAAAATATCCTTTTTTTTTTTTTTTTTTTGAGATGGAGTTTCACTCTTGTTGCCCAGGTTGGAGTACAATGGTGATCTTGTCTCACCACAACCTCTGCCTCCTGGGTTCATGCGATTTTCCTGCCCTAGCCTCCTGAGTAGCTGGAATTACAGGCATGCACCACCATGCCCAGCTAATTTTGTATTTTTAGTAGAGATGGGGTTCTCCATGTTGGTCAGGCTGATCTCAAACTCCCGACCTAAGGTGATCCGCCTGCCTCAGCCTCCCAAAGTGCTGGGATTACAGGCTTTAGCTACCACACCTGGCCCGGAAAATATCCTCTTAATGGCATGAAATGCCCAACAAGTTAGTAAGGAATATAGAAGAACACACTCTGGTTTTGGGCAAACACCTCAGAGGCTAAATTCAGAAAGGAGGATGTAAATATTACTCTGGGGATCACCCAGGCAGATAGAGAATTCTCAAACCTTGATCTTGTAGTACAACTGCCTATAAGTAACTGGAAGCAGGAAACAAAATCCTCTCTGAAGAAGATAATACCACACTCAGTCACAAACTTTATCTAAAGATACTTTTTCAAATAAAATTGGTTGGTAATAACTTAAAATCACAATAAATGTAAAGAGTTAAGTTCACACAAATCAGAATCAGCAGAATTAACAGACAGAAACAGATCCAAATTAACTGTAGATATTGGATACCGGAATAAAACAAGCACTCAGTCTGTTCATGGAGATAAAAGTGGAACAAATTTTTTCAAGGGATTTAGGTTTGCATATTTGAAGAGGAACTATCTAAAAATTATGTAACTGAATGATTACATAGATAGGTTTAGCAGTAGATTAGACCTTGATGAAAGTATGGAAAAAGAAACATAATAAAAATGGCATGTAAGTCAAGAAAAGTTTAAATAGATCTAGAGTATGCTAAGGTCTTTGCATTTTCTCATAGGAAAAAAAAGAGGAAAAGAAAATATAACACGTAGAGCAAATAAAAAACACACAAGGAAATGGAAGATATATATTTGTTTAAAAATATATAATATGCATATGTATAATATATTTATGTATATAATTACATAAATTTATATTGACTAAGTTATTTAATTAAAACGCAAGGATTAACACATATTTAAAAATTAATTTCATCATATTTATAAAATATTAAAATAATTTTAAAGTATAGAGAGGAGAAATAGTAAACTATACAAAAACTTAGCCAAAATAAACTAAGGTAGCTGTATTTACAACAGTATAAAAAAAATGCAGGCCCTAGAAATTAACCTAGAGTTGTACAGGACTTCTACGGTAAACATTAAACATTTTAATGACATGAAATAAAGTTATTGATATTATACTAAGAGAGTAATACATTTTCTGGAGTGAAACACTCAATAATAAAAAGTTGTTAGTTCTCCTGAACTCACTTATAAATTCAAGACAGTCCCAATAAAAATTTGAGCAACTTGACAATCTACTTCTAAAATGTATATAAAATTAAAAAGCCATGAATTTTGCCCTTATTGAAAAAATTGTTGATTAGACATTATGGTCATTGTTTCCTCAATTTCACAGAAGTATAATTAAAAAATCTTACCAAGACATAGCAAATGACTCTAAAGTATACCTTGCTCATCCACTTAAAACCACTTTGTTTATCCAGTAAAACTTATATTATAAAGGAGTAAAAGTAACTCTATAAAATTAGGTATTATTTACATTTGGAGTTTGCCCATTAATTACAAGTAAAAACTGATACGTTTATGCCAAATCTGTTTGAAACGGCACTCAAAGTACTTGAAAATATATTAAAAAAAAAAAAACAGAGAAATTGACACAAGAATTGTTACCAAGAAATTGATAATTTTTTATGGTTAAAAATTAAATTTACAATTTTGAATTTGACTTAACATAACTCTATCTGAGGAGGATAAATTGATTCTAGTTAATTGAAGTCAGTTGTTCAAAATTCAACATATTGAACCCTAGATTGCATTTGAGGATCTTACCTACTGCAACAAGTCAAGGTGTCTGAAAATTTTATCTGTCTTTTATAAAGTAAGAGAAAGGTGATTGCCAGTGAGCAGATGAGAAAGGAGAACAGCGTGGCATTTTCTGAAGTAGACCAACTTTAGGAAAGAGTTTATATGGCAGTTTAGCACTTGGACAATATTTTTTTAAAAACTATGCAATAGTGAAGTCTTAGTCTAGTGTATCTAACAGGACATCTATTACTCATTTTGAAGACCTCACATATAAATGATATGTTAGAAGGGAGTACATGGTATGGTTTAAAACAAGAATTGGACTTGCTCTATATACTCTTGCTGTTACCAAGACTTTAAATTTTATATAATGCTAGTGACACCCAATCCTCTCTCTAAACTGACATAGAGCTGCTGGTGGAAATATCATTTTAATGCCTCCCAACTTCCATATAACTACAAACGATTCATCTTTCCTAAAAAGTTCTTCTTCCTGTATTCCTTTATTAGTTTCACCCAGCTACCCAAGACACTTTTCTTATTTACCTCTCCTATTGGCCCCTGAGTCCTGCTAATTTCTTGAGGTATCTTCTCATTTATGTCACAATGCCTTAATCTATTCTCATTGAGAATACTGAACAATCCTCCCAACTGTTAGCCCTGTCTCCAGTTTTGCATCTGATTAATCACCGTATTTTGTTGCCAGAGTAATTGTCTAAAATGCAAACCTCAGCATATAATACACCTATGATCACATTTTTAAGGGTGTCCCATTCCATTCAGCAGTACTTGTCAAACTTTTCCACTTTTCATAAGAGGATAATAAATTTATATCTACAAAAGAGGTAAACTTATCTGAAGACTTGTATTTTATTTTTTTAATTCATGTGAATTAAGGTGTCACTCTATAATGTAATCATGTGTGGTGTCTTTAAAATTTTATTTATTTTTAAAATCATCACAATGTAATTGCACATTGAATCATGTGTATTTTAATTATTTACCATTTAAATCTGTTCACTCCCTCCAAAGGCCTCCATACATGAATTGATGTCTTTCCTCCTTTCCCCATTATAAGTAAAACTCTAGGAAGTTGTCCTAAATTGAGTTATTTCTCTGGCTTATCAGATATCTTTTGCACACGAATGTATTCAATCCCCACATATTTAAGAATAATGAATCTACAAGACAAATATAAGGTTTTACTTATATTTTTATTTTGCTTTTAAAAATATGAAATATAATCACCCATATTGAAAAACATATAGAGACAGATGTATAATTTAATAAGTTACAACACGGTTAACTCCAGAATAATTATCAGGTCAAAAAATAGGAGGTTGCCAGCCTACCAGAAACTCCTGATGTGTTCCTTCTTTAGACCCTTGATTGTTTCACTCAACATGTTTTTAAGAATCCTCTGTGTATGATATGTAAATGTAGTTCTTTTTTCTGTTGCTCTACAAATTTTAGCATGTGGAAATACGACAATGACTTACGCATTTCGAAGATTACGGATAGTTAGGTTAGTTTTTGTTTCTGGGGATTCTAATCAGGCTTCTAAGAATATTCCCATACATGTCTTGTGGTGCACATGTGCACTAGTTTCTCTAGGGTATGTACCTAGGAGTGGAAGTGTTAGTCATAGAGAATGAATATTTTGATTTTACCACATAACAGCAAACTGTTTTCTAAAGTGGTGGTACCAGCAATGTGTGAGCATTCCCATTGCTCCACATATTCTGTATTGTGAGACTATTTAATTGCAACAAATGTGGTTGTTGGTTTACGATACCTCATTTAAGTTTTACTTACATTTTCTAAACTTTTTTTTTTTCTTTCTTTTTCTTTTTCTTTTTTTTTTTTTTTTTTTTGAGACAGAGTTTCACTCTTGTTGCCCAGGCTGGAGTGCAATGGTGTGATCTCAGTTCACCACAATCTCCACCTCCCGGGTTCAAGTGATTCTCCTGCCTCAGCCTCCTGAGTAGCTGGGATTACAGGCATGCACCGCCATGCCTGGCTAATTTTGTATTTTTAGTATTGATGAGGTTTCTCCAGGTTGGTCAGGCTGATCTTGAACTCCCGACCTCAGATGATCCACCTGCATTGGCCTCCCAAAGTCCTGGGAATTACAGGCGTGAGCCACTGCACGTGGTTGAATTTTCTAAACTTCTAATGAGGATGATCACCTTCTCATACATCTATGGGCCATTGAATAGTCTGTTTTGTGGTGTGCTTGCTCAGATCCTTTGCCAGTTTTTCTATGAAGGTTCTTGTCATTTTTGTTTTTCATTTGTGTGTAGATTTTTAAAAATATCTTCTGGATGTGTTTTCTTTGCCAGTTTTTTCTGACAAATACAGTCTATCACTTTTTATTTTCTTTATGATATCTCTAAATGACATCATAAAGCTCTAAATCTTAATGATGTCCATTTGATTAACTTTTTTCTTTATAGTTATGGCTTTTTGTGTCTGGTGTAAGAGTTTTCTAAGATCTGAAATCAAGAAGATAGTCTGTTAATGAACTACTAAAATCTTTAATATGTAGGTCTATAATACTCCTCAAATTATTTTTTTATGGAATGAGTTACAATATTTATTTCCCAAAAGATACTCAAATGTCATAACATTATGTATTGAAAAGTAAAACTTTCCCTTTCACTTGGCTATAATGCCACTTACATCAGCCAAGTGTCTGTATATACATGAGTCTCTGTGTAAGAATTCTATTTTATTCAGTCTATCTATTTTGTCTACCCAAGCACCACTGCCTGCGATCTCTATTGTTATGATATGATGATAAATCTTGATATAAGGTAGAACGATTCCCTTCTACACTGTTCTTCTTTGGGGGCTTTACTTAGAAATTTTAGAATGAACTTGTCAAGTTTCACAGAAATAATAAACAATCAAAAACAAGAAGAGGTTTTTAATTAAATAGCATTAAATCTATGGATCAATTTATGAAGAATTGATCTCTTTACAATATTTAGCCTTCGAATCCATGGACAAACCTATTTTTCAATATATTTATGTCTCCTGTAAAATTTCCCATTGATGATTTTATAGGAGTTTTTTTTTTGCAGAGTTTTTTTTTCATCTCTTTTCAAAATTTATTCGAGGTAGTTGGTATTGTTAGTGTTACTATGTACATGACATTTTTTTCTATTTGTTACTGTTGTATAGGAAAATGGGTTATAGCTGTTTATCGATTTTGTATATAGAAACATTGTTAGACTCTGTCATTAATCCTCATGGTTTTTCTGTAGTTTTCTTCATGTTGTCTGAGAATAATGACAGTTTCTCCCCCTCATTTCAAGCTTTATATTATCTTCTTTTCTTTCTTTTTTTTTTTTTTTGAGATGGAGTTTTGCTCTTGTTGCCCAGTACATATTCAAAATACAGATGTTTTATAATTTGTCTCCAATAACTTCTTTTATATGAGATCCTGTGGATCTTTATTTTGTCTTTGTTTCTGCTGGTTGTCACCATCAACTTCTGTAGGCCTGATTGTTTTCAAACATATGGGTAATTATAACTAAAAAGTTGTTTTTCAGTGTGCTGAGGGGTTTATGTTAAGGTCAATTCTGACATAGTAGTTTTGCAGTTGCTCCTGCTGGGTGACTGGTAGGATTATTAGCCTGAAATCATTTTGAGTAAAGTTGAGATTTCCTGATTAGACAATTTGAAAAGGGGCTGCAACTCCTTGAAAGGGCTGTACTATTTCTGGTTCACCTTTACCCTGAGAATGTATCCTACCATGGTCCCAGCTCACTGGGGAGTAAGCACCACTTGTTGCCTGCTTTGGGCTTCTGTCATTGTTGCTCTACAAGTAACCAAGATATAGGTTCTGAATTTCCAGTATTAACAAATGCCTTAAGACCAAAAGTAGCTTCTACGCTCAACTATCTCTCCAGGTTCTTGTTTTCTTTTTCAATAGAGAGTAATTAATCCTTACTCTCTATTAGGTCTTCAGTATTTTTAAAACAGCAAAGGGGAGATATATATCATATATATGATATATATGTGATATGTATAAGATATATAAATATATATTAGATATATATCATATATGTTATATATATTATATATGATATACATCTTATATATATTAGATACATATACACACACACATATAATGTGAAAAAGCTAGGATTGCTTCTGGCTGCAAGTAATAGAACACACACACACCAAGGTGGCTTAAGGAAATAAGGTGTTTGCTATTTTTCACATGACAGTACCAGAAGTTAGTAGTCCAGGGTGGGTACAGAAATTCCATGAATCCCTTCTGAACCCAGGTTTCTTTTACCATTTCACTCTTGCATTCTTACCTGGAGCTTATTTAGTCACAAGTTGGCTTCACCATCTAGGAGGAGGGGAAAAGGCCAACGGCATCAGAAATGGCATAATGTAATTTTCAAGATGGACACATTACCTAACCCAACAAAATCACAATTTTGACATTCAGGTGAGCAATTAGCAGTTTCTGCCTAGTGTTTGTGCAGGTAAGAAACAAGTAAATGTAAGGCAATGTTTTTATATTTGCTAAACATCTTTTATTTGAATAATTTTTAGATAAATTTACTTTCAAGAGCATATGAAAGTTGAAAGAAAATTTAAGTTTCACCTAATTCAATCTAGAAATCGGATGCAGAAATTTTTTTCTTTAACATCACTAGCAGATGTTTACTAGCTTCTTCATGACAATTTCTGACTTCAGGTTGAAAAAGTTATCTGGTTAATAGATTATAACTAGCTTAGCAAATTTTCTAGAAAACACACTAATGAGGACAGAAAAATAAATAATAAAATAATAAAAACATACAACACTGAACATTATAGTTGTTAATCTGTTGTTAGAATCAGAGTAGATTTTCCATTAATTGAGAAATGTAGTTGATATCTTACTCATACTTTGTTTCAAGAAGCTAAGCAATTCTTCCAATCTGAGAAAAGGTAAAAAAAATCTAAATTCTTCTTCAATCAAATGGCTCCTGGCTCAAGTAATGGTTTTGTACAAACCACGAAAATGAGGGGCTATTTTTTTTCCTCTGGAATTGCTACTTTGTGGGATTATCCCAGTGTTCCTACATTCATTCAGAGACTACAACTTCCAAAAACAAACAGGGAGGGACTTGAAATGTTGCACTGAATTCAAATAACTTAATTCCCCAAAGTAAAATATAGTAAGCAGGAGTAGAGGAAGTCTGAAGAGCTAGATTAAAGTACGTCCCAAGGATTGCAGTTTTTCCTGGATTCCAATACATTACTGTGGGAGAGAATCAGATAGGAGGAATTAAAACGCATTTACCTCAGTATAGCAGAACTGCACAAAGTGCCTGCTTTGTACACAAAAAAGATGGTGAGGTAGTCATGCATGTATACTAGCCATCCACTCATTCATTCATTTAGCAAATATTTACTGAACATCTACTACATGGGAGAATCAGCATGGGACATACAGCAGTAAACAAAAAAGACTAAGTCCCTGCCTTTCAAAGAGCTTACATTCTAACAGAAGGAAAGAGACAAATATAAAAATAAAGATTTGTCAAGTAGTGAAGATGATGGGGTAAAAATTAAAGAAAGGCAATCTTATGAAAAAATGCTCAACAAAACTAATTATCAGGGAAATGCAAATTAAAACCACAAGGAGATACCACCTTACTCCTACAAGAATGGCTATAATAAAAAATAATAGATGATGACATGGATTTGGTAAAAAGGGCACACTTTTACACTGGTGGTAGAAATGTAAACTAGTACAGCCACTATGGAAAACAGTACGAAGATTTCTTAAAAAGCTAAAAGTAGAACTACCATTCTATCCATCAATCTCACTACTAGGTATCTACCCAAAGGAAAGAAGTCATTATATGAAAAAGACACGCATACACATGTTTATAGCAACACAATTCACAATTGCAAAAACATGAAACCAACCTAAATGCCCATCAAGCAACAAGTGGATAAAGAAATGTGGTATATATACACCATGGAATGCTACTCAGCCATAAAATGGAATGAAATAATGGCTTTTGCAGCAACTTGGAAACTTGGAGGGAGCTGGAGGCCATTATTCTACGTAAAGTAACTCAGATATGGAAAACCAAATATTGCATGTTCTCATTTATAAGTGGGAGCTAAGCTATGAGCCTGCAAAAGCATAAAGATGATATAATGGATTTTGGGGACTTGGGGGAAAAGATGGGAGGCAGGTGAGGGATAAAAGACTATATATTGGATACACTGTACACTGTTAGAGTGTACACTGCTTGGGTGATGGGTGAACCAAAATCTCAGAAATTACCACTGACGAACTTATCCATCTGACCAAAAACCACCTGTATTTCCAAAACTATTTAAATAAAAGACACACACACACACACACACACACACACAGTCCAAGATCAAGACACGTGCAGATTTGGTATCACCGGACACCTTGATCTTGGTCTTCCCAGACTCCAGAAGTTGAAGAAACAAATTTCTGTTGTTTATAAACCACCCAATTTGTGGAATTTTGTTGTACCAGCCCAAGTGAACTAAGGCATATAGTTTCACTTTTTTTGTAACTTGAGATAATGATATCTTTATTTTATAAGTCATAAACTTAAGCTTTTGCAAATAAAAGCATGAGCAACTAATGGAGCTAGAAAGTGCTGGATTCAAAAACCAACATTTGGAGGTCTTTGTAAATTTCCAAAGACATGATATTTTCCTTTTTTAGGGCTTCCATGCTGCATAATTGCAAAGGATGCTATTCACAGAGTATTTTATATCTTGATCAAGAATTGTACAGGCAGGCTACTTTCTGGCCATTGTTTTGTTATCCAATGACACCATTCAAAAAAGAAAAGCAATACACAATCTAGACCTACAGTTTCGGTTTATTACTCTCTCACATCTCTTCCCATCGTACTTTGTATCTATTTGAATATTCTAGCATCTATTTCATTGTGGTACAATTGTTTATATGCATACTGGTACCTCACTTTATGTCATAGGTTACTTGAAGACCTATAAAGAATATTAGTCACCTTTGCTTCCTCAGTCTTATATAAATATTAAGTCAGTGAACCAATAAATTTTAAAAATTAGAATTGTAAGCTTCCTTTTTTTTTTTTTTTTTTTTTTTTTTGAGACGGAGTCTCGTTCTGTTGCCCAGGCTGGAGTGCAGTGGCGCGATCTCTGCTCACCGCAAGATCCGCCTCCCGGGTTCACGCCATTCTCCTGCCTCAGCCTCCCGAGTAGCTGGGACTACAGGCTCCCGCCGCCACACCCGGCTGATTTTTTTGTAATTTTAGTAGAGACGGGGTTTCACTGTGTTAGCCAGGATGGTCTCGATCTCCTGACCTCGTGATCCGCCCGCCTCGGCCTCCCAAAGTGCTAGGATTACAGGTGTGAGCCACCGTGCCCGGCCCCATTTTATTTTTTTGTCTGTGTATGTCTTTTCTCATATATTTCTAAGACATGTGACAGAATATAATTTAGCATCAATTGCCAAAACAGCTTCGAACAGTTTTATCCTCTTACTTAGGGCATGCTTGTGAATGGTCTTTCATGTGGTTTTAGCAGTCATTCTTTAAAAAGAAGTTGGTATTATAACCATAATCATACATCTGGACAGACACAGATAGTCCATTATTTTTTTTAAAGCCAGCCAAAGAGCTTTTCAAGCTGTTTACCAGAACCATTGAAGGCAAAATATTTGAACTTAGCTTAGGCAACAGGGGTTGTGTGATGAAGAAAATGCACCAACATTTTTAATGATTCTTTCTCTACACATCTTCAATTCTCTATTCATAAAACACATGATTATTTCACAAGTAGCTGATATATAAAATTTGCCAAATCTAAGAAAATACTCAAAACTCTTTGCTGTATAGTGATAATTATTTACATATTAGTGCATAGCACACATACTCTTTAAATTTCATTGGACATTTGAGTTGTTATCATATTTTTTGTTCTCATTAAAAAATCCACAACTCTGATTATTTCTTTAAGATTAATTCCCAAAAGTGGAGAGGGGTTTGGTTAATTAATTAGTACTTTGAAAATCTAATATATGGTGCTTGGAAAGTTTAAGTGGCTTAGCTAATTTGTGGCAGGTCTTCTATGACTACCTTGATGGAAGAGCTACATCCATTAGCCCTACCTTCTCTCTGTGCCAGTGACTCTGCGATTCTGCTAGAAATAAAGACATTTATCCTCCTTCGTGGCCCAGCTGTGGTGGCATTTCCTCCATTCTGTTTTCACTCTCAATACATTCACATAAGCTTTATGATTTCCAGACATTAGAAAAAAAAATGGTTGTTCTTCATATCCTGCCTTTCAACACTGATATATATTTATTATTTTTATTTGGATTATGCAGTCTCCATGGAACTCTGCCAATAAGAGGAATCAAATGTGTGTCTTCAGCCAGCAGTCTTGATTCTGCAACACAGAGTGGGGACGGGGGAATGAGAAATGCTGTTGACTTGCTCTGCCTGGGGATATGCTACAGCCCTCAATTGGCAGCTGGAGGGAGAGAGAGCACATTGTTCTTGGCCTCACCTGCCTGGAATGGAGTGTTCATGATGTCGAGCTTGAAAGGAAAGGGAGGGCACCTGTCATGGCTCACATGCCACAAACTCATGCTGTTCTTCAGATATTTAGCATATTTTCTTGATTGAATATGTTTGCATGTGCTGTATGCCCTAACAACAGCTTACAGAGATTGTTAAGTGATTTTTAGAACATAATTTTCCCAGCTATGATTGTGGCACTGGGCAAAGGATCTGCTGAGCTCCCCACACTGCTATTCTGGAAGTAGTTCTCAATCACTACTTTTTTTTTTTTCTTAAGCCTCTTCATTTTAGGGTAGTTATTATGCAGCAAAGGGTATCTGAGACATCTGTTATCATTGTTATGATGATTATTAGTCCTATAAACATTTATTTCATTGAGTATATGTACTCTGTCTATGAGTACTCAGAACAGTAAGGATGTACATGGTAATAGTAAAAGACACTAGTTGTGTAACTACATATTTAACAATTCATTTGGTGATTCAAAAGATACTCATGAAATATTGGGAGAAGGGAGATGGAACTAACCAATATTTATTAAACACATCTTATGGGCCAAGAATTTGTATACACTACTTTTTTATTTTCTCAAAAGCACTGAAGTAAAAATAATACTCTCACTTTACATTTAAAGAAAATGAAACTCACAGAAGTTAAAGTATTTGCCCATGCTGGCTCTGTGGCAAGTTTAGAGTTGAGATTCCAATCAACATTTAACTGACCCAAGTCTTTGATTTACTTACAGGTTAGTGACCAACCAACAAACAGAAGGCTATAAGAAAATGTGTAATAGACTAGTCTAAAATATAAATTTTATAGAAAGTTAGATAAAGAAGAATCTGAAACTAAAATCTTATGCAGACTTAATGAAGGAAATGGGAACTGAATTGGACTCAATATTGATTATAAGAGAATGTGTTGGTGGAGGGGTTTATTCTTGAAAGGTAGCACACGAAAAGTAAAGGTCTGGTGGCAGAAATCCATTTGTTTGTGGGGGTAGTAGGATATGTTTGGTCAGAATTAAAATGTACCTGTGGTAGGTGTTTGGTAAATATGTGGGAGTTTGTGAAATTTTTCTTGAACAGTAGGTAGAATAGATTCAATGGGTCCATCAATACAGGATTCCTTGATAGCCTGAGGAATGTGAACTTTATCTAAAAATTGACCACATGGTCAAGATCAGACAGACAGGAAAAAAGAATGGAAAACAGATGACACAAAGAGGACTCCTTGATAGCCTGAGGAATGTGAACTTTATCTAAAAATTGACCACATGGTCAAGATCAGAAAGGCAGGAAAGTAAGAATGGAAAATAGATGGTGAAAAACTAGATTAGTTGTGACTGTTCACTTACGTACTTATATTTGCATTGTTTGACTGGAATATGTTCCTATTGATTTGTGGAGGAAATATTTACAATTAGAGTAAACCATTTACTCCTCTGAAAGAGATGGGTTATAAGGTTATAGAAATTTAAACTATTTGTCTGAATAGAAGCAGAGATGAGAACATGTCCTTTAAACAATAAAAGGCATTTTAATATGACACAAATCAGTTGGCTTACTTGCTACCTTAATCCTATTTCAATAAATGGTCTTTTGTTACTTTCTTGACTTAACCAGCCACCACAAAGATTTATCCATCTCAGACTCTCACAAGTTGACAGTCGTTTGGCGCTCAATTCCTAGGTTCTATGTCAAGTCCAAGAATTTCCAGCGGGCTCTGGAGAAAAAGTTAATGGGAGCCTAGTCTACTCTTGAGAAGCTAGTGGAGCGTGAGGGTTGGGGGAACTAAATACCCAGATAAATTGATTGTCTTTTACCTGCCGGGAAAGGATTTGCTGAAATTAAGTACATATCTTGAGTTAAGACCAGGTGAGCTTGGAAACCAAAACCGTAAGTCAGAGAAGGAAATCTAAGCTGTTCAACAAAAGTCATGTTAGAATGAGAAAATCAGAAGGCCAGCAATAAATAAGTGAGATACCTAAAGTTTGGTTCTAGACAAATATCAATGGTGGCCAAAGTTGCTTTTGAATATTTTCTATTAATTGATATGTGGGAGAGACAACTCATGGAAAAACTGGTAGCAAGAAAGAGGACTTTAACACCGAAAAATAAGCAACATTTTTAATAAGAAAATCACGTTTTATAGAGGAATACAAAATTAAAGTTCACAGGGCAGGAACACCTCTAGTAATAAGAAACATGTTACTTTTTGAAGAAATCTATTCACTGTTGAACATGTTGAATTTTAATATCTCCCTTGTATTGCACTGAATTTCTTGCCATCACCAGATGGACCACCAAAAGTGCCTTCTACATGACAGATCTTCAATATTTGATGACAGCTAGAGTGGTTCCATTTTAAATCTCTCCTAAATGCTAAATCTCTTCGTCGCGTCAAGTGCTTCTCGTGTAATATCAATTCTTTCTCTGGAATCTTTCAGAATGTCAGTATTTTTTCAAATGGTCACTTTATGCTATGGCAGATAACCAGCCTTTTCCACCTTGATCTCAATATCACATAACACACAAAAGTCAGTAGATATTAGATTCAAAATCCGAAAGACAACTCAGGCACACTTTAGATGCATGTCCTTAAAAAAGGAAATTAACCTTTCTAAGCCACTCTTTCCTAATCTGCAAACCGTTGATATCTCTGTGTAGTTATAAGAATTGAATGACTTAATGTTTACATCTAAATAAGTGCTATTATTAATAGTAATCCAGTGTATTTTTATCAATTTAATACTATTGTCTTGTATTGGCTTTATGTCTACCTGAAGCCCAAATTTTTTCATGTGAATTGCTCTTAAGCTAGATTGCTCACATCTTGCACTTTTGCAATTAATGGCTAAAAACAGGAATTTACAAGTTTCCCAATTCTATTTTGTTTTTGATACATAAGCCCACATTTACAGTGTATTGAAAAGTTTATGAATATTGATCTATCATCTTCTGAATTGGCTACCTCTAAAACCATTAAGAAATATTTAGATTTTTTTCTTTCAATGGATATTTATGGAGTTCCTTCCATGTGTCAAAACGGGCATGAGAGACAACGGAATCAAAACACATGCAATTTGATGCATGTTATAAGTGAGCTGTGGATTCAACAGATATTAATTAATATCTTTATTCTGAACCTATACCTGTGTTAAAGGTATAAAAGCATTATCTCATTTAATCTTCTCCCCACCCTATGAGGTAGATACTATTATTATACCCATTTTAAAGATGAAAATACTGAGCCTGTATGCCTAACTCTAAAACTTTCTTATTCATGAAATCCTAAAAAGAGAAGTTAGTTGTCACTGTTGTGTGAAAGATGGATGGTATATGTAGCATGTGCTTGGAGGGCCAACCTCATTTCTGGCTTAAACTTTTCTTACTTTTCTTTAATTGTTTTCTTTTTCTAAATGTTGTTTTCATGTTTAATATAAATATCATTATAAGCTATGCTAAATTTCTTTTTGGAGCAGGAGTGAAAATAAATAATCAGAGTGTTTGATAACAATCATTTCTATATTTCCAAGCCAAGACCAACAAGAAAAACTAACAGACATGACTGACTTCTTTAGGTGACATAAATCAATTTTCTTGCATGTCATTATTTAATGAACTACTTACTCACATAATGCTTATTCTTATTATCCATCATTATATCACAAAAGACCTTCCAGTGCTTTTTTGAAATCTAGAAACATATTAATTTCTCCAGCATTCTCCTCATCTACAACTGAGATCATCTCTTAGAGATGAAAAGAAAGATTAGTAGTGCTGGATTGCTTTTAAATAATTCTACAATGAAAACAAGCTATCATTCTTTGCATTTCTAAGACACACAAACCATCTGTTTATGTTTTAGTGTTTCTTCCTGAAGCATCCATTTGTAAAATTATATTCTTATTTTCAGAATATATGGTATTTTGTGCTGCTTTGAATACAATGAACTAGATTATCTTTACTGGTGAACTTCTCTTGAGGACCCCCCCAGCCAAAAAAGAAACGAAAAACAAAAAACAAAAAAACACTTTGGGAAGCTCCACTTACTCTCAAGACCTATTAGGGCACCACTTTTGAAATTGCTTCTAAGATGCTTACGAATAAAGAGCCTTAATGACTTACAGTAATAGTTTACAAAACGGTACCTCAGTGATTCGGGAGAATTTAATGTGCAGGCAGGGCAGAATTTACCTACCGGCTCACTATCAAGGAGTCAAGCTTCATGATTTCTAGACTAGGCTTTGTCATTAACTGATTGTGTGACTGTGGCAATCATTAACCTTTCTAGTTCTCAGTTTCTGCATCTGAAAAGTAGGAGAGCTGGGTTACATCATCCCCAAGAGTTGCTGCCTGCTCCCCAAAGTCATGATTTACCAGAAGAGACTCAACCTTAATATGCAGCAAAACCAAAGGATTACATGGCAATGCTGTGAATGTACATGTATACATAATTGGTAGATCACAATAAATTAAGTACCATAATTTGTGGCATAATAAAGCTTAATTTATTATTTGAGACAGGCCCTCTGAAAGATATTCTTCTGTCACCATATGTTACACAATGGTCCTCTACAGGTCTGTTCTCTACTTCTTGCTTATTTAAAATTGTTTTTATTAAAATCTCACCTTTTGACTGCAATTGTGAAACAACTACCCCTAGAAAGCACTTGCATAGACTCTAAAAGAAGAAAAGTTGCTTTTTAAAATTACAGATTAATTTACTACATGACTTATTGATCAAAGATTTGGGAGTGACAAGGTCAGAAGAGATCTGAGACTCGTAAGATGGATGTAATGTATGTTAAAAAGTCTAACGGTTAATAAATAATAGTTAAATTTTAACCTAGGAAGTAACTTGAGAGGTGAAAGTCTCAAAAAGATGGTCCACCCTAAAGTTTACTGACATAACAGTTTTTCCAAGACTACAACCAGAAAGTTGCTTGTGATAGAGCTTAAATCAATCCTTAAATCTCTATTCACAAGCTCCATCATTGGCCTTCCATGACTATAGGTGTAATGCACTGGCTTCTAGAGCTGCTGTAATACAACTGTCTTTCCCTAGATGGGTGCCCAGTAATACCAGCTCCGCCAGCAAATTGGACATTCTGGAAGCACTCTTAGCACTATTTTGTATCCTGCAGGTTGCCAGAAGTATTTTGCAGAAAAACTAGATTTTTATATTTTTCTAACATTTCCGTCACTGAAGGTTAGGGCTTCTGAGAATGCACCAACCAGAGGCTGCTACAAAACCCCTCTTCCTCAAGGGAATACCTCAAGGGTTGAGTCAATTAGGTCTTTGAAGAGATTGGCTTACATTTTGTGAAAACTTTTAGACAATAATTCCAGTGCACAAAAGTGTTTATACTATGTACCATGAAAAGCATCAGCAATCACTCCGGCCGTATTTACCGTAGGAACACAATAATGGCTCCACTCTTTAAATTGTTACTTGTGTTTTCAGATTGCTGTTATCATCATTGTTGTTGCTTTTAATATTGAAGGGAAAGGTGCTAAAAATATTTTGTATCAACCATAGATAACAATTTAACATTGAAGTTGAAATTATATACTTCCCTGGGAAAAGAAGGTAAATACTGGATTTTTTTCAAACCTAGCTGCAAAGAACAATGCATCCTTTGCAAATGAATTAAATATAAAGCAATTTCTTACCCTTTAATTTATGATTTAAATTCATTTATGATTTAAAATGTGAGAGAAGGTACTATACAAGGAGAGAAGAATTTTAACTGGAGAGTTGCAGAAAAATACAACTTTGGATGAAATCTATGGTGCAGTGTGAGTATTTATACCAGTAGCATTCACTAGTAAGTTTCAACAAGTGCACCTGCAGCAGAATGCTACTAACTTGCCCAGTTTTCATGTCAAGTTGAAGTTTTGCAAAGTAATGACAATATTGTTTTGTTTTTAATAGTAGAAAATACAAGAAGGGTACAAGTTAATCAAAACTAGCATCCTGAGCATCCTGATTCAATGTCAGCAGCTTAGCTTTCATTGTAATAAAAGTTACCAACCACTGTATTTGCTGGCAGTGAGTTAATTCCATAATGGCATTGGCTATGATACAGTTTAAGGGAAATTGTGGAGTAGAATCTGTCAGCACAAATCTTGAGTAGGAGTAAATGTTTTGTAGCACACTATGTGCTTTCATGTCCATCTGGTGTTCTGTAATAAGAAAAGCCAGGGAGGTCTACAAAATGTGCTTGATGGTACATTTGACAAAGAGAAATTCAGAAAGTGATACATATTCATATTTTTGTTTTATTACAATACCTATTATCAAAGGACACTGGACTGGACAGGCTATAGCCTTATTCACCTAAAATAAATGTTAGAGAGACTTCACTTCACAATGAAGCTAAGTGTGTTGTTTACATATTTTTAATTTGTTAACAATAAAAAATTATAAATAAAATTATGACTCTAAAAGTGTCAGAGGTCCAGTTTCCAGACCAAAATGGAGACATATGCTTCTCCAGGGCACAATTCCAACCTTGAATTATTTAATTTTATCAAATTATATATGTATGTAACATTTTGGTATAAAATCCTCAATGCAACAACAAAAAGAACCTGAAAACAAAGAAAATGATAGAGGAAAGACACCTTTACTCCTATTGCCCAAAGACGATCGCTTTAAGCATTTTGATAAGAGCCCTTCCAGTATCACACATATTTACACATTCAAATTATATATGCATTTCCCTCCAAAATATTGCTTACATATTACTTTGTTGCCTATTCTATTCATTTATAATAGTAATATAGCATAGATATTTCCACAGAACTGTAAATCTTCAACTAGAGCTTTTATACTACTTACATTTAGAAATTAGCTTTCTAACCAGATTCTAACTTGATGTTCACCTAGTTGTTTTTGAAAAATAATCTGCTTCTTTGCTGGATGCAACCCTACTGCTTGCTCATTGTGGTTGGAATAAAGAGATAAAACTTTAGGGACACCTGCCACATGGCACCTGATGCACCCAGAGAGCCTCCTTCCTCATTGTGTACCCACTGGTTAACTGATGGACAACATGGGGCAAAACTTTCATCAGGTGCTATTTCCTGGGACAGGATCCAGAATGGTTGGGATGCACCCAGCATCAGAGAAGGATATTTCATATTTCAACTGAAATAGTGGGTTGGAGCTCTGTTCATGCAAGGGTTATTAGTGATCAAGCAACAGCAGTCAGAAGTGGATGGTAAAAGGCCAGCTCATCTGATAAAGCGGGATTTTGCTTGAAAAAACATGATGTTTTAATCTCCTAAACACCTCTTCTATGTTCTGAATGTCTCTCATAAATTCATATGTTGAAGTCTTAACTCCCAAGGTTAAAATTAGAAAATAGGAAGTGATTAGGTCATGAAATCAGAGCCCTTATCGATGGGAAGTGCTCTTATAAAAGAGGCCCTGGAGAGACCCGTGTCCTTCCCGTTATGAGAAGACGTGGTGAGAAGGCACTGTTTATAAACCAGGAAACAGGCCCTCACCAGAGAACGAAATCTGCCAGCATCTTGATCTGGTACTTCTGAGCTTCAGAACTGTGAAAAATAAATTTCTATTGTTTATAAGTTACCAAGTATATAATATTTGGTTACAATAGCCCGAACAGACTGAGATAATCTGACTCCTAGAAATGGCTGTCATTAAAAAATGCTGTTGCCAAACAAGTTAGCAGCACCCACATTTTCTGTTTCAAAGCTTTTGCCCCATTTTGGTGTCTACTCCCTCCATCCTCTGGGCCCAAATTCCAAATGTGATCCAGTTGCCCCAGACTCTCCAGTCACTAGACACAACCGTTTGCTATCTTGACTCCTACTAAAGTATTGTCAGAATACATGTTTTCTTTCCCAAGCACATTTTAAGTCTCAGCTTACTCATTATCTCTATCATATCTTTTCAATTCTCCACTTCACTCTGTCCCCTGAGATTTTTTATTCCTAGTGTCATGTACAGTGCCTGGCTCACATTAGCATATCAAGAAATATTGTGGAACTAATGACTAAATGAATGAAAGAGTGATGTTTAAAAAATAAAAAACACAAACGTGTATTTCTAGTGACGCAATGGAAGCCTTCTTGGTTCAAGCCTCTCTAAAATCTCTCAAATCTAATGCAGAATTTTGTGCCTTTTTATAAAATCAGACCTGAGTAGGCAGCAAAGGGCTTTGCAATATCCTAACGGTGACACAATTCTTCCATTTAGTAGCTGGAGCTGCTTTATTGCTGCTGAAGGCTTAAGAAAATCAACTTTATTCTGATATTTTCTAAACTCAGGAATTAAATAAAGCCTAAGACTATTGTATTGGTGTTGTCTGTCCCATTTTCTTCTAGGCAAGATAAAGCTCCTGTTTATCTACCAGACAGGCTTTCTCAAAGGCTAAAGAACATAGAAACAGCTCCAGGTTTTCAATTTCCACAAAGCAATGTGAGGGAATGCTAGAGACAATAGTAATACACACTGCCTTCTCTGATTAACCCTTTCCCCAAATTCTGGTGGAGCCACCGGCTCCAGTGGCTTTAGAAGTATACATTTTATTTGATGGGTATAATGTGCCCAAAGCAGTCCACTCTCTTTCGTTTACTACCCATTGATTGTATTGTGCCTAGTATCTTACTTATATTTGCACAGTGTCTCATCTTTTCTACTGATACAAACAAACTAAGTGGTCAGGACTATGTCTTATTCAGTATTATTTCACCTACTCCTAGAAAAGTACCTAGTATATAAAGTGACTTAAATAATTTCCTTTCCTAAATGCTTTGCAGTCTGTCTGCTACTTCCTACATAGAAGATATCAACTCTACGACACATTTATTTAAAAAAAAAGTTATTTTTCCTTTGTTAGATTATTTCTCCTTGGAAAAAGAAATTATTCCTGATGTTACAATAATTGATTTTCTTTTTAAATAGTTATTATTCTGTTTAAGGAAATAATAATTGTGACATTTTAATAAAAAATACCCATTCTATGGTTTTTGTAAGAGTGACAGCAGTATGAGTATATATTAACCAAATCTCTTTACCAGAAAAATTTAGTCATCCTTTATCTCTTCTTCTTTTCCAACACATCCATCCATCTGTGAAAGTTTTTTTAAGATCCCAGCCTATTGATTAATCCCAGCAAGGCCTCAGCTGAAGACAAGAGAAGCCAGAAAGGTTAGTGACTGGAAGGGTCACAGAGTAAGTAGATAAAGGCTAGAAAGCTAAAACAGCAGAAAGTATTTTGTAACATTCGGAGAAAGCATCCTAGGTAGAAAATTGAAAGAGAGAGAAATTTCTTGTTCAATTCAACTCTACTCAACTCTATTCTCAGAGAAAAGAATGCACGAGAAGAAGAAAAAGCTACCAGAATATCCATGTTAATATGGATTAATATAGTCTGTATAGTAATCATTATCAATTTCTTAAATAAGTCCTTCAAATTTTAGGTATCAGAGATAAAAATGTATAAAGAAGCAAAACAGATTGAATCCCTGGGTGGGGAAATACGACTTTTACTTATTCTCAGATCTTGTTATTGAAAACAGTAGTTTTGAGTTATATAGATATTCTTTAACTTGAAATTTTTCAGCAAATAATATGGGTAAGATGTTAGGAAATGTCTCAAAAATGATAAGAGCATATGAATAATTCTTTATCTGATGATAATATTCATTTGCCATCAGCATTCATGTGAGTTAATTATACCCTTTAATACAAAATAACTCATTTTTTTTTTATCTTGGTTTGGTGAAAAAATGTTTTTGCCCTCCTAGATTTCAAATCTGTTCTTACATTGAGGAAGAAAATGGCATTTTGTTTAAATTCTCAAAATGTTGCTATTTTACCTGAGAACTATACAATTAAAAACTAATAATGAAAACATTTTAAGTGTAAAAGACTACAGAAGATATTTTCTAATTTAAAGGCAACATCCAAATGATACAATAACAAGAAGCTCTCAGTGTAAATTTTTATGCCAAGAAATCTATTCAAGCTAATTAGGAGAGGATTTTATGTAAAACTTGGAGGGTTTCATAACAAAGCCTTTATTTTAAATAACATAATTTTGAGAAAATTCTTTTTTTCTTGACAGTACTGGTTCCTCAAATGTTTCCTTAGAGGAAAGGTTTCTGATAAATAGATAGAAAAACTGAACTTAAAAAAAATCCTTCAAGTGGATATAATCTCTTTACTGTAGCCATTGACTTTAGATTTTTTTAACCTAATGTATCTTATATGAAGAGGTTTCCTCCACAGTTAATAATATGTACTTATGGCTTCCTATTTTGCTTAGAGAATAAATTAAAAATTAATGTTGATTCTATAAAGTTGTATTTGCTATAAGGAGATACAAATGAGCAGAGTATTTTGAAATGATTTGAAAATTCAGAAACTGACTAGGAACAAGTCGGTGGTAGATAAAATCTCTCCTTTTAGTTGATTTCAGATGCTAGCAACACATAAATATGAGCCAAGCCAAAACGATTATAATTTTGAACCCCAGATGGAAGTTGTTTGTGAACAACTAGAGAACATCCAGTTTATTTATAGTACAGAAATCATTAACACTTGAAAAACAAAACAAAACAAAAAAAAAGCAATTACTGTATCTCCAACCGTGTAATGACCATGTTAGACAGAAGAATCACAAATTTAACTGCATCATTTTTAAATCAAAAGCTGGACTCTGGAGATTATGACTACATTTGAAAAATGAGAGAAAAATAACACTTTCAAAATTATAACACAAAAAAAGACAATTAAGCTGCTGCCATTATTCCTCACGACAATAAAGTTCCAGTTTGGAAAATACATAAAAGAATAAAAGTCATTAGAGAAATATTAAAATAAAATTAATTAGATGACGATAATTAGATGACAAAACATTCTTCCGTGTTTCACGCTCTCTCTTCTGTTTTGTATCTTCTTATATCATTTCTTATTCAATTTCCCTCTTTTTCAGAGTCACAACTTTTACATCCCTTTTAAGTATTTTTTTTAACATTCTTTCTAGTTGTTGTGTGATGTTCCACCATAATGTCCCTCTTTCCCTTCTTTTCTATGTGTTTCTTTTCTATTCTCTTTGTCCCTGCATAAGAAAGAAGAGTGCCAGTGGAAGGAAGCTCTAAGGAAACAGTTTTCTACTCAGAAGATGAAGAACTTTTGGAAATCTGAGCATTATCTGAAATGGACACAAACGACTTTTCTGGGAGTGACCCCCTTGTATTAAGAGATGTGAGAGAAGAAGAGGGAGAGTTAATTATCAGAAACATTGTGGAGAAAGCTTACATTAAATAAGAGATTGAATTAAATGACCTCTAAATTTCATTTCAGTGCTAAAATAATATGCTTCTATAACTGTCTCTTGAGCAAGGCAGACGGAGAAACTTCCCATGATGCTGTATCGTTCAGCACTATTTACAGAGGTAAATGACCATTCATATCTGTTCCCCTCTGACTAGGAAAGTGAACAAATCTTCCACCAAGACTATACTAAACAAGTATTTGATTATGCTCAGGTTAAATAAATCTTTTTTTCTGTTCTGCTTTTCTATTTTCATTTTATCATCCTTTTTTTTCTTCTTTTGCTTCTCTTTTTCTTGTCATATACACACCTCCTCAGTTTCCCCCTTTCTTCACCTCATTCTCTTCTCTTCTCCATCTTTTTCCTTTATTCCTCATCCTGTTTTTCCCCCCTCCTTTTTGTACTCCTGTTCTTACCTGAAGGCTTGCTTTAGACATTACCATTCAGTCCCAGAGCTCAGAGCAATTAGTTATTAGAGAAGGAAAGGAGATACTCTCTGGCCTCTTTCTGAAAAGATTACTCTCATCCCTCCCCTCCCTTGACACCCCCTCCTACCATGCCCTCTTTCCCCTTTAAATATTGATGGTATCACACTAGCCGCTTCCTAATGTAACTGTGGCTGGCACTCTGCAGAGGCAAGGGGAGCTAGCTGCAGGTTCTGTAGCAGGTAAGTGACTTGTACATGTTTTCTTTCCATTACTTGCTCTTCTGTAGTCTCTGGACTTCAAGCTTGCCAAGGACAGAAAAACCTGTGTGTGTGTCAATAGATTTACTACCCAGGGAGAAGCTCCACTTCTCGTGCAAGCTATAAATTTTTCTGATACTTATCGGAATGTGCAGAGGCTATTCTCTCAGCAGGAGGAAAGGTCAGCTTCTGTTCATCAGAGGAATAACTGCTCAGTTAAGATTCTAGGCATTGATGTCTTGGCGCTTCTGAGTTGAAGAATGAAAACTCATTAGATGTGGGGCTCTCTGCTTCCAAATATTGCTTATTCACAAGGCATCCTGCTGAACTATATCTGTGCCTACCTCTCTCATTGGTTTGAGTGTGCCCAGAATAAGGGCAGTGTATTTTCTGAATTTCAGTGCAGCAGCAGCAGGTCCTGGAGAATTATGAAACAGCTGGGTGCTTAAATGTGTATCACTTAATTATGTGCCACATGTAATTTCAGAGCAGTTCTATTTATAGTGAAACTTTATTTTTAAAAAGCTTATATTTCAAAGTGGGAGGCAATACAAATCATTTTAGACCCTGTAATGAGCTTTAAAATGTGACTCAATGAAGCTGTAAAATTGGGCAGCACCTCAAATCGGTCACATTTACATCAAGATGGCAAAGAATACATTAATGGCATAAAACCAAGCCCAAGGGCTGAACATTTGAGACTTTTCTTGGTGAGTGTATGTGTGTGTATAGCCTGTTTGCATTTTGCTGTGGGTGTCGGTGTGTGTGTGCTTGTGTTTTGCACAGAGGTGATTATTGCTCTGTAGTAAAGATAGAGATGAAGTCAAAAGAAATTCAGGACATCTAACAGAAACTCGGAATTCATATAAATGTCGAACAAGGTCAGATTGCGTCTGATGCATATTCAAGATGAATTACTAATGAGGAAGACATAGGTGAGAGGTGAGCATGCGACACTGGGCAGGAGGAGCAGAGTTCAGAGAACTAAAGTAAAGGGGGACCTTGTCTGGGTTTTTGGTCATGAACCAGCAGCCAGGAGAGAGGGTAGATCCTGTGCCTTCTCCACTAAGGCCAAAATGTATGTTTATGTATGTCACTGTGTGTGTGTGTGTGTGTGTGTCCATGTGTTGAGGAGAGGGGAAATAGCTAGCTTATTAGAAAGCCCTCCATCTCTTGTAGGCAGATAGATTTCTATCCTTTCCTGATTTGGCTATGGTATAAAGTATGAGTAAAAAAGAGATCCATTTTTTTCTTCACTAAGTGAAGGCAGGAATGATTGAGTCCTGTAAATAATTTGGGTGGACCTAGAGGGATACTCAAAATTATATTGTTCTGTTCTACAAGTGACTGTAGCCCTTCATCACCTAATGAGGAACAGCTGTTTGTCTTTTCGCTTCCTCTGTCCCCATTCATCCCACATTCTACCCATGGAGATTGAACTCAGTCTCTTTAACAATTCAGCTAGAAAGGCAGAGATCGTGCTTAGCTTTAGAGTTGGCACAACACCCAGGTCTGTGGTGGGAAGTCGTGATAAGGAGCATCAGTGAAAACAATTTCAGAAGCATGATCATCCGTTGATTGAATGTTTCTATTTTCTAGGACTGACTTTGGCACTGGGGAGATAGAGCTGCATATTTCTCACTGGTCTCAGCAGCTCTCTCTTATACTTCCTACTCACTTGTGCATCTACATTCAGCCTGAATTTTTATACCTACTTTTAGGCCCAACCTCTAACCAAATTTGAACTATAATTCCAACATCCCATCCACAATGCTTCTCCTTTCACCGTGAATCTTAGCTCAGTGACCATGCACTTAGGTTTGCCAAAGCAAACTCATGCCAGTATCAGTTTTAAAAAGCAACCAAACAATAGCCAAGGGATTAAATGCATTTTCAAGATCTAGCACAATACACATTATGGAAATAAGAATGAGAAGACTGGATTGAATCCAAGGAGCCCCAGGAAAATATCACTTCTTCAATTTTTTTAAAAAAGTCAGTCTCTTTAAATATGGCTTCAAGACCTAGAGAAGTACTCTGAAAAGATCAAATGATATCTTGTGGAATGTTACTAATTAGTTTTCTATGGTTTGATTTTTTAATACTGGTAAGACGAAGTATGAATCTGAATATTAGCTCATAAACTAGAGTACAGTCATAAATATCTCTATTAACAATAAATAATGTAGCAGTAATAAAAATTACTAGTAAAAATAATATAGCATTATACTTATTTAGAGATTTTAATTCTGTGTTATGTTCAGTGAGTACTTAGTATTTATAGAATGTTAATATTTTTTGCATATATGCTCTTCTCGTTCTTTTAACAATTCAGGAATCTTGTCTCACTCACATCTAAGTCTTTCACATGCCTAGTACTGCAACTGGTGATATGGACAGGAGGCAGGGAAACTCTAGGTAGAAGAGGGCAGGGTCCCTGGCAAGGCCTCCACCCTCAAGCCTGGACCTGTGGCCCAAAGTGCAAACCATCTCTGTGTTCTTGCCAGAATGTTGCCTTTTGGCTCACCCCACTCCCTATCTTGTGCCTATAAAAACTCCAAACCCCAGACTCAGGACACACATACACACACAAACACAAGAAAAAGAAGCAGCTGGACATCAGAGATTATGGTCAGAGAGGAGTTCTGTCAGGGATAGTCAGAGAGGAGCTCTGCTAGGGAGGGCTGGACTCCAGGGGAAGATTATCTTCCCACTTCACCCGCTTTCCAGCTTCCCTTCCCACTGAGAGCCACTTCCATTGCTCAATAAAGTCCTTCACATTCACCACCCTTCAATTTATTTGTGTGACCTAATTCTTCCTGGACACTGGACAAGAACTTGGATACCAAAGGGAAGGATATAAAAGGCTGTCACCCTGACCCTCCATTGAGCTGGTTAACACTTTGCTGTCCATGGACGGCAAATGCTAAAAGAGCACTGATTGTAACACACACCCTCTTGCGATCTGGGGGGTCACAGACACCCCTCCTGGACAGCAGAGCTAAAAGAGTATTGTAACCCACTTGGAAGCTGCCATAGGGCCCACACAGAGCCTGCTACCCACCAGAGAGGAGCAACTGGCCAGTTCCAGCTTTTGTTCACTCTGGTTCCTGCTCCCGTCCACTCATGTGCTCCCTCTCATAAAGGACTGAGCATGGCAGACGAGTAAATGAGCCATCCCATTTGTGTGTCCTATGAAGGGGTCAAGGGAATTCTCCTCTCTCACTGGTACATTGTTGACACGTAGCAAATATTTGTTGGCTGAGGATGAGCAGCGCAGGCTTAATGTTTACTTTGTGAGTTCAGGACATAAATCTGTGACTTGACCATCACATCTGACTTACCACAACCTTCTACAAGAGCAGACATTATCAATTTCTGCTGTTCACAGATATCAGGGCATATATTTTATAATAAATGTATGCAAACTGTGATCCCATGCCAATTTTAGAAGTTGCCATTACTGAATCTTCATCTGGAGATTTCCGGAAAGGTAGAGTTTTCTTGTACTATTCATATATTTATGGAGCATTGAGAGCAGCAATAGTTGGCTTCCAAGAGGAGTTCTTCCCAAAAATGACATTTTACAAATTTGACTTTCATACTTGGAATGGCTATGCAATCTTGCCACTGATTACTGGGACACTGTTCCAGGTTTCTGAGGATATTTGCTTAAATAAAGAGTTCCAAATAGATTTGAAGTTATCTAAAATATTGTTGATAAACGTTCTTCAAAAAATTACCAGGGGAGATGATGGTGCTCTTTTAGGAGTAGTGGCAAAGACAGTCACCTGGGGGCTTGCTATGTTAGTAAGAACTTTGAGCCCAAGTGTCTTCATCCCACCTCAGATGTAATTGTGAAGAAGACACTGAAAGCACATCAGAAACTAGAAACCACTAGATAAATGTTAGTTGCTATTATACCTGTAAAATAGAGGTCACAATAGTACATCTGTCTTAAAAAGTTGGTTGGAGAATCAAATGAGATAATGTGGAAAGAGATTTTGAGGACAAGAGGCTTTTCTATTCTCTAATAAAACTAATACTAAAATGTCCTCTTCAAGGACATCAATATCTTTTTCTGATGACTAAAATTAGCACAGATCTTCCTACAGAGTTCCATGGCAGTGGCACAAATTGAATAACTCTTGCCATTACATGCTCATTGATTGAGTGCTACACTATCAGCTGCTTCTTCAACATCAATTCTCTGTTATTCATGGGTACAGTATTTAAAAATGCCATCAAAATTATAAAACCCATATGCCAAATAAGTTACCTGTTTCTTCAGCATCCATTTGTGCTCTTTAAAGAGCTGGTAACTTCAAAAGCTGCCTCCTTGGCCAGGTGCGGTGGCTCATATCTGCAATCCCAGCACTCTGGGAGGCCAAGGCAGGAGAATCACCTGAGGTCAGGACATCGAGACCAACGTGGCCAATGTAGTAAAACCCTGTCTGTACTAAAAATACAAAAATTAGCTGGTTGCTTGAACCTGGGAGGCAGAGGGTGCAGTGAGCTGAGATCGTGCCATTGCATTCCAGCCTGGGCAACAAGAGCAAAACTGCATTAAAAAAACAAATCAACAAAAAAAAAGGCTGCCTCCTTAGAACATAAATCATTGTAATTGGAACTTTGGAAGTCATAAGGTAACTAAAATGATGAATAAAGCACAGATGGGGAGTTTCAAGTATGAGAGTTTATGTTTCCTCTAACGCCTGTCTTATGAGAAATTGGGAAGTCAAACAATATCTGTAACAAACACATCATATGAAATCCAACTGAGTATTAATTATTCTTTTTAGCAGCTACAAAGTCCTTTCATGAATAGATTTCAATTTGCCCCAAACAGAAAGAACAGACATTGATTGGATTGTATAGTATTTACCTTCATAAATTCCTGAGTCAGACTAATCCTCCAATTTTCAGAAGCGGATATGCTACACTATTTTTGAGTAAAGCATCCATCATCCTCACTGGTTCTGAATATACCAGTGGTTCTTTTGCTCCTCAAGGTCTTTGGAAGGGGCAGTTCAAAAGTTAGAACCAGTTTTGTTTGCCATATTTAGGGGTCATATTTAGAAAAGAAGAAATGGTGTTTCTGACTGCATTTGTGGTTCCCATGTTACCTTATCTCTTACAATGTCCCTTGCTTACCAGACTTGGCAATAGGAGAACTGCCTTTCATACTCTCTTCCTCACACACTCAGTTCTAGGTTAACAATAAAATCTCAGTTTAAGAGGACAGAAATTATAAACATAAATATGGCATAATAGATAATGAGGTCAAGTGTCTGAAAATACTTTTCTGTAATAGAGAGTGGGTACCTCTGCCACCAGTCTCTTCTAGAAACGTCATTCAAGGGACTGAGAACACTTGACCTCTTTGGGTCTGAGGAACAGGACCCAAATTCTCATTTTCAGTGGCTTCCAGGAATCAGCACAATCTCAACTAATTGTATAATGTATATAAATTACTTTTTAATTCAATTTAGATTCTTTGTGCATAAACTACAGAGAAGCAGGCAAATTTTTGATTGGCCATATAATTAGAGTTAGTATTTCTATGTAAAGTTTTTTTTTTTTTTCCTTGAACTTGAACTTACTCTGTTGGATAATATCTGTCTCTTCTCCTTCTTCCCTTTAGGACCCTGTCTGGATTAGCTAGAGGGATATCTCCCAGTTCAAGCAAATGGTACATATCATAATCTACCCATAACACCTAAAATTAGCTGCTCTTACCTTTGAATCCTTGGTCCAGAGTAACCACAAAAATCTTAATTTCCTACAGGTATTTCATTTGTTTGAGCTCCCTAAATTCTATTAACTCTTCCTCTTTCTAAGAGTCCATATATTTCCCAGATTCTTTATTTCCCAGTCCCTTCTTTATCACTTTTCTCTACCGTGCCTCCTCAGGCTCTGTATTCCACATCAAGCCTACCCACTTAACCTGCTTCATCCCATCTAGAGGTTTTTAAAAAATCCATTTAATTGTAAAGTGATTGCATCAACATATAGATTAATCTAGTCAGAGCTAACCAGGCTAAGTATACATTTAAAGATTTGAGTTAATCAAAATACAGGATACCAATAGGCACCACTCAGAAAAAAAGGAAATTTCTTTTCATTTATTTGTGTCTTCTTTAATTTTTTAAATTTTTAATTGTTATGGGTACATAACAGTTTTACGTACTTAGGAGTACATGTGATGTTTGATATAAGCATACAATATATAATAATAAAATCAGGGTAACTGGGATATTCATTACCTCAAACACTTTTCATTTCATTCTGTTGGGCACATTTCAAATCCACTCCTGCAGTTATTTTGAAATCTACAAAAAAATTTCTTTCAGCAATGTTTGATAGTTTTCAGTGTACAAGTCTTTCACATCCTTGGTTAAGTTTATTCATAACTATTTTATTCTTTTGATGCTCTTGTAAATTGAATGTTTTTAAATTTCCATTTTGAATTGCTCATTGTTGGTGTATAAAAACAGAATTGATTTCTGTTATGTTGATTTTGTAGCCTGCAACTTTCCTGAATTTGTTTATCACATCTAATTGTGGAATCTTTAGGATTTCTACTTATAAGATCATGTAATCTGTGAACAGAGATAGTTTTACTGCTTCCTTTATAATTTAGATGCCTTTCATTTCTTTTTCTTGCCCAATTTTTCTGTCTAGGGCTTCTAGTATTATGCTAAATAGAAGTGGCGAGAGTGATCACTCTTGTTTTGTTCCTGGTCCTAGAGGAAAAGTTTTCAGTTTTTTACCATTAAATACGACGTTAGCTGTCGACTTTTTATACATGACCTTTAGTATGTTGAGATAATTTCTTCCCATTCCCAGTCTGCGTGGTGTTTTTATCACAAGAGTTTGAATTTGTCAAATGTTTTTTCTGCATGGAATGAGATGGTCATGTGATTTTTAATATCTTCATTCTATTAGTGTGGTGTGTCAAATTTTCATGTGTTAAATCATCCTTATATCCCAGGGATCAATCTCCCTTGATCGTGGTGTATGATCCTTTTAATGTGCTGTTGAAGTCAGTTTGCTAATATTTTGTTGAGTATTATTTTTTGTACCTATATTCATCAAGAATATTAGTCTGTAGCTTTATTTCCTTTCAGTGTCTTTGGCTTTGCTATCAGGATAATGCTGTCCTTATAAAAAGAGTTTGGTAGTTTTTGTTGCTTCTTTTTGATTTTTTGGGAGAGTTTGAGTATCCAAAGTAATCTATAGACTTAAATGCAATCCCTGTCAAAACCTCAATTGAATTTTCTTTTTTTTAAGAAATAGATAAAACAACCTAAAATTGATATGAAACCACAAAAGGCCATGAATAGCCAAAACAATTTTGAGAAACAAGAGCAAAGTTGGAGGCTTCACACTTTCTGATCTCAAAATGTATTACAAAGCTACAGGAAACAAAACAGTATGATACTGGCATAAAGAGGGATATACAGAAAAATGGAACAGAATAGAAAGCCACACATTTAGTCACCTGACGTTTGACAATGGTGCCAAGACTACACAAGGGGGAAAGAACAGTCTCTTTAACAATTGGTGTTGGGGAAACTGAATGTTTACTGCAAAATGAACCCTTATCTTACACCATACATAACAATCAACTCAAAGGAGATTAAAAACTTAAATGTAAGATCTAAGCTATAAACCCTCTAGAAAAAAACATAGGGGAAAAGCCTTATAACGTTGGTCTTAGTAATGATTTCTTGGATATGACACAAAAAGCACAGGTAACAATAGCAAAAATAGGTAAATGGGATTACATCAAACTAAAAAGTATCTGTGTATCAAAGGAAGCAATCAACAGAATAAAAAGGCAATCAACAGAATGGGGGAAATATTAAGAAATCACACATATACTAATGGGTTAATATCCAAAATATATGAGGAACTTTTAAAACTAAGTAGCAAAAAATTAAATAAATAAATAAATAATTCAATTAGAAAATGGGCCAAGGATTTGAATAGACATTCTTCAAAGAAGACATACAAGTAGTAAGTATGCCAAAAGATGCTGAATGTCACTAATAATTGGGAAAATGCAAGTCATTATCACAATGATATTTTACCTTATACCTGCTGGGGTGGCCATTATTTTAAAAATACAGAAATAACAAGATTTGGTGAGAATATGGAGAAACTGGAACTCTTTTATACTGTTGGTGGGAATATAAAAATGATACAGCTGCTATGAACGACAGTATGGCAGTTCCTCTAAAAAATTAAAAATAGAACTGCCATACGATCCAGAAATCCCACTTCTTGATAATCATTCAAAAGTATTGAAGAGATGATCTTGAATAGATATTTGCAATCTCATTTTCATTGCAGCATTATTCACAATAGCCAAGCCGTGGAAACAATTTAAATGTCCATTGATGGATGAATGGGTAAAGAAAATGTAGTTTATACATACAATGGAATATTATTCAATCTTAAAGAAGGAAATCCTGTAATATATTTCAATATGAATAAACCTTGAAGATACTATGTTAAGTGAAATAAGCCGGTCATAGAAGAATAAATACTGTATGATTCCACTGACATGAAGTATATAAAGCAGCCAAACTCATAGAAACAGAAAGTAGAATATTGGTTGTCGGGAGCTGGAAAGAGGAAGAAGTGGAAGTTACTGTTCAATGGGTATAGTTTCAGTAATGCAAGGTGAAAAATTCTGGAGATCTGCTGTACAACAATGTGCATATCATAAACAGTCCTGCACTGTACACTTAAAATTTTGTTAAGAGAGTAGATCTTGTATTACATGGATTTTCATTTGACTGGAAGAAAAGACCCGAGCCTGGTTGGTGGTGGTAGCAGGGGAAGTTGGGGTAGTAATGTTTGGTTGCCATAATTGTTGTTTTGATTACAGATTTAGGGTATTATGATTTATCAAAAACAAAAATTCTATTTACAGAAAACATTTTTGAACCTTAGCAAAGTTTCACTTCAATTGTTTCCATTCATAAATGACTCTGATAAAGCCGACATACAAAAAGCTACCATGGCTATTGTCTAAATGAAATGTAGAGGTCACTGAGTATTTGTACATCTCCAGGACAAGAGGAACTGCTTAAAATCTCCCTTACTCTAGGGTGAGGGCAAAAGGGGGTGAGTTTCAAATAGATGAATAAATAAGTATCTAGCTCTGTTATCATGACCAACAGCTCCCAGACAGAAACTCAGGGCTCTCTAAGTGGTCAATTGGACTCTTTCTGTGTTGGGAAAATGTGCTAAAAAATAAAATCTTATCTCAACCCAGAAATCCTTTCCATAAAGGTAGTAGAGAAAGAAAAAAAAAAAACAACAACACTATTAAGCATTAAACCAGCATGTGATACTCATCATCAGCAATCTGCATAAGAGATTGCAAAGACAGAAAGAAACCTCACTCTTTTCTGTAGCTAAGCAGATACAACCCAATACATCCACGTTTTCAAGATAAACAATAACTAGTCCTCAAATAAAAAGGCTTGACAACACCATTTGGTCACACATAGTTGATCCCTACTTTATCTGATTAGGTAATTGAGGTGACCATCTGTGTTATCTAATTGGCTTACAATTAGGTAAAACAAACTTCTCATGTTTTTATGACAGTAGGTGGTTTTGCAACTTGGAGCAGGGTGCCTGCCCACTGAAGTTAGACTCCTAGGTTCCCACAGAAACTGAAAGATAGGGGTGGTATCTTTTTAATCTTTACGTTTCAAAGAGATGGATCCCTGGTCCTTGAGAAAGACATTCTCCAGTCATAAAGTTGACAAAAGGCCTATCTCATCTTTAAATAATTTATATACATTTTAAAAAGATGATAAAGTATTTACAATGACAAGTTTTCTAATGTAAATTTCTGAGAAAGAGGAGAGGGAAATCTCTTCTTCTATTTTCAACTGCCAGAATTAAGCCTCTTATTTTTAACGCCTATTTGTCCTTGTGCTCTAACTGACAGCTTGGAGTTCCCAAGGCAACCCAATTGCATGAGGGGTGTGTTTTGGGGACTTGAGGAGCCTCAGGTTTGGGGAGGGCTCATGTGCCTCACAGCAAAGGGTGAGAGCCAGCACCATCTTCTCACTCCAGCCACGGGAGAGCCAAGTTGGGCTCTGGGTTAAGGATTGAAAGGTAAGGACAGGGAGTTTCACAACTTCAGCAGCCCCTACCTCTCTAAGAAGGCATTTTGGAACCTCACGTAATGTCAGGTGCCAAGGCCTAGCTATGCTCAGCTTTTACTTAAATTATAATAGTTATTGGCTTATTGGTGTGGGGGAAAGGGAGGAAAGAGAGATTTTTTAATGGGGGAAACCTGGTTCCTTTCTATCAACTTTGTGATGAACGCGTATTTTAACATGACTTATATTTCAAAAGGACTTGATTTGAATCCTGTGTGAAGCTGTCTTTAGAAGCAGTTTTTTTCCCCCCAAAAGTTAAATTTCTTCTATTAATTTGTTCTCTCTAAGCTCAATTTAATTGAACAGCTGAGTCCCAGTCACTAGGTTTTAAAATCACTTGTTAGACCAGAATCCATTATTTTGTTCAGTCAGTTTGTGAGAGTAAACCTAGCTGTCATTTGAAATGAGGGCATGTAACACCCTTGCAGCAGTCCTAACTTTCTCGTTACCTGACACTACACCACCGGATCGGTTCCTCAGTTAAAGCATTTAACCCAGACCAAGTGATAGTAGCAGGTGTTTGTATCATAAGGCAAGATCAAGTTACACCACCCTCATCTCTACGAACTCTGCTTTATTTTGGCTATTGCCAGTATTAGTTCTTGATTTTCCACAGATGAACTACTGTGTTGGAATTACAATATAAGTTGCAGCGTGCAAAGCCCCAGCTGAACGGAAGCTGCTGTTAGGGGGACAGCCATTATGAAGTTCTACTCTGAAGTGGTTTGAATTTCTTAGTATGAAATAAATATATGTTAGCACAAACATTGCCTTAGATAGTTTGTGCTATCCTGTATCAAGTTCATTCAGCAAAAGCTTCAACCGGTGAGCAGATATTTAGTTACCAACGACTTAAGGACGGTATTAAATTTCTAAATTGTTTCATGTTGGGCATCAGACAATGGAATTATATTCTTTACACTATTTCTGATTGTTACTCACTTTCATTCTTACTCATTTATAAAATGCACTCAAAATTGATTCGTATTTACTCCACTTCCAAATGATAATTCTCCCTCCTCAATACTACTGTGCCTTTTACTTCTTAAGTCATTGACAAGTTTTAGCAAATTATCGCCTTCATTCACAATCCTCCCTAACATTTGATTCCCTCACCTAACAAAAGATAATAATTTCCAAGCAATGAAATGGTAATCTGGTAATTCTCAAACAAGAAATAAAATGAGAAATATGCTTGCTATTATAGTTATTTCTCTATATTTTGTATCTCCACATAGATTTTAAGTTTCCTAAGAAAGAGGCCATGTTTTCCACATGTGTCTCTCACAGTGACTAGCAAAGTGTCTAAAACATTGCTTTGTACAGTTAGATGCTCAACAAATGTCGTATTGCCTGGAAGAAGAAATGCACCAGAAACAGATCCGCTTCATGATAAAGAAGATGTCTCTGAATATCAAGGAAGTTGTGGTGATAATTTTCAAGATATTTAGTTCGTTAAAATGACTGTAATATTCTCATGTGTCCTGTGAGGACAGAATTTATTCAGTTTTTAGATAAGAATTTGATTTTATATTTGTTTGGGGGACTTATTTAAAAGTTCTAAGTGATCTTTGAATTTTAAGGAAGGGTTGAATGATACAGTCAACTGGGTATTATGAGTTAACACAGAGTCAAAGGAAAAATACACTGAATTAAATTAAAATAAGCCTGGAGTAAGTAATTAAAGGCTATTCTTTTTCTTTCCCTTTCCTTCCCAAAAAGCTGACCAATAAACGTGTTTGCTGAATATATTATATCCATAACAGAAAGCATTGACAAGTGGTCTTACAAGCTTATTTCATTCATTAAAAATGAATTCTTTTTAAAAACTGATATCTTTACTGTATCATTAGTATAACAGATGAGCTAGTTTCTGCTTCCACATCCCTCCACTAAAGGAATCATTCTTACTATTCATATGTGACATTTTTCTTAATCAGAGAGTGGAAATGAATCTGCAAGCCTTTCTGGCTCTTGTGAACATAAGAAAATTGGCATAACTGGTTTAAGAAAGATTAAATGAAAAATGATTTTTCTAATGCCTCTTTAAAATCAATCACATTGAACCATAATTTTACTTCCAACATTATTATCCCATTACTCTAATAAATAAAGGATTGATCAATATTTCCGATTCTTCACAATATATTATATGACTTTAATATAGATTTCATCACTGGCAAAACTAAAAAACTGTATGTATTGTTGAATTATTTTTTCTTACTTCTCAGTGTGGAGAAAGCAGGGGCTAGTGTATTGCGTCAAAAAACACCAAATAAGCAGTTCAGAAAACAAGGAAGGTGAAGAGCACTAGTATTTATTAGGTGTTTCTAGCATATTCAACCCATTACCTCATTTAATCTTCTTTCAAAATAAACTGTATTGGCTCTAGTTTAGAATGAGGAAACTGAGCCTCTGTAGTTGTGCCTAAGGCTTACAGCCAGAGAAAAGTGGGAGACCTAAGATTAGAATCTAGATTTCTCCAGCTCCCAAATAGTTATACTAAACTATGACCACACAAAGATGAGTCAGCTGTGAAAAATAAGACATAGAATGGGACTGGAATAATTTAGCATGCAAAAGTGAATGGATGGGGGAAAATTCATATTTTAACTATACCAAGAATAGTTGCACAGAGGGTGAGACACTGATGATCTCCAAGAGAAGCTAGGAGAATGTCAAAATAGAGCATGAGGGATTTGAGTTAGATTTGTGAAAGAAATCTTGCCTATGAGGGCTGTAAGGTGTTGTAGGAGATTATTGAGGGCAGGGGCTGTACTTTTGAAAGTCTCTGTACAGAAGAGATTCTCGCCTATTTGTGAAGATACGGTTAGAGACTTGGGGAAATTACATTAAAAAGGTGTCAAGGGCACTTCTTTGCCCTGAGTTCCAGTTTGTGGTGTCTGATTCTCATCCCTGCCTCAGTTGACTTGTTAGTTGAAATAAAGGAAGAGGACTTGAAATCTGGCACAAAAGTAGAGTCATCGCTGGTGAAAGGTTAACAGACTAACTGAAAAACATATGTGAGAATATAGATTTGGTATGACCAAAACAGCCTTAATGTTCCCCACAGCTTGAACAAACATTAGGCAGGCTTCTTCCTGACTTTAGGCCCCTGACCTCCCTTTTCTTAGAGCATTTGCTTTAGGAAATGTAATTTTAGATTCTTTCCCTGCCTCTCTGAGATGTGTATATTTTTTAAAAAATCCTTTTGCCAGAATTCATTCCTCCTATCTAACCGTACTTCTGTACCCATTGACCAAGTATAGTTAACAATACTGTATAGTATATTTCAAAATAGCTAGAAGATTTTGAATTTTGTCACCACAAAGAAGTAATCATCAATGTTTGATGTGATGGATATGCCAATTGCCCTGATTTAATTATTATACAATGTATACATGTATCAAACCATTATATAGTGTCCCATAAATATGTATAATTATGTGTCAATTAAAAACAAAATAGAACTTTGACAATCCTTTTACCAGTTTTACATCCCAGGACTATCTTTCTTGAGGGTCTCAAAGTCATCCCTTTGGAATATAATCATCAGGAGGATAGCATTCCTATTTCCCAGTTTCTGTGGGAGGGTGGGAGCCAAACTTCAGTGCATGCCTTGCTCCAAGTTGTAAAACTACTTACTGTCATAAGTTCAGAGAAAATTCACTTGTCCTTTAGGTAAAGCCAATGAGCAAACACATCTGACCTGTGATTCCCTCTTCTCAACTCTTAAAAACTCCCCAGGCCTATGTTTCAACAGAGTTGAGCTGAGACTGAGCTCTGGCGTCACTCCCCTATGGCAATAGCCTTGAATAACATCTCCCTGGCTCGTTTAACTTTGTCCAGTGGATCTTTCGCATTGATAGGTATTATAATACATCCTCAGTTACATATGACGAATTTATAAACATTTGAAAGAAGCAGCAATTCAAGACAGAAAGTATAGTAATTTTCAGTTGTGCCAAAAACATAATTAAAAATGGTTTTTTTTACAGGAAGACTTCACAGAGAAATTGTTTCCTTCGTTACCTGTATTTCATTTTTCATTTAGGTTTTAATTAATTAAGTTGATGTGCATCTTAGAAATATTAAAAAATCATTTCTTTTTTTCTTCTTTTTTTTATTATTATACTTTAAGTTCTAGGGTACATGTGCATAACGTGCAGGTTTGTTACATATGTATACTTGTTCCATGTTGGTATGCTGCACCCATCAACTCATCAGCACCCATCAACTCGTCATTTACATCAGGTATAACTCCCAATGCAATCCCTCCTCCCTCCCCCCTCCCCATAATACGCCCCGATGTGTGATGTTCCCCTTCCCCAGTCCAAGTGATCTCATTGTTCAGTTCCCACCTATGAGTGAGAATATGAGGTGTTTGGTTTTCTGTTCTTGCGATAGTTTGCTGAGAATGATGGTTTCCAGCTGCATCCATGTCCCTACAAAGGACACAAACTCATCCTTTTTTATGGCTGCATAGTATTCCATGGTGTATATGTGCCACATTTTCTTAATCCAGTCTGTCACTGATGGACATTTGGGTTGATTCCAAGTCTTTGCTATTGTGAATAGTGCCGCAATGAACATACGTGTGCATGTGTCTTTATAGCAGCATGATTTATAATCCTTTGGGCATATACCCAGTAATGGGATGGCTGGGTCATATGGTACTTCTAGTTCTAGATCCTTGAGGAATCGCCATACTATTTTCCATAATGGTTGAACTAGTTTACAATCCCACCAACAGTGTAAAAGTGTTCCTATTTCTCCACATCCTCTCCAACACCTGTTGTTTCCTGACTTCTTAATGATTGCCATTCTAACTGGTGTGAGATGGTATCTCATTGTGGTTTTGATTTGCATTTCTCTGATGGCCAGTGATGACGAGCATTTTTTCATGTGTCTGTTGGCTGTATGCATGTCTTCTTTTGAGAAATGTCTGTTCATATCCTTTGCCCACTTTTTGATGGGGTTGTTTGTTTTTTTCTTGTAAATTTGTTTGAGTTCTTTGTAGGTTCTGGATATTAGCCCTTTGTCAGATGAGTAGATTACAAAAATTTTCTCCCATTCTGTAGGTTGCCTGTTCACTCTGATGGTAGTTTCTTTTGCTGTGCAGAAGCTCTTTAGTTTAATTAGATCCCATTTGTCAATTTTGGCTTTTGTTGCCCTTGCTTTTGGTGTAGACATGAAGTCCTTGCCCATGCCTATGTCCTGAATGGTACTACCTGACTTCAAACTATACTACAAGGCTACAGTAACCAAAACAGCATGGTACTGGTACCAAAATAGAGATATAGACCAATGGAACAGAACAGAGTTCTCAGAAGTAATACCACACATCTACAGCCATCTGATCTTTGACAAACCTGAGAAAAACAAGAAATGGGGAAAGGATTCCCTATTTAATAAATGGTGCTGGGAAAATTGGCTAGCTATAAGTAGAAAGCTGAAACTGGATCCTTTCCTTACTCCTTATATGAAAATTAATTCAAGATGGATTAGAGACTTAAATGTTAGACCTAATACCATAAAAACCCTAGAAGAAAACCTAGGTATTAAGAAATCATTTCATGCTGGTTTTACACTGAAAAGGAACACAATCCCCTTATGTTTAAAGTGGAGTTTTTGAGAAACGATAATTATTTTGCTTGTTCTCATGCTTTTAAGTTTCTTACGAAGTAGCTTTTAATTTGGGGGCAGAAAACTTATCCTGGTAGTTAAGCTCGTTGATAATACTAAAATTAATTGATCACAAATCTTTCACATAATTTATTAAGGTAGACATGATGTTTTTGAAAAATCTCATTGTTTTACTCTTTAACATGCTTTCTATTGCCTATCAGGTTTTATCTTTAGGCAAGAAATCATAATATATTTAAAAATTTATTTATAGAGGTGTACACATTATTGTAATATTATTAAGCCAAATGTCTCAAGTTAAATGACACTCAGATTATTATTAGGTTCCCTTGGCTTCTTTTCACTTGGGCTTCTAAGAATTACTGCATACTAGTATTACGATAATATTTTGGATCAACCTTGGTTTCCCAAGTAAATATGTGAGATTTGAATTCTAAGAGTTGAGTCAAAACTTATACTAGATCTAGAAGTCAAATATACTTGAGTAACCTTTTGGGCCACAACTGAGTCTTCAGTGAATCTTTGGAACCAAGCATAAGCTTAGCTAGCCCATGTTCCCCACTACCTTGTATTCTATTTCATCAATTACAGCTAAGAAGATTTGCCTCTATCCAATAGAATTTTATGTCTAGAACTAGTTTTGATTTCAGACTCAGCCCCCAGGTTTCTTCTGGTAGGCAACTCTTTTCAGATGATTCCATGTAAGTTCAGACAAACTTAATAACTTTTGGTCACATTTGAGACAATTAACTCAGTCTTAAGTGATTTAAATTGTCATCTCTGAACTTGTGTTTCCTTCCTCTGGGTAAATTCTAAAACCATAAAGATTTTAAGAAGACTAGTCAGGCATCTCGAGGCTGAGGTGGTGTCCAGTTTCAACCACCATGTCATGAAGCCACGCAAGGAGTCCTGTGAAGAGGTCCACATGGCAAGAAACTGAGGCCTCTTGGCAACAGTCATTTGAATGAGCCATCAGGGAAGCAGATCCTCCAGCCAAGACTGCTGATGAGTGCCGCCCAGCTAACATGATGACTACAAAACTTTTAAGGACTACTGAGCCAAAACCACCCAGCTAAGCTGAATTTCTGATTCATAGAAACTGTGAGATAATACATATTTGTTGTTATTTCAAACTGCTAAGTTTAGGGATAATGGTTTTGCAACAATAAATAACTAATGCAGAGTCAAAGATGTGTGTGTGTGCACACGTGCATGTGTGTGTGTGTTTCTTATGGTGGGCTGTCTTCACTATATTGAGGTATTTAGCAGTTAACTACTAGGTTTGCGTAGGGCCTGAGTTTGGGAGAGGAGAATGGGAGTAGAGATAGTCAAAAGGAATATGTTGAAACATATTTTATTATCATATTGTCACAGAAAATAATATCTCTGAAGAGGTGGAGGTAATGTCTTAAATTTAATAGTAATGACACCCTCAAATCTATTTTCCACAATACAACCAGAAAGCTCTTATGAAGATGTAAATCAACTATATAATTCTGCTGCTTAAATTGCTTAAAAAGTCAAAGCCAGTACTCCACAAATGGTTCACAAGACCTCTGTTAACCTGCGCACTGCTTATCTCTTTAGTCATCCTTCACCAACAACGCCAGTCTCCAATCTCTGGTCTTCGGCTTTTTCCTCTGCATGGAATTCCAAACTCTTACCCTTACCTTTTTGGACTCCAAGTTATCTAGCCACGTTTAGGTCTCCTTCAGGACTTTCCTGACACCCCGACACATGGTTAGATGTTTTTCTCTAGACTGCCATAGTATCCTTGCTTACATCTGAAATGTCCTTTATTGATGAATATTAAAATTACCCTCCTAATATCTATCTTTCCCAGTATAGTATAAGAAATTTGAGGGCAAGAATTGTGTCTGTTTTATTTTGTAACTTCAGGGCACATTTGGGAAAATAATTATTATTCAATGAAGACCGAATAAATTGAAGAATAAATAAACACACAAACTTATCCCAAGCCAAACTGGTATAATGCACACAAACTTTCCAAAAAACAAATGATATTTTTTATTTCATTTTTTAGACATATAGCATTACAAATGCTTGTAAACTTTGGGAGTTATTTCATTAGCAGAAAAGTCAAGATTGCATTCTTTGAGCATCACTAAATCTTTTAAAGAAATGTGATATTTTCCTCTGGGGTTATTTTAACTTGATTATTAATGATATCCTTTGTAAAATGCATGAAAGTTTTTGTGATATTACAAATGTCCATTTCATAAGCCTTATCATTAATCAGAGCAGGTAGGTAAGGGCAAAAACTGCATTATAGCAAAGAGAATGGAATTTTCCCTATAAATTCAACGGTTTAGGGTCTTTTCTTCTTAACATAATTCTCACTGAAGCAGTTATGCTCTACTTATATACCATAGTCTCACTGGTTGTCAGAAAACATTATTAATCCTATTCCAAACTTAGACCTACTGTTGTGATTCTGTATCCAGAAGGAAATAAAATATTTCATGCTTTGACATTGTCTTAGTTCAGGCTGCTGTAACAAGAATACCATAGACTGTGTGGCTTAAATATCAAACATGTATTTCTCATGGTTCTGGAGGCTGGAAAGTCCAGAGCAGGGTGCTAGTGTGGCCAGGTTCTAGTGAGGGCTTTCTTCCTGGTTTCCTCAGATGGCAGAGAGAGAGAGTTGGGGGTCTCTTCATCCCCATATAAGGGCACCAATCTCATTATGGGAACTTCACCAGCATGACCACATCCAAAATCAGTTACATCCCAAAGGCCTCACCTCCTAACCCTATCACTTTGGGAATCAGGGTTTCAGTATATGAATTTTGGAAGAACAGAAACTGTGAGTCCCTAGCAGATATTGACCCATATTGGATTGTATACTGCTATAAATGGAAATTTTTTTTCCTGTCATCACAATACATTGGTTCTGGCTCTGCACTGTTGGGTCTTTGGCTTTAAGCCAGGAATCTAATCTCTCTGAACCTCAGTTTTTCATGATAAAATGGGTGTAATAATTTCCATATCACCAGATCACTATGCGACTTAAATAAGATTGTATATCTTTTCTATTATGTAAAATGATATACAACTATAAGATGTTAAAGTATAGTTGTGTACCACAAAAGGACTTTTGGTCAGTGATGGACCATATATGACCACAGTCCCGTAAGATTATAATGGAGCTGAAAAATTCCTATCACCTAGTGATGATGCAGCAGTTGTAAAGTCACAAACACATATTACTCATATGTTTGTGGTGATGCTGGTGTCAACAAACCTACTGCACTGCCAGTAGTATAAAAGTATAGTGCATACATTTATGTACAGTACATAATACTTGATAATGATAATAAATGACTATGCTACTGGTTTATGTATTTATCATACTACACTTTTAATTTTTATTTTAGAGTGTGCTCTTTCTACTTATAGATTAAGAAGTTAACTGTAAAACAGCCCCAGGAAAGTCCTTCAGGAGGTATTCCAGAAGAAAGCATTGCTATTACATGAGGTAACAGCTCCTTGTGTATTACTGCCACTGAAGACCTTCTAGTGGGACCAAATGAGGAAGTGGAAGACAGTGATATTGATGATCCTGAACCGGTGTAGCCCAGGCCAGTACGTGTGTTTGTGTCTTAGTTTTTAACCAAAAAGTTTAAAAAGTAAAGAAACAAAATTAAAAATAGAAACAAGCTTATAGAATAAGTATATAAAGAAATTATTCTCTACAGTTGTATAATATGCTTGTGTTTTAATTTGTGTTATTACAAAGGAGTCAAAAGGTTTTTTAAGAAGTTTATAAAATAAAAAGTTACAGCAAGCTAAGGTTCCTTTATTACTGAAAAAAAATCATTTTATAACTTTAATATAGGCTAAGTATACAGTGTTTATAAAGTTTATAGTAGGGCCGGGTATGGCGGCTTAGGCCTGTAATCCCGGCACTTTGGGAGACTGAGGCGGGTGGATCATGAGGTCAAGAGATCAAGACCATCCTGGCCAACATGGTGAAACCCCATCTCCACTGAAAATATAAAAATTAGCTGGTCGTGGTGGTGCACACCTGTAGTCCCAACTACTTGTGAAGCTGAGGCAGGAGAATCACTTGAACTGGGGAGGCGGAAGTTGCAGTGAGCCGAGATCGCACCACTGCCAAAAAAAAAAAAAAGAAAAAGAAAAAGAAAAAATGAAAAAAATGTTTATAGGCGTGTACAGTAATATCCTAGGTCTTCACATTCACTCACTACTAACTCACTTACCCAGAGAAACTACTTAAAGTCCTGAAATTTCCATTCAAGGAAGTGCCCTGTAGAGATGCACCATATTTTGTCTTTCATATCTTTTTACTATACCTTTACTATGTTCAGATATGCTTAGCTACACAAATACTTACATTGTGTTACAAATGCCTGAAGTATTCAGCACATAACATGCTGTACAGGTTTATACCCTAAGAGCAACAGGCTCTATCACATCACCTATATGTGCACTAGGCTATGCCATCTAGGCTTGTGTTGGTATACTCTGATATTTTTATGACAACAAAATTTCCTAAGGATGCATTTCCCAGAACATATCCCCATTATTAAATGATACCTGAATGTAAATGCAATTTTTGGGTCCAAAGAGTGGCAAAATAACAACAAAAACAATTATAAAAACACAACTAGCATTTGCATTTTATCCAGGTACTTTACACATATTAACTCATCTACAACTAGCATTGAATTTTATCCAGGTACTTTCCACATATTAACTCATGTAATCCTCAATACAATCCAGCGAGGTAGGTATTTTTATTACTTCTTGCTATGGTTTGAATATGTTCCCTCCAAAATTTAGGTGTTGCAATGTAATCGTATTAAGAGGTGGGACTTTTAAGAGATGATTAGACTTAGAAACAACCACCATTCTGACTAGCAGGAGATGATATCTCATTGTGGTTTTGAGTGTCATTTCTCTGATGATTGATCATAATGAGCACTTTTTTTCATATGTTCATTGGCTGCTTGAATGTCTTTTGAGAAGTGTCTGTTGATGTCCTTTGCCCGTTTTTTAATGGGGTTATTATTATTTTTTCTTTGCTTGTTGATTTAAGTTCTTTATAGATTGGACCTTTGTCAAATGCATAGTTTGCAAACATTTCCCCGCATTCTGTAGGTTATCTGTTTTACTCTGTTAGTCATTTCCTGTGCTGTGCAGAAACTCTTTAGTTTCATTCTCCCACTTGTCAATTTTTGTTTTTGTTGCAATTGCTTTTGCGGACTTAACCAAAAATTATTTGCCAAGGCAGATGTCAAGAAGAGTATTCCCTAGGTTTTCTTCTAGGATTTTTATAGTTTGAAGTCTCACATTTAAATACATAATCCATCTTGAGTTAATTTTTGTATATGGTGAAAGGTAAGGATCTAGTTTCATTCTTCTACATATAGCTAGCCAGTTATTCCAGATGTTGGCGAGGCTGTGGAGAAACGTGAACATTTAGATGCTGTTGATGGGAATGAAAATTAGTTCAGCCACTCTGGAAAGCAGTTTGTAGATTTCTCAAAAAACTTAAAACAGAGTTACCATTCGACCCAGCAATCCCATTACTGGGTATATACTCAAAGGGAAATAGATCGTTATACCAGAAAGACACATCATTCATCATTCAGGTTTATCACCACACCATTCACAATAGCAAAGACATAGAATCAACCGAGGTGCCCAAATAATGGTGGACTGGATCAAGAAAATATGGTACATACATACTATGGTATACTGTGCAGCCATAAAAAGGAATGAAACAATGTCCTTTGCAGCAACATGGATGAAGCTGGAGACCATAATCCTAAGTGAGATAACAGGAACAGAAAATCATATATTCTCACTTATAAGTGTGGGCTACACATTGAGTATATAACATGGACATAAACTTGGGAGCAACAGACACTGTGGACTACTAGAGGAGGGAGGGAGGGATGGGGGCATGGGATGAAAAACTACCTATTAAGTACTATACTCACTACTTGGGTACAATATACCTTTGTAACAAACCTGCACATGGACCCCCTGTATCGAAAATAAAAGATAAAATTTGAAAAAGAGAGAGAGAGGTGATAAGGTCATGAAGGTTCCTTCCTGGTGAGTGGGATTAAGGGCCTTATTAGAGAGGCTTTATGCACCATGCAGGGAGCTTGACCTTCTGCTTTCCTCCATATGTGGATGCAACCAGACAGCTGGAACCTTGGTCCTGGACTTCCGAGCCTACAGAATGATGAGAAAATCAATTTCTGTTCTTTACAAATTACTCAGTCTGTGGTATTTGGTTGCAGCAACACAAACAGACTTATAAATTCACTTCTTATAGAAACTGAGGAAAAGAGAGATTAAGAAAATGAGTAATGATTTTGTCTTGATTCTTACCAATCATTTTGATTTTTAGCAAAGGCAGATAATACATTTTAAAGACAGTTTTGCTTCAAATGTATTTAATGTTTGTTAATCAGAACTTTTACTCTCTTGCTTGCAGGCTATACTAACCCAATTCAAACTACATTTCTCAAAGAAAGAAAATTTATTGGTTTAGATGACTGAAAAGTCTATTGTTAGATTTGAACTCTTTCTCTCAACTTCTTCACTTGGCTTTCTCCTGGTTGGCTTCATTCTCAGGCACAGCTTGCCCACTGGGTACTAGAGGCTGGAAGCTAACAGTCCCAATAGCTCCAGAAAATGACCTGAGACCTAACATAGTACACATGTGCCCTCCCTGAACCAACCACCATAGTCAGAGTTACCTGCCAACCTCAAGTTTCTTGTCTTCCCTCTAGTGAGAGATGGGTCAGCGTTACTCAAATTATAGGGAGTGGCTTTGGGTAGGGCAAATCCAAAAAGGAATATATATCCACCATAGCAGTATCTCACTGAACAATGCATCTCACAGAAAATACCAGTCTTTATAAAGAAATTCTTTTTTTTTTTTTGGCTCGGGGGACGGAGTCTCACTCTGTCGCCCAGGCCAGAGTGCAGTGGTGCAATCTCGGCTCACTGCAAGCTCCGCCTCCCGGATGCACTCCATTCTCCTGCCTCAGCCTCCAGAGTAGCTGGGACTACAGGCACCGGCCACTACGCCCTGCTAATTTTGTTGTTGTTGTTGTTGTTGTTGTTGTTGTATTTTTAGAAGAGACAGAGTTTCACTGCGTTAGCCAGGATGGTCTCGATTTCCTGACCTTATGATCCGCCCGCCTCGGCCTCCCAAAGTGCTGGGATTACAGGCGTGAGCCGCCGTGCCCGGCCAAAAAGAAATTCTTTATATTATTAACAGTGGTTTCTTTTTCTAATGAAACAGAAAAATATATACTAATGGTGTAAAACACAGAACACATACTATATAAAATTTATGCTATACCTATTGAAAACAGAATTATAAAAACTGGAGTGAAAACATAAAAAATGAAATTAACAAGGTCCAACTTATCAATCTTTTCTATCATGGATTGTGCTTTTGTGTTGTATTTAAAACTCGTTCCTGAATTCCAAATTCATGTAGATTCGTGTATTCTTTAGAAGTTTTAAAGTTTTTCATTTTACATATAAGCCTTTAATGCACTTTGATTTAATTTTCATGAAAGATGTAAGGTCTCTATCCAGGTTCAGCTTTTTGCATTTAGATATTCAATTGTTCCCCTACCATTTTTTTTTTTTTGTAAAGATTATTTCCTTTCCTTTGCAGCTTAGTCAAAGATCAGTTGACTATATTTGTGCAAGTCAATTTCTGAGCTCTGTATTCTGCTCCATTGATCTGTGTGTCTATTCTTTTGCCAGTACATCATCTTGATTTTTACCTGATTTTTGTTACTTTGTGGTAACACTTGAAATCAGGTGGTGTGAAACCTCCAAGTATGTTCTCTTTAGGTATTGTTTTGTCTATATTGTCTTTTGCCTTTTCATATAAACTTTAACGTTAGTTTGCCACAGCTCCTAAATAGTTACTAGTGTTTTGTTTGGTATTGTATTGACTCTACAGAACAAGTTGGAAAGAGTTGACATTTTAGCAGCAGTGAGTCTTTCAATTCATGAACACAAATATCTCATTTATTTACATATTATTTAATTTTCCTCAGCATTATTTTTTAGTAATTAGGTAAATATTCAGTAAAAAACTAAGGCAGTGTGAGTAAAATATTAATTATACTGAATGACTTAAATATTAGTATTAATTAGAATTAATAGTTCATTAATTGTGACAAATGCATCATTATATTGTAAGATGTATTCAAGTGTTTTCTAAATGATCCCCCAACTGGGGTTCAGACCTGAGGGCCTAAACCAATGCCTGGGTTGATGAAAAGGTATGGAAATCCACATTATCCTCTCACTAAGAGTTTAGAGGCTAATTCTGCTCTTTTGAAAAATACACATGGTCTTCCAATTTCATATGCTCCAAAAATTATTGTGGTGACTGCCTTCACAGTACAGAAAAGCAAGTTTACAAAAGGTTGTATACCACCCATAAAGCAAGTTTTAGGCAATCCTAAAATACAGCTGATACTTATATATATTATGGCTGTTTCTCAGGCTCAGTCTTGAATAAGAGTTTTAAAACTCAAGTTTAATCTAGATCCTGCCATGGCTTACTGTGCTACCTTGGATGACTTACTTAACCAGAGTTACTTTCCTCATCTCTCAAATTGTATAGTAATATTTTTCAAGCCTAAGGTTACTGAAAAGATCAAATCAGAAAATTATGTGTTAATGTGCTTTGCAAGGCATAAACCTCTGTAAACATATAAACAAAGAATACAATTTTTACTTGTTGCTTGAAAAACTCTCCATTTCTCTGAGATAGGAAGAGGACCAATCATTTAAAAATATTTTATTCTCAGAAAAGAAAAGTAGTTTGTATTAGGGAGCTATTTTGTGATACAGTATTTGCACAATTTATTTCATTTCAGTGACATCCCTGTGCCAGGCACTGGGCTAGGCACCAGGAATTCAACGATTAAACTATGTGATCCCTCATTTATCCCTTATGAATACCTTTCTTTTTTAAGAGAGGCAGGGTCTTGGTCTGTCACTTAGACTGTAACATCGGGCTCACTGCATCATTGGACTCCCAGGTTCAACCAATCCCCCTACCTTATCCTCCTGAGTAGCTGGGACCACAGGCATGTGCCACCAGACCTGGCCTTTTTTTTTTTTTTTTTTTCTTTTCTTGTAAAGACAGGGTCTCACCATGTTGCCTAGGCTGGTCTCAAACTCCTGGCCTCAAGTGATTCTTCCACTTTGGCCTCCCAAAGTGCTGAGATTATAGGTGTGAACCACTGTGCCTAGCCTACAAATACCATTTTGAGCAGGCAGCTTAAATTAGTCCAGTTTATTCAAGAAGCAAATGCCAAGAGGGGATTGAATGTGCAAGTTTGTTATTTGGGAGACTGCCTACCTTACCATACCTGATTAAAACATATCCTGAGCACCCTTAAAGCACTTTATTTCCTTCCACACAGGTGTTCTTCCTGGGCCGGGTGCCAGATAATGAAAGACAACTTTTAAACCCTAGATCCCACTGAAATTATTCAAACAAGCCAGTCCTACACCTGCTCACCCCGACTCACTCATTCCTTCCCACAGAAACCACAATAAAGGCTTATGCCCACAGTTTTTTATGCTCCCTCTGTCTCCTACCAGAACCTGGCACACCCCTGTAGGGTCCTGGGCAGTGTGACATGCCTCCTGATTCCAAGAAACTGTAAGTATCATTTCCATCTGTTCTTACCAGGTAAGCACCAGGCTGGGTTGGGAGACAGAGGGAGCAGAGGAAAATATGGACAAAACCTTTTATTGTGGTTTCTGCTGGAAGCAATGGCTGAGGCAGAAACCCTGAAGAAAAGGTATGGGAATCCAAATTGAGCAGGCTGATTTGTTTCAATAATGTCAGTGGGCTCTAGGGTAAAAGGGCTGTCTTTAGCTGTCTGGTGCCTGGTCCTGAGGTGATTAGGGAAAGTGGATAGTGACCCGGAGTGCAAGAGCCAGATGAAGTAGGTGGTTGGGTGTAAGGGCTTTGAATTGGTAGATATGATTCTGAAAAGCATGCTAGTGTAGCAAGTTGTTGTATTATCTCTGGGAATTGGCTAACCCTAGGGCAAGAGGGTGGAATCCCTCCATGCTTAGCGGACTCCAGATACAAAAACATCAGAATCCAGAAAATAAAAAGACATGGTTAATATATAAAGGAGCCAACAGATTGCGACCTGAGTCTGATCCTGAGAGAGAGAAGGTTGTGTGGAAATGTTCTAGAGAACCAAGCAACCTGAAGAAGGTTTGGTGAGGCACCTGGGGAATAGTCAAGCTGAAGTTTGCCAGCAAAGGAATCTCACATCTCCCAGGAACAGGACTGAGAATCCTTGTCACACTCAGTCGCTGGCTGAGGCATGGCCTCAGTGCAAACACAGGCAGTGTTTCAAGGAGCAGCACCAGGACCATGTATACTTCCTGTACCAAAGGGACTGGCAAACACAGTTTCAAGACCTCCACTGAGCATCATCTTTATTTCACAGGAGGCGAAACTGCATTTCAGAAAGTTTGAGAAACATTCCCAGAGTTACAGTGCTAACAAATGGAAGAGATGGAGTTCAGCATCAAAACCTTAGCTCATATCCCATGCAACATGTCACCTAGTAACAGACAAGCTATTTACCAGGCAGGGCACGTGCATCAGTGTTTCAAGTACTTAAAATAAAACCCTTTGGAGGTATGGCCTGTCTGGGTAGCTTCAGCAAACTTCCTTTATCAGTGTGAGTAATCCTTCTGCTGTCAGTTGGAAATGAGTGAATTCATCAAGAAGCTGATGAAAAGAACAAAACGTTGAATGATTATTTTCTTTTCAGACATTTAGAATTTAGGTGTTCAGCAGAGCCCAGATCAATTTAACATAGTAAGCTTAGGAAATGTTTTCCTAAAGGGAAAATAAGCTGTGTTCTTTATCATTTCCACGTGTTTATTCCTTGATATTAGTGGCCACTGACTTAGACACCTACAGTCACTGTGTTACTCACGCATTGTTAGCATTAGGATCAAGTACCCTGTTGGTTGGGGTTAAAGAGGCCAAGGTCATTGACTTAGCCATCTTGCAGTTCACGTTGGCTTTATCCAGTCCTAAGGTCACAGACATTATTATTATTATTATTAGTAGTAGTAGTAGTAGCAGTAGTAAAGTCAGCTATATTGCAAAGGCATATGCACAAGAACACCAGCATCTTTTAACATCCTGTTAGGATGGATTCACTATTCCTTTACTGTCCACTTTTAGGCATAGGCCATAAGCATTGGTCATATACACAGGGTTAAGTCTAGTCCAGAGGATGAATTTCACACATGGCCATTATGTCTACTCGTCTTTGTCATCAGACTCTGGTGTGGTAGGCTTTGTCTACAACTTTGAAAAATGTGAATTACTCTACACGTATACATTACTAATGTTGTTGAATAACTATAATCCTGGTGAGATTAATGTATGTCTAATAATTCAGCAAGTATTAGTTTCTGTGGTAGGCAGCCTCTAAAAAGATCCCCAATGATCTCTGCCTTCTGGTATTCACATCCTTGTATAATCATTTCTGCTAAGCATGGGCTGGATCTGGGGCCTCAATTTAAACTAACAACAATAGGGCAAAGTCCTTACACCTTATACAAAAATTAATTCAAAATGGATTAAAGACTTAAATGTTGGACCTAAAACCATGAAAACCCTAGAAGAAAACCTAGACAATACCATTCAAGACATAGGCATGGGCAAGGACTTCATGACTAAAACACCAAAAGCAACGGCAGCAAATGCCAGAATAGACAAATGGGATCTAATTAAACTAAAGAGCTTCTGTATGGCAAAAGCAACTACCATCAGAGTGAACAGGCAACCTACAGAATGGGAGAAGATTTTTGTAATCTGTCCTTCTGACAAAGGGCTAATATCCAGAATCTACAAAGAACTTAAACAAATTTACAAGAAAAAAGCAAACAACCCCATCAAAAAGTGGGCAAAGGATATGAACAGACACTTCTCAAAAGAAGACATTTATGTAGCCAACAGACACATGAAAAAATGCTCATCATCACTGGTCATCAGAGAAATGCAAATCAAAACCACAGTGAGATACCATCTCACACCAGTTAGAATGGAGATCATTAAAAAGTCAGGAAACAACAGATGCTGGAGAGGATTTGGAGAAATAGAAACTCTTTTACACTGTTGATGGAAGTGTAAATTAGTTTTCAACCATTGTGGAAGACAGTGTGGTCATTCCTCAAGGATCTAGAACTAGAAATACCTTTTGACCCAGTGATCCCATTACTAGGTATATACCCAAAGGATTATAAATGATGCTACTATAAAGACACATGCACATGCATGTTTATTGTGGCACTATTCACAATAGCAAAGACTTAGAACCAACCCAAATGTCCATCAATGATACACTGTATTAAGAAAATGTGGCACATATACACCATGGAATACTATGCAGCCATAAAAAAGGATGAGTTCATGTCCTTTGCAGGGACATGGATAAAGCTGGAAAACATCATTATCAGCAAACAATCACAAGGACAGAAAACCAAACACCACATGTTCTCACTCGTAAGTGGGAATTGAACAATGAGAACACTTGGACACAGGGCGGGGAACATCACACACTAGGGCCTGGCGGGGAACATCACACACTGGGGCCTGTCTGGGGTTGGGGGGCTAGGGGAGGGATAGCATTAATATAAATGACGAGTTGATGGGTGCAGCAAACCAACATGGCACATGTATGCCCATGTAATATACCTGCATGTTGTGCACGGGTACCCTAGAACTTAAAGTATAATTATAAATTTTTTTTTTTTTTAAAGAATAGGGCAAAGTGATGAGATGTGACTTCAGACATTAGTTTACAAAAAGACTATAGCTTCCATCTTGCCCACCATTTGTCATCCTCTCCTGCTTGGAGACCTTGATCTGGAAGAAGCAAGCTGTCCCGGTTGGGGGAAGCCCACGTAGGAAGAAAATGAAGTTTCCATCTAATAGCCAGTAACGATACGAGTCCTGTCAGTAGCCATGTGAGTGAACCTGGAAATGGATGGATCCTCTGAGGCCTGCCAACAGCCCTGTGATTGAACTCAGAAGCAGATCCATTCTGGGTCAAGCCTTGAGATGACTGAAGCCCTGGCTGACACTTAGATTGCCACCTTGTGAGAGACTCTGAGCCAGAAAATCTCATTAGCCATATCCAAATTCCTAACCCACAGAAACTATGACATCATAAATGTTGACTTTGGAGGAATTTGTTATGCAGCAGCAGATACCTAATACACCTAGGAAAGCACATTAAAAATTTGGGATGTGAAGATTTGCTGCAGATTCATAAGGGACTCACTTGAATTTCCAATGCTACTTCCCTCCCTCAGTGCCTCCAAAAGGACTTGCAACAGCAGAAGAAGTGGGAGGAGGTATTATTCCTCCCTTTAATTTTAAAAGTATCCATTAGGTATTCTCTGAACATTTCATATTAAACAATTTCCATTATTATTATCTACTGCTTATCTCAGAATAATTAGAAAGAGCTGAATTTTGTAATATACTTATGCTCCTATTCAAATCAGAAGAAACCCACAAACCTCTACTTTAGAATCACCAGTGAAAGTATAAGAACATTTTGGAGTTTCAGTTGCCACTGGTGTGTTCACTAAGTGTTTTTCACAGGCATACATTTACTTGTTCTATCCCAAAGTATGACATAGCATAGTGCTTTACAAATTCCAAACATAGCACCTTATAAAATGCCATTTGGGGACTATTAGCTCAAAATTCATTGATTTGAGCACAAATCAATTTGCAGATTTTATGACCTGTACCACATCTTTTAGGCTCAGCAAAAATAGTTTCCACATTGTTATGAAAGCCTAGGAAAATTGTGAACAGTTTTCCTTCAGCAAAGAGGTGCTACAATATAACAAAACCACCATGGAGTCAAATAGATATAAATTTGAAGCCTGACTCTTGCATTTTATGAGCTGTGTGACACTGGGCAAGTCACTTCCCTTCTCTGAGTGGTTCTCCTTGTCTGTAAAGCAGTGATAATTAATCTGGCATTGTCAAGAAAATGGAATGAGACATTCTTTGTGAAGCAATGTGCTATGCACATTGCAAGTTGACAAGAAACAGAAGCTACTGTAATTGCTCAAAAACCCTTTCACGTTACGAAAACTCTTCTGAAAAGCTTTCAAACATCATAGCAGATCAATCATCCCTGAATTTACACTGATCTCCCATTTTTACCTCTGCTTATCTGCCATTTTTTGTTCACAATTTTAGCTCCTTCTTTATGTTCTACTTCTTGCCAAACACAAAGTGAAGGGAATATAAATTGCCCAGGCTTAAAATCTCCACACTGGTCCATCTTTTCCTGGGGAAAGCTATGGAAGACAGAGGAGAAATATATTAATAGGATAATCCCTACACACAGTTTTAGAGTAAGATTTATGTAGCATTATAATTTATGAGACATTTACTAATGCACATATAAGTGTGATCATTTGGATTTCAACCTCATATCACTAATTAACGCGAGTGATGTGTTATATGTTCCCCATTCATTTTATTAATGAGAAAGACAGAAATTTTTAAAGGCTAAATCATATTTGATGTAATTATGACATACATAATATTTTAAAATAATTTTGAGAGTGAAATGTACAATTGGAATGCGTCATTTGAGACATATTTTAAAAGCCATAACCAGGTAATAATGTTAACATGGTAAGTTTCAGCCAAGGTTTTTTAAAGTATTTCCTTATCACAGAGATAGGTCAGACAAAAATATGAGTCTCCAGTGGCCCCCTCTCATCAAAATCTAAATTAGCCTTCACTGTCATTCTCTGCAATTATTACCTGTTTATCTTCACAGCTCAGAGTTACAGGTTTACTTGGTGATTTATATTTTTAATGCTCCTACTAAGCTGTTAGCTTTAGGAGGACAGGGATTGGAAAGATTTATTCACCATGCAATACTCAGCCCAGCCCTTAGCACGAGGCTCAACAATTATGGAGTTAATGTATGCATTCATGGGCTAGTTTTAGCTGATTACTTTTGTGCATGTTTATGTTGCGGGAAGTCAGGGACCCCGAATGGACAGACCAGCTGGAGCCGAGGCAGAAGAACATAAATTATGAAGATTTCATGGACATTTATCAGTTCTCCAAATTAATACTTTTGTAATTTCTTACACCTGTCTTTACTGCAATCTAGGAACACAAATTGTGAAGATTTCATGGATATTTATCACTTCCTCAATCAATACTCTTATAATTTCTTATGCCTGTCTTTACTTTAATCTCTTAATCCTGTTATCTTTGTCAGCTGAGAATGTACATCACCTCAGGACCACTATTGTACAAATTGATTGTAAAGTATGTGTGTTTGAACAATATGAAATCAGTGCACTCTGAAAAAGAACAGAATAACAGTGATTTTCAGGGAACAAGGGAAGGAAACTATAAGATCTGACTGCTTGCCGGGTTGGGCAGAATGGAACCATATTTTTCTTCTTGCAGAGAGCCTATAAACAGACATGCGAGTAAGAGAAATATTACTGAATTCTTTTCCCAGCAAGGAATATTAATAACTGAGACCCAGGGGCAAGGAATGCATTCCTCGGGGGAGGTCTGTAGATGGCCGCTCTGGCAGTGTCTGTCTTATGCGGTTGAGATAAGGACTGAAATACACTCTGGTCTTCTGCAGTACCCTTAGGCTTACTAGGATTGGGAAATTCCAGCCTGGTAAATTCTAGTCAGACTGGTTGTCTGCTCTTGAACCCTGTTTCCTCTTAAGATGTTTATCAAGACAATGCATGCACAACGGGACATAGACCCTCATCAGTAATTCTAATTTTGCCTTCACCTTGTGATCTTTATGGCCCTTTGAAGCATGTGATCCTTGTGACCTACTCCCTGTTCATACACCCCCTCCCCTTTTAAATTCCTAGTAAAAACTTGCTGGTTTTGTGGCTTAGGGTCACCATCACGGTCCTACCAATATGTGATGACACTCCCAGAGGCTCAGCTGTAAAATTCCTCTCTTTGTACTCTTTCTCTTTATTTCTCAGACCGGCCGACACTTAGAGAAAATAGAAAGAACATACCTTGAAATGTTGGGGACTGGTTCCCCCGATATGTTTGGAACACTGATGAGCATTTAGAAACATTTACTGACCATAGGTTCTGATAACTATGTATAACTGTGTATGAGTGAAAAACAGTACATATAACTGTGTATATACAACTATTGCTATAACTCTCTCTCTCTTTCTCTGTCTCTCTCTCTCTCTATATATATATATACACATACATATATGGAGAGGAATTATATCTTGATCCAAAATTTGAAAAACTTGCATCTTAAGATTGCAGACTTTAAAAGGTAAATAATTAAGAATTCCAGACTCAACCTTGAAGAATGATGGCAATTAGAGGTCTTCTTAAAGTCTTAGTACCAATAAAGTGAACGATTTTGAGACTTCTCATTCTACCATACAGTCAATCTCTAGATACCACACAAGATGATTCTGATTGTTATAACTAGATGGAGACTTTGTCTTGTTTGTTGCTGTATTCCCAAGACATACAACAGGACTAAGCATATAGGAGGCACTCACTAAACAACCATTGACTATACTGCCCAGTCAGTATAGATGATTTTCTAACCCAAGCAAATTAATAGGCTCTTCCTGTGTTGTCTTAAGTTAACAAGTACAATTTTGTGTTGCCTAACGATGAGAAATGGGTCATTGGGTGATTTCATTGCTGTACAAACATCATAGAGTATACTTACACAAACCTATATGGTAGAGCCTGCTATACACCCAGGCAATATGGTGTAGCCTTTTGCTCCTAGACTACAGACCTTTATAGCATGTTACTGTGCTGAACACTACAGGCAAATGTAACACAATGGTAAGCATGATGTAGCTACACATATCTGAACATAGAAAAGGTACAGTAAAAAGATGGTGTAAAAGATTTTAAAAGGTGGTACACCTGTGTAGTGCACTTACCATGAATGAAACTTATGGGACTGTAAGCTTCCCAGATGAGTAAGTAGTGAGTGGTAGGGCCCAGGGCATTACTGTATACTACCAAAGACTTTATAAACACTGTACACTTAGGCTACCCTAAATTTATAAAACAATATTTTTCAATATTAAATTAACCTTAGCTTACTGAAACTTTTTACTTTATAAACTTTTTAATTTTTAAAAAGCTTTTTGACTTTTTGTTTTTTAGATGGGGTCTCGCTCTGTCACCAGACTGGAGTGCGGTGGTGCAATCTCTGCTCACTGCAACCTCCGCCTCCTGGGTTAAAGCGATTATCCTGCCTCAGCCTCCCAAGTAGCTGGGACTACAGGCATGCGCCACCATGCCCAGCTAATTTTTGTATTTTTAGTAGAAACGGGGTTCCACCATGTTGGCCAGAATGGTCTCGATCTCTTGACATCATGATCTGCCCACCTTGACCTCCCAAAGTGCTGGGATTACAGGTGTGAGCCACCACACCCAGCCAACTTTTTGACTTTTATGTAATAACACTTAGCTTAAAACACAAACGCGTTGTACAATTGTACAAAAATATTTTATTTCTTATATCATTATTCTGTAAGCATTTTCCTATTTTTTAAACGTTTCAAACTTTTTAATTCAAAACTAAGACACAAACACACGCATCAGCCTAGACTTACACAGTGTCAGGATCATCAGTATCACTGTCTTTCACCTCCACATCTGGTCCCACTGGAAGGTCTTCAGGGGCAATAATATGCATGGAGCTGTCATTTCCTATGATAAGAATGCCCTCTTCTAGAATACGTCCTAAAGAACCTGCCTGAAGCAGTTTTAGTTATTTGTTTAAAACGTAGAAGGAGTGCACTACATAATAACAATAAAAAGTAGACTATAGTAAATACATCACCAGTAACAGTTATGTATTATTATCAAGTACTATGTACTGTATATAATTGTACGTGCTATACTTTTATATGACTGGAAGCCAGTAGGCTTGTTAACTCCAGAATCACCACAAATACATGAATAATGTGTCACACTACATGATACCACCAGGTGAGAGGAATTTTTCAGCTCCATCATAATCTTATGGGACCACTCGTGTATGGGTGGGTGTCATTGACCGAAGTGTCGTTATGCTGTGCATCAACATTATTTTGATGATGTGTTTTGATAGCAGTAAAGTGACCTCTGGATTCAAAAGTAACATATGCCAATAAATAATCTCAGAGAAGATATGTTTAGAACACCTTATTATTAGTTTTCTAGATGTTTGGCAGAAATACATATGCATCAATAACTTCTAGTTATTCAGTTTGGAAACAACAGAAAGACGTTTCTTCATTATGACAGGTTTTAAATGCCAATAAAAAGAGAAGATATTTAAAGAGAGTGCTCATTGGGTACAGAGACTAGCTCACAGGATAATATCAGTTTAAAAAGTACAAATGGTTTTAGACGATGTGTTTGCTTTAGAAAAGAGAAAGGTCAGTCATGTGCTTTAATTCACCTTGAAGTGACAGATAATTTTGATAAGGCCGTTTTGAAGCATCCAAGTCAAAGTAGTCCTACCAAAATGTAAGAATTTTATTACCAAATCGTATTTACAACACACGTCTCAAGTTTATGCTCCTTTTATACTACACGCCCTTTCCACCCTCCACTTCCCAAATAAGGAAGACTTTCCCTTTTTACCTTACTGTACCTTACTGTTTGTGTTGTTGGAATTTTTAATAAGTATATGTTGATTTTACAATCAGATATTTTTATGTAAACCTGTTTTTAAGTCTTTAAGAGCTAACATTTATTAGGGTTTTTCACTTGTTTCCCATGAATGTCAAATAATTTAATGACATTAGGCTTTTTTGTTGTTGTTGGTAGCTATTATAAATGGGATTTTTAAATATTGTCTTTTTTGGATAGTTTATTGTTAGTGTGCGGAAACACTGCTGATGCTTGTGTGTTCATTTTGTATCTTGCAGTTTACTGCATTTGTTTATTAGTGTTAACAGTGGTGTGTGTGCCTGTGTGTGTGTGTGTTGTGTCATCTTTAGAGTTTACCATATATAAAATCATCTTGTTGTCTGCAAACAGGGACAATTTAACTTCTTCCTTTACAATTTGGATGCCTTTATATTTTTCTCTTGCTGAATTGCTCTGGCCAGGACTTCCATGACTTTGTTAAATACAATGCTTCTCTTCTTGATAACTGAGACACCATTAGTCCTTAAAAATTAATTACATCAATGAGGCCTAAATATATTTATGTTAAAAATGAACAAAAGAATTCTGCGATAGTCACAACTCATGATTGACTTATTCACCACTTTCAGTTGCATCATTATCCAGAGGTAATGATGCTTATAGTGTGGTGGGTATCTTTTGGTATTTTGGATTTCCTTTTATATAAACTTTATGCTGTTACATTTGTAATATGAAATAGGTATATAAATTTTATGCTATTACATACATATTACAAATGTTTCTGCATTTCCATTTTTAAATTTCAGTGCCCTTTGCTAATTTTCCACGTTAATACTTATAGATGAAATACTAGAAATGTAATTGAGGATTTCCTCTGCAATTTGTACTAAGGAAAACATCATATTTTTGCCCAAATAGTCTTTCTTACCCTATCAATTTCTAAGACACAACTAATCAGATAACATTATTAAAATCAGGAAGCCTACAAAAGGCCCTGAAGGTAGTTCTGCTGTATAAATGTTAAGTATGTCAAGCTGGAAATTCATCACTGCAATGCTTTTAGTTATCCAGCATTTCATACTGGAAAGCCACCTTCTTTTCTACAATTCCATGGCATATTTAGAAATGTTTATAGAAAATGTATGCCTCCAAAACAGCAAAAAACACTTTGAATTCTAACTTTAGAATTCATCATTTTTTATGCATTCATTTGCACCTTTATTTAATATTACCGAGCTAAAGCAATGTACAAGGCACTCTGCTGGGAGCTAAGAAAGGGAAGATCAATACCTAATACCAAGAACAAAGGAGCTTGTACTTTACTGCATGAACCACGTAAATAACAAATTCAGTGCAGTGTTATAAATGCTGTGACACAGGTATAAACAGTGCTGTGGGTGCGCTGAGGATAGACGATTGTTTCAGACAATCAATTAACCAATATTTATTGACCAACAATATATGAGCTAAGCACTGTGCTAGGTGCTGTCATTACACAGAACTTTTCTTTCTTTTGTAAAAATAAAGTATTTATTTAAATGTCTTGTAATGTGATTGCTTTTCTGAATATGTTGGCAAAATACAGTTCAGTGATTAAGAGCAGAGATGCTGGTACTAAGCTGCTTGGGTTCAAATCCTTGCTCTGCCCTTTTCTAACTGAGGGATCTTGAATGTAACATCACAGCTTCATCACTTACAAGATATGGATATTAATGATGTCTGATCCATAAAATTGTGGTAAGATTAATACATGTGAAGCACTTAGTACACTATCTGATATTGATTAATTACACTAAATGTATTAATTTCTATTATGTCATTTTTCGTGTCAATTTAAACGAACTCATTAGGCATTTTCTCGTTATCTTCAGTTTCAGATGCTCAACCTTTTCTCCTAGGTTAAATTTTCACGGACTGCCATAAAGATTGTCAAATGTATGCACTCATTAGTGACTTAGAGAAAGACAGATTTAATCTAGATATCCCCATCATGAGGGCAAATAGTCACTCTAAAAATAGGATCAAACCAGTTATATATTAATAAACATTGACTTTGTTTCTGGGATGTACTATCAAATATAATATTTCTTTCAGAAAGAAAATAAATGAAGATAATTCAAAATAAAATATGTCATGCACATGTGTGCACGTGCACCTGTGCACAAGCGCATGCACACACACACACAGAGACACACTTTTTAAATTTTTATTTGGGGTTTGAGGGTACATGTGAAGGTTTGTTATATAGGTGAACTTGTGTCATGTGGGCTTGTCATACATATTATTTCATCAACCAGGTATTAAGCCTGAGCCCTATTAGTTATTTTTTTCTGCTTCTCTCCCTCCTCCCACCCTCTACCCTCAAGTAGACCTTAGTGTTTGTTGTTCCCTTCTTTGTGTTCATGAGTTTCATAATTTAGCTCCTACTGATAAGTGAGAACATGTGGTATTTAGTTTCCTGTTCCTACGTTAGTTTGCTAAGGATAATAGCCTCCAGCTCCATCTATGTTCCTACAAAAGACATATTCTCATTCTTTTTTATGGCTGCATAGTATTCCATGGTGGGTATGTACCACATTTTCTTTATCAAATCTATCATTGACAGACATTTAGGTTGATTCCATGTCTTTGCTATCACACACACTTCTGACCCAAATCTTGTTTGAGTAGTTCTTCAAGAAACTTCATGGTACAAACATTATAAATACAATATTTAAAAAGATCTAGCACTTTAATCTCTCTCAGCTTGTGCAATGCTGCTCCTTGGCAAAATTGACTATAGGCCTTCTCCAACATGGGACAGTCGCCAGATTCAGCAAATGAAAACACAAGGCACTCAGTTAAATTTTAATTTCAGAGAGATAATGAGTACTTTTTTAGCTTAAGCATATTCCATGTAATATTTGGAATGTACTTATATGGAAAAACTTACATGGTATTTACCTGAAATTCAAATTTCATGAGGCATCATATATTTCATTTGGTAATCTTAGAGGAGATGCATCAAATCTGTTTCTAGGAATGCTTTCTCATGCGGTTAGATTTCTTGACCTTACTTCCCTCCCACCATTCCTGTTCCAGCTCTTTAGAAATATTTCTTAAAAGCCTTCATAAATAATCATATTTTTAACATTTAAATTTACTGAAGCAAATGGTATAGCCATCCCCACAATCAAATACTATCATGTCTATCATTTTCTTCTGTCCCTTCACTTTATTTTCTCCTCAATTCACCTCCATTTTATTTTGTTTTCCATTTTGATTCCTTTTGGCCTATGTCAGTCTTTGTTTTTTTTTTTTTTAACAGAGTCTCACTGTGTCGCCCAGGCTGGAGTGCAGTGACACAATCTCAGCTCACTGCAACCTCTGTCTCCGAGGTTCAAGTGATTCTTCTGCCTCAGCCTCCCGAGTAGCTGGGATTACAGGCATGTGCCACCAAGCCCAGCTAATTTTTGTATTTTTAGTAGAGATGGAGTTTCTCCATGTTGGCCAGGATGGTCTTAAAATCCTGACCTCGTGATCTGCCCGCCTTGGCCTCCCCAAATGCTGGAATTATATGTCTTTCTTTTAACAATCACTTGTCTTCCTTGGACAGCATTTCTTCTCATTTGTTAAGATGAGGTGTTGGAAGAAAAGGATGGAAACAAATATTTTAAAAATGTTATTGAGCCTAGATATAATGTGTCCCTTTATTTCACTCATTCTTTGCTCTTGTCCTCATCTCCATTAATTATTTGTTCTTCGATTGTCCCTGACTGATTCAATATGAATACTGACCAATCCAAATGTCTTCTTTTTTTTCCCATGGAATCTGAGCATTATAATGGGAACTGCAGATTGATGCCACTATAAATTGATAGTTTACAACCAAAAGTGTGTATTCAGCTCTGCCAGGAAATATCCTGTTGTTTTATTATTATTTTTTCACTGGCTGTCTTCTCATTGTCCAGATTGGCTGTTTCAATTTTTTAATTCATTTCAAAACTTTCTAATTCCAGGCTTCACCCTTCGCTCCTAGCAAATAACTTATTCTTCAATTTTGCACAGAAAATAGAAAATAGAAACCATCACACAGGATTTTCTTCAGGTTCCTTAAATCACATACACAGTTTACCTGAACTCATTCTTCCCTGATGCTTGTGTTCACGATGGAAGACCTGCCGTTTCCCATGTCTAAGGTTGAGGATTCTAAACCTGCCTGTTTCCTGTGTTTTACACTCTTTTATTTGTATTGCTAACATTTTTCTCCTTGATATTTCAATTGTTTAAGAAAATTTAAACATCTGATAGTCTTTTTTTTTTTTTTATGTTAAGGAAGTGAATAAGACCCTTAAGTTAACCCTACAAATCAGTTTAACCAGAGAGCTACTTCTTTCTTTCGCTTCAAACTCAAGCATTTTGAAAGAAAAGAGGTATCTAGAACTGCCATTAAATGAGGTAAAGTCCTCATTTAACCATTTACCATTCGGGGCATTAAAATTTGCTTTTTATCTTTCAAATCGAACTGTTTTCACAAAGATTCTCATTGCCATACTTATAGTCTTATCTAATAAAAAATCTTTTAGTCTCTATTTTACTTGATCTTTCTTTAGCATGTGATGGCCTAGATCACCTTCGGAAATGATTTTCTCTTGAATTCTGTGATGCCACACCTTCCATCTTGTTCTTCTTCCTCCTTCCATTATGCCTGTGACTCCCAAATCTGCAGCCCTAAACCAATTTCTTATGGCTGTCGCAACAAATTACCATACACTGGGAGGTTTGAAACAACAGAAATTTATTGTCTCACAGTTCTGGAGACTAGAAAACTGAAATTAATGGGGTCATCGGAACCACACTCCCTCCAGAAACCCTATGGAAGCATCCATTCCTGATCTCTTCCGGCTTCTGGGGGCTGTTGGCATTTCTTGGTATGATGGTCAGTTTTCTGTGTCAAGTTGGTGAGGTCATAGTAACCAGTGATTTAACCAAACACTTAACTGAGGTGTTGCTGTGAAGGTGTATTGTAGATATGATTAATATTTACAATTAATTGACCTTAAGTATAGAGGATTATTAGACTAGCTAGTATAACAGTATTATTTTCAATTAGAAAAAATATATTGTTAATATCAATGGAGCTTGTGAAGAAAGATTCTAAATTCCTAGGTGAGCCTAGTTTTCCTGGGGCTTACCCGTACCTCTCAGCTCTGGCCTCCCCTGTGTCCTGAGGCCTATTCTCCAGCCTGGCTCATCAACATGCTCTCCAACTGTAGAGGGCCAGTGCCAGCAAGATGTGAACACTGGCAACTACAAAATACTGCTTAGAGAAATCACAAAATACTGGCAACTACAAAATACTGCTTAGAGAAATCACAGAAGGGCCAAGTAGATGAAAATACATACATGTTTGTAACTGACACACATACTCTTGCAACCTCAATAAAAATTCGACCAGGGTTTTTTTCTGTGTAAACTAACAAGTTCATTTTGAGATTTCCATGAAATAGTCACAGATATAAAAGAAACTGTACAATCTTGAAGGAGCAAAAAAAGTTGGGGACTATCAGTAAAGATGCAGCTAATAAGACAGTATAGTATAGGAACAAGGATGGATAAATAGATAAATGGAACAGTATAGAAAATCCAGTTGCAGCCTCATACTTATCTGGTCATTTGATCTAAAACAAAAACATCAATATATTCAGTGGGGAAAAGGGTTGTCTTTTGAAAAAGTAATGCTAGGCCAACTGGATATCTATATGGGGAGAATGTGAACTTTGATCTCTACTTCATATATCACACTTAAAAATTAGTTTTGAGAGAAAGCAGATACCTAAAAGGAAAAGTTTCTGTCCATCAAAAACTACCATAAAGAAAAGGAAACATTATGTCGCAGAATAGAAGAAAATACTTGCACACATATATCTAAAACACTTCAGAGTATATAAAGAACCCTTCGAATCAATAAGCAAAAGACAAGCAATACAAATTTTAAAATTATAAATGAGTTAAACAGGCATTTAGCCCAGGAGGTTATCTAATAATCAGTAAGTATATGAATAGGTAAGAAACATCATTATTCATCATGGAAAAGCAAATTAAAGTAACAAGTGGTAATATTTTCCCTGACACCAAATGGTTAAAATTTATGAAGATTGACTATATCAACTGCTGGTGAAGATGAGCAACTAGAACTCTCATATTTTGCTTTTGGGGAATATGTAATGATATAAGTCCATTAGAAAATTAGCTTTTTTTGCTAAATCTAAACATAAACCTGTTCTATGACCCAGCAATTCAACTCTGGGGCATACACTCAGAAGAAATGAATGCATACGTTTACACTCTCTCATACAAACACTAAAGATAAAAATGTTTCTAGTAACTTTATTTATAGTAGCTGAAAATTAGAAACTACTCTAACACCCATGAATAGAATGAAAAAATAAATTGTGATATGTTCATATAATGAATTCTACCTAGCAGTTAAAAAAATGAACTAATGGTACATGCAATGATATGGTTGAATCTCAGAGACGTTATGCTGCATGAAAGAAGTCAATTATAAGAGAGCAGGTGTTGTATAATTCGATTTATCAACTTTAAGAATAGGCAAAACAAATCAATAATGGTAACAGTCAGAATATCCTTTATTTTCTGAGATGGGGTAAACTGGGCAGAGGACACACAGAAACTTGTGTTTTGTATCTTGATCTAAGTGATGGTTGCATGGGGACATAGTTACATAAAAACTTATTAAGGTTTTAATTTAAGCATATATACTTTTGATCTATGTTACGCCTCAGTTAAAATGTAAATAACAACTATAAAAAATACTCAGGTTACAATTAAGTGAAGTCAAATTCAAGATTCTAAACTGTCTTATAATATGATTCCTTATATTTAGGGAAAAGTGCTAGAAAATTAAAATAAAAGTGGTTACTTCTTGAACAAAACTGTTTTTGTCTAATGTGTGTATTTGTGAAGAAATAATACATTTTTTATTATTATACTTTAAGTTCTGGGATACATGTGCAGAATGTGCAGGTTTGTTACATAGGTATACACTAGCCATGGTGGTTTGCTGCACCCATCAACCCGTCATCTCCATTAGGTATTTCTCCTAATGCTATCACTCCCCTAGCCCCTCACCCCCTGACAGGCCCCAGTGTGTGATGTTCCCCTTCCTGTGTCCATGTGTTCTCATTATTCAACTCCCACTTATGAATGAGGACATGTGGTGTTTGATTTTCTGTTCCTGTGCTAGTTTGCTGACAATGATGATTTCCAGCTACACCCATGTCCCTGCAAAGGACATAAACTCATCCTTTTTAATGGCTGCATAGTATTCCATGGTGTATATATGCCACATTTTCTTTATCCAGTCTACCATTGATGGGCATTTGGGTTGGTTCCAAGTCTTTGCTATTGTGAACAGTGCTGCAATAAACATACGTGTGCATGTCTTTATAGTAGAATGATTTATATTCCTTTGAGTACATACCCAGTTATGAGACTGCTGGGTCAAATGGTATTTCTGGTTCCAGATCCTTGAGGAATCACCACACTGTCTTCCACAATAGTTGAACTAATTTACATTCCCACCAACAGTATAAAAGTTAGTCCTATTTCTCCACATCCTCTCTAGCACCTGTTGTTTCCTGACTCTTTAATGATCGCCACTCTAACCTGCAGACTAACCATTAAGAAGCATGATTTGCTGGTGGGAATTTCAGGCAAGATGCTTCTTGGTCTTTGTTTTGTTTGGGAAGCTGGTGGAAGAGCGACCTGTGTGCCCACGAATGAGTATTATAAGCAATCGGCTATTTGACAGGGCTTTAATATAGCCATCAAGAAGCATACCCACCTAAAATGGCCAATAGACAATTGGAAATCGTTTGGTTGCATCATATACTCACCTCAGGAAAAGATAACTATGTCTTACTTTAATGGGGGACCAAGTAGGATTCATATGTTTTTTAGAAAAAAATATGTAAATAAGTCTATACACCTACTAAGTGCCCACAGAAATTAAAAAGAAAAAAAAAAGAAAAAATCGTAAATAGGTGCGAAAGTGGACAACTTTTGGACTTAGACTTGAAATCAGAATATCGGGTTTGAATTCCAGATCTAACTCATAATAGGCATGTAATTTTCAAGCATATAATTTATGACTCATTTTTTAATATATTTAAATGTCTTGTAAAGATAAAAATGAGGCAAGTAAGGTGTTTTTGAACTGGAAAGCATTCAAACAAAGCATATTGTTGTACATTATTGTAATAATGTATAGTTGTGTGTGTGTGCGAGGAGATATTGTAGAGACTTCCACTCAGAGCAAGTCTTATATGTTTCATACACTCCTACACACACCATTTCCTAAACCCTTCCGTATTGAAAAGCCTCCTTCTTAGGGGAGTTATCTCCTTCCTCTCCCAATGTGATTTCAGGGAAAGCTGGCATATTACCTGCCCCTGCCTCCTAACAACAAGTGATTGGGCCAGTCCTTAGAAACTGACCCAAGCCTGGACCTACAGAAAATTCCTTAAAAGTTTCTGAACTAGATTAAGAAATAGACATAGTTCTTCTTTGATGGTAGAAATATGAAAATGTATAATATTACGGCTACATTTCTCATCCAGTAGAAGTAGTCCATCCACAGTGAGAGAATAAACCATGTAGGCAAAGAGAAACTGGATTATAGAAAGAGCAAGTGAAAAAGAAGAGAGCGTAAGAGAGAGGACATGAAAGAGTGATCTGGCAGTCTCCACTCTGTCATTTTAGTTGTTTCTAAGCTGGGTTGTATCTCTGCTCTGTCCACTCTTTGTAGTTCAACATGAGATAGCCCAGTCTCCTTTTTTTTTTTTTTTTTTTTTTGAGATGGAGTCTAGCTCTGTTGCCCAGGCTGGAGTGCAGTGGCCGGATCTCAGCTCACTGCAAGCTCCGCCTCCTGGGTTTAGGCCATTCTCCGGCCTCAGCCTCCCGAGTAGCTGGGACCCAGGCGCCTGCCACCTCGCCCTGCTAGTTTTTTGTATTTTTTAGTAGAGACGGGGTTTCACCGGGTTAGCCAGGAAGGTCTCAATCTCCTGACCTCGTGAGCCGCCCGTCTCGGCCTCCCAAAGTGCTGGGATTACAGGCTTGAGCCACTGCGCCCGGCCGCCCAGTATCCTTATGATGAATTTCTCCCTTTACTTTAAACTAGTTTGGTTTTGACCATTTGCAAGCTAAGGGGTTGACAGAGGCTGAGTTTCTTAGGAAGCAAACTCTGAGATTACGATTGGCATACAGAACATTTGCTCAGGTGTGTTCTTGGGATCAACTCCTGTTAAGGGAAGGGAAGACAGCAGGATTGGATAGAAGGAGAAGTTGAGATGTAATGCAATCTCAGTGAAGACCTTAGCTGACCTGAAAGACAGCCTGGAAGCTGGAATGGCCTTAGAGGTCTGCTCTAATTTGGGGCAGGAGATGTTTTCCCCTGACATTCAGTAGTCATTAGATGTTAGCCACGCTAGAAAGAGTGTGTAAGTTATGGTGAGACATTTTTCTGCAACCAAGGCAATCACTGAAGTGGGGTGGCAGCTGAGGGTCCTTCCCTGGCCATACTCCCAGCAGCTGGGGGAGTAAACTCTCCCTTTCTGAACTGGGGATCTGGGTGACCCTTTCCAGAATCCCCATAGTCCAAATTATGTCCTTTCTATCTGCATGGGTTTCAGGTCTACAGAAAAAAACACAGGTTCACCTGCAGGACTTGTGAAAGTATCTTTAAAGTTAACTTAAACTACTCCAAAAGTAGTTACTAAAATTGAATGCTTCTTGAATTCTATGTTATTTCATCATCACATAAGCTGTTTAATTTTCTTTACTGAATTTCAAAGCAGAGTTTTCAAGTCTTGTTCTGGATCGGAATACTCTGTGGAGCTTGTTAAAAATACAGACATATGGACTGCACTTTGGAGTGACTGAAACAGAAGTTCCTGAGTAGAGCCTGGGAAATCATATTTTTAAAAGCATATAAATGGCACAGTCCTTTTGAAAGGCAAGATCAACTCCTAGATATTAGTTGTAAGCTCCAGCTTCCATTGGTTTATTATTATTTAAACTACTTAAAAAGAAACAAACTATTCAAATGTACAGCTTATTACAATGCAATTAGTGACTAAAATAGGCAAGAAATTCAATGTCAGCAAGTACCCTGTGAGTCATTGGCCCTTGCACTGACGTGATAAACTAGGACCCTGTGTCTCCCAAGCTCTCAGAACAATCCTAGGAGCAATTGTGCATGTGGCCATGTTTTTCTCCTTCCTGCCTTCTGTTTTCTTGGCCTTTCCACTGGGCAGTTGCTTTTGTTGGCAGCTGTCACATATTGCTTTCACTTCCAATAGGTGTCATTTACAATAGACATGGTAACCATTGCAAATAGATTCTGGCACTCTACAATAAATTGGGGGAAAAAGGTACTCTTAATTTTCTTTCCATTAAGGATAAAATCAGGTCTATTTGAGTGAAATGTATCTTTTACTTTTGACTTTCTGCCTTCTCCTAGAATTCAAACAAGGACAGTATCAGAAACAATTCTGAGTGACAGTACATTGTACTCAAAAATCTTCCCCTACTCAAATTCAAAAATCTGTTATTAGATGTGTGTGTCTACCTGTTTTGTCTTTTAGAATTAGCTTCTCTGGGAAGTTCCTTAGTCCTTTAAATAGCTCTCAAAGGTCTGTTTGATAAGTTGACCAAATATACACGTTGATATGGTTTGGCTGTGTCCCCACCCAAATCTCATCTTAAATTGTAGCTTCCATAATTTCCACGTGTCATGGGAGGGACCCAGTGGGAGGTAATGGAATCATGATTACAGATTTTTCCCATGCTGTTCTCATGATAGTGAATAAATCTCATGAGATCTGATAGTTTTATAAATGGGAGTTCCCCATATATGCTATCTTGCTTACCACCATGTAAGACATGTGACTTTGCTCCTCATTCACCTTCTGCCATAATTGTAAGGCCTCTCCAACCATGTGGAACTGTGAATCAATTAAACCTCTTTCCTTTGTAAATTACTCATCCAAAATATATATAAAACTCAGGCCAGGTGCAGTGGCTCATGCCTGTAATCCTAGCCCTTTGGGAGGTTGAGGTGGGCAGATCACTTGAGGTCAGGAGTTCAAAACCAGCCTGGCCAATATGGAGAAACCCCGTGTCTACTAAAAATACAAAACCATTAGCCAGGTATGGTGGTGAGCACCTGTAATATCAGCTACTTGGGTGGATGAGGCAGAAGAATTGCTTGAACCTAGGAGGCAGAGGTTGCAGTGAGCTGAGATTGTGCCACTGTACTCCAGCCTGGGCAACAGAGCGAAACTCCATTAAAGAAAAAACAAAACAAAACAAAACAAATCAATATGCAATAGTAAGAAAACATAGAAATCAATTTTTTAAATGAGCAAAAGCTTGGACACTTACCAAGAAGGTTATAAGGATGGCAAATAAGCATATTAAAAATGTTCAACATCATTAGCCGTAAGCGAAATGCAAAGTTAAGCATTAATGAAATGTCACTGAATACTTGTTAGAATTCAGAAAATAAAAAAATACTGACAACGCCAAGTGCTGACAAGGATGTAGAGTAACTAAAACTCCCATACATTGCTGGTGATAGTGAAAAATAGTACAGCTATTACATAAAATGGTTTGATAGTTTCTCATCAAGTTAAACACGTAGTTATGACTCAGCAACTCTGATTTTTTGGGAAATGAAAGCTTATGTTCAAACAAAAACCTGTACACAGATGTTAATATAGTAGCTCTCTTCATAATATATTCCCCAAACTGGAGACAGTGCAAAAGTCCTTCAATGAGTAATGGAGGAAGAAACTATGATACCTCAGTGCAATGAAATACTACTCAGCAATAAAAAAGAACAAACTATTGATTTATATCAGAATTTGAATTAATTTCAAGTGCATATAATGGGAAAAAGAAGTTAGTCTCAAAAGGTTGCGTATCACGGCCGGGCGCGGTGGCTCAAGCCTGTAATCCCAGCACTTTGGGAGGCCGAGACGGGCGGATCACGAGGTCAGGAGATCGAGACCATCCTGGCTAACACGGTGAAACCCCGTCTCTACTAAAAATACAAAAAAAAAAACTAGCCGGGCGAGGTGGTGGGCGCCTGTAGTCCCAGCTACTCGGGAGGCTGAGGCAGGAGAATGGCGTAAACCCGGGAAGCAGAGCTTGCAGTGAGCTGAGATCTGGCCACTGCACTCCAGCCTGGGCGACAGAGCGAGACTCCGTCTCAACAACAACAACAACAAAAAAGGTTGCGTATCACATGATTTCATTTATATGAAATTCCCAAAAAGAGAAAAGATAGAAATGAACAGGAGATCAGTGGTTGCCAAAGGTTAGGGGAATGGGGTGCTGTGATTATAAAGAAATGACACCAGGGAGTCTGAGGTGATAGAAGGAACTCTTTTCATATCCTGATAATAGTGGTAGTTACTTAAATCTATAAAAGTATCAAAATTCAAAGACCTGTACAAGAAAGTCTGTGACTACATGATAATTTAAAAAGCAAAATTAGTATTTTTTACATCCCCATGCTTACAACTTACAAAGATCTGGATGAGTTTGTCAGGTTCTAGCTATAAGGAGCTTATACAATAACATTAGAGGTATTTTCTCTTTCTCGACCTTACAGTTAAAAATCTAAGCAGATCTCTGTCTCCATGTGTTAAATCTATATGTTAAATATTATTTGTGTAAGCTATATTTTCTTCCCTTTATCTGTGTTGGCTTCATTTTGAAAAGCTCTCCCTATAAGATGACAATAATTTCAGGTTTATGTTTGCCCCACAAGCAAAAAAAAGTTATCTCTGGCCAGGTGTGGTGGCTCATGCCTGTAATCTCAGCACTTTGGGAGGCTGAGGCAGGTGGATCACCTGAGGTCAGGAGTTTGAGACCAACCTCGCCAACATGGTGAACCCTCATCTCTCCTAAAAGTAAAAAATAAATTATCTGGGCATGGTGGCATGCTTCTGTAATCCCAGCTACTTGGGAGGCTGGGCTGAGGCAGGAGAATCCCTTGAATCTGGGAAGGGGAGGTTTCAGTGAGCTGAGATTGCACCATCACACTCCAGGCCGGGCAACAGAGCAAGATTCCGTCTAAAAAAAAAAAGAAGGAAGGAAGGAAGGAAAGAAAGAAAGAGAGAGAGAGAGAGAGAGAGAAAGAGAGAAAGAGAGAAAGAGAGAAAGAAAGAAAGAAAGAAAGAAAGAAAGAAAAGAAAAAGAAGAAAAGAAATGATTTCTTTCTCAATAGCTTCAGAGTTCTCTGGGAGGAAACAATTTTCTTTGGCAAAGCTATGTCCTATGCCCATTCCTCAGTGTATCACTTGGCGAGGAGACAGAGGTTTCTCTTTGTCTAGGCATCCATTTTATGTCCATTGTTGAGCCAGCCCCATTCATTTCCAGACAAGAATGAAGTAAATGTGGTTGACCAAAGGCATGCTGGACAGACAGAAAACACGTCATCTCTATTGGACTTAGTGCTGGGAAAGACACTTAACTTCTCTTTGTCTCAATTTGACCATGCAAAGAGGTAATAATAATCATACTTTTTTCAAGCAATGACAACATCTATCCACAGGTAAGCTGGATTGCAAACTGGCTGCTTTATTTGTCCCAGCCATCATCACAAGATGTTAGAGATGGTTAAAATGAGTGAAGCAACAGTGCCATAGTAGCTACATTTCTTACTTATAAAAATCATGAGATGCTAGTAATGAAAGAGTTCATGAAGAGTCACTTGCCTCAGCCCTCTGATTTAAGGAAAGGCTATACTTGCACATTTTTAGAAGGAGGAAAATAGTATATGCTTATGATTTTCATGGCATAGTATTCTATGATAATTCTTGGTAATGTATTACCACTTTGATTCCATTCTTAGCAATCTCAGAAATGTCTTAAATTCAACTAGGTTTTCATTTTATTGCTTATAGGAAATAACATGAAAACTCACGTCCCATTTTTCTATGATTAGTAATTTTTTAAAAAGGAAAAATATATCTGGTCACTCTATTTTAAATACCTTCATATATATGGCACTTGAAAATGTTATTAAGTTGTAAATTCCTCCACCAATCATTTGTTCTCCGTACGCTAAACTCTTGATCCACTAAATTTTCTTTACAAGTTGCATTTTTTAACACTTTGAATATATATATTTTAACTCTTCAAAATTTCTGAACAATGTCTTTCAGGGCAGCAGAAATCTGAGCTCTACCCATTTTTTTCAGTAACAACTAAAAGCTCCAGAAATGTCTTCAGAAGACGAAAAGAAGCACGGGGTCTGGAGAAAAGGTTATTCCAGGATTCTGAGGGAGCCCCAACACTTTCCAGACCATCTGGCTGAAATCAATTGCTAATGAAATGAACAGATTTTTTTTTTTTTTATCCACAAGTATAGCCTAAAGGGGAATTAAGCCAGGATTTTCGAGAATGCCTGGCACAAAAGAGTTGTTGTCAAAGAAAGCTAAAAAGGATAGTGATAATGATAGTACATTAAACCACACAAAATATATATTTTCATTTGCTTTTGGAGAAGTGAGTTAGGGCTGCTTATGTAATGAATTATTAGTACCCACTAATTCAGCTGCACTAATGAGAATCAATTTAATTTCTCAAATCTATTATAAAAAATGAAGACCAGCCAGGACTCAGATTTTGTTTTCCCTGAAAAAAACTGATACTGTAGCTTTAATTGTGCATGGAACTGAAAAGGTTGTCATGGAGATGGGAATCTGTGATAGGTCTGCTCCACTTCGCTGGCCTTGTTCTGAGCCTGAAGTGGAAGGTTCTATTGTTAGAGTAGGATTTCAATTTCTTCCAATAAAACCTGTGTTTAGATTTTTTTCAGTGCAATTTTGTTCCTGTTGCTATCTTTTGTGTTACAAAAACAGTGAGAGTGCTTATAATGACAATAATGAGACTGTTTTAGAATATTCTGTTTGTGATTGCTGGAGAGCACAAAAAATGGTGTCCAACAAACTGTTATATTCACTGCAGGCTCCTGCAATCGTTTGGAAACGTTTGCCACCTAGTGGCGGCAATTGAGACATGCTGCGAGATGGTAAACATTGTTACCTTTTGGCTTGTAGGAAGCAGAAAGAAAAGAGAATAAGAATACCTACCTCTATAAATAGATTCATTTCATTTTTCTTTAAGATATAGAACAATTCTGATTTCCCATTCTTATTGCGTTATTTTAAAAAATAATATTTTAAGGGTATTTGCTTATTTCATTTAAATATTGAAATTACTGACATAACATTGTTTATATCTATTATATTTTAACATTTATAGAATCTAAAGTAATATCCCGTTTTTTATTTCTAAACTTTTTGACTTCTCTTTTTTTCTTGACCTTGGGGATTATAAATTGTGTTATATTTTTGAAGGACCAACTTTTGGTCTTCTTTATTAATTTTATGTTTGTTTTCTCTTCACTGGGCTTCTGCGTGTGTCATTACCTTTTTCTTCAACTTTAATTGGATTAATTTGCTTTTCTCATAGCTTCTTCAGATAGATATGCAGAGTGTTGATATTCAATATTTTTTCTAATATATGCATATAAGCTTGTACATTTTACCTATACATGACTTTAGTTGCATCCTACATATTTGGATGTGCCAACCATGTTATCATTTATTTCCAAACATTTTCTAATTGTCACTGTGATTACTTGCTTTCTCAACCATGTTTTAACACCTATATACCTGATAGCAATTATTAAGGGTTTTTTTCTGTTTATCTTTTTGTTACTCCTTTCTAGTTTAATTCTACTTTCTGCAGAGAATAGAACTCTTCTGATATTTAAAATAAATAAACTGATCCATCAAAGAAATTATTATTTAATAGACTTCTGGCCACTGTTTACACCTGGTGCTTCTCTTCATGCTGTTGCTTGGAATACCTTTAAGGATCAGCTCACATGTCAATTACCCAATCAAATATTGGTCCATCCCTTCTTTTGATATTTCCTTAATCACAATTAATTTCTCCTTCTATTGTGCTCCCACAGTCTTTTGTTCTTACTGCTATTGCAATACCACTTCCGTTACATTATATCTAGAGGTAAGCGTGTGTGTGTGTTTAGTCATCTTTTGCCAGATTAAGAATTTCCTTGAGAGAAAAATGCTTTATTACTTTTTTATTCCTCTGTACCTACATTACTAGCAGGGGTGTGGTAGGTTTTCCATAAATATTTATGAAATTAATGAATTGTCTGCCTTTTACTTTTCAGACTCTCCTGAACCATTCTGCATCCCCTTACCTTTATTCTTTTTATTCCTCCTCAGTAGGGTGGTGTCCCCTGCTACAGGTCCTTTGCAAATGGTTTCGTCTGCCTGGAATAACATTCTTTCCTCACCTTTTCCGCCTGGCTAACACTGACTCATCCTCTGGTTCTCAGTTCAGATATCTCCCTTTGAAGGACGCTTTAACCCAGTCCCTGACCAGGTAATTCTCCTTATGATACACTTTCATTGTAAAATATTGTTATTCTTAGTGCTCATAAAATTTTTAAAATTTTCCACAAAATAATTATAAGAGAGAAGTTACAAAATCAATTAAAAAAATTTAACATTATTGAAAACAAAAAAACACAGACCAAAACTATTTGAAGGGAACAATCCTCATTTGAATACTTGACTTATTGCAAAAAGAATCTACCCTTAGCCCATATATGTATTGAAAACACTCAGTTATGTCTCTTGGTGGAATTTTCACAGTCTCTCTTCAGTCAGTAAATGCACAAACAACCCTGAGCATGTGTGTGGGTCATTATAGTGAAGAAAACACAGGCTTAGGATTCAGATCTGGTTTCATAGCATGGCTATTTCAAACCACGAGATCTTGATCTTAGAATTTTGATTTCTTCATCTGTTAAATAGGTTTAACAAAAATCATTTTATAGGACAGTTGGAAATATTAGCACACCCTTATTTTTTTTTTAATCATTCTTGTTAATTCTTGCTAACCAAAATGTGCTATGAAAGCAAAAATAAATAAGGTATTGTCCTGGAACTCAAGTAGACTTTTGACAGAGTTCAATACATAAATCAATGATTATTATGATGAGAGATAACAGTGAGAGGTACGGATAATTCAGGAGCATGGACACGTGGGCAGTGTGGTCAAGCAGGGGTGGGTCCCCCAGTGCTGTCAGTGGGGGTAGGAATAAGCAGATGGTGTTACCAATCTTCTTTTACATTAGAGGCGTATTGGCTAGTACATCTTCTAGCACACTGATTGGGCAAAACCTTGTATCTTTCCAGACACTGGGCACACGATTTAGGGCATATCTTTTAATCTCTATGTGCCTCAGTTTTGTCCTCTGTGATGATAGTAGTAGCTAAAACTTACAAAGCACTTACTAGGTGCCAGACACTCTTCTAATTGCTTTATGTATCTTAATTCCCTTAATCCTTACAACAACCACATTTTACAGTAAAAGGAACCAAGGACTGATAAAGTTAAATACCAAGTATCTTGCCCAAAGTCAAAGAAATAATACAAATGGCAGAGCTGGGATTCAAACTCAGGCAATCTTATCTCCACAGTTTCATGCTGAACCATAATTGATTCTCTATAGTGCAATGAATAATAATAATAATAAGCTACATATCCAGCACTAACCACATGGCCTGCACGCAGGAAGCATTCAATCAATTTTAGCTTTGATTACTATCAGTTAACTCTAGTAGTGGAAGTATTAGTTTAATTTAAAGTATTTTTTAAAATTTAGTTAATTATCCAGGAAATATTTCAAAATCTTGTTTCTCTGGTTTTTACCAATAGATGTAAGCAGATTACTAATCATGGGCAATATTTTTGACTTTCAAGAGCCCTCTTGTGGAAAAGTATAATAATCCAGGATAGCATTTTTATTTATCTAAGGATTGTCATATATGTGAAAAGAAATCCTAAATGTAAAGAAAATTCATTATTTTTTAAATCTGGCATCACACTTGGTTTCACTGAATGTAGGAAATGCATTATTGATGACTCACATTATGAAATTAAGTAGGTAAAACATTGCAGTGCTGTAAAAAATTAAATTAAAAAACAATTCCACAGAAAAATTGAAATCCATTTCATAAGTAGCAGTAGAGCAAACTGCATGGTGTTACAAATAGTTCCTATTAACTTTTAAAATTGTCAGAAAAATTCTAAGTTAAAACATTACAGGTGAAAATCTACTTATCTAAAGAAAATAATTACAACATTAGCATTTAGTATGAAGCGATAATATTCTTTTCTTTTGTGTCACCTATTCATTTTAAAACAAGTTTGACTAAGGAATTAACCTTGAACAAGTAATAACCCTGAATATGTTTAAATATGCTGTAGTGTTTAAAAGGTTCTTAGAGCAATTGACGATATGAACTGATTAAATACAAGTGTCTAGATGAATCATTTATTACATGACTCTATTGTGAGAGTTAATGCATGCCTTTTACCCGGGAGAAAATATTCCCCTGGCAATGAGTATTTATTTGTCTCTAATGTTCTCTGGTTTGTTATTGCAGAAATGTGTATCACAGTGACTTTATCTCTACTTTCATTTATAAAATGATGCTGCTATCTGCTCTGAAAGCAGGGAGACAGCTGCACTTTCTAACTCATGTTTCTGAATCATAATGAGTGGTCCTAGCCATGTGCTTTTTTCTTATGTGTGTGTTTTTTTTTCTTCTCATCTCCACTCTAAAAATAGAGATGATATGAAAAACTTGCAATTCTTTCCAAATGAAATTTTATGTGGTCAAAGCATCTTTTAAATACAAGCTTACTATTTAAGTAATTTTCGAACCTCATCAATTTCATTTATTAGGAAGAGCTCAGTGTTAACTTCTAATTTGCTTCCAACAAAGATGTTTACTGAGCATCTATACTGTTATTCAGGTAATGTGCTAATGTTTTATGGTTATTATCTCTTATTATCTTTACAATAAAAAGACACCACCAATCAGGGTAATTAAGCTGCTCAAGTTCCTAGAAAAAGTAATGCAAAGCTGAGACTGGAACCCACACCTGCCTGACTTAGTGGTTTCCCAGCTATTTGTCAACGGCTTCCTTGACGCCTTAGAGACCAAGAAGCATCTCAGGTGTTTCCGAGTTTGGGGGAAGGATCTGAGAAGTATCTGAGCAGGCACAGCTTGGGTTTTCAGCATGTTGCAGAGAAACTTTTTAATGTTTCACATTTTGAGGTTCTCTGAAATATTTTTGTTGCAAAAGAGTAAAAAAAAGTTCCGCAACTAAAGCAAGATGGATACCACTCTAACTACATATACTTCTCTCTTAATTTCTATCTCTCTGAATGGGGAGGGGTAGAAGTTCCCTTCAGTGACTTTATTTCCTATCACCAGCATCCCTCTTTTCCGTCTTCCTGGATTTCACTATAGGTTTTCTCTTGAGTTCTGATTTAGCTTGCTTTTGTATAACATACCCAAGTATGTTACAGCTTCGAAGCTCTACCCGTGTTTCTTTTCCAGCTACACTTGAGATGCAAGCTAGAGAATGAAGAGGTAGGACTTAATAGGAAAAGGAACCCACACCTGGGTTCCAAGACCAGTTGGAATATCCAGCTAATATTAACCTGTTAGTTATCTCTCAGAAATCTATTTCCCCATCTATAAAATGGGGATAATAACTTTCATGTTATTTTGAGGATTAAATGGACTACCCCATGAAATTCACATATTAAAGTGCTAAATGAAAGTTAAAATATTAGTGTTCTTTCTGCGTGTGTGTGTGTGTGTGTGTGTGTGTTTTCTGAGGCAGGGTCTCCCTTTATTGCTCAGGCTAGAGTACAGTGGCACAATCATAGTTTACTGCAACTTCAAACTCCCTAGCTCAAGCAATCCTCCTGCCTCAGCCTCCAGAGTAGCCAGATTGTAGGCATGTGGCACCATGCCTGACTAATTATTTTTATTTTTGTAGAGACCCTGACTCAAAATAAAATATTAAAATGAAATAAAAAGTAAAATTACTTGTGGGAAAATCTTGGAGCTACAAGTAAGCATGGGTTGGAGAAGCACCTTAAATGAGACTGGCAGGGAGGCAGAATCCTGGTGACCAGATTAAAGAATCTGGATCTTATCCTAAGTATCTCTCAAGTATCATTTTCTCAGGTACTTTCATCTTGATTTAGTTCTGATGGAACTAAAAGAGCATAGAAACCTTCTGTTCCTAAGAAGAAGAAAAATCCTAAATTCAACTACTCCATAAGGGAGAATAGTAATTCAAGGAGGGACTAAATGACTTGTTCAGTGCTCTCCTCTGAACCACCAGTATTGCTGAGTATTTCCCATGAGCCCCCTAAGTTCTTTTCTAGTGCTCTGGTTTACAAAATATGATTCTATGGCTAAGTGTCTGATTAGGCTCATAGAGAAACCCCATAGAGGCATAGTTCAATATTGCACTAAATGCAGTGACAATAAATTTACTTAGGAAATGTATTTTATTTCTCTTTAGTAAAGGGAATAGTTGCTTTTGCTATCAGAAGTCTGTCACTTTCTTCAAATATTCTAGTTCCCGATATATCTTCAAGTAGAATTTCTTTTAAAGAAGACTTGTACATGGCAGTTTTATTGCTTGGAAGCTCAATTTGTTACAGAGATAAACCCTGAGTAAAACAAATGGTATGTTTTCTGAAAAGCCTCACAGCCATAGTTTTTCTTCCTGTGTATGTCAAAAGAGATGAAGCTAGAGAAATAAGCAGGAAGACAACCTGGTTAAGATGACTTGGAAATCTCAACATTTGATGTCATTTACCATTAGCAATGGAACTAAATACACCCAGAAATTATGTTAAGAAGGAGAATTGAATTAAAAGGTGAGGTAGTAGGAAGAGAGAGAGAGAAAAAAAAGAACGGAAAGAAAGAATGAGAAAAGGAAGAAACTCAGCTTTACATAACTACATCAAAAGACAAAGCATCCTAACCTAGATTAGTATAGTGCATGAAAAGCTTCGAAATCACAAACGCAGATATTAATCTAGCTTTCACTATTGAGTATCTACTAGGTGACCAGGTATTTAAGTGTATTATCTCTGATCTTCACAACAACCTTTCAAGATAATTATTATTTGTTTGTTTGTTTGTTTATTTATTGAGATGGAGTTTCCCTCTTGTTGCCCAGGCTGGAGTGCAATGGGGCAATCTCGGCTCACCACAACCTCCGCCTCCCGGGTTCAAGCGATTCTCTTGCCTCAGCCTCCCGAGTAGCTGGGATTACAGGCATGCACCACCGTGCCTGGCTAAGTTTTGTATTTTTAGTAGAGACGGGGTTTCCCCATGGTGGTCAGGCCGGTCTCGAACTCCCGACCTCAGGTTATCCACCCGTCTTGGCCTCCCAAAGTGCTGGGATTACAGGCATGAGCCACCGCACCCAGCTTCAAGTTAATTATTATCTCCGTTTTATAGATAAGACTACTGAGACTACAGGCCAAGTAACTTTCTCATAGTCACAGAGCTAACAAGTATTGATAATGAGAGTCAATCCTGTTCTCCATTTTATGATAGGGCCCACCGTTTTTTTATTCTGCTGTAAAACCTCTAAAAAAGGCCTCAAACGTGACTACTCCTGTTAAAATCGGCCACAGGAATTTGTTTTTTGAGTACTACATTGAACAAACAAATAAGCAAATATACCCACTTCCCATTTCCAGTAGATGTCTCTATCCGGGTTATTTTGTGTGATCTCTACGTCTATCCCTTAGGAACATCCATTACCAGGGCTACCATCAGGAAGTGTAACATGGAATCTGGAGTTTAAGATCACTTTCAACCCCTTGACTAGTAACTATCTTTCATAGGTAGAAACGCATTTGCTGTGAGTCATTATGAGGAAATGTAACTGACTCCCAGGTTGCCAGAGACAGGCAACCAGGTAGGAAGTCACAGCAAGAGAGCTACAACTTCAAATCCTAATCACTTTCATTCATAGCAGATGTAAGTTTCAGGATGGCAGCCTGCAAGATCCTTTTGGGTAGTAAAGATAAAATCACCCACATAAACCATGGATTTGCCATCTGGAGTGTATTCTTTGGAACTGGTATATCTGAGTTAAAAAAAAATTACTTGGCAAAATATTGCTATTCTGTTGCCATAGTCATAATTACATTTTTTTCCATTTTATCGTGTGTGTGTGTGTGTGTGTGTGTGTGTGTGTTTTCCTTGACCTATTTCTGGGATGTATTTTTAAAATGGAAAGAAAATTCAAGTTGATGTGATAACAGCATCTGGTTTCCCAAATTAAACAAGTTACCTTTATTACCTTTGTATTTCCACCTTATTTTCCTTTAAATTATTAGTAATAGAAGTCTGTTGGTATATGTTTGGATTTTAAAATTTACGTGAGTATATTTTGAATCACGTTTTTAAAATCAAGTTGATAATCCTGAAGTAATTTATCCATTGAAGTTGCTGAGTATGATTTTATTTCTGATATTAGAAGTAAAAAAGATACAGAAAATAATATCTAAATATTTTAATTAGACAAATATTTATGAAAAGATTTAGCATAAATATTTGTGAAACCTATTTTCAGTGGTTTTAATTTTTGCTTCAAGGAACTTTTAAAACATTGAGATCATTTTGTTATTTTTGTCAGATAAGAAATACTTAAATTTCCCAAACTGTACTGTGAGTGGGTATATGAGTTAACATGTATCTCTCAGAATTTGTCTAAGTTTTGTTATTGGTGGAACTGTTAAAAAGCCCTGTTTGATAAAGAAGAAATAAAGGACTGCTGTAGATAATAATATGTTAAAGATTTCCCTGTCAATGATGTAAGCAAAAAAAATCTTGTTTTATACAAACATGCACAGATATACCTATGTATGTATACACACACATACATGTATATATATTTACCCCTACATCCATGTATTTCTAATTTCTAAACAAATAAAAATTGACTCAATTGCCTCCAAAGTGTGACTAAAGTACAATAAAATTCTCAGTAATTAAATAAAAAATTAGATGGAGCTGGACGCCATTATTCTTAGCAAAGTAATGTGGGAACAGAAAACCAGATCTCACGTGTTCTCACTTATAAGTAGGCGCTAAATGGTAAGAACACCTGAACACATAGAGGAGAACAACGCACACTGGGGCCTATCAGAGGGTAGCAGGTGGCAGGAGGGAGTGAACAAATAATCTGCACAACACATCCCCATGACATGTTTACCTATGTAACTAACCTGAACATGTACCCAAGATCTTCAGAGTTTTTTTTTTAAGAAAGAAGGAAAATAAACAAGAAAGAAAACAATAAGGATATTTAGCCATCTAAGCTAGGAATATCAAAACACTTTTCTGTGTTTTAACATCTTCATTAAGTTATTTGATATTGAGTAGAGGGAATTGAAGTTTCTAATTCTATATTAATTCTATATTTTAAAGTAAGTCCTGTATTTTATGTTTATCTCATAGGTACTCATTTCATGAGAACATACCTTGACATAAACTTTGCAATATAAAGAACTCAAATTTCAAGCTCTGATTATGTCCACAAAGAGAATTTAATATATTGTATATGTGAGAATATGGTTTCTTTGAAGAACCCCAAGATTTTGGGGTTTACTGTGGACGTGGAATGAGTTATTAAATAATGAAAGTTGGGCCAGTAGTTTTATTGGCTTTATCTGATAAATTCCATTAATATTCATAAGATTGTATTAGCAGAAAATTTTAGTAATACTTCATTTTGTAATATACTTTGCATAAATAAAAGAAACTCATAATAATTATTGTATCTATTTTCACTGGGACCAACTAGACTCCAAGTGCTTAACAGATACTATTTTTTGTTTAATAATTCTCCAAGACATTCTCCAAGGTAGTTATTAACCCCATCTTACAAATAAGAATAACATAAACATCCAGAGGTTAAGAAAAGAGCCAAACTCATACAATTCGTTAATCAACCTCAAGGTTGCTTTCAAAGCCTGTGCTTTTGCTATTAGACTGTCTTTCCTGTAATCAGCATGTTTATTTTCAGCCAGTGCCAACTATTTTAGCGTTAATTTTAGGTTGCATTGCACGTGCTTGTAGTCTCTTTTCTACTTGGATCAGTCAGGGTAGACTAGGATTTGTCGTAGTAGCAATTTAACTCTAAAATGTCCATGGCTTAACAGTAACCATGGTTTATTTCTTACACATGCACACTGTCAAGTTGACAACTGGAGCTCTGCACTAAAGGTCCCAGGAAGACTGAGGCTCCACCTTCCCGAACCTCACAGGTGCTTCACGAGAGGGAGAGAGAATGGGATGTGGCACAGATTTTTCAGTGCCTTCACCTGCAATGACGCAGTCACTTCTACTCACATTTTATTGCCCAGGACAAGTCTGAGGGCCCCATATAACTATATGGTCTTAGGGAAGCACAGCTTCTCTCAGCAGGGAAGAACAGGGGAACTGTTCATTGGTGAACACTAGTAATGTCTACCATAGCACTCATATTGTATGTTAATTCTAATTAGCCTTAAGAAGCCTGGTAGGTATTCATTGATATAATTGTTAAAAGACTGTGCCCTCCAAATTATTTAGGGAAAAGCACATAGACCATATAGCACATAATACATTATAAAAGGATCAGAGGGAGCACAAAAACAAGCACACAATAAAAAAGAATTAAATAAATGAGTGAAATAAAGCAATGCATAATTATTAAAAATATTGATTAGAAAATAACATAAAGACAGAATTAAATTTTAAAAAGATGGTGTCAGCTCTATTAAAGAAACAAAGTCCAACTACAATGCATGCTATGTGGATGAGTCATATCTAAATCTAGTTAAAGTATGACTAATTTTGTATGAGTCAAATACAGGCAAAAAAATAGTAGGAGATGAAATCAGAGATGTACACAGAAGGGCAGGTATCTTAAATAGCTTCACAACCAAATATGAAAGAATTGAAATCAGTTAATTACGCATCCAACCCAAGAAACTGGGAAAGATCACCAAAATATATGTGAGGAAAGCAATAGCAATGATTTAATAAGAATATTAATGAATTTGGGAACAAGGGGGGAAGGCAGAATCAAACACAAATTCCCCAGGTTTGGTTCTTGAAAACAGCAGAGGTAACAACAACAGCAGCAAGATATCAAGCTTTATCAAGCATCAATATCAAGCTTTATCAAACATCAACTATAATGACCAAAAACATAAATGTTAATGTCACAAGTAGTATATCTTTCTTCTTTCACAAAAAAACCTGTTTTGAATTTAATCATTCTCATCTATATGTCGTTGCTAACTCCAGCCTACTTTCTTCTATTGCTAATAAATTTGATAATCCAAATAAAGAGAAAAACAAAACCGACAATAACAAGAAAATTAAATCGTGAAAGATAGGAATATTTTAGAAATTAGAAACTCATAATTTTCTCAACTAATGAATAATAACTAAAATCCAATATAAACCGATATTGTTGATAAAATATAAATTATATAATTTGATACAAGACGAGAAACATATCCAAATTCCAATAACTAGAAAATAGTTTGAGAAAGTTGTCAAGCGATCCTTGAACAATATATCCAATCAAAATGATTTCAAGGATGTATTCTTTCAAAGCATGAATAGAAATAGAAACATTGGTATTTAAACTGTGCCTGATTTCGGAAAAAGAAATAAATATTTTCAATTATTTTGCAAAGTAAGAATTACACATACACTGGAATCTGATAGAGATAATACAGAATTAAAAAACAAATCTTTCTCTAATCTGTGCAAATAAAAACAACCCCAGTAAAACAAAATAATAATTTAAAAAACAAAATTTGAATATTGATGCAAAAATATGGCATACTCCCCAAATGGTTAATATCATAATGTATTTAATATTTTTGTACATGAACTAGTGGAATTATTCTTGGAATTAAGGAATAGTTCAACATCCAGAATCTATTAATTTTATTAGTTATTTTAAGAAGTTACAAGAGTAGGTAAATGATCTTATCAATGACTACTAAAACAGGTTTGCTAAAACTCAACTATGATTCCTTTTTAAAAATCATAAATAGGCTCGCACAGCGGTTCACACCTGTAATCCCAGCACTTTGGGAGTCTGAGGCGGATGGATCACCTGAGGTAAGGAGTTTGAGACCAGCCTGGCCAACACGGTGAAGCCCTGTCTCTACTAAAATACAAAAATTAGCTGGGAGTGGTGGCGGGCACCTGTAATCCTAGCTACTCTGGAGGCTGAGTCATGAGAATTGCTTGAATCCGGGAGGCAGACATTGCCGTGAGCCGGGACCGTGACACTGCATTCCAGCCTGGGGTGACAGAGTGAGACTTTGTCTCAAAGAAAAAAAATCATAAACCCAAGATGGGTATCATTTCTATTTCTTATACACTAAAATGATATAATGTTTAAAAGGATCATTATATTAAATGCTCCTTAATGTATAACTATGATATATATCTCATGTTTTGTAAAATGCTTTATAGTGAGCCATAAAAGTATTCTATTAAAGTCATGAACTAGAAAGACACAGATACTTGCTATCATCTCTATTATTTAATATTGTCAGTGAAATGTTAAAGGCGTTAAAAGTTAAAGAAGGAAATACAATGTGTATGCACTAGAAAAAAATATATAATACATGAATGCCTCTAAATGATATTGTTATATGCTATGCCTAGAGATGCCAAGAAATAAACTGAAAAACCAATAGAAGCAAATAAGAGAGTCTGGTAAATAAAACTGCCAAATAATCTAAATAATGTACAAGATAATGTAAAAGTCTTTGTAATGCCAACAACCGCAAGATAGAGGGAAATGAAGGAAAAAGAAATGTCATCTACAATAACAATACAATGATAATTTCCAAGGAAAAAATCTTTAAATAAATTATACAATATACATATGTACAAGCCACGGACTTTACTAAGAAGTATAAAATAAAATTTGAATGAAAATAGAGACATCTTCTATTCTTCTTTTGAAATTCTTAAATTAGAAAGATGTTGATACTACTAAATTAATTTAAATATGCAATGTACTACTACTCAAAATCCTACCAGAATGTTTGGAACTTTATTACATGATTCTAAAGTTCATGCGGAAGAGTAAGCATGGGGAAAATTTAAAATATAGCAGTAATGCGGTACATAGCAATAAAGCAGTGTGGTACCGCCTCAGAATGGGGAAATCAATAGCAAGGACCAGATATAAGAGATAAATCAAATATATGTGGGATAATTTTGTCATAAAGTATATGATAAAAGTAGCATTTCAAATTAATGGCAGACAAATAGATTATTCAATAAATAGCATTGAGATAACCAGCAAGCCTCATAGGAGGAAGTGAAATTGTCTGTAATAGCAGAGACATAAAACCTATTGATTTGGCTCCTGGCCCTTCCATTTCTTCTCACTGCCAGTAACCAGGAGAACCCGTCACCTCCTCTCTCCTGGACTAGAAGAGTCTTCTAGCAACTCTCCCCAACCCAGTTTTCTCTTTAACTTAAATTTAAACAAACGTAAAACAAACTATCCAGAGTTTAAAGAATAAAAATTCAGATTAAGATATTTCTATTAATAGGAATTTTCAGAAAAGTTTTCTGAGATGTATTACTAATTCCATACTTTTGCTTGTTGTATTAGAAATCCAGTATTTTAACAGTATCTCACCAATAATATAATTTCAGACCTAGAATGAAATTTTGGAATATAGTAAAGTAAGGCTCCTGTGTTCAAATACAGTCACTTTTTGATTATTCTCTGATTTCACAATGAGAAGTAAATTTTGATGCAAATAATAAACAATATTAGATGATACAGAAACATTTCCCTTGATTTGGAATAGGTTATATTTATTTTTGGAAATAGATTTTTCTTTGTAATAGTCACATTTTTTATAGGTTCACATTGGGTGAGGGACCAGACCTTAGCACTTACAAAGTATGATTCTGTGACTGGCTGTATTATCTTGTCCTGGGGACTTGCATGGAATGAAGAATCCCAAGAAACATCCTGTAACTGTTGAATCAGAATTTGAATTTTCACAAAATCCCCATGTGATTCTTAGGAACATTAATGTTTAAGAAGCACTGAACCAGAGTGTCTTCTGGGATAATCTCAGTTCAATCTACAATTTGAAATTTTCCTTCCATAATACATGAAATCACAGGGAATAAACAGCTCAGTGTGTCTTTCTGTGTGTCTACCTCTTTTCTACCCCCTCACCAAATGTAAAATTTAATATATATCACAGAAAATGAGAATTGACAGAGATGTTTTGCCCTATGTCCCATGATATTAAGCTTAATCAAGCATCAACTATAATTACCCAAAACATAAATGTTAATGTCACAAGAAGTAGTATATTTTTCTTCTTTCAAGAGAAAAACAGTATTTTGCATTTAATCATTCTCAGCTATATGTCATTGCCAACTACAGCCTATTTTCTTCTATTGCCAATGATATATATATATATTTTTTTTAATTTACAATTCAAAGCATTGTGCAAAGATGAAAACATTGAAACAATTTGGTTCAGTCAGTATGTGCATGTGTTACTACTCTGTATGACATTTATAATCTCTCCTGGCAACAAATGACTTTACAATTTATGAATGACCTTGAAAGTAGTATGAATTTGAAACCTGTATCCCAAATTTCGAGACTATGCTTCTAAACCTATCTATTTTACATACATCTACCTACCTTGGGGAGACAGATTTTTTTCCTTTTCATTCTTTCAGTCAAAGTAAACTTGAACAATAATTATGGGTGTACTTTTGAGACATAAGTACTTTCTAATCTTTCTCTTTTTGTCACAGCAGGAAATTGCTTATTGGTATTGTGTATTTCATTTAAAAGCAGATGATCTACTCAATAAGATAAATCTTAGCCATATGTTGGCAGCCTGAAAAAAATATCCTAAACAGAAAACATGTTGAGAAAATAAGGTACTTACAAAATTGCCCAAGCTGCCATTGTTTTAGGGATTTGGATATTGCGAATATATGCTGCTCTCCTGGATCTCAAGGTACACAATGATTTTTGTATTTTATAACAATGATAAAAGTCTCTTTTTCAACCACTGGAGTTTTCTCAATGTGTTTTCTCAGACCATGAAAGAAGGAAGAATCTCCTTTTTGTTCCAGAGGGAAACTTCATATTGAGTAAGTCCTGTAGAGGAGACATAGAACTTCGTGGAAAGAGGAGAAAGGGAGGCAGTGTTGCTGGTCTCTGAGCCAGAGTGTGGTGGTGCAGGGTGAGTCTGGGAGAGGAGATGGCATCACATAGCACTCATGTTGTGGCCTCAGGCACAATGGGATACCCCGTGGCTACACTCTACCAGCATCTCTTCATTGGTTTTCTCAGCAATTTTCCATTGAACACTTACACTGTTCTAGACACTCAAGAAAAAGTACTCACTAAGGCAGACAAAATTGTCCTCAAGAAGCTACTATTCTAGTGAAAGAAGACAAACAAAAATAAATCAACCAAAAAGTGGAATATTAGAAAATAAGAGTTATGAGAAAAAAGTAAAGTTGGGGTGGGGCACAGGCAGAATTAGGAGGGGTCACTGTAGATGACTGGTCAGTCACCCTTCAAGAATCAGTTCAACACTATTTGAATCTCAGAGTTCCCCTGTGCTTTATTAGCTAGATGCTGACAAAAGGCTTCTCCCTGTCCATATCTATAGGAGATATCATTACAGTCCTGTGTCTCCAGACTAATTTCTTTTCCATTTCTGTTCATTTATCTGTTCAGCTATTTTTAAACAAATACATGCTTGATTTTATAATGCCTCTCCTCACAAGCATCTAAGGGCTTACTGTCTCTCTGTGTAAAATCCCAAATCCTTACCATGGCCTATAAGTCCCCTTCCTATGAGCCCATGATCTGGTCTGCTACTGTCTGACTTCATGCCCTACCTTTCTCCTCCTCGCTCACTCATCTCCAGCCATCATGGCTTCCTTGGCACACCAAATCTTGCCTCATGACTTTTACACAGCTGTTTCCTTTACATTGAAGGTTTGTTGTCCAGATATCCACATGGCTTGTTCTTTGGTCTTTCCTCAGTATATTTTCAGAGAAGCCTTTTTTGAACCTCCACCCCCCCCAACCCCATTCATCCCATTGATCTGTCCTCTTCCTGGATCTCAATTTTATTTATAAATACAGACTGGGTATTTACATCCTAAACTGGATGATTTATGAAAGGCCTCTCCATGTAGCTGATACTTATGCTGAGGTGCTGATATGGTTTGAGCCTGTGTCCCCATCCAAACCTCACATCAAATTATAATCCCTAATGTTGGAGGTGGGTGGGAAACGATTGGATCATGGGGGCGGATTCCCCCTTTGATGCTGTTTTTGCGATAGTGAATGAGGGTATTAGTCCATTTTTCATTCTGCTGATAAAGACATACCTGAGACTGGGCAGAAAAAGAGGTTTAATTGGACTTACACTTCCACATGGCTGGGGAGGCCTCAGAATCATGGCGGAAGGTGAAAGGCACTTCTTACATGGCAGCAGCAAGAGAAAATGAGAAAGATGCAAAAGCGGAAATCCCTGATAAAACCATCAGACATCATGAGACTTATTTACTACCATGGGAAAAGTACGGGGAAAACTGCCCCCATGATTCAAATTATCTCCCGCCAAGTCCCTCCCACAACACATGAGAATTATGGGAGTACAATTCAAGTTGAGATTTGGGTGGGGACACAGAGCCAAACCATATCATCCCCTCCTTGGCCCCTCCAAACCTCATGTCTTCACATTTCAAAACCAGTCATGCCTTCACAATAGTCCCCCAAAGTCTTAACTCGTTTCAGCATTAACCCATAAGTCCACTGTCCAAAGTATCTGAGAAAGGCAAGTCCCTTCCACCTATGAGCCTGTAAAATCAAAAGCAACCTAGTTACTTCCTTGCTATAATGGGGGTAGAGGCATTGGGTAAATACAGCCATTCCAAATAAGAGAAATTGACCAAAACAAAGGGGTTACAAGGCCCCCATGCAAGTCCAAAATTCAGCAGGGCAGTCAAATTTTAAAGTTCCAAAATGATCTCCTTTGACTCCATTTCTCACATCCAGGTCACACTGATGCAAGCAATGGATTCTCATGGTCTTGGGCAGCTCTACCACTGTGACTTTGCAGGATACAACCTCCCTCCCAGCTAGTTTCATGGACTGGCATTGAGTGTCTGTGGCTTTTCCAGATGAATGGTGCAAGTCGTTGGTGATCTACTATTCTGGGGTCTGGAGGATAGTGACCTTCTTCTCAAAGCTCAACTAGGCAGTACCCCAGTAGGAACTCTGTGTGGGGGCTCCAACCCCACATTTCCCTTCTGCACTGTCCTAACAGAGATTCCCCATGAGTGTCCCACCCCTGCAGCAAACTTCTGCCTGGGGATCTAGGCATTTCTATATATTATCTGAAATCTAGGTGGAGGTTCCCAGACCTCAATTCTTGACTTCTGTGCACTCGGAGGCTCAACATCACATGGAAGCTGCCAAGGCTTGTAGTTTGCACCTTCTGAAGCCATGGCCCCAGCTCTACGTTGGCCCCTTTCAGCCACAGCTAGTGAGGCTGGGATGCTGGGCACCAAGTCACTAGGCTGCACACACAGCATGGGGACCCTGGGCCCGGCCCACAAAACCATTTTCTCCTAGGCCTCCAGGCCTGTGATGGGAGGGACTGCCATGAAGGGCTCTGATGTGCCCTAGAGATATTTCCCCCATTCTCTTGGAATTAACATTCAGCTCCTCCTTACTTATGCAAATATGTGCAGCCAGCTTGAATTTCTCCTCAGAATATGGGTTTTTATTTTCTATCACATTGTCATGCTGCAGATATTTTGAACTCTAATGTTCTGCTTCCCTTATAAAACTGAATACCTTTAGCAGCACCCTAGTCACATCTTGAATTCTTTGTTGCTTAGAAATTTCTTCCACTAGATACTCTAAATTATCTCTCTCAACTTCAAAGTTCCACAAATCTCTAGGGCAGGGGCTAAATGCTGCCTATCTCTTTGCTAAAACATTAACGAGAGTCACTTTGTTCCAATTCTCGGTGGGAACACAGAACCAAACCATATCAGTGAGTTATCCTGAAATCCGGTTGTTTAAAAGTGTGTAGCAACTCTGTCCTCCTCTTCCTCCTGCTTCCACCCAGTGAAGACACACCTGGTTCCTGCTGGCTTTCCACCATTATTGTAAATTTCCTGAGGTCTCCCCAGCCATACTTTCTGTACACCCTGCAGGAACCACAAGTCAATTAAACCTCTTTTCTTTATAAATTACCCAGTCTCAGGTATTTATAGCAGTGTGAGAATGGACTAATACATATGCAAATGACAAAGATGGATTCAGTCAGTGAAAATCAGAAGAAATGCCTTCTAGGGAAGTGGAAATTGAGTCAAAAGGGTTAAAAATGGGAATGAGCTTCACACCTTTGATTTACAAGAACATCAATGTGGCCAGAGAAAGGAGGACAAAGAGCAGCAAAGTTTTTAGATAAAGTTGGAAAGATAAGCAGGGGCCAGATCATGTGAGAACTTGGTTTATAGTAAAGAGTTTAGGTGTTATTCTACATCTGATGGGAAGGCTTAACAGAATTTTAAGCAGGAAAGTATTTAGGCAGGTAGAAATTTTCAAGAATCACTTCAATCATGCAATAGTGCTATTTACAGAGACTAGGAAGGTGAGAGAAGGAGTTGCTTTGGAGGAAAATCATGAATTTTGCTTCAGCTCTCCTTGGTATGATGCACATATAAAATATCCATATACAATCATTAAATGTCCTGGAGTTCTAGGAAAATACTATGGCTACAATATTGTTAAAATGAAAGATGGAGATTACTGGCAAGATGGCTGAATAGGAACAGCTCCTTTCTGCAGCTCCCAGCAAGATCAATGCAGACGGTGGGTGATTTCTGCATTATCAACTGAGGTACCCAGTTAATCTCATTGAGACTGGTTGGACAGTGAGTGCAGCCCATGGAGGGCGAGCTGAAGCAGGTTGGGGCATTGCCTCACCCAGGAAGTGCAAGCGGTTGGGGAATTTTCTCTCCTACCCAAGGGAAGCTGTGAGGGACTGAGCTTGAGGAACCCTGCACACTCCAGTCCACACACTGGGCTTGTCCCATCATCTTCTTCGCAACCCACAGACCAGGAGATTCTCTCCGGTGCCTACCCCACCAGGACCCTGTGTTTCAAGCACAAACCTGGGCGACTGTGTGGGCAGACATCGAATTAGCTGCAGGAGGGTTTGTTTGCTTGTTTGTTTTGTTTCGTTTTTTCCATACCCCAGTGGCACCTGGAACACCAGGGAGACAGAACAGTTCACTCCCCTGGAAAGGGGTGCTGAAGCCAGGGAGCCAAGTGTTCTGGCTGGGCGGATCCCGCCCCCAAGGAACCCAGCAAACTAAGATCTTCTGCCTTGAAATTCTCAGTGACAGCACAGCAGCTGTCTGAGATCAGCAATTCGGGAGGCTCTGGCTTGGTGGGGGGAGGGGCGTCCGCCATTGCTGAGGTTTGAGTAGGGCTTTTGTGCTCACAGTGTAAACAAAGCAGCCAGGAAGTTCAAACTGGGCGGAGCCCACTGCAGCTCAGCAAGGCTGCTTTGGCCAGACTGCCTGATTTCTCCTCTCTGGGCAGAGCATCTCTGAATAATAGGCAGCAGCCCCAGTCAGGCACTTATAGATAAATTCCCTATCTCCCTGGGACAGAGCACCCGGGGAAAGGGGCAGCTGTGGGCGCAACTTCAGCAGACTTAAAAGTCCCTGCCTGATGGCTCTGAAGAGAGTCGCGGACCTCCCAACATGGCGTTCGAGCTCTGCTAAGGGTCAGACTGCCTCCTCAAGTGGGTCCCCTGACCCCCATGTATCCTGACTGGGAGACATCTCCCAGTAGGGACCGAGGGACACCTCATACAGGAGAGCTCTGGCTGGCATCTGGCAGGTGCCCTTCTGGGATGAAGCTTCCAGAAGAAAGAACAAGCAGCAACCTTTGCTGTTCTGCAGCCTCTGCTGGTGATACCCAGGCAAACAGGGTCAGGAGTGGGCCTCCAGCAAACTCCAGCAGACCTGCAGCAGAGGGACCTGACTGTTAGAAGGAAAACTAACAAACAGAAAGGAATAGCATGACCACTTAAAGACCTCATCTGAAGGTCACCAATATCAAAGAACAAAGGTAGATAAATCCACAAAGATGGGGAGAAGCCAGCACAAAAAGGCTGAAAATTCCAAAAACGAGAATGCCTCTTCTCCTCCAAAGGATTATAACTCCTCACCAGCAAGGGAACAAAACTGGACAGAGAATGAGTTTGATGAATTGACAGGAGTAGCCTTCAGAAGGTGGATAATAACAAACTCCTTTGAGCTAACGGAGCATGTTCTAATCCAATGCAAAGAAGTTAAGAACCTTGAAAAACAGGTTAGGCGAATTGCTAACTAGGATAACAAGTTTAGAGAAGAACATAAATGACCTGATGAAGCTGAAAAACACACCATGAGAATTTTGTGAAGTGTACACAAATATCAATAGCCAGATTGATCAAGTGAATCCCTATCAAGAAGAAGGGATATCAGTGATTGAAGATCAACTTAATGAAATAAAGTGAGAAGAAAAGATTAGAGGAAAAAAGAATAAAAAGGAACAAACAAAGCCTCCAAGAAATATGGGACTATATGAAAAAACCAAACCTATGATAGATTGGTGTACTTGAAAGTGATGGGGAGAATGGAACGAAGTTGGAAAACACTCTTCACGATAATATCCAGGAGAACTTCCCCAACCTAGCAAGGCAGGCCAACATTCAAATTCAGGAAATACAGAGAACACCACAAAGATACTCTCGAGAAGAGCAACCCCAAGACACGTAATCATCAGATTCACCAATGTTGAAATGAAGGAAAAAAATGTTAAGGGCAGCCAGAGAGAAAGATCAGAATATCCATGAAGGGAAGTCCATCAGACTTACAGCAGTTCTCTCTTCAGAAACCCTACAAGCCAGAAGAGAGTGGGGGCCAATACTTGACATTCTTAAAGAAAAAAATTTTCAACCCAGAATGTCATATCCAGCCAAACTAAGCTTCTTAAGTGAAGAAATAAAATCCTTTACAGACAAGCAAATGCTGAGAGATTTTGTCATCACCAGGCCTACCTTACAAGAGCTCCTGAAGGAAGCACTAAACATGGAAAGGAACAACCAGTATCAGCCAACCACTGCAAAAGCATACCAAGTTGTAAAGAACATCTACACTAGGAAGAAACTGCATCAACTAATGGGCGAAACAACCAGTTAGCATTATGATAACAGGATCAAATTCACACATAACAATATTAACCTTAAATGTAAACAGGCTAAATGTCCCAAGTAAAAGACACAGACTGGCAAATTGGATAAAGAGGCAAGACCCATCAGTGTGCTGTATTCAGGAGACCCATCTCACATGCAAAGACACACACAGGCTCAAAATAAAAGGAGAGAGAAATATTTACCAAGCAAATGGAAAGCAAAAAAAAAGCAAGAGTTGCAATCCTAATCTCTGATAAAACAGATTTTAAACCAACAAAGATCAAAAGAGACAAAGAAGACCATTACATAATGGTAAAAGGATCAATGCACCAAGAACTAACTCTCCTAAATATATATGCACCCAATACAGGAGCACCCAGATTCATAAAGCAAGTTCTTAGAGATCTACAGAGAGACTTAGACTCCCACACAATAATAGTGGGAGACCTTAACACCCACTGTCAATATTAGACAGATCAGCGAGATGGAAAATTATAAAGCATATTCAAGACTTGGACTCAGATCTGGACCAAACGGAATAGATGATCTACAGAACTCTCCACCCCAAATCAACAGAATGTACATTCTTCTCAGCACCTCATCACACTTATTCTAAAATTGATTACATAATTGGAAGCAAAACACTCCTCAGCAAATGCAAAAGAGCAGAAATCATAACAAACAGTCTCTCAGACCACAATGCAATCAAATTAGAACTCAGGATGAAGAAACTCACTCAGAGTTGCACAACTACATGGAAACTGAACAACCTGCTCCTGAATGACTACTGGGTGAATAACAAAATGAAGGCAAAAATAAATAAGTTATTTGAAACCAATGAGAACGAAGACACAATGTACCAGAATCTCTGGGATGTATTTAAAGCAGTGCTTAGAGGGAAATTTATAGCACCAAATGCCCACAAGAGAAAGCAGGAAAGATCTAAAATTGACACCCTAACATCAAAATGGAAAGAACTAGAGAAGCAACAGCAAACAAATTCAAAAGCTAGCAGAAGATAAGAAATAACTAAGATCAGAGCAGAACTGAAGGAGATAGAGACATGAAAAACTCTTCAAAAAATCAATAGATCCAGGAGCTGGTTTTTTGAAAAGATCAACAAAATAGATAGACTGGTAGGCAGACTAATAAGAAAAGAGAGCTGAGATGGGCGGATCACAAGTTCAGGAGATCGAGACCATCCTGGCGAACACGGTGAAACCCCGTCTCTACTAAAAAATACAAAAAACTAGCCGGGCGAGGTGGCAGGCACCTGTAGTCCCAGCTACTCGGGAGGCTGAGGCAGGAGAATGGTGTAAACCCGGGAGAGGGAGCTTGCAGTGAGCCGAGATCTGGCCACCGAACTCCAGCCTGGGCGACAGAGTGAGACTCCGTCTCAAAAAAAAAAAACAAAAAAAAAAAACAAAAAACAAGAAAAGAGAGAAGAATCAAATAGATGCAATAAAAATGATTTAGGAAATATCACCACTGATCACACAGAAATACAAACTACCATCAGATAATACTATGAACACCTCTATGCAAATAAACTAGAAAACCTAGAGGAAATGAATAAGTTCCTGGACAGATACAGCCTCCCAAGACTAAACCAGGAAGAAGTGGAATCCCTGAATAGACCAATAACAAGTTCTGAAATTGAGGCAGTAATTAACAGCTTACCAACCATAAAAAGTCCAGAACCAGACAGATTCACAGGTGAATTCTACCAGAGGTACAAAGAGGAGCTGGTATCATTCCTTCTGAAATTATTCCAAACGATAGAAAAAGAGGGAATCCTCCCTAACTCATTTTATGAGGCCAGAATCATCCTGATTCAAAAACCTGGCAGAAACCCAACAAAAAAGAGAAATTTCAGGCCAATATCCCTGATGAACATTGATGCAAAAATCCTCAATAAAATACTAGCAAATCAAATCCAGCAGCACATCAAAAAGCTTATCCACCATAATCAAGTTGGCTTCATACCTGGGATGAAAGGCTAGTTCAACATATGCAAATCAATAAACGTAATCCATCACATAAAGAGAACCAATGACAAAAAACACATGATCATCTCAATAGATGCAGAAAAGTTCTTTAACAAAATTCAATACTCCTTCATGCTAAAAACTCTCAATAAACTAAGTATCAATGGAATGTATCTCAAAATAATCAGAGCTATTTATGACAAACCCACAGCCAATATCATACTGACTGGGCAAAAACTGGAAGCATTCTCTTTGAAAACTGGCACAAGACAGGGATGCCCTCTCTCACTACTCCTATTCAACATAGTATTGGAAGTTCTGGCCAGGGCAATCAGGCAAGAGAAATAAATAAAGGATATTCAAATAGGAAGAGAGGAAGTCAAATTGTCTCTGTTTGCAGATGACGTGATTGTATATTTAGAAAACCCCATCATCTCAGTCCAAAATCTCCTTAAGCCGATAAGCAACTTCAGCAAATTCTCAGGATACAAAATCAATGTGCAAAAATCACAAGCATTCCTATACGCCAATAACAGACAAACAGAGAGCCAAATCCTGAGTGAACTCCATTTACAATTTTACAAAAAGAATAAAATACCTAGGAATAAAACTTACAAGGGATGTGAAGGACCTCTTCAAGGAGAACTACAAATCTCTTCTCAAGGAAATAAGAAAGGACACAAACAAATGGAAAAACATTCCATGCTCATGGATAGGAAGAGTCAATATTGTGAAAATGGCCATAGTGCCCAAAGTAACTTATAGATTCAATGCTATGCTATCCCCATCAAGCTACCACTGACTTTCTTTACAGAATTAGAAAAAACTACTTTAAACTTCATGTGGAACCAAAAAAGAGCTCACATTGCCAAGACAATTCTATGCCAAAAGAACAAAGCTGGAAGCATCATGCTATCTGACTTCAAACTATACTACAAGGCTACAGCAACCAAAACAGCATGGTGGTGCTACCAAAACAGATATATAACAAATGGAACAGAGCAGGGGCCTCAGAAATAACACCACACGTCTACAACCATCTGATCTTTTACAAAGCTGACACACACAAGCAATGGGGAAAAGATTTCCTATTTAATAAATGGTATTGGGAAAACTGGCTAGCCATATGCAGAAAACTGAAACTGGACCCCTTCCTTACACCTTATACAAAAATCAACTCAAGATCAATTAAAGACTTAAATGTAAGACCTAAAACCATAAAAATCCTAGAAGAAAACCTGGGCAATATCATTCAGGACATAAGCATGGGCAAAGACGTTATGTCTAAAACACCAAAAGCAACTGCCACAAAAGCCAAAATTGTCAATTGGGATCTAATTAAACTAAAGAGCTTCTGCACAGCAAAAGAAACTCTCATCAGAGTCAACAGGCAACCTACAGAAAGGGAGAAAAATTTTGCAATCTATCGATCTGACAAAGGGCTGATCTGTAGATATCCAGAATCTACAAAGAACTTAAACAAATCTACAAGAAAAAAAGTAGACAACCCCATCAAAAAGTGGGAGAAGAATATGAATAGACACTTCTCAAAAGAAGACATTTATGCAGCTAACAAACGTATGAAAAAATGCTCATCAACACTGGTCATTAGAGAAATGCAAATCAAAACCACAATGAGATACCATCTCATGCCAGTTAGAAGGGTGATCATTAAGATGTCAGGAAACAACAGATGCTAAAGAGGATGTGGAGAAGTAGGAATGTTTTTACACTGTCTAAATTAGTTCAACCATTGTGGAAAACAGTGTGGTGATTCCTCAAGAATCTAGACCTAGAAATACCATTTGACCCAGCAATCCCATTACTTGGTATACACCCAAAGATTATAAATCATTCTACTATAAAGACACATGCACACATATGTTTATTGCAACACCATTCACAATAGCAAAGACTTGGAATCAACCCAAATGTCCCTCAATGATAGACTGGATAAAGAAAATGTGGCACATATGCACCATGAAATACTATGCACTATTCACAGTAGCAAAGACTTGGGACCAACTGAAATGTTCATCAGTGATGGGCTGGATAAAGAAAATGTGGCACGTATGCACCATGGAATACTATGCAGCCATAAAAATGATGAGTTCATGTCCTTTGCAGGACATGGATGAAGCTGGAAACCATCATTGTCAGCAAACTATCACAAGAACGGAAAACCAAACACTGCACGTTCTCACTCATAAGTGGTATTTGAACAAGGAGAAGAGATGGACACAGGGAGGGGAATATCACACACCAGGTCCTGTCAGGGTGTGGCAGGGAAGGGGGTAGGGGAGGGATAGCATCAGGAGAAATACCTAATGTAGGTGATGGTTTGATGGGTGCAGCAAACCACCACGGGTACTTGTATACCTATGCATCAAAACTGCAAGTTCTGCACATGTACCCCAGAACTTAAAGTATAATTCAAAAATAAAAAAAAGAAAGATCAATTAATCAAGTAGTATTTATTGAGTACCTTCTATGTGCTCTTCACAATGTGAGATGCCAGAGGAATACAGAAGATATATTAGACATATTTATTTCTTTTTTTTTTTTTTTGAGACGGAGTCCTGCTCTGTCGCCCAGGCTGGAGTGCAGTAGCACAATCTCCACTCACTGCAAACTCCACCTCCCGGGTTCACACCATTTTCCTGCCTCAGTCACCGCGACTACAGGCGCCCGCCACCACGCCCGGTTAATTTTTTTGTATTTTAAGTAGAGACGGGGTTTCACTGTGTGAGCCGGGATGGTCTCGATCTCCTGACCTCATGATCCACCCGCCTTAGCCTCCCAAAGTGCTGGGATTGCAGGCGTGAGCCACCGCGCCTGGCCTAGACATATTTATTTCCCTAAGAAACTTGCAAGCTAACTAGAAGTATCGCTAAAATCATAAATTAATTATAGTACATTTAAGTGCTAAATTTGTTAATCTCATCAATAAGAATTGGGGGAAGAGGACGATTAGTATTAGTGGTAGTTGTCAAATAATATCTAATGTTACTTTGCTAGATTCTTTTTCTAATTTAGTTACTGTCAACTGCAAATTCATCTATTCTTTATAACTGGAACATAGTAGCGAGGAAAATAGACATGGTCTCACTTCTCATGGAGCTTATGATCTAGTAAAAGATAAAATATTTACACAAAATCTGTGACTTAAAACCATGACAATTATTATAAAATAAATACTCCTATGTATTATGAAAACATTTGAGGGGCCTGGTCTAATCTGTCATCAGGAAAAACTTCTGTGCTCAAGTGTCATTTGAGTTGAATGTGAATGAAGAGCAGAAGAGAAGATAGGGGATAGAGGTGGAAGGAAAAGCATTGGTTCCAAAGAATCATGGGTGAAGCCTCTGGATCTTTGGAAGCGTGGTGTACTTGAGGAAGTGAGAGGAGACTGTTGTGACTAGAGGGACTAGATGCCCAGCTGGAGAAGAAGAGTCAAGCAAAGGCTGGCTTCATAGGTTCTTATAACCATGTGAAGAGCAGTGAAATACCAGCGAAGGATTCTGCACAGGGAATGTCACGAACAGATTCTCATGTTTTAAGGATCTTCTAGCATGTATATATTCAATAGGTTGGGGAGAGCGTAGAGCAGGTTTGATAGGGATAAGAGGTTCACATAGTTCAAGAGTTTGATAGGGATAAGAGGTTCACATTGATAGGGATACGAGGATCTATGGTAGATGAATGGACTGCTGGTGGTGAGGCTGTTGAGAAGTAGATAAATTTGATATTTCATAAATGCATAAATGGATAGATGGTAAAGCCAACCAGCTGTAGTGATACATTACATTAAAGTTTGAAGAAGATAGAGGTGTCAAATATGATTACCTGGTTGGTGATTACCTGGTTTGATGATTGCCTGGTTTGTGTAGTCACAAATCAAGGAGCTGGAAATCCTCTTTGACACCTATACCTTAGAGGATGGTGTTGTCCTTCACTAAGATGGGGCATTTATTTTTGTTGTCATTCTTAACAAATTTAAATAAGAAAGTATGAAGAGTATAGACAGGAAGGATTTTTTGGTAATATTTATAAAAATCAGTCTTTAAAAAGTGACTCATGTTTATGACCACACATTAGACTTTTCTTATAACAAAAAGACTGATTTATTATTATAATACAGATATTTCCTTCTATCTTAAGAAAGAATAAAAATATCCCCTAATGATATGTGGTATAATCTTTAGACCTGGGCTGAAGATTTTATTTAATGACAAAATATTCTGCCAAAAAATATTCTGTCTAAAGGGTTTGTTTCATGTGCAATTGGGAAATATTCTGTCAAAAAAGGTCTTTTCTCTGTGATTTCTTTTTTTTAATTATTTTAAGTTCAAGAGTACATGTGCAGGATGTGCAGATTTGTTACATAGGTTAAGATAGGGCATTTAGTAATGTCATACTGCTTTCCAAAACAATATGTTGCATTGGTCACTGCACAGTGACCTTGTAAAGTTAAATGAAGTTTTAAAGCTCACACCGTAATTCCAGGTATTACTTTATTTTTGAGGGCTTTATTTTACAATGCTTTGTGTTTAAGCCAAATATATCCTCTATATACAGAAACTCTTATATATACTTGGCTGATTTTAGATATTTATTTGCTATAAGTTTATCAAGTTAATGTTGTTAATTTTCCTCACAAAAGCATATCTATAATACATTCTGACCATGAAAATCATCTTAGCTAATAATTATGATTCATGAAAATGATGCTGTTCGCCTCAACTCTCATCTGCTGTTTTCTCTCATTATAAGCCATCTTTATCCTTTGGAGAGAGTAAAGGGAGAAATTTTATCCAATGCGTGGCACATATTTGCAGTTTTCTTACATTAATCTCAAGATAATGAAAATTTAAGAATGTGAAGATTCTTTCCTCCTGTCTGACTTTTTCACATTATTTTCTGATAACATTTTTTAAATGAAATGCACATAATAAAAAATTAACCATTTTAAAGGGTATAATTAAGTTGCATTTGTTATATTCTCCATGTTGTGTAATGATCACCTCTATCAAGTTTCAAAACATTTTTGTCACCTCAAAAGAAAATCTCTTACCCATTAAGCATTTACTCCCATTCTTCCTTCTTCCCAGCCTCTGGCATTCACCAATCTGCTTTCTGTTGATGTTATGTCTTCTACTACTTCTCAAAATTAACACTTATGTTTAAGTATAAAAATATTTATTCAGAATATGCTTAACATTTAAGTATATTCTTTTGCTATATAAAATTTGAAAGCTTCACCAGCATAAAATTAACATTTATATTTAACCTACAAATTCTAATTTAATATACTAATTTAACTCTCCCAATTGTTTTAAATATTCAAATTCATTCAACAGAATTATAATAACTGAACACCTTCTACATACTAGGGATCATAAGGATAAAAAGAAATATAAAAGGCCAAGCCTGGTGGCTCACACCTGTAATCCCAACACTTCGGGAGGCCAAGATGGGCAGAACGAGGTCAGGAGTTTGAGACCAACCTGGGCAACATAGCAACACCCTATCTCTACAAAAAATATAAAGACAGTTGGGTATGGTGGCGCATGACGGTGGTCCCAGTTACTCAGGAGGTGGAGGTAGGAGGATTGCTTGTGCCTGGGTGATAGAGCAAGACCCTGTCTCTCTCACATACGTACATACAAACAGAAGTATAATACAGGGTTCTTACATTCAGGGAATAAATTTTAATAAATTTATTTTGAGTAGTCAGTTTGAATTGTCAGTAGTAAGTTTAAATTCAGAAACTATCTCATTTCTCCGGTGGAGAAACTGAGGCTTATATGCTAGAAAATGTTTCTATATCATGCTCTGTACCAACAAGGAGCTATTGGCTAATCAGGAGTGCTGGCATTTTATTGTCTGAATCTATGTACTGTCTGGCAGTCTAGTATAAACATGTTTATTTGGTCTAGTATATAGGGAAAAAAAGAATCTGATTCTCTAGTGGGAGTTATAGTTTGAGTGGAATAATATTCATTCTAAGTAAAATTTAAATGCTGCTATTAATAAGAAAATAAAGCATCAAAGTATGAAGACTGGACTATATCTTTATTGGATATAGATGATAGATTAGATAGATAGATAGATAGATAGATAGATGAAATTTATTTTAGTTGCCAACAACTACTCCATTACTTTTGCAAACAAAGGGGAAGATGTGGAGGAGCTAAAGAAAATTTATTGACAAGACGCTGGACATCTTCAGTAATTTAGAAAGAGTTGAGCAATCATATCACTTAAATACAAGGACGCAGGCTCAGTGTCTCTCCTTTTTAGATTTCAAATGCCTAGGGAAAATTTAATTTGCCCGGTTTGGACCAAGTATCTACCAAAAGACTGATTATTTATGGTGAGTGTTAGAGGAAGAAAAAAGATATGCATGGCTTCTGGGGATATTCCATACAGTACAGTCATCTTTTCCAGTAAAGCAGAAATAATATCTATGGGATAATTAGCTCAAGAGGTTATCTATTACTAAGATATTAGTGTTTGTTTCATGTGCAATTGGGAAACATATTGGTTTAAAGGATGTGATGTTACAAGGGTCAGACAAACCACATTTCACAATTCAGTAGCTTAAAAGGTCAGACAGGGAAAAACAAGATAAAATACCGTCAAAGCTGCTTTAAACAACTATCAATCTTGATCACAAATACAGAATTGCAATGAAATTCTTCTCTATCTTCTGGCTATGCAGTCTCTGTATTATAGCTATATGTTTTACAAATAGGAAAATAAAAACAGAATACTAATACAAAGTTTCAGATATTACATTTCTGGATTGAAAAATATGACTCCTAAGAGAAATACTGTTCATATTCATATCTCTCTGAACTCCTGTGGAAAATGTTAATTTCTTCTGCACAACCTGATTACCTACCCAGATGAGCCAGGCTGGATAACCTGCAAACTTAGAGAATATGTCTTGTTCTTGATATGATTTAGATTTGTGTCTCTGCCCAAATCTCATGTCAAATTGTAATCCCTAATGTTGAAAGAGGGGGGTGGTGGGAGGTGATTGGATCATGAGGGTGGATTTCCCCTTTGCTGTTCTTGTAATAGTGAGTGAGTTCTCATGAGATCTGGTTGTTTAAAGTGGGTAGCACCATCCCCCCACCGTCTCTTCCTTGTTCTCTGGCCATGTAAGACGTACTTGGTTCCCCTTCGTCTTCCGCCATGATTGTGAGTTTCCCCAGGCCTCCTTAGCCATACTTCCTGTGATGCCTGTGGAACCATGAGCCAATTAAACTCCTTTTCTTTATAAATTACCCAGTCTCAGGTACTTCTTTACAGCCATCTGAGAATGGACTAATACATCCTTTAACTCAAGAGAAAGACCTGGATCATTTCTTTTTTTCCTCCTCTAAGTCTGGGTGGTACCTAAGTTATAGTAAAGATCAGATGATGCACAAGAAATCCTGCAAAACTGCTTCTGCAGAGAAGTTCCATTTTTGTTTGTTTTGCTTCTTGTTTTCTGTTTCAGGCTTAGCTTAAAGAAAGGGCTCTGCTGTTAAAAATCATAGTCAATCGATTGTAAGAAACAGGAAGGTTGCAGACGTTTTTATGAAAGGGGAAGCGTTGAAAGGGGTTTAAGTAGATGACAAAAAGAGGAAACTCAACTCCAGGTAAAAGGAGAGTGTGAATGAAATTCAATCACACAGATGATGTAGTGATGTAAAGAACCTTCCTACAGCATCCCCAAATCACATTTTCTATGTCCCAGCATTGTATTAATGCTTTTCCTTTTCAAGAACAATAACTGGAGGTTAAAGACAAGAAAAGCGAGTAGGGCCTGAAGTCTGAAAACCAGGGTTCCATTACGATTGTGCTATGTAATTATGATATTTGGTAACCTATGTATGCTTATAAACTTCACTTTTCTTATGTACAAAGAGATCTTGTGACAATTGCTGATTTTTAATAACTAGGCCGCCATTATAGAGTTTACATCCAGTAGGGAAATAGGGATGATAAAAAATGTAAACCATGCTACTTGGTGATAAGGACAATAACATGAAAAAGAGTAATGATGGTTTGGTTCTGAAGGCCAGTGGAGTGGTGTATGTCCTTTCACAAATAGCAGTCGGAGAGGGCCTCTGAGAGGATAGCATTTGAGCAGAGACTCGAATGAAGTGATGCACCACGCCATGCAGTTTTCTAAGGTAAGAATAGTTCAAGCAAAGGGAACAGCAAATACATACACCCTGAAATGGGAGATTACTTGGTATAATCTAAGGCGCCAGGGTATCTGAATCACAGGGACCAAAGGATGAAAAGGCATCAGAGAAGAAGTTGATCTGGGGGCAGGAGGACAGACCAAGTACAGTTTATAGGTTGTGGTGAGGATTTTGGATATTATCATGAGAGACATGGGAAATCATTGAAGGGTTTTGAGCAGAGAAGTGACATACTGTGACATATTTTAAAGAAACCACTAAGATTGTTCTATGGAGAATAGACAGCATGGGGTCATGAGTAGAACTGGAGGGACCAGTTGGAAAGTTATTGCAACCATCCAGGTGAAATACAATGCTGTTGTACAGATTATATCTGTAAACTGTAATATACATATTTGTTACTACCTTTTCCTTTTTTTCCATTCCATTCCAAGAAATCCAGTTTAGCTCTGAGTATTTCCTCCTATTTCTTGCTAGATCCAGGAAGAGAGGATTGGCCCACAATGCAATTTCCATAAATCTGACTCCTACAATCTAGTTTGCATTATTTTCCAGGCTCTGGTCTGTCCTATTGATAAGGATGCACAGAGTTTACTGTGTGAAAATGGCTGAGATATCAGAAATCACCTAGTGGTATTTTGAAATTTACTTTTTACTTTGTAAGTGCATGGTTTTCTTTATTAGATGAAGGTAGATAAGACGCATAATTTCTCTTGGGGTGGATTCCTTTTAGGCATGCATCTGTAGTGAAAAGCACCACGGTTAGGGAGGACTGTTGTACTTTAGAAAATTGGATTAAAACTGGATCAAAGAACATTTTATTATAAATTATATAAAAACATAATCACTTTAAAAATATATAGTATAACCCACTCAATTTAAAAGATAGCATATTGCAACTTGCACTGTTTGGTTTTAATGGGTTGTTGTGGTGGCAGTCATAAGCTATTGTTCTGAAGCTTATTAATGTAGTTATTCAAATTTTAAAATATTACAGCCTTTAAAAAATATTTCTCCCCTTTCTTGGCTTAAATACTTATTTTGTGAAGGTGAACAATAAAAGGATTCTCTAGTTTTTGTTTTTGTTTCATTTTTTCTATCCTCAACAGAGAACTGACTTAGCACAAAAGCTTTGGCCCAAGAATGGCTTCAATGTCAAACATTCTCAAATCTGTGATCTTCAGAAGTCCCAGGTTTAGGGGAAGCAGCAGTGGGGAACATTAGTTGGGGCAGAGTTTTTAAAAAACTGCTTATAATTATGGTTTTCAAAACAAAGAGTCACCTTATTTGTCCTTCATTTTAAAAGCAGATGGTGATAATTTCAGAAGTGTTGTTTTTCATAGCCACTCACCACTCGTTTGCATTCATCCTGCCACCTCATCTTACAATATTTGCCACCAAGACTTCCATGTTATAGGAAACCACACTTCAAAAAAATTGCCGTTTACTGAATTTTTTACTGAAATGATTCACTTACCACCTGGGTTTTCTGACTTGTTGCCAGACTGCTCTCATTTCTCTACAGTCTGTTTTTAAAAGAAATTTAGAACTGCAAAGTTCCCACTTTTAATCCATTAATATTTTAAATAGACAGTTACCACTACAGGCACTCCACAATCTTCTTAGCAAATAAAATCATAGACTATACTGGTATACATATGGGTAGGGGGAGGAGTAGAGATATAGAAAGAGGAATCAATCTGTAAAGATACAGAGCAGTAAAGGATTCAATAGAGGGATGCAAAGTTCAATTTCTATATTTTTCAGAGCAAAAGTACTTCACAAAACATTTTCTAAAAATGATACATGCAAAATTCAGTGAAAAATACACTTGGAAATATAGAATATACTTTTATTTCTTTGAAAAGTTGTATGAATAACAAAGACCAATATTACAGTAAGTAGTCTTCATATGTATATAATTTGTGCCTGTTATTGGATCTATTGAGTTGTCTTAAAGATTGCTGGGTAGAAGAAAAGTGTAGGATTAGAGTCAAAAGCTTTAAGTTTAAGTTTAAGCTTGTTTAAGTGGAATGACTTTGGTCATTTACATTTTCAGAACTTGTTGGATTTCCTTTATTTTTAAATATATAAATTTCCACAGTCTCCTTATCTATATTTATATCTGTATCTATACTTATATCATAGGATTGATGTAAGAGTCAAATAGATTAAAAATACATAAGCTTTTTAAAGGAGCAAAATATTCAGGAAAAATTTGTGATTGATTTATTATATTATTACCTTTTCATAAATGAACAAATGACCTCTAGAAAGTGAGGGCAGAATTATGAGAATTTCAGAGGATAAAAATGTAATACAATGAGTTCTACACTCAATTGTGTAATATATATATACTATCTTTGTTCTTTCTGGCATCTTTCAATCAAATTAAGCTTTCTTAAACTAACGCATGTATAAAAAAAGAAAAAGTATCTTTTTATTGTGTATAGCATAGGAAAAGATAAAAGAAGGCAAGCTTTGAAACAAATTATTATTTCTCATATTAATTGCATCAGAAATAGTGACTTATACCTTAATATTTCCAGGTGGGATATGCTATTGTTTGACAAATATTTACTCCCTTCCCACACCCAATACCTCTATGGAAGTAGTACTACCTTAACCCCAGATATTACCCTGACCTGCGGACTTCTGCCCAATAGATGAGAGTGAGAGTGTGCCAAACCTACTCCTTATGAACAACTATTCCCACTACCCTATCTGGGAGCTTCTGATTTTCCTTACAAGAAAATATACCTCAGGATTTTGCCATACCTCCTGTCTGGGTGCAAAATGAGACATATGGAATGGAATATCTTCCCTAGCCTATCTGCAGACCTGCAAGCGACTAAATTTCTATTGTTGTATGCTACTGATTTTGGAGTGTTTGTTAGGTGGCATTATTATGACAATAGCAAATTATTAATATTATAATTAGTCACTACTAAGCCCTAAATGAGCCTCTGACTTCTCCCCAGACTAGGTTTTAGAGTAGTATTGGTAGGGAAGTCTTTAGAATTGGAGAGAAGTTTTGGATCTTCAGAGCAGACACTAGCACCCATATCACTAATCTTAGTGGAGGGCAGGTAAAGGTAAAAGAACAAATGCTCTTGGTTTCAGATTTGGGAAGATTAAAGTTTACCTAGGCGAGAAAATAAAAAACACAAATAGCAGATAATTCAGTCTACCTTGGTGGGAGGAATCAAGGAAGTGAACCAAGAGGCTATTAGTGTTTAAGGACAATCCCTCCTCCTGGAAACTAGAAAATTAGAGATAAAGTGTACCCTCTGCACAAACATATACACTTTGTGCTTTTAATACATTGGACTTAACAATTAAGTGTAAGTTAAGCAGGAGCATGAACAAGTTCTGTTATGGGATTCTTGGGGTGTCACTTTTCTGGCTGGAAACCTCTGTGGCCGGTGGCACCTTTGCCTGAGTTCTGGTCCTGTGTGCGGGAAGAATGAGGTATGCAGACAAATGGAGGGTGAGCAAGATGAAGAGGAGCTTTACTGAGTGTTAGAAACAGCTCAGAAGAGACACACAGTGGGTAACTTCTCTCTGTAGGCAGGTTGTCCTGCTGAGTGTTCAGGTCTCAGCAGAGAGGAGGCCCTGGAGTGAGTGGAGGAGGAGGAGTGGAGGCTCTGGAGTGAGTGAACAGGAGACGGCTCCTCTCTGCAGACAGATCATTCCAGTGAGTGTCCAGTTCTCAGCAAAGAAGAAGCCCTGGAGAGGGCAGCTCCTCTCTGGAACTGGTAGTCCCATCATCTCTTTAGGTCTCTGAAGTTCTCAGCAGAGAGGGTAGCTCCCCTCTGCAGCTGGTCACCCAATTATCTGCTCAGTTCTGGCTGAGCGTGGGTCTTTTATGGGCCTCAGAGAGGAAGAAGTGGATGCCAATTACTCCATGAGCAGCCATGGGGGGCCTGGAAAAGGCACCACAAGTTCTCACTTTGGTCCACGGGACTGGCAGCACGACCCCAGCCTCAGGCCCTCCCTGGCCTGAAGGTGGAGCCTCATGAGGGATCTGCCCCTTCTGCCCGGAATTCTGTCTGCCTCCTGCTGCTGTTCATCACCTCCCAGGCTCAGCAGGACTCTGCCCTAAGATGGAGCAGGTGCCAACAGCAGGGATAAGTCAGGCAGCGGGAGCAGGCACTTGAGACTGTGAAAGCAGTGCGAACCTTCCTAGGCCCCAAGAGCACAGGGAGGCTCGATCCACAGCTGCAATTTGGGCAGCTGCAGCCCCTCCGAGGAGGACAGGACTCCAGCCTGGTCCCTGGAGCAGGAGACCTGGGTCTGCAGCCACAGTTTGGGTGGCTGCAGCAGCACTCAGTAAGTACCCACTCCAACTTGGAAGGGGCGAGGCTCCCGCTGGCTCCATGAAGCATGCAGCCTGGGGAGCACCTCCCCACTGCAGCCAGGTGATGGCAGAAGCAGGCTTTCTGGCCTCTGCCATCAGTTCCTAAAAGACAAAGGTCCGCAGCCTGTCAGGCAGTTTGGCTTCTACCTTCATAAGCCCCTCCTTCTATTCCAACCACTGCCCCTCTCTAGATCCTCCTGGTAGACAGTGCGCATTTTACTCCGGAAGACTCTGAAGTGGGTCACTATTGTAATTAATTAAATTAAATTAAGTTAAAGGTAACGCTAAATTCAAAGCCAAATTTTTATTTTTGATTTGTGTTCTCTTCCAAAATATGAGTATCCATGTGGTCTGGCATAACAATGAAATTAAGATCTTCTAATAATCAATGAAAACATTCTTGAGATGCTAAAAATTTTTACTGTAAACTTTGTCGTATTACCAAATTTCCTGGGAGAAATTAATTCTAAAGATTAACTGTCTTTATAAATCCAAAATTAAAGTCTAAAATGAATTCAAATCTGATGTCAAATTATCTTGTCTTATGAATAAAATGCTCAAGGAAATAAAGGTCTTCCATCTGTCCCTCAAAACATTTAATTCTGCCCCCTCTCAGCTAGAAAATTCATGTTGGGTGAATTTGGGGTTTCATCAACTGCTGCATTCTAGACTGTCTCTTAACAGAATGGGGGATTATTTTAATGGAATGAGAGATTATTCCAGGGTCTCAGAATTAACTATTTAGTCACTGACATTATGCTAAGGAAGCTCAAAGATTTAAGAAGGACATGAAAGATTTTATAGCTGTGCTCCCCTTTCCAAGATTTAAAATGAGTGACTCTGTAGCCCCTAACGAGTTAACTCAGGCAGCGCTGTGATCCTAGACACCTGCTTGTACTTACGTTGGCCACAACAGCAGCAGGAGCACAGTAGCATATGGGTGAAGGGGATAGATAATAACAAATCTTGATTTTAGGCTGATTCTATGCCAGTTTGCCAGAATCAGTGGCCAGTGGAATAAAACTTAACTGGAGAGAAATCCCTCTACAAGAGGTTAATTTTGACATTATGAAATTCTCATCTCTAGGGAAATAAAATATCTTTCTCTGTGTAAAATCTCTTCATTTCCATGTTGCTTTTGAACACTGAGTTTCTGGTATTCTCACACGGAATTGATTGTGGGTGTAGGATCTATCCAAACACTCTCGAGAGCAGGCTTTGATGGACTTTTTCCATCATGGCTATTACCATCCCTTTTTGCACACACCTGTTTGGGCCTATCTCCTGAAATCGATCACCTAGGAAGATTTTCTCTTCATCCCTGCATTTGTTTAAATGGAGAAATCCTTTCCTCAGATTCTTAAGTTGTTAACACTATTTTTAAAAATTTATTTATTTATTTGTTTGTTTGTTTGTGCTGCAGTCATAGCTCACTGCAGCCTCCAAGTCCTGGGCTCAAGCAATCCTTTCGCCTCAGCTTCCCGAGTAGGTACATGCCACCGCGCCTGGCTAATAGTTTTAATTTCTTTTTTTTTTTCTTTTTTTCGTTTTTGGAGACAGAGTTTCACTATGTTGCCCATGCTGGTCTCAAACTCCTGGGCTTAAGCGACCCTCTGGCCTTAGCCTCCCTAAGTGCTGGGATTATGGGTGTGAGCCACTGTGCCAGCCAAGTGTTGCTGCTATGGATGCTTCTGAAGCTGTGTCCCTGAGGGCCTGAAAAGAATCAATACCTGTGCCATGTGCCCACAAGATTCCACACACGTTGGATTAGGTAACCCTAAAGCCATGGTCAGAGCTTGTGTTATTAACTAATCCAGACCAGTTGGAGACCACATGCCGGGCCATCACACTCGAGCGTCTGAACCAACCACATAAATCCAAGATTTTTCCCTCCACAGGACTATGGGTGTAGGATGGAATTTGGAGCAGTTTTCTAACACTCTTAAGGGCTAGTACCAACAATTAAAAATCAGAAGCTCACTAGTTCACAGGGACACCAGCTTCTTTGCAATTAAAAGTAGTAACTATGATGCTGTCTCCCAATGCATGAAAATAAATTGAATTCTATGTCAGCCTCTCCAGCAATGGCAGAGCAGATTGCTCTTTTGGGGACAAGAGGATAAGCTGCAGCAGTTTAGGGTCTGTGAGCCCCGCATGCTTTTTAGTTAAGGCCACTTGCCTGCAATCCTTCCTACATAAAAGTAGCCACTCACCTCTAGGCAAACCTGCCATACCTGCAGTAACGCAGCAAGGTCAAAATCTTGCCTGGTTTGCCTGCTCGATGTCCAAGGGTTAAAGCCACTGGCTCAGTCTGCCTGGAAAATATACCTGGAAAAATATGGCATGATATACATCAGCAACACCTGCTAGAGTCACAAACCCACATGCTCTGTACTTTGTCAAGCCTCAGCAAAGCTTGAAAGCATTCACTCTAACAACACTAGAAGTCTATTTTTATTCTTTCCTGAAGCTAAATGCTAGACCTCATTGATCTTTCAGGTAGCCTCACCCACTCAGTCACAGGAAGCACAAGACAATATAGGTGCCTACTGGAGGGAGAAGGCAGTTACTACCAGTTTACTGCATATTTGAGAGTAGATCAATGGCATGCTCTCTGCAGACAAGCCAATTCCAAGGAGAAAGAAGAGAGAAATAGGTGGCGCTCAACCCAGGTCTTCCTGTCAAATCTATTCATGACTGTGAGGAGGTGTTGAGAGGCAAGAAGTGCTTAGAGAAATTCAGAAGGAAGGAGGAGAAGTCTCACTGATCCCTTAAAGTAAGGGTTCAGATTTATTAATTTTTTCTAAGCATCTGTCATTAAAACACACTTTTTCCCACTGATTTGAAGTGCGACATGTTCAATTACTTCATTTATTCTTATTCATGGGCCTACAATTGTCCATTCATTCACCAATTTGCAACTATTTAAATGATAAAGGTGTTAAAGATTGTTTAAGTGTTTAAGTAGATCATTATTCCCTCTTGCTCTTTTCCCACACTAATTTGATGGATATTTATGTGATCATTTTCCTAGATTCAAAAGTAATGGTTTTCTGATATTTTGAAATCAGATTATAGATATGGCATAGGATTCTAATATAATAAACACTTTACAACATATACTTATTTGTACTTCTTTTCTTTCAACTTCTAGACTTTGAGCTCCAGAAGGACAAGGAGGACTTATTTTCAGCTCTGCATTTTATACAATAGTTCCCACATATGTTGTGATTGAACCAAGTTTTTTAAGGAATATATCATTCTTTGTACCCCAAAGCCTTTTTAAAAGTATCCTCTACTTAGATTCCTTTTCTCTAACTTTTCTATCAGCCATATTCTGTTTATTCTGCCATAACAACACAGAATGTAAACTCCTCTGAGAAGCCTTCATTTATGCTTGCCCAGGTAGAATCTTAGCCTCTCCTCTAGAATGCTGTATTACTATCTATCGGTCTCTATTTTATCCTCATCATCTTCAACTGTGTTTTTATTTATCTATCTTCCTAGAGATAACAGGTTAGGCTATTGATAGAAGAACTGTAATATTCATGGTTTTTTTTTTTTCACCCTGCATGTTTCCTGACATATGCATTTGATAAATGAATGAATGCAATAAATACAAATTGCTTTTACTTTGTAATACTTGTCACAATTGGGAATACATCTTGTTTAACTGTTCTATTTTTTAATGAATGCTGTTAAAAATAATTGTAACTGGGGGCTATTAGATTGGCATGGCTCTAGCACTTTAAGTTTCTACCAAAGCAAATCAAACCTCTAGCCATTCAGAAAACATCAACTAACCTCTAACTAGGAACTTGCCATTCTAACCCATTATATAAGTGTTTGTCTTGCTTGTGCCCACACTTCATAAGTTTCCTTTCTCACTTCTCCAACGCAGTTCCAAACTATTTGCATTCCAGTGCTGCCCGATTTATGAATCACTGAATGCTCAAATAAACTCTTTAAAATTTGAATGCAACTAATCTTATTTTTTAACAATATCTTTCTCATTAGATAGTAAGCTCCAGGAGATCAGGGACCATGTCAATCTTATTTACCATTGTATTGTCTGGTTCTGGAACAGAGTGGCTTGTCAAAAAATATTTATCAAGGCCGGGCGCGGTGGCTCAAGCCTGTAATCCCAGCACTTTGGGAGGCCGAGACGGGCGGATCACGAGGTCAGGAGATCGAGACCATCCTGGTTAATACGGTGAAACCCCGTCTCTACTAAAAATACAAAAACTAGCCGGGCGAGGTGGCGGGCGCCTGTAGTCCCAGCTACTTGGGAGGCTGAGGCAGGAGAATGGCGGAAACCCAGGAGGCGGAGCTTGCAGTGAGCTGAGATCTGGCCACTGCACTCCAGTCCGGGCGACAGAGCGAGACTCCGCCTCAAAAAAAAAAAAAAAAAAAATATTTATCAAATAAATTATTATTATTTCTTAGTGATATTATGAGACCTTAGCAAATGTTTATGTGAAACATTTGCATAGAAAAATTATTATATAAATGATCAATAGACATTTCAGAAAAAAATCCCATTTTATAATAGGAGTCTTTAAAGTCCTTACTTTTTACATTTTTATTTTTGTTTTTATTTTATTATTATTTTTTTGAGATGGAGTCTCGCTCTGTCGCCCATGCTGGAGTGCAGTGGTGAGATCTCAGCTCACTGCAACCTCTGACTCCCAGGTTCAAGCGATTCTTGTGCCTCAGCCTCTAGAGTGGCTGGGACTACAGGTGCCCGCCACCATGCCCAGCTAATTTTTTGTATTTTTAGTAGAGACAGGGTTTCACCATCTTGGCCAGCCTGTCTTTAACTACTAACCTCATAATTCACCCACCTCTGCCTTCCAAAGTGCTGGGATTATAGGTGTGAGTCACTGCACCCGGCCTAAAGTCCTTATTTTAAAAGTTATCAAGAGACTGTGATCACAGAAGATATCTTTCAGCAAAGTAACACGTTTTGCTCTAAGTCAAAATACGATGGGAAATCTATTCATAAAACATTGATAGGGTGCATATAAATAGGCTTTTAGCCATTGAAACAGCAGCCATAGGTTTACTGTGTCAACAGCAATTTATTAACATGACAGCTGGATAAAATAACAAAAAATGAGCCGTAATACAGCTTCATTTTTATTTCACTTGTTACTTCCCGAAGAAATCTTGACATTGCATTTAGATATTTTTTATTGAATATTTATAGTTTTTTAATAAGAAAGGGTCTGTAAAATGATCAATAATTCTGAAAACAATATTCCAAGGGTATATGTCCAGAACAGCACACTTCCAAGGGAAAAATGCTTCTGAAAATATAGAAATAACTGGATCTCCATATATACGGCAGAAAATATCTAGATGCCATTAATAAGCAATGTACTAACCACGAACCATCAGTAAGTCATTATTGTTAATATATATGATATATATTGTACTTAATATATGATTATAGGAAAGGAAAAACAATTTTCTTTTATTCTTTCTGAGCTCTCAGCTGGAAACCCCTCTAACAAAAGACAGATTAACAGGAGAAAAACAAGCAGAAGTTTTTCAACATGTATATTTTATATATAAAGTCATATATCACTTAATGACAAAGCTATTGTCTGAGAAATGTGTCATTAGGTGATTTTATTGCTCTGCATACATCATAGAGTATACTTACACAAACTTAGATGATAGAGCCTACTATAAACCCAGGCTGCCTGGTATAGCTTATTGCTCTTGGGATACAACCCTGTATAGCATGTTACTTTACTGAATACTGTAGGCATTATATAACACAATGGTAGGTATTTCTGTATCAAAATTATCTAAACATAAAAAAGGCACAGTAGGCTGGGCACGGTGGCCCACGCCAGCAATCCCAGTACTTTGGGAGGCTGAGGTGGGCAGATCATCAGAGGTCAAGAGTTCGAGATCAGCCTGGCTAACACGATGAAATCCCATCTCTACTAAATATACAAAAAATTAGCTTGGTATGGTGGCATGTGCTTATAATCCCAGCTACTCAGGAGGCTGAGGCAGGAGAATCCTTGACCCCGGGAGGTAGATGTTGCAGTGAGCTGGGATTGTGCCACTGCACTCCAGCCTGGGCAACAGAGTGAGACTCAGTCTCCAAAAAAAAAAAAGGCACAGTAAAAATAATGTATAAAAGATAAAAATGTCACACCTATATAGGGCATTTACCGTGAATGGAAATTACAGGACTGGAAGTTTCTCTCGGGTAAGTCATTGAGTGAATCCTGAGTGAATGTTAAGACCTAGGACATTACTGTACAGTTTTGTACAGTTTTGTACAGTATTGTACATAACTGTACAGTAAGCTTCAAAAACACTGCATACTTAGGCTACACTAAATTCATTAAAACATGTTTCTTTCTTTAATAATGAATTAACCTTATTTACTGTAACTTTTTTACTTTATAAACTTTCCAATTTTAACTTTTTGACTCTTTTGTAATAACATTTAGCTTAAAACATAAACACTTTGTACAGCTCTGCAAAAATATATAAATTTTTTTAGACGGAATTTCACTCGTCGCCCAAGTTGGAATGTAATGGTGTAATCTTGGCTTACTGCAATCTGCACCTTCTGGGTTCAAGTGATTCTCCTGCCTCAGCCTCCCAAGTAACTGGGATTACAAGTGTGCACCACCACACCTAGCTAATTTTTGTATTTTTAGTAGGGACGGGGTTTCACTACATTGCCTAGGCAGGTCTCAAACTCCTGACTTCAAGTGATCCACTCACCTTGGCCTCCCAAAGTGCTGGGATTACAGGTATGAGTAACTGCGCCCAGTCAAAATTATTTTCTTTATGTCCTTATTCTATAAACTTTTTTCTACTTTAAAAATTTTTTATTTTACTTTTTACTTTTTAAGCATTTTTGTCAAAAACTAAGACACAAACACACGTATTTGCCTAGGCCTACAGAGAGTCAGGGTTATATATATCACTGTCTTTTCATATCTTGTCTCACTGGAAGGTCTTCAGGGGCAATAACATGCATAGAGCTGTCATCTCCTATGAATGGCTCCTTCTGGAATACCTCCTGAAGAACTGCCTGAGACTGTTTTACAATGAACTTATGTTTCTAATAAGTAGAAAGAGTAGACTCTAAAATAATGATAAACAGTATAGTATAGTAAATACATAGACCAGTAATACATTTGTAGCAGGACGAGAGGCAGACAAAACTCCTCAGACACCGAGTTAAAGAAGGAAGGAGTTTATTCGGCCAGGGCCATTGGCAAGACTTCAGTCTCAAGAGCCGAGCTCCCCGAGTGAGCAATTTCTGTCCCTTTTAAGGGCTCACAACTCTAAGGAGGTGCATGTGAGAGGGTCGTGATTGATTGAGCAAGCAGGGGGTACGTGACTGGGGGCTGTGTGCACTGGTAATTAGATTGGAATGAAACAAGATAGGGATTTTCACAGAGCATGTCTATACAATGTCTGTAATCTATAGATAACAGAACCAATTAGGTTCGGGGTTGATCTTTAACTACCAGGCCCAGGGTGCGGCGCCGGGCTGCCCACCTGTGGATTTCATTTCTGCCTTTTAGTTTTTACTTCTTCTTTCTTTGGAGGCAGAAATTGGGCATAAGATGATATAAGGGGTGGTCTCCTCCCTTACATTTATTATCAAGTATTATGTATCATACCTAACTGTATGTGCTATAATTTTATATGACTGAAAATGCAGTAGGTTTGTTTACACCAGCATCACCACAAGTACGTGAGTGTCAAGGAAGAGTCAGAGTCTGTAAAATGTTTGAAGGGGTTTATTCTGAGCCAAATGTGCGTGATCATGGGCCATGCCACAGCCCTCAGGAAGTCTTGAGAACATGTGTCCAATGTGTTCGGGGCCCAGTTTGGTTTTATACACTTTAGGGAGGCATGAGACATCCATCAAATACATTTAAGAACTACATTGGTTTGGTCTAGAAAGGCAGGACATCTCAAAGCAGGGGCTTCCCGGCTATAGGTAAATTTAAACATTTTCTGGTTGACAATTGGTCGAGTTTGTCTAAAGACCAGGGTTTGATAGAAAGGAAATGTTCAGGTTAAGATAAAATACTTCTTTTGAAGTCTTATAGCGGCTGTCCTTAGAGACAATAGCTGACAAATGTTTCCTATTCAGATCTTTAAAAGGTGCTAGACTTTTAGTTCATCTTTTTAGGATTGGGAGGGCCTGGAAGAAAAAGATCTAGCTTTGTTAATAGAGATTCTTTACAGATGCAAATTTTCCCCTACAGAGGACTGCTTTGCAGAGCTATTTCAAGATATGGCAAAGAAACATGTCTGGAGTAAAATATTTTGATTTTCTTCCTGGTCTTGTAATGTTATGCCAGAGTTGGGTGGGAAAAGTAAGTCAAGATGTATAGCGTTAAATAAAACTCATCTGATGAGAATTTATGATTTGTAGGGCATGACTCCCCAGACCCCTTAGATAGGAATTTGGGCAAGATAAAAATCTGAGTTTAGTCTTCATGAGCAATGTGTTGCACTGTGATGTTATGATGGTTATGACATCAGTAGGCAATGGAATTTTTCAGGAAAGGTAGGACCACTGTCATATACACGGTTCATTTTTTACTAATAGGTTGTTATGTGGTGTATGACTGTACGTAGCAGATACCCAAAGAGGTAGCTTAGAATTGAGACTTAAATACCATCCTCAGAGGAAACAAAGAAATGGGGGTAAAGGAAGGCTGGTTAGGGAGGTAACCAGAAAAAGTAGGGTAAAATAAGAGTAAGGTTTGTTACACAGATTTAAATTGGTTACTTTTCCATTGATAAGATTTTCTGGTGATTTAGTCATCCTTCTGCTGATACAGAGAGACATCCTTACAAATGCAGATTTCCTTTATAAATGTAAATTGCTCTTACAAAAGGGTAATTTCTACTCTCTTTTCAGGGCTTCTTATGTGTTTGCTATTTCTAAAAATAATCAGCTCAAAATAATTCTTATGGCAAAGAGGCATATTTTGGGGTGGCATATTCTGGTTTCCTGCATGATTATATATACTATATTTGGTTGAATAACTGCAAGCATAAATCCTAATAATAAAATCCCAGGAACATTTAAAATAAATCTTTCTAGATTCTATTAAGAATACATTTGAAAACTTAACAGTAAAACCTTTTTGGAAAACTTGGTTATAATGATAGACCAATGGGTTCTTCCTGTCTACTGCACAATTATCAATTCACTTAGACAGTGATGTTGTAGTAGAGAAAGATTTTAACTGACATGAGGCTAGCCACGTGGGAGACTGGTTTATCACTCAAATCAGTCTCCCAAAAGTCTCAGAGGTTGGGGTTTCTACGGACGATTTGGTGGGCAGGGAGATAGGGAATGGGTGCTGCTGATTGGTTGGGGATGAAATCATAAGGGCATAGAAAATTATCTCTGTACACTAAGTCCATCTCTGGGTGGGGCCACAGGACTAGTTGAGTCATGAGTCACGTGTCCAGGTGAGGTCTCTTAGTTGCAAGAATGCAAAAGTCTGATAAAAAAAAAATCTCAAAAGACTAATCTCAGACTCTACAATAGTGATGTTATCTACAGGAGGAATTGGGGAAGTCACAAATCTTGTGACCCCTGGCCACATGACTCCTGAGCAGTAAGGAATTATAGAAAGTATACCTACATCTTATCAGAATTTAGGTCCCTCTCCATAATCCTAACCTTGAGCCTTTTATTAGTTTGACAAAAGTGATTTATTTTGGGGAAGCACTATTATCATCCTTGCTTTAAGGATAAACTATAAACTAAATTCCTCTCCAAATTAGCTTGGCCTATGCCCAGGAATGACCAAGGACAGCTTGGAGGTTCGAAGCAAGATGGAGTCAACTATGTCAGATTTCTCTTACTGTGATAATTTTGCAAAGATGTTTTCAGCATGATTCATTCATACTAATAATAGTTCATATATATTGAGAACTCACTATGTATCAGGTGCTGTTGAAAGCAATTTATACACATTCCCTCATTATTTGTTGATCTGTTTTTTCTAAGACCACCAGAGCGGGCACAAAAGAACCAGCAAGTAGGCAAGGGTAGGAGCAAAACTGCAAATTTATTTTGGTCACTAAGGTGTGGGGGAGAGGTCTGTCGGCCTCTGGCGAAGAAGGCAGACAGAGTCCCCCAGTGGGGCTCTTGGGCGGGGTTCCTGATACAGTCCCCACATCCCGACAGGAGTGGGACTGGGAAGTCCGCGCGTGGCGATCGTCCGGAGCAGCTTTTCTAGGAGTGGGAGGGCAATAGGCGGGGCACAGGCATGTCAGGGGCGTTCCACAGGTGCGACCAGGTAAATCTTGGTCTCTTTGGATTGACATCACCTGGCATATGCCCGGTTGGTCTGCACCTTCCCGGGTCGCCGGCTGCATTTTTGCGCGCGTGGGAGAAGTTGGTGAAGAAAAACCCGGAAGTGCACCATCTTGCCTCCGTTCATCCAAACAGTCCAACCTTTTATTGATAATAGTGATAAGGGGCACCGTGGTCTGTCTGGCTACTTCCTGCTGTTAAGGGGTGTCGTTAAGGTCGGGGTCTATGGTTGGTATTTGGACGTACAGATGAAGAATAAAATAAGGCACAGTATTAGTATAGGAATGAGGAATGGAAACATTTGTTGGAATATGGGCAAAACCCAGAAGGATGGTCCTGGCAAGGTTGGGGAGATAGTTAAGAAAATTTAGTAAGTCTGAGGCGAGTGGGGGAAAGCCAAACTGATTTCCACTGATTGCTTTCGGTAGGGGCCCTTTTTAGTTGGGAATGAGGAACAAGTGCGCAAAGTAGTTGTTGGCTAGGCAGCAATTAAGGAGTGGAGTTTTTTGTGGAGTGGATGGCTTTCCGTCTACTCCTACTACAGAGATATTGGATGGAAGGCTAGGTCCAGAGAAGGACGGCAAAACAGAATAGGTAGCCTTGCTGTTGATTAAAAAATTAATTGTCTTACCCGCTACCAGGAGAGTTATCCGCGGCTCGGTGAGGGTGATGGGGGTCCCCGAGTCTCGGCACCTTCAGTTGTCATCGTCCAGATGTAGGAGCTGGAAGGAGCTCCCAGGATCCTGGGAAAGAGGGTCATGTGGAGACGCAGCACCTGTTCTCAGGGTGGGGCAATCAGACCTCCAGTGTCCTCCCTGCTGGCAAGCAGGGCAGGGGGTTGCTGGTGGACGAGGGTTAGGACATTCACTGGCCCAATGTCCTGATGCCTTGCACTTATAGCAAGGCTGCGTTGGGGCTCGGGGACCTTGCGGACACCTGTTGGCATAGTGTCCTGCCTTGCTGCACTTATAGCAGGCTCCTTTTGTAGCTCTGGAGTCTGTGGGGTGTGTGCTCTCTGGCCTGGGGTTACGACTAGGCTGTAAAGCTGCTGCTAGGAGCTGAACCTTCTATTCAAGGCGAGCTTGCCGTCTCCTCTCTGGAGTTATAGACCTTAAAGGCTAATTTAACTAGGTCTTGTATTGGTGTCTGAGGACCATCCTCTACCTTTTGAAATTTTTTTACGAATATCAGGAGCTGATTGAGAAATGAAATAAGACGCCAAAATGGTGGCCCCTGTGGGGGAGGCCGGATCTAACCGGGTATACTGGGTTAGAACCTCAGTCAGTTTAGGGTAGAGGTTAGGATAACCTGGAGGTTATGCCAAGTTAAGTCATAGGCCTGACAAAGGCATCTAAATTCCTTTATGTGTATATGGTAGGATTAGCTGAGAAATCACCTAAACGCTTCTCAATTTTGGAAAGATCGGCCAATGAAAAAGGGACATGTATTCTGACTACCCCCTCCGCCCCAGCCACCTCTCGCAAAGGTGCTAACACTGTAGGAGGGTGTGGGCAGAGATAGGGGACTCAAGACAGCCAGTTGGGGGCCCGGAAGGAGGCACGGGACCGAGTGGATTACTAGTAGATAAGGAGGAAGGAGGAGTCTGGATGGGGGGAGGAGGAGGAGACTGGGCAGGAAGGGAGAGGTTGGAGAGAGCGGGGAGAGGAGGAGGAGTATAGGGCAGGTCGGGACGAGAGCATAAGGCCCAAAAGTCTTGTATGTAATTAATTTCAGACCACTTGCCTAGCCACTGGCAGAAATTGCTGAGGTCGATCACGCCACAGTGGAAAGGAAAATTAACCGCTTCCTCCTAAGGTCTTGTTCGACCTGTAAGGTTTTTAAATTGGCTAGGAGGCACCCTAAGGGGGTGCTCTTTGGAAATTTGGACTGGGGGGTTTCCCGTTTGTTTCCTCTTTACTTACACAATGGACGCAATGGAAATGGAAGTGGATCTCTGCCTGGCTTCAAAGCGTCCTTTGGAACCAGCAGAGACAGACTGGAGGCTCATGGAGCCAAAGTGGAGATTACCTTCAGGCGGACGTCTCCGTCCTGAACGGGTCTCCCGAGCCACTTGGTGGCTCAAAAGTGGGCCTCGGACCTGCGCAGGATTTCTGGCCGAGGGAGGTAAAGAGGAGACAAGGGCACTTACCCCAGAGAGGCCGTGAGAGTGAGGGAAGCGGGTCTCAGGTCCTGGTCCGTCTGCCACGTGGGAGCAGGAGGAGGTTCCTCAACCCTTAGAGGCCTGAGGAAGGGTCTCCTCCCGGGTCTTCGGCACCAACTGATTTGTTTTTTCTAAGACCACCAGAGCGGGCACAAAAGAACCAGCGAGTAGGCAAGGGTAGGAGCAAAACTGCAAATTTATTTTGGTCACTAAGGTGTGGGGGAGAGGTCTGTCGGCCTCTGGCGAAGAAGGCAGACAGAGTCCCCCAGTGGGGCTCTTGGGCGGGGTTCCTGATACAGTCCCGACATCCCGGCGGGAGTGGGGCTGGGAAGTCCCTGCGTGGCGACCGTCCAGAGCGGCTTTTCTAGGAGTGGGAGGGCAATAGGCGAGGCACGGGCGTGTCGGGGGGCGTTCCACAGGTGCGACCAGGTAAATCTTGGTCTCTTTGGATTGACGTTACCTGGTGTATGCCCGGTTGGTCTGCACCTTCCCGGGTCGCCGGCTGCATTTTCGTGAGCGGGAAAAGTTGGTGAAGAAGAACCCGGAAGTGCACCATCTTCCCTCCGTTCATCCAAACATTTGTTCCATACTACAACGTATACAGCAGGTGTTATTATTATCCTTTGATTAAAATGGGATCTAAGACTGGTCGTGGTCAATGACAGGGCCTGAGTTAAAACTGTCAGCAAGTGGCAGAGCTAGACCTTGAAACCAGTTTTGTCTGTCATCAAAAACTGTGGATTTTTAACCATTCTTTTCATAGGACAAACTGGTGGTGTAAGAAACAGATCTTTCTTGGTCAGGAGACTGTTAAAAATATGCATGAATTTGAACACATTTTGGCATGGCATCACTTTGCATCTCTTTGCCTGTTTGCATTTCTTATTACTCTCTATTGCCTCATTAAGCAGCTGATTTGGCTCAATACAGTTAGTTTACCTTCCTGGTTACAGAAGACATTTGATTTTTGAGACTCCTGCTCTCTTGGATCAAAGAAGTACTAAATTTGGAATCTGGGAGGGAAAATGAAAGGACATAGGATCACTAAGACTAGTTGAAAATCTAACCAAAAAGTCTCTAAAGAACATCTATGTCTGTATATGACTTTGCATCTATCAACCTCTCCATCTGAATTGACTTTCAGCATAGATTTCATTCAATTTTGACCACGTTTGTCAGGATTTTTGTATGAAGATACCTCACATTGGGATTACACAGAATGGAATTGACTTAGAGGACACAGACCTTGCCCACAGTCATTTTGTGATCTAGGTTAGAAAACTTCTGGTTGAAAGCACCTCACCAGAGATGGTATAGAGATTGAAGTAAATGATATTTATCCCCCTAGTCGAGTATGTTCTTTTGTCTAATCTGTAATTTAGCTGCATATGGGAGGGGTTACAGTTTGAGTAAATTTCAAGGCACTACTTGTTCCAAATAATTTGAGGGCCCTCTTAGGACTTTCGTTCAAGCAGAACTTGGCTGATATAGGCACCCATAAAAATCTTATGATGTCTTAGTGCTTTATATGTCTTGCTTTTAACATTAAGAGGAAACTTTCTCTGCTCTCCAGTCCTATTTCCAGCTTTCATTGTTGTACACATCTTTCTCTGACCTTCTGCTCTGAGAAAGAATTGGCAGGTGGATACAGCTGGAGGTCCTCAAGATTTTAATGTCGTGCCAGCCTGTGTGTGCCCTTTAGAAGTTTGGCTGGCTTCTCCTTACCCTGTAAATTTCACCATCTATGTTGGTTCTGCATCTTCTCCCACTATGTTTCCATGGATGAACTTATCAGAAGTTGCCTTTTCTCCTAGGAGGAGTTGTAGAGCTCTGAAATTTAGTTCCTTTAACTTTTTTGTGCACCTCACCTCTCTGATGGGTATTAAAAATTATACTTTTTTTGTACTCTCCCCAAAAAATTCATTAGGTGTGCTGTTGGAAGCAACAATTATTTGTAATTTTCTACATACAAACTGAGAAAATCTTACCTTAACGATTATGAGTCACTATTTTGTTCTCTCTATAAGGGAAAATTTTGAGAGGATTTAAATATATTATGAGAAAACTACTTAGTTTGGAGCCTGACATTGGTAGGTGGTACCTGATAAATATTAATATCCTTTCTCCATTAAGTTTGATATCAAAGGATGTCAAGTAGAGATACATGCAGCTGTGTGGGTTTTGCCTGGATAGCATTTGGAAGGGGTTAAGTTTTGAAGACAGCATAGATTGACAGTGAGGAAAAAGAAAAACTGAGTTTCTGTTTCATTTATTTTTTTCAACAAATGTTTACAGAGCACTTCCTTACGGACTGTCCTTATGATAAGCGTTGTTCTTGAAGAGACTTCTAAACCAGAGATCTCGTACTTTTTTTTTTTAATTTTATGAATATAACCACTATATTCTACAGAAGCAAACACAGTTATTTCCACTTAGATGCCTGTTTAAAAGGGAATGGGAGATAAAGTGGGAGTTATGGAAACATAATGGAATCTGATAAAAGAAAAATTAAACCAAGTAACAAAACAAGCACAATGGGTAACAAATGAAAAGAGGAAAACCGTCCAAGGACAATACACAATGGCTGGATGGAAATGAACTTGTAAACACTTTGTGATATTCTAGAGAAGAGCTACAGATCAGTGCTAGGATTCATCTCAGTGCTCCACACCTGGAAGAATGAATTGGCTTACTGAGGGGGTGGAGGAAAGATCAAAAAGGGAAACTGCACTGTCAGTTACACTGAACCCTGCTTGAGTTTTCTCTTGATGGTTTTCATTTACTCTGACCAAAGAGAATCTTCTTGTTAAAGATGCTTTTTCTCTCACCAGGATAGCCAGATGGGTGACCCCAATAGGAAGATGAAGTAAGCCTTTATGTATGAAAAGACTGTTGTTGAACGGAATAATTACATTTTAGAGTACGTGGATTTTTCAACTCAGCCAGTTTTATTGTGAATACATGATTCACAGAAACAAAAGAAAAACAGGAAATAAAACATGAAAGAGAAAAGTAAGAAGAGAGTCCTGTACATTTTATTTGGGTCAGAAACAAACTAAGACCTCAATGAATTAAAATCCTATGGGAGTAGGAGTAGAAATGGATTTATCCATTTGTGATCTTGACCTATCAGCTGTTACATGAGGATTCCCAGCTGTTGGCAAAACCACTCATCCCTCCCTGGAGGCAGCAGCTGGGCTCTCATCATCCTCTCCACAATTTCCTGCTTGATCTGGGAGCATTTGATCAAAATACGAATACAAAAACAAACAACAAAAAAATTCTAACAAATATTAACATGTATATACAGGCCAGATACTTTATTTCTTCTAAAGGCATTTTTTCTTTTTCATAGAGTTCTGCTGTGTCATCTGCATTGCTGCCATGTTATCCCTTCTTCTCATTTCCTGTATCTCCATGGAAGGAGAGATTCCGCCAGAAGTCTGCTCTCTGAACATGGAAACTAAGATTCTCCTGATTGTACCATTTACTTCGTTGAATATAGCACCATATTTTTAAAATTTTATTTGTATTTATTTATTTATTTTTGAGACAGAGTCTCACTTTTTTGCGCAGGCTGGAGTGCAGTGGTACGACTTTAGCTCACTGCAACTTATGCCTCCCGGGTTCAAGCAATTCTCCTGCCTCTGCCTTCTGAGTAGCTGGGATTACAGGCGCCCACCACCACACCTGGCCAAGTTTTGTAGTTTTAGTAGAGACGGGGTTTCACCTTGTTGGTCTGGCTGGTCTCGAACTCCTGACCTCGTGATCCACCTTCCTCGGCCTCCCAGAGTGCTGGGATTACAGGCGTGAGCCACTGCATCTGGCCCCATATATATATTTTTAAAATTACACTTATGAATAATACCCCTTGATAGCTTATTTGTGACAGTCACTACTCTAGGAAATAAACATATTCTGAGTGTTTAATTTATAAGTCACTGACCTTGATAACTATTTCATGACTGTCCTCCTTGGCATACTTGAAACCATAGTTTCCCAGGTTTACCTACATCCAGCACTTATCACATTATATTTTAATTGTGAGATGTGATGGCATATTAGAAAGTATATGAACCTTGTAATTCATTACAACAGCTCAGATACTAGCGGTTTGACATTGGGCAAGTTACCCTAAGATTCACTTCTTTCACCCGTAAATTAGCATAATAATAAGATTTCTTTTCTACATGTGGGGCTTTAGGGAAAGTTAGTGCTAAGCAGAAGCAGATGGCACTAGACTGGCTGCCTTAGAAATTTTTATTCTTTCCTTTATCAATTCATCAATTTCTGTGTTCTTTCAGGTCAAACAGATGTGGCTTGTCTTTGAATCTTTGATGCACACCTTCCTTATGTTCTCCAATTGATTCTGGTTTGAGCATTGAGAGGCCCTATCTCTGGGATTGAATTAGGCACAAGATCTAGTCTCTTGTGATCTGTGAGACTTGACTGAGAAACATCTGAGAGGGCACTCTGCTTTATTTCCCCATTTAGAGTCTTTGGTGGATATTAAACAATCCAGTGACTGTGGATGTTAGAGACCCAGAGGGAAGGAATAGTGGAATGTATCAATTTCCCAATGAACAGATAAAGAATAAATATTCTTACTACTGGAGGAATGTGACTTCTTCTTAAACAAAGTTGGAGGAAAACTAAATGAAATAATCACAAACTCAAAAGCCCCATACTTCATGCAATATAATTTGGTCTACCATTTCCATGGAAGATCTCTGAAATGCCTGCTCCATTCCCAGAGATCTTGCAGGATTCTCAGTCTCCGTAATAAAAATGTAATCTGAAAAAAATTTGACTTTTGCTAATCAAATATCGAGCCCTGTTTATATGCCAATATGATCTGCTCTATTTACTTTGTATTTAACTAGCACTTAAAAAGGAATGCTATATATTAAGAGAGAAAGAGGCCTCAGGAACAAGGATCCCAAACAAACACACTTGGGGTTATGTAGTCACAGGTTTCTAAGCATCACAAAAGAAAGATAATTTCTTCCTAGGGAAAAATATTGGCAAAGGAATACTTTAAAATTATCAACTGCTATCTTAAATTTAGTTTTAACCCCTATCTAGTGCTAGTTCTCCAAGGAGTTAAAAATCATCACACAAATAAGTATTTCTTGCCTACAATAGTGTAGACTCCTGACAAGTCAAGAACGGGTCTGCTCTTCCCAAGGCTTGCCTCTTACTACTCCAATGGCAAGAAAAAGGAATCTAGAACATACGGAAATGGGAAAGAAAAAAATGTTGACCCCAAGGTCTAGGGTGAACTGTCCTAGGATTCCTTTGCAAGGCCTTCCAATGCTGAACAGCTGCTGTGGCCCCAGAGCTCCCCTCACCTCATCAATGTTGGAAAAACTCCCTAAGCAGGCAAAAAAGGGAAGCCAGAAAGACAGAGCAACGGCTGCTATTTCTTCCAACAAGTAGCTTCAATGTCCTTATTTCTATATCAGCTACTGAGAAAAACTACATTAAGAAACAGATGTGGGTCCTGAACTTTAATCCATTTCTACTTAAAAAAAAAATCTATAATATATATTATAATTCTCTTTTTTCTGTTTCACGTATCTATTTTATATCAAATCCTTTTTAAATTTCTGTATTCTAGAATAACATGTTAATTTTTTAAAATCAAACATTGAGTTGTCTTTCTGTAGTTTCAATTCTGCTGTATATGACCTCAACTGAATTTAAACTACTCATATTTCATTTTAAGTTTTCTAGCATTTTTAAAGCTATTTCAGCCTCGGTGTATTCACTTAGCTATCATTCATGAAATTCTAGTTTATTTTATGGCCCTGAAGATTGGATCTAAGCCAATTCTAACTGAGAGATTACATAGTTGCAGTAGACAATTACTTAAAATTTGGTGATGACAAATTAATGTCACTTGGGAAAGTTATAGTTTCTAATTCTAGTTGTAGTTTCTAATTCTTAATGTATATGTTGCTAAGAAGGGATATCATAACTTATATACCCTGTTGTCTCAATATGATGCTTCTACAATACAAAAATACTGAATGCAATAAGATAAAATGTCCCAGAATGTAAAGCACAAAGTATTAAGAATATAAAAGAGAGTTATGAGACATGGAAAATCAAATAAGGAGGCCAAATGTACTTTGAAAAAAAATGTTCAGGTCTATTGAGCTGTAGCTAAAAGAAAGAAAAGACTGTTTAGAGAAAGACCAGAGATAATACAGGAATACAGGAGAGACATTAGTCAAAGGAAAAATGTAAGACTATTTACCAAAGATAAGAAAAAATACAAGCCTTCAAATTAAAAATATCCAGCAATATAAGTTAAAGAAAAAAAAAGACCCACACTTAGGCCCATACTCCTAAGTTTTTTGAAGCTGGAAAGAAGGATCCTAAAAGCTTATGAAAGCATTTTAGAATAGAATAAAATTGGAGGAACTAGCAAAGATGGCTGACTAGAAGCAGCTACAGTGCATGGCCCTCACAGAGAGGAACAAAAGGGGAAAGTAAATACAGCAACCTTAACTGAAACATCCAGGTTCTCACATTGAGACTGATGGGGAAAACAGTTCAAGCCAGAGAATGAGAAAGTCAGGGCAGAGTGGTGGCCCACCCGGAAGCAACACAGAGGCAGGGACCCTCCCCCAACCCAGGGAAGCAGTACTGGAAAATCCAAAGTGACTGGGGACTGGAGCAGATGCCCAGCAAATCATAGCAGCCCTACAGAAAAGTAGCCAGAATATTAAAAAGAAAAAGTAAACAAAACAAACCAACAAACAACAACAACAAAACCCAAACCCCATCCAAAGATCAGCAACTTCAAAGACTGAAGGTAGATAAGTTCACAAAGATGAGAAAGAATCAGCACAAGAACACAAAATACTCAAAAAGCCAGGATGCCCTCTCTCCTGCAAAAGACCACATCACCTCTCCAGCAAGAGTTTGAAATGGAGTGAGGCTGATATAGCTGAAATAACAGAAATAGACCTCAGGATGTGGATAAAAATGAACTTCACTGAGCTAAAGGATCATGCTCTAACTCAATGCAAGGAAGCTAAAAATCATGATAAAATATTACAGGAGCTGACAAACAAAATACCCAGGATAGAGAATAACATAACTGACCTGATAGAGCTGAAAAACACAATATAAGACTTTCATAATGCAATCACAAGTATTAATAGCAGTATAGACCAGGCAGAGGAATGAATCTCAGAGTTTGAAGTAGGAGACAGGCAGACAAGAATAGAGACAAAATTATGAAAAGGACTGAAGAAAACTCTGTATATAAAGAGACTAAACCTTTGACTGATTGGTGTACCTGAAAGAGCTGGGGAGAATGGAACCTATTTGGAAAATGTATTTCAGGATATCATTTAGGATAACTTTCCCAACCTTGCTAGATAGGGCAACATTAAAATTCAGGAAATGCAGAGAACCCCAGTAAGATACTACATGAGAAGATCATCCCCAAGACACATAATCATCATATTCTCCAAAGTCAAAATGAAATAAAAAATATTAAGGCAGCCAGAAGGAAAGGCCAGGTCACCTACAAAAGGAAGACATCAGACTGACAGTGGACCTCTCAGTGGAAACCCTACAAAACAGAGAAGATTGGGGGCCAATATTTAACATTCTTAAAGAAAAGCAATTCCAGTAAAGGATTTCATATCCAGACAAACTAAGCTTCATAAGTGAAGGAGAAATAGGATCCTTTGCAGACAAGCAAATGCTGAGGGAATTCATTACCACCAGACCCGCCTTTCAAGAAAGAGCTCCTGAAGGAAGCACTAAATATGGAAAGGAAAAACTGTTGTCAGTCATTACAAAAGCACATTGAAGTACACAGACCAGTGAAACTATGAAACAACCACGTAAACAAGTCAGCAAAATAACCAGCTAGAATCATGATGACAGGATCAAATTCACACATAACAATATTAATCTTAAATGTAAATGGCCTAAATGCCCAAATTAAAAGACACAAAGCGGCAAGCTATATAAAGAACGAAGTCCCATTGGTATGCTGTCTTCAAGAGACCCATCTCATGCAAAAAGACACACATAGACTAAAAATAAAGGTATGGAGGAAAATTTGCCAAGCAAATGGAAAAAAAAGCAAAAAGCAATGATTGCAATTCTAGTTTCCAACAAAACAGACTTTAAACCAACAAAGATTAAAAAAGACAAAAGAAGTATTATATAATGAGTTTGGTTTCAATTTAACAAGAAGAGCTAACTATCCTATATATACATATGCACCCAACACAGGAGTAGCCCTATTCATAAAACAACTTTTAGAGACCTTCAAAGTAGCTTAGACCCCCACATAGTAATAATATAAGACTACTGGGGAACACCCCACTGACAATATTAGACAGATCATCACGACAGAAAATTAACAAAAATATTCAGGACCGAACTCAGCTCTAGATCAACTGGACCTGATAGATATCTACAGAACTCTCCACCCTAAAATAATAGAATATACACTCCTCATCAGCACATGGCACTTACTCTAAAATCAATCACATAATTGGAAGTAAAACACTCCTCAGCAAATGCAAAAGAACTGAAATCATTAACAGTCTCTTGGACCACAGTGCAATCAAATTAGAACTCAAGACTAAGAAATTCACTCAAAACCATACAAATACATGGAAATTTAGTAACCTGCTCCTGAATTAGTTTTGGGTAAATAATGACATTAAGGCAGAAATCAAGAAGTTCTGTGAAAATAATGAGAACAAAGATACAACATACCAGGATTTCTAGGACAAAGCTAAGGCAGTGTTAAGAGGGAAATTTATAGCACTAAATGCCTACATCAAAAAGCTAGGAAGATCTCAGGTTAACAAGTGAACATCTCCACTAAAAGAACAAGAGAACCAAGAGCAAACAAACCTGAGAGCTAGTAGAAGATGAGACATAATCAAAACCAGAGCTGAACTGAAGGAGATAAAGACACGAAAAAGATTCATTCAAAAGATTCCATTCAAAAGATCAATGAAATCAGGAGCTGATTTTTCAAATAATAATAATAATAATAATACAATGGATAGACCACTAGCTTGACTAATAAGGAAAAAAGAGAGAAGATAGAAATAAACACAATCAGAAATAATAGGGAGGATATTTCCAACACCACCACTACTGACACCACAAAAATACAAACAACCATCAGAGAATATTATAAATATCTCTATGCACATAAGCTAGAAAACCTAGAATAAATGAAATAATTCCAGGATACATCTACCCTCCCAACACTGAACCAGGAAGAAATTGAATCTCTGAACAGACCAATGATAAGCTCTAAAATTGAGGCAGTAATAATAAATAGTCTACCAACCAAAAAAACTCCAGGACCAGATGGATTCACAGCTGAATACTACCAGATGTACAAAGGAGAGCTGGTACCATTCCTACTGAAACTATTTCAAAAAATTGAAAAGGAGGGACTCCTCCCTAACTCATTCTATTAAGCCAGCATATGACAGAGATACAACAAAAAAAGAAAACCTCAGGCCACTATCCTTGATGAACATCAATGCAAAAGTCCTCAACAAAATACTGGCAAACCAAATCCAGCAGCACATCAAAAAGTATTCACTATGATCAAGTAGGCTTTATCCCTAGGATGCAAGGTTGGTTCAACATATACAAATCAATAAATGTGACTTATCACATAAAAAGAACTAAAGACAAAAACCACATGATTATCTCAATAGATGTGGAAAAGGCTTTTGATAAAATTCAGCTTCCCTTCATGTTAAAAACTATGAATAAACTAAATTTTGAAGAAACATACTCCAAAATAAGAGCCATATGGGAAAAACCCACAGCCAACATCATACTGAATGGGCAAAAGCTGAAAGTGCTTCCCTTGAAAACTGACACAAGACAAGGATGCCCTCGCTCACCACTCCTATTCAACCTAGTATTGGAAGTTCTGGTAAGAACAATCAGGCAAGAGAAGTAAATGAAGGGCATTCAAATAGGAAGAGAGGAAGTGAAACTATTCCTGTTTGCAGATGAAATGATCCTATATCTGGAAACACAATTATCTTATCCCAAAAGCATCTTAAGCTGATAAGCAACTTCGGAAAATTCTCAGGATACAAAATCAATGTGCAAAAATCTCTAGCATTCCTACTTACCAACAACAATTAAGCCGAGAGCCAAATTATAAATGAATTCCCATTCACAATTGCCACAAAGAGAATATAATATCTAGGAATACAGCTAACAAGGGAAGTGAAAGATCTCTATAAGGGGAACTACAAACTACTGTTCAAAGAAATCAAAGATGAAACAAACAAATGAAAGAACATTTCATGCTCATGAATAGGAAGAACGAATAACATTAAAATGGCCATACTGCCAAAAGCAATGTATAGATTCAATGGTATTGCCATTAAACTACCACTGACATTCTTCACAGAACTAGAAAAATCTATTTTTAAAATTCATATGAAACTGAAAAAAGAGCCCCAAAAGCCAAGGCAATCCTAAACAAAAAGAAAAAAAAGCTGGAGGCATTACACAATTTAACTTTAAAATATACCACAGGGCTATAGTAACCAGAAGAGCATGGTACTGGTACTAAAGCAAACAGATAGACCAATAGAACAGAATAGGAAACTCGGAAGTAAAACTGCACACCTACAACTATCTGATGTTTGACAAACCTGACAGAAATAATCAAAGGGGAAAGACTCTATTCAATAAATGTTGGTGGAGTAACTGGCTAGCCATATGCAGAAAACTGAAACTACACCCCTTCCTTATACCATGTACAAAAATTAACTCAAGATGGATTAAAGATTTAAATGTAAAACCCAAAACTATAAAAACCATTGGAGAAAATCTAGGCAATACCATTCACGACATAGGCACAGGCAAAGATTTTATGACAAAATGTCAAAAGCAATTGCAACAAAAGCAAAAATTGATAAATGGGTTTTAATTAAACTAAAGGGCTTCTGCACAGCAAAAGAAACTATCAACACAGTAAAGAGACAACCTACAGAAATGGAGAAAATTTTTGCAAACTATGCATCTGACAAAGGTCTAATGTTCAGCATCTACAAGGAATTTAAACGATTTACAAGATAAAAACAAACAACCCAATTAAAAAGTGGGCAAAGGACATGAACAGACACTTCTTAAAAGAAGACATATGTGTGGCCAACAAGCATATGGAAAACAGCTCAACATCACTGATCATTAGAGAAATGCAAATCAAAACCACAATGGCATACCATCTCATGCCAGTCAGAATGGCTATTACTAAAAAGTCAAAAAAACAACAGATGTTGGTGAGGTTGTGGAGAAAAAGGAATGCGTTTACACTGTTGATGGGAGTGTAAATTAGTTCAACCATTGTGGAAGGTAGTGTGGTGATTCCTCAAAGATCTAAAGACAGAACTACCATTTGACCCAGTAACCGCATGACTGGGTATATACCCAAAGGAATACAAATTGTTATATTATAAAGACACATGCATGCATATGTTCATTGCAGCACTATTCACAATAGGAAGACATGGAATCAACCCAAGTGTCCATCAATAATAGACTGGACAAAGAAAATGTGGTACATGTACACCATGGAATAATATGTAGCTACAACAAAGAATGAGATCATGTCCTTTGTAGTGACATGAATGGAGCTGAAGGCCATTACTCTTAGCAAACTAACATGGGAACAGAAAACCAAATATTGCATGTTCTTACCATAAGTGGGAGCTAAATAATGAGAACACAAGGACACATAGAGGGGAACGATACACACTGGGGCCTATTGGAGGTTGAAGGGTGGGAAGAGGGAGAGAAGCAGGAAATATAACTAATGGATACTAGGTTTCATACCTGGTTGATGAAATAACATTTACAACCAATCCCCATGACACAAGTTTACCTATATAACAAACCTGCACATCCTGCACATGTAACCCTGAACTTAAAATTTAAAAATAAATAAATAAGATTTTAAAAACAGAATAAAATTGACTATTTTATTCTAGAAGTAAGAAATTGAATAACAATATGTTTTTCAATGGCAACACTGGACGGTAAAACACAATGAGACATCCCTCACTTAAAAAGTTTCAGAATAGGCCTTGTGCAGTGGCTCATGCCTGTAATGCCAGTGCTTTGGGAGGCCAAGGCAGGAGGATTACTTGAGGTCAAGAGTTCAAGATCAACCTGGCCATCATGGTGAAATCCCATCTCTACTCAAAATAGGAAATTAGCCAGGTGTGCTGGTGCATGCCTGTAGTCCCAGCTACTCAAAAGGATGAGGCACCAGAATTGCTTCAACCCAGGAAGCGGAGGTTGCAGCAGTTGAGATTGCACCACTGCACTCCAGCCTGGGCCAACAGAGTGAGACTCTGTCCATCCCCACCAAAAAAGTTTCAGAATGTAAGGAAAATAAAACTTACACAAGAGTGGGCATAACATTTCTCTGTAACAGCTTAGTTATATGGTTTGGCAGTGTCCCCACCCAAATCTCATCTTGAATTATAATAATCCCATGTCTAGTGTGGGACCAAGTGGAGAAAATTTAATCATGGGAGTGGTTTCCTTCATCCTGTTCTTGTGGTAGCGAATAAGTCTCACAAAATCTGATGGTTTTAGAAATGGGAGTTCTTCTGCACAAGCCTTGCTGCCATGTAAAATGTGCTTTTGTTTCTCCTTTGCCTTCTGCCATGATTGTGAGGCCTCCACAGCCATGTGGAACTGAGTCAATTAAACCTGTCTCCTTTATAAATTACGCAGTCTCAGGTATGTCTTTATAGCAATGTGAGAACAGACTAATACAGTTAGCTAATCATCAGCTGTAAGGATATTTTTTCAGTAAAATCCTTAATAAATTGTTGACTTTTACTGTTAAAAAGTGGAGAGTAAAATTTCTTTCTTTTCTTGAGTATGCCAAAGAGACTGTAGCTATATAAATAATACATGGAATATTTCTCAGCCAGGAGGTGAACAGCCCAGCAACAAGCACTCAGGACCCATGGGAGAAAGACTCAACAGCAGTCGCATCACGAGACCTATTCTCTCAGTTACTACAAATCAGAATGTTGAAGAAAAGCAAACCTTTCCACAGACTTTAATTAATATATTGAACTCATCACAGATGGATAAGTAAAGTCATAAAAGTTTTAGGCATCCCCAAACCAAGGTAATAGATTACCATGGGATAGTTAGGGATGAAACTCTGATGGAACATGTAGGAAGCAGAGGACCAAGAAAGCCAGAGGATTTCCAAGTAACCCCCGTAGCGAGTTTCCCTTAAAACTTGAAATAGTATCATAGTTACCAAATAGCATGATAGCATGTGCTTAAGATAGTGTATGGTAATGAACTTACTAGTTCATGGTCCCTATGCATTGACAAAATCTGGAGGAATATATACCAAAATGCTAGCAGGAATTATCCCTGGATGGTAAAATTATGCAATATGTTTACTTTTTCTCTTTTTACACTCATTTATAAAGAGAAGTAAATACTTTTATATTCAGTAAAAAAAGCAATTGTTTCCAACTGATAAAATAGAAATTAGAACTGTGTTAGTAATGGTAAATTCAGGCTGCCATAATGAACATACTGTTAGAGGAACTAAGAGTAGTTCAATTAGACCAAAAGAAAGTGGAAATGATCAGTAACAACCTAGAGTGCTTTTTTCCACTCCAAAGTTTTATAGCCTATGTTTGTCTCACAATTTCTGTTCCTACTGAGAGAAAAGGATACTGTCACAGCTCTTACAAGACCACAGTTCTGAAATGCGTGGGGAGACTTTCTGATTCACCATGAAGCATCCAAGGTATACTGCTGGATATCGGCTATGCTGCTCCACATTTTACAGTGGGCTATTGAATATCACACAAACCCTAAGGACATGGCCTCAGTTTCCAACATAGTGTTTGTGGAATTTCTGGATTCTGAACTAAGATTTCTAAAGAAAAAAGGAATTTACCTATTCTTTCAGGTGGAAGAACTTATTCATCCCTTAACTTCTTCTGTATATAATAAATTGCAGTGGGACAGATTTCTCAGCCTCATGGGTAGTTGACTGCGGCCTTTTGAATATGGTCTGGCCAGTCCGGAAGTGATGTTCATATATCCTTAAAAGGATAGGACATACTTTCCTCCCACTCTTTCCTCATTCTTGTTTCCCAGAAAGCAAACCTGGTGAAAATGAGCCATATTGGGCTACTTAGATGAAGGAGACCCTGTGGGATGACAGAGTAACATGACAGAAGAAGCCTAGATCTTCAGCACTGGGCAGCTTTACCTGCCCTAGACTATGTACACCTGGACTCTTACTAAGTGGGAAATACAATTCCTTGTTTTGTTTAAACTATTGTGATTTTAGTCTTCTAATTTAATCCTTTAATTTATATACTGAACTCATCACAAATGGATAAGTAAAGTCATGAAAGTTTTAAGCCTTTCCTAAGTGATCCACTTTTATGTTCAAAATTGTTGGAATAACAAGGGAGTAATATCTTTTTCCTGGGAGAGTCAATTTTTAAACACTTTTGTCATATTTAAGGACTCACTATTGTCAACCTAAAAGGAAGAAGCTGAGGCAAAATTAATGTAAGCAGAGAGTTTATTTGGGCCAAGCTTGAGGATTGCAACCTGGAAGCATAGATTCAAGTGGCCTTGAATATACACTCCAATTAGCAGCCGTTACAAGCAGGTTTTTAAAGGAAAAGAAGAGGCAGTACCAAAGTTGTTTACCAAGAGTTCACAGTAAAATATTTGTTTGGCTACCTGTCGTTCCTTGTATCACAGATTCTAAGAACATGAAGATCGTGGGTGAAAAAGATAGGAACAAAGTAACTTTAAACAATTGCCCCCAGGCATGTGTGTGGGGACATGACCCAGGTCCTGTGCTTCTGTCTCTCTGGGCCTGCCTTCCTCCTGGAGCTCAGGCTGCTCTGAGTCACTTTTCTTTTCTCACTCTGAAACCAGTAGGTTTTTACATGCTGCTTCCTTACCTGCTGGAAAGCAAACACATTCACTTATTATTTTAAAACCTCGTAATTTAAAAATCAAGGTTAGAACTTTACAAAAAGGAAACTTTTATGTTTAGGTTTTCCCCCCTCCCCTCTCCTCTCCAAGAAAATGCATCATATAAGCTACCAATTTAATGACTATGGGCTGGTGAAAAGATAAGCGAGCCAAATATTCTCTGAAATTAGACAAACCCATTATGGTAGTACTCTAGAGCACACAAAGTTATTGGAGTTATTGAAGATTTTAATCTCTTTTTGTGAAATTCCTCAATAGAAGCTGCAGTCAATCGCCAATGCGGTTATTTTATTGTAGAAGGTGCGTTCATGTTTATGCAAGTGCTTGGGACACAAGGGGACAATTAATGTAAATCAATCAGTACAGAAGATGATATTAAAACAATATATAAATGGTAATAAAATGTAGGATAATATTGTAGGGATCTCTGGCAATAACAGAATAGCATTGGTGCAACACAATTACATTAATTTTGCCTTGAAAACATTATGTGATTTTTTCTGCTGATATTCACATACTTTAAGAACAAAATAGTATTACAAAAGTAGTAATGCTGCCCATTCGCTTCTCTGTTTTTTGCACTAATGATGAAAAGAGGTAGCGAAGTTGGCCAAATTTCTGATCTTCCCCCTAAATAATTGCTAACAAGATATATTGTTGGGTTTGAGGGATGGGAAAAGCAGCAGATTTACCTTCCTAATTATGTTTTTCTGAGGCTAATATTAACATTAATTAGCATTCAACTCACACCCACAAGGAAAATGATTCTAGAATTTAAATTTGCCAAGTTAAGCTATGTGCAAATTAATTAGGTTTTTCTGTGTATATTATTTTCCATGTGAAAAGTTTTAAAATTTCCCCTAAGTGGGAAAAAAAAACCTTCCAGAATAACTTACATTTGAATAACTTGAATAATTCTTTCAAATTTTTGTCTATTTTATAGCAATGTAGAAATTGTTTCAAGATTACACAGCGAGTAACAGTTCTTAAGATTTCCCCCCAGAATCTCATCATCTTTTATCACCACAAAACTGCTACCCAGATACCAGCTAGTACCAAATGTATATAGATAAGTATCGAATCTGAAATAGCATGTAAGTCCCCACTCTTACCACCTTGTAGCTATTACCTAATGTATTAATTTGCTAGGGCTGCCATAACATAGTACCACAGATTGGGCTGCTTACACAACAGTGGTTCATTTTCTCACAGTTCTAGAGGGTGGATACCTGAGATCAAGACATCAGCAGGTTGGTTTCTTCCAAGAGCTCTCTTCTTGGCTTGCGGTAGTCACTTTCTATGATTTTCTTTATGTATATGCGTGTGCCCTAATCACCTCTTCTTATAAGGGCACCAGAAAATTGAATTAAAGTCCATCTTAACAGCTTTATTTTACCTTAATTACCTCTTTAAAGGCCCTGTCTCCAAATACAGTCACATTTTGAGGTACCAGGGGTTAGAACTTCAACATAAAAATTTTAGAGGAAACCAATTCAGCTCATAACACCTAGAAAATAAAGTCTCCCTTTTTTCTTTTCTATCACATGTATCTCAGACATAGTTTCTGAGACAGGAGCGTGCAATTAATCCATTTGGTTGGGAATTCAGGTCTGGAGGGTCAGGTTCCATATTCACAGCCTAGATGGAGTGGACAGTACTTTAAAAAGTCCTCTTCCTATACAGTATTGCATTTGAGCCTCAACATTAACTTGTGTGGTAGGTATTATTATTGCACTCATGAAATAGATGAGAAAATTGAGAACCATGCAGGCTAAATGACTTGCACAAGGTTCATAGTGATTGATAAAGCTAGGATTCAGGCAGTCATCGGACACTGTACCTCCTGCAAGGAATTTACCAACCAACTTGTCTGTTTCTTCCCTTCCTTCCTTTCTACTTTCTTTCCTGTCTATTTTTTTTTCTTTTTTGTTGTTTTAGATGCTGTATTTAACTTTTTATTTTTTCAGATGCTATAGAGTCAACAAGGATTATTCTTTAGTTATACCAAAGGAAAGCACCAGATGAAAGTGCTAATATTCAAGCAGCTTTGACCTACAAAAGCACGATTCCACATGATTCAGTTTAGAAATAATTTACAGCCAACACTGGGTTTTCTGGTTTTGTCTCCTTTGCATACGTTCACTTGAGATTTACCCTCATTGTTTGCCTTTCACCTGACCCCATCTAAAACCTAGCCATTTGTCAGCCAGTTGTGCCCTTCATGATAACAACCTGAGACCAAACTAGAAGGGTCAAGGCAGACATGACAGTATGTATGTTGTGGAGAAAATAAGTGAGTGGATCACGAGCAAACAGTAAAACACAGGAACCACCTCTAAGATTACTGTTGGGGATTCCCCTTCCCAGGATGGTTATTTCTTTACAAAACACAAACAGACAAAAACCAAACCAAAACAACTTTCATCTTGACTGATATCCAATATGCTAATACATCACCGACAATACTTACAGCAGTTATCTATTACTGTGCAAAATATTACCCCAAAATTTGATGGCATAAGTTAATACAGTTAACATCTCACAGATGTTGTGGTCCAGGTATCTGGGAGTAGATTAGCTGGGTGGTTCTGATTCAAGGTCTCTCACATTGATGCTGTCAGGACATTGGCAGAAGTTGCTGTTATCTGAAGACTTGGCTGTGGATGAAGGATCTGTTTCCAAGGTTCCTTCCTCACACGACTATTGGCAGGGGGCCTCACTTCCTCACTGGCTTGTGGCAGGGAGTCAAAATTCCTGGCCATGTGGTTCTCTCCTCACAGCGTGGCAGCTGACATGCTCTAGACCCAGAAATCTAAGAGTGAGCCAGGAACAAAAGGCCACAGTGCTTTCTATGACCCAGTCTCTGAAGTTAAACTATCATTTCTGCTATATGTTATCCATTTGAAGTGAGTCACTAAGTTCAGGCCACAGTTAAGAAGAGGGAACTAGGCTTCTCTTGTTAAAAGGAGGACCATCATAGAATTTGTCGACATGTCTATAACTACTGCCCGTATATGCGGTGTGAAGAAACAATCAAGTTCAGAAAATTAAATGGCTCTCAAACAGCAATTAAAGTTCAAGGATGGGCTTATTTAGGTCTTAGCCTTGTCACATATAATGGAATACATTAAATAAGTTAAATTAGCCTGAACCATTTCTGAAAAGTATGTCAACAAAACAAAATACACTAGCAGTAATTTGTCTTGGCCTATTTAAAAGTACAAAAATTTTTTTTGGTTCTAAAACATTGTACACATTAGGCAACAGTGGCCTTTTATTTATGATTAGCTCATCCCTTGCTGACATGTTCTGGTTCTATTCACCTTTTGACTTTATTTAAATCCCAAAGGCATGGGTAACTTGTACAAAATTAAAAAAAATAGATCAAAATGTATAGTTTTATGAGCAGTATGATAAATCAGTGTACAAAAGTTATCAAAAACTCCCCCTTACCTTTGTTCCAGCTCTCCAAAAGACAGCACCAAGAGCTGAAGAATAATGTCTTCATTTTCAAAGGAGGTCCCTAACACCTTATACTAAGATCTAAAAATATTTAAAATGATGTTTGCAATATGCCCTTGTAGTATCAATCCTTATTTTCATTCCAGCTTAATAAATATCACATTTCCTTTTTCATCACTCATTCACTGTACATTTTAAATTTTGTGAAATATTACATTGTGTTACATGTGGGGAGAAGAGAGGGAGGCTACGGGAACGAACATCATTGGTGACACAGGCTGACAACACTTGCAGTGTAGCAGGTGTCTAAGGGCTACATGACCCACAGCTGAAGTAAGAGTCCGAGTCATTAGCTTCTCCCTCTCTCTCCCACCTTTTTCTCCTTCATCTTAAATTTTTGGGGCTCTCATTCTGTTTGTTTTCATCATCGTCAGTTAGGATTAATCTTTTAATGTAGAACTACTTCACAGTCAGCTCTACTTTTCTTCCAAGGCTTATATGAAAGTGATTTGCAAGGAAGTTCAGAAACACCTCCATCTCTTCCAATCCCTTCAGTCCTCACTGAAGTCTCCCTCCCTACATTCTCTTCCTTGTTGGATGTTGTAGCCTGGAAAAGTGGCTGTCTCAAGTATAGTGCTGGCAATAAAGCCCAAAGTCCAGCTACTTTCTCTTGTGTCAGCTCCATTCACCCTCTGTTCAATTGCCCCTGAGAATACAGGTCACTTTTCCATGAGCCCATTTCTTCAACCTTACCATTTCTTTACAAGACTGTAGTGAAAGTGTCAGAGTAAAACTGAAAAATATGTGCATCCCCAAAATAAATGGATAATTTGGATATCTAATTGTCATCGCATAGATTTATCATTAAGCTCAAAAATTAAAGCATACATATAAAGAAGTAAAACAAAATATTTTAAAATGAATCTATTAATAAAATCCAAATGTCACACTCAAGCATGGCATAAACTTCACTAGTTAGATAACGTTGTATTAGATATGAATCTTTTAAAAGTATTATATCTTGAAAACCTTACATCTTTAAATATTACATATCTGTGATCACTTCTTTGTTTTTGCCATAACTACATTATTGCACCATGCAATGAAAACCTTTTAAATTAAGTATGTAGTGGGGAATAATTTTTGGTGACAATATGTTCCATGTAAGTATAATTTTTATAATTGCAAAACCCTTGCTCTTTTCCATTTAAGCTTCCCTATGAATTACAGCCTTCTTTTAAATTACCAGAATTTTCATATATGTTTTTATACTTTTATTATTATAATAACTGAACATATTTTCATAATAGGGCATTAGAATGTAGGGCAGGATATAGGAACAATTCTTTACTACACGTTGAACTGTCCTGTACACTGTAGAGCATGTAACACCCTTGGTCATTGTGCCTACCTATCAATAAAGGGTCTAACTCATTATGAAAACCCACTTTCCATATACCATTTCCAAATATCCTCTGAAGTGAAACATTCTATTGAAAACTACTGAACTATGAGGAGAGAGCAGTGCTTTGTCTCCTCTCAGTAAGGAGGCTGATCTCAAATGTTCATAGCAAATTGAACTTAGAATACGGGATACATCAGCATCCTGGTCATGATATTGCAATACAGGAAAAAAAAAAATTACACTTCCTCACAGATATGGTTTGGCTGTGTCCCCACCCAAATCTCAAATTGTTAACTCCCACAATTCCCCCATGTTGTGGGAGGGACACGGTGAGAGGTAATTGAATCATGGGGGGGGGGTCTTTCCTGTGGTGTTCTCATGATAGTGAATAAATCTCACGGGATCTGATGACTTTATTAAGGGCAGTTCCCCTGCACATGCACTTCTTCTTGCCTGCTGCCATGTAAGAAATGCCTTTGCTTCTCCTCTGCCTTCCACCATAATTGTGAGGCCTCCCCAGCCATGTGGAACCCTTTCCTTTATTAATTACCCAGTCTTAGGTTTGTCTTTATTAGCATTGCAAAAGCAGACTAATACACTGACCACTTCAGTTTCATCTACAGAAGAATTTATATATGTTTTCTGTTTTGATGGGTTATAGAATCATATTCATTTTTGCACATCATTCTCTGCTACTGATTCCATATAAACATCTAATTTTAACTCTGTAAAGTCTTCTGGTGTTGCCTACTTGGCTGTTCGAAAGGAGGTCAAACTATTTACTTGTGTATTTTTTTCTTAAGGATCATAATCAAAGTATTAATTGATAATTCTGTGTAGATGATTCTACTGTTTGGACCATGTATACCTAAATCAGGTATTTTATATTAAGAACATTTTATTTTGAAAATTTTAAACTATATAGCAGGGATAGTATGGAAACTCCTTGGATTTTGAGTTCCTGCTGCAGCTTAGGTTTCAGAACCTCTTTCTCCTTCCCATAATCTTGGGGGCAGGAATACCTTTGGAGGGGTTATTGACAAGTTTATTAATAAAAGTCCATCTAAGAAAATGCTTAAAATTGTGATGGAGCTAAGGGAAGGACAGGTGCAGAGCTGTAGGGGATGATGTTGCCATGGTACCCAGTGAACTCCAACATACTGTTTCTAGTCAAATGTGTTTCTCTCCAACAGATATAGTCAAATGTTTGTTATCTGATTATGTGTGAACTATGGCAGAAGTAAAAATGTTTGATGATCTCTCAAGTCAGAGGGAACATTTAAAAAGGAAGGATCCTTGTAGATGCTAGATGTAATGTAAGTGGAAGATATTGATGTTTTCAAACAATTACTCAGGATGCCAGATGTCAGTTCCTGGTAAAGACAAAGTTAGCTTTGTAATTAGAATTTATTCAGCTTCCACAGAGCATGTAGCCATGTACAAACTGGATTTCAAAATCATTGTATTCTTTCCTCCTATCCCAACAGGAAAATATGCTTCCAAATCATCAAAGCCAAGAGTTTAGTAGAAGCGACACAATTTTCCCCTGCTTCATCTTTGTAGAGGTAAGAAAGCTCTGGACATTTACCATTAGAATATGTATTATTCAAAAGAAATAGACTGTTCCTTTAATACTTACTTCATGTATCCTTTTTGACATACATCAATAATTTAACTATAGAAACATGTAAGGTCATGGGCTTGTTTCCATCTGAAGTGTTTTATGGCCATTGTAGTTAGGAACACAGGTGCAGTACTTGCATCATGCACGAATGCCTTTTTAGATCCAGAGTTACTCTTTTATTACCTCACTGATGCATCTCTTTCTATCAGTCCCCATTTTCTAGTGTCTACCCCTCTTCTCACAAGCTCTTCCTTATCCGAGGACTTCTCAGCGTTGTTTGAGAACCCCATAATGCTACCTTTACTTGATTGGATGATACAGCTACAACTGACCCCTATTTAACCAGCAAACCCTGAGGTTAATGTCAAGCACTTTGGGATCTTTCTCCTCTCTTCTGGATCAGCACTACTCACCTGTTTCAGTTCCCTCCATTTAACTTTGCTTCTCTCACCTTCGTTCCTTGTACACTTGACAAGATCTAAGTTCTAGTGTTCTCTTCTTTCAGTCTCATTATGTCCATGAAGGATTGAAAGAAATACAAACTACCGTTAGAGAATACTATTTACACCTCTATGCAAATAAACTAGAAAATCTAGAAGAAATGGATAAATTCCAGGACACATGTGCTCTCCCAAGACTAAACCAGGAAGAAGTTGAATCTTTGAATAGGCCAATAACAAGTTCTGAAATTGAGGCACTAATTAACAGCCTACCAAGCAAGAAAAAAAAAAAGCCCAGGACCAGATGGATTAACAGCTGAATTCTACCAGAGGTACAAAGAGGAGCTGGTACCATTCCTTCTGAAACTATTCCAAACAATAGAAAAGGAGGGCCTCTTTCCTAACTCATTTTATGAGGCCAACATCATCTTGATACCAAAACCTGTCAGAGACACAAGAAAAACAGAAAATTTCAGGCCAGTATCCCTGATGAACATCGATGCCAAAATCCTCAATAAAATACTGGCAAACCAAATCCAGCAGCACATCAAAAAGTTTATCCACCATGATCAAGTCAGCTTCATCCCTGGGATGCAAGGGTGGTTCAACATACACAAATCAGTAAATGTAATCCAGCACATAAACAGAACCAATGACAAAAACCACATGATTATCTCAATAGATGCAGAAAAGGCCTTCAATAAAATTCAACACTGCTTTATGCTAAAAACTCTCAGTAAACTAGGTATTGATAGAAAGTATCTCAAAATAATGAGAACTATTAATGACAAACCCACAGCCAATATCTCACTGAATGGACAAAAGCTGGCGGCATTCCTTTTGAAAACCAGCATAACACAAGGATGCCCTCTCTCACCACTCCTATTCAACATAGTATTGGAAGTTCTGGCGAGGGCAATCCGGCAAGAGAAAGAAATAAAGTATTCAAACAGGAAGAGAGGAAGTCAATTTGTCCCTGTTTGCAGATGACATGATTGTATATTTAGAAAACCCCATCGTCTCAGCCCCAAATCTCTGTAAGCTGATAAGTAACTTCAGCAAAGTCTCAGGATACAAAATCAATGTGCAAAAATCACAAGCATTCCTATACACCAATAACAGACAGAGAGCCAAATCACGAATGAACTCCCATTCACAACTGCTACAAAGAAAATAAAATACCTAGGAATAAAACTTACAGGAGATGTGAAGGATCTTTTCAAGGAGAACTACAAACCACTGCTCAAGGAAATAAGAGAGGACACAAACAAATGGAAAACCATTCCATGCTCATGGATAGGAAGAATCAATATCGTGAAAATGGCCACATTGCACAAAGTAATTTATAGATTCAATGCTATCCCCGTCAAGCTACCATTAACTTTCTTCACAGAATTAGAAAAAGAAACTAATTTAAACTTCATATGGAACCAAAAAAGAGCTCGTATAGCTTGTATAGACAATTTTAAGCAAAACGACAAATGTGAAGGCATTGTGCTACCTAACTTCAAACTATACAAGGCTACAGAAACCAAAACCACATGGTACTGGTACTAAAACAGATATATAGACCAATGGAACAGAACAGAGGCTTCAGAAATAACATCACACATCTACAACCATGTGATCTTTGACAAATCTGACAAAAATAAGCAATGGGGAAAGGATTCCCTATTTAATAAATGGTGTTGAGAAAACTGGCTAGCCATATGCGGAAAACTGAAACTGTACCCCTTCCTTACACCTTATACAAAAAATAGCTCAAGTGGATTAAAGACTTTTAAATTTAAGACCTAAAACCATAAAAACCCTAGAAGAAAACATAGGCAATATCATTCAGGACATAGGCATGGGCAAAGACTTCACAACTAAAACACCAAAAGCAATGGCAACAAAAGCCAAAACTGACAAATGGGATCTAATTAAACTAAAGAGCTTCTGCACAGCAAAAGAAACTATCATCAGAGTGAACAGGCAACTTACAGAATGGGAGAAAATTTTTGCAATCTGTCAATCTGACAAAGGGCTAATATCCAGAATCTACAAGGAACTTAAACGAATTTACAAGAAAAAAAACAAACAACCCCATCAAAAAGTGGGTGAAAGATATGAACAGACAATTCTCAAAAGAAGACATTTATGCGGCCAAAAAAAACAAATTAAAAAAAGCTCATCATCACTGGTCATTAGAGAAATGCAAATGAAAACCACAATGAGATATCATCTCACGCCAGTTAGAATGGTGATCATTAAAAGTCAGGAAACAGTAGATGCTGGAGAGGATGTGAAGATATAGGAATGCTTTTACACCATTGGTGGGAGTGTAAATTAGTTCAACCATTGTGGAAGACAGTGTAGCGATTCCTCAAGGATCTAGAATGAGAAATATCATTTGACCCAGTGATCCCATTACTAGGTATATACCCAAAGGATTATAAATCATTCTACTATAAAGACACATGCATGCATATGTTTATTGCAGTACTATTCACAATAGCAAACATTTGGAACCAACCCAAATGCCCATGAATGATAGACTGGATAAAGAAAATGTGACACATATACACCATGGAATACTGTGTAGCCATGAAAAAAGGATGAGTTCATGTCCTTTGTAGGGACATGGATGAAGCTGGAAACCATCATTCTCAGCAAACTAACACAGGAACAGTAAACCAAACACTGCATGTTCTCACTCATAAGTGGGAGTTGAACAATGAGAACACATGGACATAGGGAGGGGAACATCACACACTGGGGCCTGTCGGGTGGTGGAGGGCTAGGGGAGGGATAACATTAGTAGAAATACCTAATGTAAATGATGGGTTGATGGGTGCAGCAAACCACCATGGCACGTGTATACCATGTAACAAACCTGCACATTTTGCACATGTATCCCAGAACTTAAAGTATAATATACATATAATATTAATAATATAATATGTTATATAATTATATTACATATTTTATATGTAATATTATATAATGTTTATAATATATATTATATACAATATGTATATATTATATGTTTTTTATATATATATATAAAGAAAGAAAGTTGGTTTAATGGGAAATTAGGGTACATCTCCAAGATTTTCATATATGTACAGTCCAATCATTTGCTGCCATGAAGAACCTCATGGAAGATTTACTGTACATCTGAAAGAACTATTACTTACATTGGCTTTTTTAGATTGTGTGTACATAAGCAACATATCCATAGTAGTGCATCAACAATAATCAAGGGACACCCAGTTGGAACCTGTTTGGCCAGCCCAAACTACTGCTGTATATTTTCTTTTTTTAAAAGTGTATATAAAACATTAGAAATATCACAAATACACTTTTACAATGATGTCACCTTTATGATATGTATGCAATTCCCATGTTATAGTGAGTAAAATTAATAATTTAATTAAGCCATAATTGCTAAATTGGTAATAGCGTCTTTCAACAATGACGTTAACAAGATTATCACCTTAGGGTGTATTACAATTACTTAGTATTACAATTACTTTCTTGCAGTTTGCCTCCTTTTTTATGATTGCAGTACTTTTCTAGTATCCTTCTATAAAATGATCTAAGGTGCTCTTTATGTATTGGGAGACAACGATATCAGTATAGTAAGGGAGGGTGGGTAATGAAATCATTTTCATTTAGTTTTCAAACTTATAGATTGTTTAAAATATTTTTTAATGAATGAGAACTACAAGAAGTACAGCTCTTTTAAGAAACTATGTTTTGAAAAAAGTTCAGTAAAAATCCAAAAGTAAGGTAAAATGAACTATTTTTAGTATTTATGGCAAAGAACTTTAGCCTTAGCATGAGCAACATTTACCTAAAGACAAACTTACAAATGATGAACTGTAGACAATGCTTTCTGTATAGTTGGGTGAAAAGACATCTAACATGCTATTTCTACCAATCATTTTTCTCTAATCTGGGGGAAAAAACGATTACGGCAGTAGGAAGAATTTGAAATTTTAATTTCAGACCACAAGTAATACAGGAAGAAGCTCCTAGGTAGCTGAATAGGGCTGGCAATGGGAAGCACTGGTATGAGTTTTTGCTACTGAAAGTTCTCGAGATTATATAGAGCAAGAGAACTGGAGCACAGCGGGATAAATGACAACCTCTAATGCCAAATCACATTGCTCTCTACACTGAAACAATTCTGGTGTTTGGGGAGCAATGGATGTTCTTTAGAAGGATTCTAACAACTGAAAAAAATGCTTTAGGGTAAGCTGGGGATGCTAGCTAAATTATCTGTGGAGTACATCCAGGAATCCAGACAGTTAAGCAGAGACAGAAAATAGTTGGGACTGATGTAGGGAAGGTAGAAATGGTGACTAGGTGTTTTAAATTACCTTTAACTGGTATTCTGACTGATGTTATGTAGGAACAGAGGTTGCTGGTCTATTGATTTACTTTCAGTGATGTTAACCCATGCCCCAGTGGAGTAAACACACACACACACACATACATACACCATGCCCCAGTGGAGTAAACACACACACACACACATACATACACACGTCGCATAGCACTTACCTACCTAACTTTGCATAACTAATAGGGGAAATCCAGGCATGTCCCTTCTTGCCCAACTATTGCACCAACTGCATCCACTCTATACTTAATTAGATAGGTGAGAATATAAAATCCTATTCTGACCTGGTTTCCTGGACCCTCCTTTGTTAGCTCAACGTCTGGACTTTCACAGACCCATGTGCATTTTCCATGCTCCATGTCCTTAGTCTCTCAAAGCAATGAAACAAAACCCGCAACCTCTGCTGCATCATCCACCCCACTCCCGTTTTCTTCCCAGATAGCACTTTTTCTCTTTCTTACACAAAAAAAAGACTTCTTTTTCTAATTTTAAAGTAATAAATATTTGTAATGTTTAAAAAATACTATAGCAAAGTTTTTAAAATTTCATTTATTCATTTCTATTTGAATGCCTTCTATGTAGCAGACATTGTTTTAGGTTCTGGAAATACAATGGTGGTGAAATTATGTAATCTGTCTCCTCATGAATGTTACATTCCAATGATCTGAGAAAACAATTAGCAAATAAGTGAGTAGAGTATTTATGGTAGTAATTGTGGATAAATGCTATGGAGAAAAACAAATCAGGAGATGAGGGTGAGGTCTGGTGATGGCAGATGGGGCCTCATAATTTTCCTTATGATATTGCTGCTTATCTTATAGCTTAAAAGGTTAAAAAAGTGTTGAAGATTAAAACAAAAAATTGCAGTATACTAATTATATGTCCCCCTACTATAAAACAATTTTACCTGTTCTATATCCCCCTATTATGAAATAACTTAATCTGTTTCTCCAAATAATATGTGTAAACTGCTATGGTTTGACTTATAAATGTTAAATATTATCTATTGATTTCTTTTTAAGGGAATTAAGTCTCTAGCTTTTACCCCTACTCCTTTTCCTCCTAACCATTCTCTTATAATAGATGGATCACAATTTTTGGCAAAATACATATAATGTCTTCATTATTATTATGACTACATAGGTTCTACTCAAGTACTGTACTGTGGGTGAGTGAATTTCCTTTTTTTCACAACTTTTTGAAATATCTGGCTAACTCTTGACACACAATTTAATAACTCTGTTAAAAATATCTTGCTGCAATTTTCTGAATGATCAAATATATCAAATAATCTATTAATTACTTTTTTCCTCTGAATCCTTCAAGTGCCTTTTTAAAAATTTTGTTTTAAGTTCCAGGATACATGTGCAGGACATACATGTTTGTTACATAGGTAAATGTGTGCCATTGTGGTTCACTGCATGTATCAACCAATCACCTAGGAATTAATCCCAGAATCCATTAGCTATTTATCCTGATGCTCTCCCTCTCATTCCTACAGGCCCCAGTGTGTGTTGTTCCCCTCCTTGTGTCCATGTATTCTCATTGTTCAGCTCCCACTTATAAGTGAGAATGTGCTGTTTGGGTTTCTGTTCCTGTGTTTGCTGAGGATAATGGCTTCCAGCTCCATCCAAGTGCCTTTTATCCCCTTGTTTCAGATTGGTCTATTCAGTCTCTAGGTTTGGTCCACAAATGTTGTCTTGAAATTTTCTTCTGCAGCCATCTTGGGAATTACCTTTTCTTTCCCTTTCTCCTGTGTTATAGTGCCCGTATTGACCTGTGTCCTAGGTCTCCTGTTCTTGATTTATTCTCCCATTTTAGTGGAGACAATCTTACTGCAGGTTCTCACAAAAGCATATGTATTCATTTTCTATTTTTTTTTTTTGTAACAAACTACTGCAAATTTAGTGGCTTAAACAACAAAGATGTGTTACCAGGTGGTCCTGTAGTTTAGAAGTCTGACTTAGATCTCATTGGGCTAAAATCAAGGGGAATATCACTTTTTTCTGTCTGTTCTGGTGTCTGGAGGCTCCCCACATTCCTTGACTGGTGACCTTCTCCTCCATCTTCAGAGCCAGCAATGGTGGACTGGATTCTTCTCACATTACATCTGACCTCCTCTTCTGCACCCCACTTCTACTTTTAGGGACCCTTGTGATTACACCGAGTCTATCTGGATAATCTAGGATACTCTCCATATTTTAAGGACAGCTTGTTAGTAAACTTTATTCCATCTGCAACTAATTTTCCTTTGCTATTTAAAGTAACGTATTCCCAGATTCCAGGGATGAAAACATGGACATGTTTTGGAAGTCCATTATTCTGCATACCACAAGGTGCTTGGAAAATGTGTCCTAAAGTTTCCATTGTACATGCACATCTAGTTAATGGATTGGCTGGGTGTACAATTCTAGGTTGAAAATAATTCTAATAAAAATTTATAAAGCATTACTTCATCTCTTGCATCTTGCATATTGCTCTTCAACTAAGATGATGTTCTGAGTCTCAATGAGTTTTAAATCTCAAGGCCTTCTTATTATCAGTATTACAAAATTTCACAAACTTTAGTTGTTTTTTTTAAATTTATTTATTGTTTTGGGCACTTAGGTGGGGTTCTTCCACATTTTTCCATTCCTAATTTTTTCTAATTAGTTGCAATTAGTGATGACTTCATCATCATTTTTCTATTTTCTCCATTTAGAGCTCTAACGGTTTAGATGTTGGACTTCCTGAATATCACACATTGTGTTAGTCCATTCTCACACTTCCATAAATAACTATGTGAGACTGGGTAATTTATGAAGAAAAGAGGTTTAATTGACTCACAGTTCCTCATGGCTGAGGAGGTCTCAGGAAAATTACAATCCTGGTGGAAGGCAAAGGGGAAGCAAGGCATGTCTTCCCACTGTGGAGGAGGAGAGAGAGATAGTGAAGGGGGAAGTGCCACACACTTATCAAACAACCAGATCTCCTGAGAACTCTATCATGAGAGAAGCAAAGGGGAAGTCCACCCCTGTGACTCAATCACCTCCCAGTCAGCACCTCCTTCAACACATGAGGATTGCAACTCAACACGAGATTTGGGTGGGACACAGAGCCAAACTGTATCACACGTATATGAGATAGAAGAGATATTACACAGACATATGCATACACACAGTGTATAAATACATAAAAAGGGAAAATTATATACACACACACACACACATTCAATATTCTCTGTTGTTTTATTGTTAACTCCTTGCTTTCTGAAAGGTTTCCAAAATTTTCCTAAGTTTTATCTTCCAACATTCTCACTGAATTTTAAATAATAAATTAATTACAAAATTTGTGATTTATAAGAATTGTACTTGGCCCCTGATCTGTCCTTTTCCATGTCATTCTTTTTCTTGATTTAGAGATGCAATGTGATGCAATGTTGTCTCTTAAAATTTTTTTTATTTAAATTTTCTTCTGTGTCCTGCACTGTCTCCACTTGTTCTTAATTTCATTTATTTCTGGATTTTTTTTTTTTTTTTTTTCGAGACAAAGTCTCACTCTTTTGCCCAGGCTGGAGTGCAGTGGCACGATCTCAGCTCACTGAAAGGTCACGTATCTCTGTTTCTGCAGAATTGGTCCTTGCTAACTTGTTCAGTTCATTTAGTGAGATCATGTTTTCCTGGATGTTTTTGATACTGGTAGATGTTTGTGTCTGGGCATTGAAGAGTTAGGTATTTATTGTAGTCTTCTCAGTTTGGACTTGTTTGTGCCCGTCCTTCTTGGGAAGGCTTTTGAGATATACAAAAGGATGTGGGTGTTGTGATCTAAGCTGTATCTGCTTTTGGGGGCTCCCCAAGCCCAGTAACACTGTGGTTCTTGCAGACTCTTAGAGGTACCACTTTGATGGCTTGGACAAGATCCAGAGAAATTCTCTAACTTACCAGGTAGAGACTCTTGTTCTCTTTTCTTACTTTTATTTCAAACAAATGGAGTCTCTCTGTTCTGAGTCACCTGAAGCTGGGTGTGGAGTGTCACAAGCAGCCCTATTGCCACCACCACTAGGACTTTTCACTGGATCCATTCTGAACCCAGCACAGCTTTGGCCTCATCCAAGGCCTGCTGTAACCACTCCCTGGCTATGTCCTATGTTCTCTCAAGGCCCTGGGGGTCTATAATCAGAAGGTGGCAAATCCATTCAGGTCTTGTCCCTCCTTTCAGGGTGGCGAGTTCTTCCAGGCCCCAGGTGGGTTCAGTGGTATCATCCAGGAGCCAGGGACTAGAGTCATAAACCTTAGAAGTCCTCTTGGTGTGCTATTATACCACAGCTCAGCTGGCACTCCAACCCAAGATGCAGTCCTTCTCACTTCTCCCTCCCCTTTCCAAAGGCAAGGAAGCCTCATCCCATGGCCACTGCCACAACAGACCCATGGGGAATATATATTGTCAGACTACCACCAAGGTTCCCTTAAGGTCCAAAGGCTCTTCAATCAGCTTGTGGTATGGCCTGGGGCTCACTCTTCAGCGTAGTGGACTTCTCTCTGGCCCAGAGGAAGTCCAGGAATGCTGTCCAAGAGCCAAGTCCTGGAGTCAGGGACCCAAGAGCCCAGTTGGCGGTCTACCCACACTGTGGCCAAGCTGGTTCCTAAGGTGCAAGACAAAGTCCTCTTTATTTTTTCCTCTGCTTTTCTCAAGCAAGAGTCTCACCCATTAACCACCACAGTTGGAAATGTGCTGAGTCTCACCTGAAGCTAGCAAGTCTCAGAGTCTCTCCTAAGGCCCTCGATGTAGTACCTGGGTATCACTGCGGGTATTCAGGGCCCAGGGGCTCTTCAGTTAGCAGGTGATGAATCCTGCTCAGACTGTGTCGTTCCCTTTAAGGCACTGGGTTCGCTTTCAGCCCAGAGTGTGTCTAGAAATGTCTTCTAGGCTCTAGGGCCTGGAAAGGGGGTCTCGCAACTCTGGCCAGTGCCCTATCCTTCTGTGGCTGACCTGTTATCCAAGACATATGACTAAGTCCTCCCTATTCTTCCCTCTCCTCTCCTCAAGTAGAAGGAAGTCTCTTTTGGAGCCGTGAGCTATGCAGCCTGAGGTTAGGGGAGGGGTGATTCCAGCACTCCATTAGCTGCCCTGGCTAGTGTCTCAGTAGGTCTTTTGCCCCCAGAATCCACTGTCTCTGAGTCTAGTTCAGCACTAGGACTCACCTAGTAATTGCAGTCCTTGTGGTCTGGACTGCTTTTCAAGTGTATGTAGAGCCCCAGAGCAATTTAGCCTATGGTGGTGAGGCTTTTGGGAACTCAAGTTCAGGAACTCAAGTTTGGACTGCTGGGATTGGTGATTCCCCTCTGGCTAGGGCCGGTTTAAATACTCTCTCTGTGACTGGGCAGCAGCTGAGTGTGGTCCAGTTTGTTTTCTGTTATAATAGGGGAGCACTGAGCTTAATGCCTCAAAATTACTGTGCTCTCCCTCTCCCCAGAACACAGAAATGTTCTCCACTCCACTCTGTCACTGCCAAGCGAGGGGGAGGGGTGGCATTTGTAATTCAAGACTGTTTTTTCTATCTCTTCAGTGTCTTTTTCAATTATATCAAGTTAAAACCAGGTACTGTGAGTGCTCACTAAGATTTTTTGGTTCTTACGAAGGACAAAAAATGTTTTTTTTGTTGCTGTTTTTCTTTCTTTTTTGTTTTTTTGAGATAGTATCTCACTCTGTTGGCCAGGCTGCGGTGCAGTGGCGTGATCTCGGCTCACTGCAACCTCTGTCTTCCAGGCTCAAGCAATTCTCCTGCCTCAGCCTCCTGAGTAGCTGGGATTATAGGCATATGCCACCATACCTGGCTAATTTTTGAATTTTTTAGTAGAACCGGGGTTTCACCATGTTGGCCAGGCTGGTCTCGAACTCCTGACCTCAGGTAATCCATCTGCCTAGGCCTCCCAAAGTGCTGGGATTACAGGCATAAGCCACCAACCCTGGCTGCTGCTGCTGTTTTTTTTTTTTTCTTTTTTCTTTTTTTTTTGTTTTTGTTTTTGTGTGTAGATGGTTGTTAAATCTGTGTCCTTGAGGTGGGGAGACAATCAGTGGAGATTTCTATTCCACCACCTTGCTCCACTTCAAGTCCCAGAAAGTAATTTTATTAGTGGATATTTTTTATAAAAATTAAAGTGGTGGTGGTATTCCAGATGAATCTTTTCTGTGAAGTGAAGTCTGGTAGCAGGGAGATCACACAGAGCAATATTTTATTAATTAACTTTTGTAATTATAAAATCCTAAACTATTAAGCGGCATAGTATATAAAGAGGAAATGATGCATCTAAGGTGTTGTTTCTAAGGGAAATATCAATAGTCACTCAATGATTAAGTACCTAGAAAAGAGAATAGAGAAGTTAAAGATAACAAATACTTCAAATTTAGAAGCAACTTTAAGAAATTTGTGTGCTAAGAAATAGTTTCAGTATTAGGTAGCATTCTAATACTGAAACCATTAATATTGCTATTATATAGCATATAAGTGATCTAGATCCTCAGCATTTCCTGTTTACATTTTAAAAATTTTAGTCATTCTCCATTTAGTCTTATCTCTTTCTTGTCTCCATTTTTATGATCAAATTTCTGGCTTCTTCCTGAAAAGTATTATATCTTAAGAGCAACAACTCTTTAATTACTTAACACTCTGTATGTCTGTATGAATGAAATACCCATATAATTTCTATTCACTTCTGGATTTTTAAAAATTATTATTCAGATCATGTAGTGATTTGAATATTATAACACAGTTTCTTCATATGGGATAATTCCCAAACTAAGAAGTGTATACTTTTTATGCAAGCTTTTATAATTTGATAATATTTTAAAAATCCATCTTTTTCCCTCATATTTTTAACATGGGTTAAATTGTTAAATAGTATTAATTGTTTTAGTCCTATGCCTAAGTTTCATTAGCACTACATAATAAATATTTGTGGGATGAGCAAGTGACTATACCTAAATGTCATGAATACTATAGATTAGTGGGTACCATCATTCCCTAAAATAAACATAACCAGGTATCTACTAATGCATGATATAGTACCAGACACTAGGGGTACAGACAGATAAAATATTACAGTTGATAAGGAGAAAAAAGATGTACCTAAGATGGCAAACAACTATTGACAGTTTCCTGAGGTCAATATATCATTTCATGGCTTATATTAAATCCCAACTTTCTCTTTAAAACTAAGTCTTGCGCCAGTTTTCAAAGGGAATGCTTCCAGTTTTTGCCCATTCAGTATGTTATTGGCTGTGGGTTTGTCATAAATAGCTCTTATTATTTTAAGATACATTCCATCAATACCGAATTTATTGAGAGTTTTTAGCATGAAGGGCTGTTGAATTTTGTCAAAGGCCTTTTCTGCATCTATTGAGATAATCATGTGGTTTTTGTCTTTGGTTCTGTTTATATGCTGGATTACGTTTATTGATTTGCATATGTTGAACCAGCCTTGCATCCCAGGGATGAAGCCCACTTGATCATGGTGGATAAGCTTATTGATGTGTTGCTGGATTCAGTTTGCCAGTATTTTATTGAGGATTTTTGCATCGATGTTCATCAGGGATATTAGTCTAAAATTCTCTTTTTTTGTTGTGTCTCTGCCAGGCTTTGGTATCAGGATGATGTTGACCTCATAAAATGAGTTAGGGAGGATTCCCTCTTTTTCTAACTGGCACAAGACAGGGATGCCCTCTTTCACCACTCCGATTCAACATAGTGTTAGAAGTTCTGGCTAGGGCAATCAGGCAAGAGAAAGAAATAAAGGGTATTCAGTTAGGAAAAGAAGAAGTCAAATTGTCCCTGTTTGCAGATGACATGATTGTATATTTAGAAAACCCCATTGTCTCAGCCCAAAATCTCCTTAAGCTGATAAGAAATTTCAGCAAAGTCTCAGGATACAAAATCAATGTGCAAAAATCACAAGCATTCTTATACACCAGTAACAGACAAACAGAGAGCCAAATCATGAATGAACTTCCATTCACAATTGCTTCAAAGAGAATAAAATACCTAGGAATCCACCTTACAAGGGATATAAAGGATCTCTTCAAGGAGAACTACAAACCGCTGCTCAGTGAAATAAAAGAGGACACTAACAAATGGAAGAACATACCATGCTCATGGATAGGAAGAATCAATATCGTGAAAATGGCCATACTGCCCAAGGTAATTTATAGATTCAATGCCATCCCCATCAAGCTACCAATGACTTTCTTCACAAAATTGGAAAAAACTGCTTTCAAGTTCATATGGAACCAAAAAAGAGCCTGCATTGCCAAGACAATCCTAAGTCAAAAGAACAAAGCTGGAGGCATCACGCTACCTGACTTCAAAATATACTATAAGGCTACAGTAACCAAAACAGCATGGTACTGGTACCAAAACAGAGATATAGACCAATGGAACAGAACAGAGTCCTCAGAAATAATACCACACATCTACAGCCATCTGATCTTTGACAAACCTGAGAAAAACAAGAAATGGGGAAAAGATTCCCTATTTAATAAATGGTGCTGGGAAAATTGGCTAGCCATAAGTAGAAAGCTGAAACTGGATCCTTTCCTTACTCCTTATATAAAAATTAATTCAAGATAGATTAGAGACTTAAATGTTAGACCTAATACCATAAAAACCCTAGAAGAAAACCTAGGTAATACTATTCAGGACATAGGCATGGGCAAGGACTTCATGTCTAAAACACCAAAAGCAACAGCAACAAAAGCCAAAATTGACAAATGGGATCTAATTAAACTAAAGAGCTTTTGCACAGCCAAAGAAACTACCATCAGAGTGAACAGGCAACCTACAGAATGGGAGAAAATTTTTGCAATCTACTCATCTGACAAAGGGCTAATATCCAGAACCTACAAAGAACTCAAACAAATTTACAAGAAAAAAACAAACAACCCCATCAAAAAGTGGACAAGGGATATGAACAGACATTTCTCAAAAGAAGACATGCATACAGCCAACAGACACATGAAAAAATACTCGTCATCACTGGCCATTAGAGAAATGCAAATCAAAACCACAATGAGATATCATCTCACACCAGTTAGAATGGCAATCATTCAAAAGTCAGCAAACAACAGGTGCTGGAGAGGATGTGGAGAACTAGGAACACTTTTACACTGTTAGTGGGATTGTAAACTAGGTCAACCATTATGGAAAACAGTATGGCAATTCCTCAAGGATCTAGAACTAGAAATACCATATGACCCAGCCATTCCATTACTGGGTATATACCCAAAGGATTATAAATCATGCTGCTATAAAGACACATGCACATGTATGTTCATTGTGGCACTATTCACAATAGCAAAGACTTGGAATCAACCCAAATGTCCATCAGTGACAGATTGGATTAAGAAAATGTGGCACATATACACCATAAAATACTATGCAGCCATAAAAACCGATGAGTTTGTGTCCTTTGTGGGGACATGGATGCAGCTGGAAACCATGCTTCTCAGCAAACTATCGCAAGAGCAGAAAACCAAACACCGCATGTTCTCACTCATAGGTGGGAACTGAACAACGAGATCACTTGGACTGGGGAAGGGGAACATCACACACTGGGGCCTATTATGGGGAGGAGGGAAGGGGGAGGGATGGCATTGGGAGTTATACCTGATGTAAATGACGAGTTGATGGGTGCTGACGAGCTGATGGGTGCAGCACACCAACATGGCACAAGTATACACATGTAACAAACCTGCATGTTTTGCACATGTACTCTAGAACTTAAAGTATAATAATAAAAATAAATAAATGAAATAAATAAATAATTAAATTTAAAAAAAAACTAAGTCTTAAGTGAAATTGTCTCTGTATTCTCTGCCAGAAATTATCCTACATATCTTAATTCCTCAAAACTGTCAGAATAGAGAATGTGTAAGCAAACAAAATAAATGAAGAAATGGAGCAACATTTCTAACAGACTACTTCTTTGTGTTTGAATTTGTCTTAGATTTTTTTTAACTTAGTAGATAACTAGAACACATACTGTCTCAAAAATTCACCATGAATAAGTAGATAGTGTTTTCTATTCTATTTTACTGTAAGACAATAGGATACTTATCTTATTTATAATCCATCTGACACATTTTAAACTCAGTTGGCTCTTAAAAATTATTTGTGACTGCTGCTAATCCTTTACCTCTCTCTCTCATGTTTCTTTTTATCTTTAGAGAAAAGACATTTTTCAAAAGTTACTTCTAAAGCATCAAAGAGCAGTGTTGTTGCCATATACAATACTCTTTCCATCAGACATTTTGAATTGCTTTGGTAACCTAGCAATTTACATTCACTCCCTTTGGGTAGCATTCAGACTCCACTAAGGCATCTTCCACAGCAGGCTTATTGCTTTTTCAAACCTATGGAATCTGGTATGAAGACAACTTCTGACAACAGGCCTTCCACCCAACCACAACTTCTGGTCCCAGTAACATCCTGCTGTGATTCTTACATTCATCACAAGATGGCTTGATGGTTATCATTGCTAACTTTCCGGAGAAATGGTAAGAGCGGAAATGTTTAGAAGATTTGGCATTTAAATCTCTATAAAAATTGTCCAGTTAAAAACAATTATTAAAAAAACAACCTCCCAAAAAAAAAAGTTTTTCTTCATTCTGATTAAAGATATAATGGAACACCTTGTAAAATCTACTTCCCCAAAGAAAAGTAATCTGTCAAGTTCTGTGTAAGTAGCTGGATGTATGTATAGTGATGAATACTTGCTTTTACTCAGTTCATTTTTTAGAGAAGAAAAATAGCTGTAAATTTAACTGAGGCTACTAAATACTAATACAAATGATGAAAGGGCAGTGCGTTAGAGAGGAAGTCCCCTAAGTTGAGATGCTCAGGATCCCTGGGAAACCTGGGATCACTTTGTACAGAACAAGTTTTGATTTGTTGATAATTTGGGAATTAGAGTATTAGATTCAAATCCGTCTCAATAGAAGTGAAAGCTTAGGAAGTTACTGCAATCTCTCTCTGAGACTCAAGTTTTCACACCTGTAAATGAAAATAATTATAGTGGCTACCACAGAGGATTGTTGTAAGGAATAAATAAATTATTCTATGTAATGTATTTATCAACATGCCTGATACATATTTGGTTCTCCTTAGTGTTAGTTAATTCTTTATATTTATTCAAAAAATGTCTACTGTTCTACTTTCATGTTGTAATCCTTTCTAGATATTACAAATTGAACAGTTTTGCACTCAAGGAGTCTCCAATTTAATATAAAAGATAACTTCACAGACAAGTCATTTAAATGAGCAGGACCTATAGCGGCAAGCCCTGGAGGCTGTATTTGTTTTCTACGATCTTGCTCTTTTGATTGTGTGATTGTACCAGGTGTTGATATTCGATTCAGAGTGAACCAGTCAGTTTATGGCTTTAGGGAATCTTGAATTGACATTCAAAAATGAAAACTGGCCTCTGATTATTACCTGAATTGAGGACAAGCATAGTCAGAAATTATGGGATTCATGATCAGCTAATTCCAAAATGAATTAGAGAAATTTGATAAGGTAGGGGTGAAAAAGACTGAGAGTACAGTTGCTTTGCTTTCTGTAAGTTTTCCAATTTCTGGTTCCATTTCTTTGTAAAAGCAAAATGTAATTGCTGTTTGTGGGTTAAATTTAAAAATCTGTATCTTAATCATCTTTTTTCAGTTTGTATGATTTAATTTCTATTACTTAAAACCAAAGTGCTTTAACTAAGACACATGATTTGATGTGAGGGAGTGAACTAATATTTAAAGATCTGGAAATCAAGTCCAATCTGATGTAAGATTTGTTGTTAATCATAAAAAGAGAAGCTGTAGAAAGAGAAAACTGAAAACTGAATCAAAACTGAGTAGCAAAGTTAGTGCATGCCTGGGACCCAAACTAAATTGTGTTGAATGTATTATTGCTTCCTCAGCAGACTTTTATTCTCAACCATTTCCTTAGGAAAATCTAAGCTATGAAACTGTGGAACTTCTAATAATAGTAGTGGTCAAAGTTCATTGATACTATAACTTGCAAATAATATTTGTTAGTAAAATGGTAAAAATCCCTGCTTCAAAATTGTGTGCCCCAGTAATGCCCTGACTCATGTTCTAATGTATTTTCTACATGGAATACAGTAGTGAATATATAGTAATTGCTTATTAAAATTTATATTTTGCATAATTAATATATACTGGGTTCCTGGAAAATGTTTTTGAAACCATAAGGTAATATTTTATACTGATGATATATATTAATGAACCCACATAAAATATGTAAATTACCTTCTGCTAATTCTACAGTGATTAAAGTCACTTGTTTGGGATTCTAATTTTACTTAATTAAAAAATTATAAACATGAAAAATATGTAGATTATTTTGAGACTTAAAGAGGAGCTTTCCTCAGTAGTAAAACCAATTTTATGCAAATGCATCCTTAATTCTAATTTTTATGTGTTGCTAGATATCAGAAATATTTACTTCTCATATTGGGGCTTAATTTCTGAAAAATTTAAGAAACCATTCCAAAGGAAGAGAGGTCCAAATTTAGTCCTCTAGGTGTAAGTTGAATGAGATAACAAAAATTTTTGCCTAAAATCTTATAAATTTGGAAAAAATGTCAAATGCTTTACCATCTAAGAGTTTCTTTTCCAGGAAAAGGTTTTCTGCTTTTAGAAATAATATATATATATATATATATCTCACATTTACTTTATCTAGTCTGTCATTGATGGGCATTTGGGTTGGTTCCAAGCCTTTGCTATTGTGAACAGTGCTGCAATAAACAAATGAGTGCTTGTGTCTTTATAGTAGAATGACTTATAATTCTTTGGGTATATTCCCAGTAATGGATTGCTGGGTCAAATGATATTTCTGGTTCTAGATCCTTGAGGAATCACCACAGTGTCTTCCACAATGGTTGAACTAACTTGCACTCCCACCAACAGTGTAAAAGCGTTCCTATTTCCAGCACATATACACCATGGAATACTATGCAGTCATGAAAAAGGATGAGTTCATGTCCTTTACAGGGACATTGATGAAGTTGGAAACCATCATTCTCAGCAAACTAACACAGGAATAGAAAACCAAACACCATATGTTCTCACTCATAAGTGGGAATTGAACAATGAGAGCACATGAACACAGGGAGGGGAACATCACACACTGGGGCCTGTTGGGGAATGGGGGCTAGGGGAGGGATAGTATTAAGAGAAATACCTAATGTAGATGACAGGTTGATGGGTACAGTAAACCATCATGGCATGTGTATACCTATGTATCAAACCTGCATGTTCTGCACAGGTATCCCAGAACTTAAATTTTATATATATGAAATATACTATAATATATTTACTTACAAATATACCACATTTTATTTAAAGTCCTTACATGGAATTTTGCATCAGACCAAATGGAGAAATAAAAATTGTATTTGCAGTCCCGTATGAAACAACTTAAGAAGCAGGCGTAATATGTAAAACAACAGTTTTCAGATGTTAGAAATCAGACAATGCCAGAAAATTATACATGAGAGAGATGAAATGATAAGGTAAGTCAAATGACTGTCTCAGCAGTTCCACAGGGGCCACAGAACAGAGGGGGAACCTAAGTACAGCCCGATGTTCTTTCTGAGTTGAAGAATTGAAGTTGAGAGTTCAGGAGCACGGTATTAGTAAGAGAGAGAGAGAGAGAGAGAGAGAGAGAGAGAGAGAGAAAGAGAAATGCAGAGGATCCTCTTTGAATATCTAGCTAGTATGGATCAGTACATGCATTTGAGAAAAGTACTCAAAGCTAGAAAAAGGATTATTTAAAAGAAGTAGGGGAAACAATTGATAGTTATTACATAAGGCCAGGAATAGTTTGTGTTTGTTTTTTTGTTTTTGTTTTTGTTTTTTCTTTTACTTTAGGTTCTGGGATACATGTGCTGAACATGCAGGTTTGTTACATAGGTATACATGTGCCATGGTGATTTGCTGTACCTATCAACCCATCATCTAAGTTTTAAGCCCCACATGCATTAGGTATTTGTCCTAATGCTCTCCCTCTGCCTTCCCCCAATCCCCAGGCAGGACACAGTGTGTGGTGCTCCCCTCCCTGTGTCCATGTGTTCTCATTGTTCAACTCTCACTTGTAAGTGAGAACATGCAGTGTTTGGTTTTCTGTTCCTGTGTTAGTTTGCTGAGGATGATGGTTTCCAGCTTCATCCATGTCCCTGCAAAGGACATGAACTGATTTTTTTAATGGCTGCATAGTATTCCACGGCGTATATGTGCCACATTTTCTTTATGCAGTCTATCATTGATGGGTATTTGGCTTGGTTCCAAGTCTTTGCTATTGTAAATAGTGCTGTAATAGACATATGAGTGCATGTCTCTTTACAGTAGAATGATATCTAATCCTTCTACTGAAGGATATCAGATATTGAAGATCAACTTACTAAAATAAAGTGCGAAGGTAAGATTAGAGAAAACAGTATAAAAAGGAATGAACAAAGCCTCCATGAAATATGGGACTGTGTGAAAAGACCAAACCTACCATTGTTTGGGGTCCCTGAAAGTGACAGGGAGAATGGAACCAAATTGGAAAACACACTTCAGGATATTACCGAGGAGAACTTCCTCAACCTAGCAAGATGGGCCAGCATTCAAATTTAGGAAATGCAGAGAACACCACTAAGATACTCCTTGAGAAGAGCAACTGCAAGACACATTATCACCAAATTCTCCAATGTTGAAATGAAGGAAAAAACATTAAGAACAGCCGGAGAGAAAGGTCAGGTTACCTGCAAAGCAAAGCTCATTAGACTAACAGCAGATCTCTCTTCAGAAACCCTACAAGCCAGAAGAGAGTAGGGACCAATATTCAACATTCTTAAAGAAAAGAATTTTCAACCCAGAGTTTCATATCCAGCCAAACTAAGTTTCATAAGTGAAGGAAAAATAAAATTATTTGTAGACAAGCAAATGCTGAGGGATTTGTCACCACCAGGCCTGCCTTATAAGAGCTCCTAAAGGAATCACTAAATATGGAAAGGAAAAACCAGTACCAGCCACTGCAAAAACACACCAAAATATAAAGACCAACATCACTGTGAAGAAACTATATCAATTAATGTGCAAAATAACCAGCTAGCATCATGAGGACAGGATCAATTTCACACATAACAATATTAACCTTAAATGTAAATGGGCTAAATGCCCCAATTAAAAGACACAGACTGCCATATTGGATAAAGAGTCAAGACCCATTGGTGTCTTGATGTATTCAAGAGACACATCTCATGTGCAAAGACACACATAGGCTCAAAATAAAGGGATGGAGGACTATTTACCAAGCAAATGGGAAAAAAAAGCAGGGGGTTGTAATCCTGGTCTCTGATAGGACAGGCTTTAAACCAACAAAATTAAAACAAAACAAAACAAAACAAAAAACAAAACAGAACAAAACCAAAGAAGGCATTTCATAATGGTAAAGGGAGCAATGCAACAAGAAGAGCTAACTATCCTAAATATATATGCACCGAATACAGGATCACCCAGATTCATAAAGCAAGTTCTTAGAGACCTATGAAGAGACTTAAGACTCCCACACAATATTAATGGGGGACTCTAACACCCCACTGTCAATATTAGACAGATCAATGAGATAGAAAATTAACAAGGATATTCAGGACTTGAACTCAGTTCTGGATGAAACTGACCTAATAGACATCTACAGGACTCTCTATCCCAAATCAATAGAATATACATTCTTCTCAGTACCACATAGCACTTATTCTAAAATCGACCACATAATTGGAAATAAAACACTCCTCAGCAAATGCAAAATAACTGAAATCACAACAAACAGTCTCTCAGACCATAGTGCAATCAAATTAGAACTCAGGATTAAGAAATTCACTCAAAACCACACAACTACATGGAAATTGAACAACCTGCTCCTGAATGTCCATTAGGTAAATAGTGAAATTAAGGCAGAAATAATGAAGTTCTTTGAAACCAATGGGAACAAAGAGACAATGTACCAGACTCTCTGGGATACATCTAAAACAGTGTTGAGAGGGAAATTTATAGCACTAAATGCCATATCAGAAAGTAGTTTGCATTTCCACCAGTCAGAATTTGCAAAAAAACCCCTCACATTTCAAGAGATTTTGTTCAAAGTATACAGAAGTGTATTGTCTCAGTAGCTGGAAAAAAAAGCCATCAACTGAATGTTGCTTTGATCCAGAATAACAAGCTTAAAGCAGTCCTCAAAAATATCAAGCAGTTACCAATTAACAGATTCTTCACATCGCATCACATCACATTCATTCACTCATGTATTTCTATATATGAAATCCAAAGATATCCAGCACCCAAAAGAGAAATATTTGCAATGTCTAGCACATCGTCAAAAACTACAAGGCATTCAACAAAGCAGAAAATATGACTCATAATGAAAATAAAAATTAATCAAAACTAACAATAGAAATTACAAAGATGACTGAATTAGTGGACAAAGACAATAATACAATCATTTAGCTATGTTTCATAGATTCAAAAAGATAAACAAAAGATTAAACATATTAAGTCAGAATAATATATTTAAAAATACCCAAATGAAAACCTAGATATAGAAACTATAATGGTTCTATATTGCTGAAAAGTATGTGTATACTGAATGGGATTAATAGCACATTAGAACCTGAAGAAGAAAAATTAGTGAACTTGAAAACATAGCAATAGATACTATGAACAGGAAAGTACAGAGCAACATAATAATACACAAGTAACATGGTACATCTGCATATGGAGTGCCCAAAGGTGGAGGGGGGAAGTCAGAAAAATATATAAATAAAAGACTGGGTAAAATAATTCCAATTTTCACGTAAACTAGAAGTCTGCACATCCAAGAAGTTTAATAAGAGCAAAACATGAAGAAAAATTCATCCAGACATATTGTAATCAAATTTCTGAAAAGGAGACATAAAAGGAAATTTTTTTTTGTCCAAGGAAGAAAAAAATGACAACAGTCTTTTGGTGGAAAGTCATGCAAGGAGGCTACCATGGAGTAACATCTTCAAAGAACTGAAAAACAAATTGCCAACCTAGAATTCCACACCCATAAAAATATATTTCAAGAATGAGGGTGAAATGAGGACAAGATAGTATGGAATTTTTACTAGAAAAATAAACCAATAAAATAGAATGGAGAGTATAGAAACAAATACATACATCTACAACTGACCATTAAAAAATGTCAGAGTCTTACGTGGTTGCCCAGGCTGGAGTGTAGTGGTGGGATCTCAACTCACTGAAACCTCTGCCTCCAGGGTTCAAGTAATTCTTATACTCAGCCCCCCAATTAGCAGGGATTACAGGCGTGTGCCACCACACCCTGCTAATTTTTGTATTTTCAGTAGAGACAGGGTTTCACCATGTTGGCCAGGCTGGTCTTGAACTCCTGTCCTCAAGTGATCTGCCCACTTTGGCCTCCCAAAGTTCTGGGATTTGTAAGGCCACCGCACCCAGCCTTATTTCAGATCCTTGACTGAGAAACTTGTGTATCCATACAATGGAATACTGCTCAGCAATCAAAACTATTGATACATACAACAACATAGATAACACTCTAGTGTATATCTATGACATTAAGAAGTTATTTAACTCAAGATTTCATGAATCCAATAGAGATTACTTAGAAATTATTGAGCCTACTTTTTGTGGGGGAAGTAGGCATTTTACCAAACAGGTTCACTAACAGAGAGGAAAATGGATTTCCACCGACTCACCAACACTAGTCTATTAGCAGTGGCTGCCTGAACATTGTATGGAGAAGAAATCTGAAATTAAGATTGGGTTCAACATGAAAGAATATGATTCTTTATTATCAGTATCTAAACTAGCTCAGCCCATGGAGTGAAGGTTCATATGGTGTACATTTGCCATTTTTGGACTAGATTGTAAAAGATGAAGGGATTTGGATAAGAATTATTGATTCATTATTTTATTAGTTTGTTATGGCTGCCGTAACAAAACACCACAGACTGGGGGGCTTAAACAACAGAAATTTGTTTCTTCCCAGTTCTGGAGGCTAGAAGTCCAAGATCAAGGTGTCAGCAGGTTTGGTTTCTCCTGAGAGTACTTTCCTTGGTTTGCAGGTGTTCATCTTCTCCCTGTGTCTGTGTCTGTACTGCCTGCATTAGTCCTCTTATTTTATAAGGGTACCCATCATATTGAATTAGGGACCACTTATATGTCCTCATTTTACCTTCATTACCTCTTTAAAGACCATACCTCCAAACATAGTCACATTCTGAGCTTCTGGAAGTTTGGGCTTCAACATATAAAATTTGATGAGCTATAATTCAGTTCTTACCAGAGATTCAGATACAAATTTTTGATTCCTCCTTAATGAACTGATAGAAATTCTCAATTCAGGGAATTATCTTCAGTCTGAATTGTTTTTCTTCCAAGTTCTCTTTATTATTTTTTTAATGTAATGACTGTCACCATTTTCCTGTCAAGATTTGTACTAGAACAAAATGTTCTTTCATAAGATACCTTAGTAGTTCTTGAAGAAAATTATTAATCTTAGCTTATATATTTGCCATTTTCTACAATACATTTTTTTTCTATATTTTTGTCTTCCTGGCATTTGAGCTCTCCTCCTGTGCTGTGTGAATTCACCACTGTATAAGTCTTGGTCTTGGTGAGAGGTGAGCCATTTTAATTGCCTAAATGGTTACATAATCTTCATTCCAAACTCTCTCATAGCACAGGAACATGCAACTGATCTAGGTTAAACCAACCAAATGCTATAGGTATTCAGACAGAAGCCAGTGACAGATAGAAGCAGACATGGACATTGTGATGGTGGTTGCAGTAGATGTAGCAGTATCCTTTCAAAAGCAGCTATTACCATGGCTCCAGTGGAAATGTCCAGTATCCAGCACTGGCCTTTGTGAAAGTGGCAGTTATAATACATACTGTGTGGCTCCCAGTGGCCAAAGGCAGCAATAGCAGCAATATCTCTACCAGACTTGTCTGTGCTGTGATTCTGGCTGAGGTTCTTATTGCTGCTATCTTCCTTTGCTTCTGCACAATATTAAAAGCCTATTTCTCCAGCTTTGTCAGAAATACTGTGAAAAATCTAATATATTTTAAATAAATGCTTTTTCTGCTTAAATAAGTCACAATCATTTCCTCTTCTTTGTAGTCAAGATCATTGACTAACAAATTTATGAAAAGCCTTCATTATTAATGAAACTAGGTAAGTTTTTGACCAAGGCAATCAGGCAAGACAAAGAAATAAAGGGCATCCAAATAAGAAGAAAGGAATTCAGGTTATCCCTGTTTGCAGATGATATGACTCTAGAAAATCCCATAGTCTCAGCCCAAAAGCTCCTTCAGATGATAAACAACTTCAGTAAAGTTTCAGGATACAAAATCAATGTACAAAAATCATGAGCATTCCTCTACACCAACCTCAGCAAGCCAAGAGCCAAATCAGGAACACAATTTCATTTACAATTGCCACAAAAGGACTAAAATACCAAGAATACAGATAACCAGGGAGGTGAAACATGTCTACAACAAGAATTACAAAACACTGCTCAAAGAAATTAGAGAGGAGAAAAACAAATGGAAAAACATTTCCTGTTCATGGATAGGAAGAATCAATATCAGCAAAATGGCCATACTGTCCAAAGCAACTTATAGATTCAATGCTATTCATATCAAACTATCAATAATATTCTTCATAGAACTAGAAAAAACTATTTTAAAACTCATATGGAATAAAGAAAGAGCCCAAATAGCCAAGGTAATTCTAAGCAAAAAGAACAAAACTGGAGACATTATGTTACCCAGCTTTAAATTATACCACAGGGCCATAGTAACCAGAACAGCATGGTACCGGTACAAAAACAGACACATAGACCAATGAAACAGAATAAAGAGCCCAGAAATTATGCCACACACCTATGACCATGTGATCTTCAACAAAGCTGAAAAAACAAGCAATGGGGAAAGGACTCCCTGTACAATATATGGTGCTGGGAGAACTGGCTAGTCATATGCAGAAAACTGAAACTGGACCCCTTCCTTACGCTTTATACAAAAATAAATTCAAGATGGATTAAAGACTTAACTGTAAAACCCAAAACTATTAAAAACTTTGGAAGACAACCTAGGCAATACCTTTCTCGACATTGAAACTGGTGAAGATTTCATAATGAAGATTGTTTGGATGAACGGAGGCAAGATGGTGCACTTCCGGGTTCTTCATCCCCCCGCCCCCAACTTTTCCCGCGGGCGCGAAAATGCAGCCGGCGACCGGGAAGGTGCAGACCAACTAGGCATGCGCCAGGTGATGTCAATCCGAAGAGACCGAGATTTACCTGGTTGCACCTGCGGAACGCCCCCTGACACGCCTGTGCCCCGCCTACTGCCCTCCCACTCCTAGAAAAGCCGCTCTGGAGGGACGCCACGGGCGGCCTTCTCACAGCCCCACTCCTGTCGGGATGCCGGGACTGTGGGAACTCCCTCTGAGAGCCCCACCGGGGGACTCTGTCCGCCTTCTTTGCTGGAGGCTGACAGACCTCTTCCCCACACCTTAGGTGATCAAAATAAACTTGCAGTTTTGCTCCTACACTTGCCTAGTCGCTGGTTCTTTTGTGCCCGCTCTGGTGGTCTTAGAAAAACAAATCAAAGATGACAAAAGCAATCACAACAAAAGCAAAAATTGACAATTTAATCACTTGATTAGTTGATCTAACTAAAGAGCTTCTGCACAGCAAAATAAATGATCAACAATGTAAATAGATAATTTATAGAATTGGAAAAATATTTGCAAACTACGTGTCTGACAAAGGTCTAATATCCAGTACCTATAAGGAACTTAAACAAATGTACAAGAGAAAAACCAAACAACTCCCTTAAAAAGTGAGCAAAGGACATGAACAGACACTTTGCAGAAGAAGACGTACATGCAGCCAATGAGCATATGAAAAAAATGTTCAATATCACTGATCGTTAGAGAAATGCAAATCAAAACCACAATGAGATACCGTCTCACACCAGTCAGTATAGCTGTAATTAAAAAGTCAAAAATTACAGATGCTGGCAAGGTTGTGGACAACAGGAAACACTTATACACAGTTGGTGGGAGTATAAATTAGTTAAACCATTGTGGAAAACAGTGTAATGATTCCTCAAAGAGCTAAAAACAAAACTACTATTCGACCCAGCAATCTCATTACTGGATGTATGCTCAAAGCTGTATAAATTGTTCTGTCATAAAGACACATGTATGTGTATGTTCACTGCACCACTATTCACAGTAGAAAAACATGGAATCAACCTAAATGACCATCAGTGGTAGACTGTATAAAAAAATGTGGCACATATACACCCTGGAATGCAATACAGCCATTAACAAAAGAACGAAATCATGTTCTTTACAGGAACATGGATAGAACTGGAGGCCATGATTCTTAGCAAACTAACACAGAAATAGAAAACCAAATACAGCATGTTCTCACAAATGGAAGCTAAATGATGAGAACACATGGACAGAAAGAGAACAACACACACTGTGCTCTACTGGAGGGTAGACGATGGGAGGAGGGAGAGGATCAGGAAAAATAACTATTGGATCCTAGGCTTAGTGCCTGAGTGATGAAATAATCTGTACAACAAGCCCCTGTGACAGCAGTTTCCCTGTATAACAAACCTGCACATGTACCCCTAAACCTAAAATAAAAGCTTTAGAAAAAACAGAAACTAGGTAAGTTTTTCTTCCCTCTACTTTTCTCTGTAGATGGGAGCTAGCTTTGTTACTTGGTAAACTAGAAAGGATTTTCTATCTCCTTGTTAAGATTTGCTCCTCTATATAAATTCTCTATATATTATACACCATAGTTTCTGCTACAGTACAGCAATGGGACTGACCAATTTTGTGCCTTTTGACTCTAAAAGTCTGAGCTAATAATAGAAAATTCATCTTGAGAAACACAGATATCATAAACCTTTCTTATTACGGCTTCTAATGATGACAAATATATTCCAAATCCAACTACTTATTACATCTCCATTCCAACATCATCTCCATCATTTCCCAAAGATCACAGATAGCCAAATAATTTTCTGGTTCCTATACTAGTCCATTTTCATGCTGCTGATAAAGACATACCCAAGACTGGGCAATATATAAAATAAAATTTAATGAATGAACTTACAGTTCTACATGGCTAGGGAGGCCTCAAAATTATGGTGGAGGGCAAGGAGAAGCAAGTCATATTTTATGGATGGCAATAGGCAAAGAGAAAGCTTGTTCAGGGACACTTCCATTTTTTAAACCATCAGATCTCATGAGGCTTATTTACTATCATGAGAACAGCACGGGAAAGACCTGCCCCCATGATTCAATTACCTCCCACCAGGTCCCTCTCACAACACATGGGAATTCAAGGTTAGATTTGGGTGGGGACACAGCCAAACCATATCATTCTGCCCCTGGCCCCTCCCAAATATCATGTCCTCACATTTTAAGACCAACCATGCTTTCCCAACATTCCCCCAAAGTCTTAACTCATTTCAGCATTAATTCAAACATCCACAGTCCAAAGTCTCATCTGAGACAAGGCAAGTCCCTTCCACCTATGAGCCTGTAAAATCAAAAGCAAATTATTTACTTCCTAGATACAATGGGGTACAGGCATTGGCTAAATACAGCCATTCCAAATGGGAGAAATTGGCTAAAATGAAGAGGCTACAGGTCCCATGCATGTTTCAAATTCAATGGGGCAGTCAAATCTTTTTTTTTTTTTTTTGAGACGGAGTCTCGCTCTGTAGCCCGGGCTGGAGTGCAGTGGCCGGATCTCAGCTCACTGCAAGCTCCGCCTCCCGGGTTTACGCCATTCTCCTGCCTCAGCCTCTGGAGTAGCTGGGACTACAGGCGCCCGCCACCTCGCCCGGCTAGATTTTTGTATTTTTTTTTAGTAGAGACGGGGTTTCACCGTGTTAGCCAGGATGGTCTCGATCTCCTGACCTCCTGATCCACCCGTCTCGGCCTCCCAAAGTGCTGGGATTACAGGCTTGAGCCACCGCGCCCGGCCCTCAAATCTTAAAGCTCTAAAATTATCTCCTTTGACTCCATGTCTCACATCTGGGTCACACTGATACAAAAGGTGGTTTCCCATGGTCTTGGGCACTTCCACCTCTGTGACTTTGCAGGGTACAGCCTCCCTCCCATCTGCTTTCATGGGCTAGTGTTGAGTGTCTGCAGCTTTCCAGGTACACAATGCAAGCTGTTGGTGGATCTACTATTCTGGGGTCTGGAGGATGATGGCTCTCTTCTCACAGCTTCACTAGGTCGTTCCCCAGTAGAGAGACTGTGTGTGAGCTCCAATCCCACATTTTCCTTTCACACTGCCCTAGCAGAGGTTCTCCATGAGAGCCTGCCCCAGAAGCAAACTCCTTCCTGGACATCCAGGCATTTCCATATATCCTCTGAAGTGTAAGCAGAGGTTCCCAAACCCCAATTCTTGACTTCTGTGTTCTTATAGGCTCAACACCACATGGAAGCTGCCAAGGCTTGGTGTTTGCACGCCCTGAATCCATGATGTGAGCTGTACTTTGGTCCCTTTTAGTTACAATTGGAGTAGCTGGGATGCAGAACACCAAGTCCCTAGACTACACATAGCACAGGGACCCTGGGCCTGGTCCACCAAACCACTTTTCTCTCCTAGGGCTCCAGGCCTATGATGGGAGGGGCTGCTGTGAAGACCTCTGGCATGACCTGGAGACATTTTCCCCATTGTCTTGGGGATTAACATCTGGCTCCTGTTTACTTATGCAAATTTCTGCAGCTGGCTTGAATTTCTTCTCAGAAAATGGGATTTTCTTTTATATCACATTGTCAGGCTACAAATTTTCTGAACTTTTATGCTCTGCTTCCTTTATAAAACTGAATGCCATCAACAACACCCAAGTTACCTCTTGAATGCTTTGCTGCATAGCAATTTCTTCCACCAGATACCCTAAATCATCTCTCTCAAGTTCAAGATTTCACAAATCTCTTGGGCAAGGACAAAATGCTGACAGTATTTTTGCTAAAACATAACTAGATCCACCTTTTCTCCAGTTCCCAATAAGTTCCTCATCTCCATTTGAGACCACCTCGGCCTGGACCTTATTGTTCATATCACTATCATCATTTTTGTCAAAGCCATTCAACAAGTCTCTAGGAAGTTCCAGACTTTCCCACATTTGCCTGTGTTCTTCTAAGCCCTCCAAACTGTTACAACCTCTCTGCATATTACCCAGTTCCAAAGTCACTTCCACATTTTCTGATATCTTTTCAGCAATGCTGGTACCAATTTATTAGCCTATTTTCATGCTGCTGATAAAGACATACCCAAGACTGGGCAATTTACAAAAGAAAGAGGCTTAATGGATTTACAGTTCCACATGACTGGGGAGGACTCACAATCATAGCAGAAGGTGAAAGGCATGTCTTACATGGTGACAGATAAGAGAAGGGAGCTTGTGCAGGGAAGCACCCTTTTGTAAAACCATCAGATCTCATGAGACTTATTCACTATCATGAGAAAAACATGGAAAAGACCTGCTCCCATGATTCAGTTACCTCCCACCAGGTCCCTCTCACAATACACAGGAATTCAAGATGAGATCTCGGTGGGGACACAGTCACACCATATCAGTTCCTCTCTTGCCTATCCCACATGTATAGTTTGTCTGGCAAATAATAAACTTTAATAGTATTTCCAGGTAACTTAGAAAAAAATAAATCTAGAATCTTTACTATGGTTTATAAGACTCCATTATTTTGCTCTTGCTTACCTTTCTGATTTAATTTTTTCTTTTTACTTTTCCTTTTCTCTTCTTTTCTTCTCTTTTCCGTTCTCCTCTCCTCTCCTCTCCTCTCCTCTCCTCTCCTCTCCTCTCCTCTCTCTCCTTCCTCCCTCCCTCCCTTCCTTCCTTCCTTCCTTCCTTCCTTCCTTCCTTCCCTCCTTCCTTCCTTTCTTCCCTCCCTCCTTTTTCAAGTCTCATTATGTTGCCCAGGCTGGTCTTGATCTCCTGGGCTCAAGGAATTCTCCTATCTTAGCCTCTCAAAGTGCCAGGATTACAGGTATGAGCCACCATGCCTGGTATACTAGTCTGTTCTTGCACTGCTATAAAGAAATACCTGAGACTGGGTAATTTATAAAACGGTTTAAATGGCTCAGGGTTTCGCAGGCTGAACAAGAAGCATGACGGCTTCTGGGGAGGCCTTAGGAAACTTTCAATTAGGGTGGAAGGCAAAGTGGAAGAGGTACATCTTACATAGCTGGAACAGGAGGAATAGAGGAAGGGAAACATGCTACACACTTATAAACAGCCAGATCTCATGAGAACCTAGCACCAAGGGAACAGTGCTAAACCACTCATGAGGTACCACCCACTGATCCAATAGCCTCCCACTAGGCCCCACCTCCAACACTGGGGATTACAATTCAACAAGAGATCTGGGTATGGGCACAAATCCAAACCATATCACCTGACCTCTCTCTGATTTCATTTTCTACAACTTCCTCTCTTGCCAAACCGGGCCTTTTTGCAATTCCTTTACCATGCCAAGAAAGCTCTCATCTCAGGGCCTTTGGTTTGCCATTCTCTAATTTGAGAATTCTTTTCCCAGATATTCAAGTAACTCATTTACTCACTTAATCCAGATGCCTGTTCCAGTACCTTCCCCAAAATAGCACTTTCCTCATTGTCCTTTCTAAACGACCATATTTGTCATTTGATCCCCATCCTACTTTATTATTTCCTTGTAATGCTTACTATTATCTGACATCATATAGATATTTGTTCTTATTTATTTATTTATTTCTACCCATGTAAATGTGAGCTTCGTGGAAAGGCAGAGACTCTATTTTTTTTTTTTTTTTTTTTTTTTTATGGCTATATGTCCAGTGCCTGGAAGAGTGCCTAGGACAGAGTATTAAGTGAAGGAATGAGCCACAATGGTTCAGAGTTGGGTGTTGGATAAGTGAAGAAAAGTTTTGTATAGAAACTTAGACTTTCTTTCCTACTACTAACAAGTTGTTTTATTTAACCTACCTTTTATATATGTTTTAAATGTTTTATATATTATATGTTTATATGTTTATATGTTATAAATGTTTTAAATAACCTTTATTTATTGCACTAATTTGATTGAGTCCATCCAAAGATGATGGACTCAAGCACATCATCTTTGATATAAGCACTAACAAACTAGCCTGCCAGTTTGTCAGCTTATCACCTGACAAACTCAAGCATGCGTTAGTGGCTGACTACATACAATTAATTAGTGACCAAAATACTCAATAAACATAATTTATTTAAATAATGATGAAATGATTAAATAACAGATAAAATATTATCAGACATGAACTTGGAAGCCTCACAAGCATTAGGAAATGTCTTTGGTAGCGTCATTCTTAAATTCTATAGTTTTTCCAGGTTTCTATATTTTGTATTCATATCACTGGTTTGATAAATTTTCTTGGATCTTTATGTTAAATCAAAACAACATTAAAAATATAAATTATTTTTTAAAGTCATAGTTGTTGTTTGGTTGGTATTTATGGCTTTTACAGAAATTCAGCTAAGCAATTCATTTATCATCATTTATCATGAGTATCCAGGTCAATATTGTTTACTGCATTCTGAGAATACGGTGTTATCTGGTGCTTGGTTCAAGTCAATTAAATTCAGAGCATGCTGCTAGGGAATGAAGGGATTCTCTGGAGAAAATGACATATTTCCTGCCTTCAAAGAGACTGTCAGTTCTAACATTAATACAAATTGGGTCTCTTTCTGGATATGACACTTGGTTTGTCTCTAGCTGAGTCAATCTTTGCCTTAGATTCCTCAGCTGAAAAATAAAGCTAATAATATCACTGTTAAGAAAAAATAGTACAAAATAGTTAGGTAATGTTTACAGTTGGAACTTCATAAGGTACAAATTAATACATTCTAGAATGTTTCCTTGTGTGAATCAATAAAGAAACTAGAGTCTGTTCTAATTTCAGTTAGAGCTAGAATATCTATTAGAACTGGAATATTTAACAGCCCAGTAGTTTTGAAGTTTTTTATGAATTATGTTAAATGAAATTTTAAGTTGAAGCCTAAGCAAATAAGCTTGTTAAAACTGGAACTGTGCATCCGGGATTGCTTAAATAGAGTTCAGCAGCACTAAGACCTAACTCCTGGAAATTTGTCAAACAGATACAAATGATTTCGAGCACAGTCTGACAGTTTTATGGCCTCTTGCACTAATTTGGATACAGTTTTCCCATTTGGCACCATTAGGCAGATATTACTCATTTCCAGGGCAGCAATATAAGTTATCCCAACACATAGAGATAAGGGAAAGAAATTTAGTTGCCTTGGTTATAAGAATAACTCTAGTCTTCATCTCAATAATATCCATTTGATATTTTTAAACTGTAGAGAGGCTTCCTTAATTCATGGTATCCAATCCTTGTATCTGTGATGTCATCTGAAAAATTAGAAACCCATCTGTGATACACTCTTGCCCTAAATATGATTATCTGTCACTCAAATGTACTCACATGTGCGCACACACACACACACAAACACATACAACCTGATTCCATTCAAGTTGTTGGTCACAACTGAAAATGAACTTGCCTCTTCTGCCAAGACAATGTGGACAGTAGATCTCATATTCACCATTGTATCTGAAACACCTATCACAGTTCCTTTGTATTCATACATGTATGTAGGCAAGCATTTATTTACTCACTGTTCAGTTGAATACATGCATACTTTCTCTGTATCTGACACTGTTCAAATGACAGGGAAATAGCATTGAGGAAATTGGTTCCTGCTCCATGGAGCTTACAGACCTATGCATGGTTGGTGCTTTATAAGTATTTGTTCAGTTAATGAAAACATTTTATTTGCTGATAAATAAAGAAGTAGTCATGGTAGAGTTTTTAAAAAACTAAACTTGATTTTTTCGAGCAGGTTTAGGTTCACAGCAAAATTGAGCAGAAAGTAGAATTTCCCTATAACCCCTTGCCCCAACACACAGCTTCCCTACCATTAACATCTTGCACCAGAGTGGAACTTTGCTACAATTAATAAACCTATATTGACACATCTTTTACCCAAAGTCCATAGTTAACTTTGTGGTACACTCTTGGTGTCATACATTCTGTGGATTTTGACAAATATTTAATGATTATGTATCTGCCATTAAAGTATCACACAGAATAGTTTCACTGCCATAAAAATCTAAATAGACTTTTGAAATTTTATTTTGGGACTTATAGAAACTAAATTGATTGGCAATTTCTTTCAGATTTTCTTAACAAAGAAGTTCTGGTCTGCACAATATTTGAATTTCTGAGGTAGCAAGCCACCCTGGCTGAAACATGCTTTCAGATCAGGTGATCTCACAAATGCGTAAGGGATCTGGTTTCTCAATCTCTTACAGCAAAGTAGTTTCTGAAAACTTCCCCAAAATGAGACAGTTCACGGAATGAAAAAAAAAATCTCTGTCTTTATGATCACTATACATGAGCATAACTTTGACAGTCTTTTGTTTAGTCCTCTCTTCTTCTCCTCCTCCTCCTCCTCCTCCTCCTCCTCCTACTCCTCCCCATTCTTCTGCTTCTGCTTCTGCAAAAGGGTAGATGATTTGATTTTCAGAAACGTGTGGTCTAGAGGTACATCTTTATAAATTAGAAATTGTGTCTGGTATGAACCTCTCATCAATCATGACACAATCATAAGGCTGAAAAGGATTACTATTCAGACTTTTCTTTTGCATTTGACCACCCAGTGGGCTCCGGTCTTTAGAGCCTAGAGAATCTCTGACCTCAGAAAATGGGATCCATTGAACACAGTACCCTCTTCCTGACCCAGTGATTCTTGGGACATGAAACACAATTTCAAAGTCACTGTTTCCAACTTCCTCATTTTCTAGAGAAGAAAACAGAGACCCACAGACATAAAGCTACTTGCTTCAGGGCAATAGTTCAGTGGAGACAAAAGTTATACTAGAATATCAAGATTTACAACATTAATTTTTACTGCTTTATATTAATGATATATTCTATGATGTATTGACTTTCATCAAAGTCAATAATCATAAACCAAAATTTAATAGAATTTTGCTTAGAGTTAATATCTCTGATTTAGTAAAGCATCTTGTATCATAATCAATCAAAATTTTCCCATCGAGGATACAGATTTCAGGAAACAGAAACATGACATTTCACACCTAGGAACATTTCTTGGTCATAGAAATGTTCAAGAATCCTTTAATAACACTGCCCTTTTCTTTCTCAATTCCGTGTGCCAGAGCACCAGCAGTCATTTACAGGACTCTTGGATTTCTTCAAATTACATTATTTTGTTAGATATGACTGCTTTGGACATAGGATGATTCAATTTTATATACGTATATGTAAATATATACACATATGGGCATTTAACCGCATTTAAACTTCAGTGTAATTATGACCAATACAACTATGCAACTACTGAAACCAGAACAAAACAATGTCTTAAGCCTCTGAAATTCCTAGGGAACTTAAGCAAGCCATGTAAAATGATTCTCTTGGAAGTTGGTCCTGGCATGAGCATAGCCACCACCACACCAGAGAGAATGGCATGGCATTTTTAATAAGAAGATACGGTAAAACACTGGTTTCTGTCTTCAAAAAATATATATCATATTTAAATCATCTAAGAATAGTGCAAGAGTTCACTACCACATCAATCTGGTAATAGAATTTTTGAAATAGATGGAAACTGACAATTTCATTGAGTCAAAGACTACAGCATCTCTCAAGGTTTCACTGGAGTACTCACAACAGAAGGATGTCTAGACTGTTTTGAACACCTCGTGTACAAAATTCCACAGTTTTAACTATAAAAAGTATTTATATAATATGTTAATATGCTTACACATAATTTTTCCTACTATGAGGATAAAATGAGATACCACCAGCAAAATGTTGAGCACAGAGTCTGAAACATTATAGGGTTTAATATATTTCATTTCTATGTCACCAAAAGTAAACAAAACTAAATTCTAAAGATAATAAACTAATTGCATGTGTACTTTTTTCTTCTAGACTATAAGCACTTAGAGCAGCCATTTTTTTCTGCACTTTTGATGCCTAGTTTAGTGTATTACTGCAGAGTAGAAAATAATATAAGAAGAATGCAGAAGAATAGAGGAGGGGAGGATGGGAGAGGGTAGGGAAATGGAAGGAAGGAAGGAAGGAAAGAAGGGAGGGGGGAGGAGGTGAGAGAGGAAGGGAGGAAGGAAGGAAGGAAGGAAGGAAGGAAGGAGAGAGAGAGAGAGAAAGAAAGGCAGAAAGAAAGGAAGGAAGGAAGGAAGGAAGGAGAAAGAAAAAATAAAGAAGAAAGAAAGAGAAAGAATGAAAGAAAGAAAAAAGAAAGAAAGGAGAAAGAAAAAAGAAAAAGAAAGAAGAAAGAGAAAGAACGAAAGAAAGAGAAAGAAAGAAAGAAAGAAAGAAAGAAAGAAAGAAGAGAAAAGAAAGAAAGAAAGGAAGGAAGGAAAGAAAGAAAGAAAGGAAAGAAAGAAAGAAAGAAGCAGGAAGGGTGAGAATAAGGGATAGCAAACAGGTCCTACCACTTTCGGTATAGATAGACTTCCAACTATCCGTCATGGTTTACAAGACAATTCTTTGCTCTGGGAACCTCTGTAACCTCTATAAATACACCTCATGTTCAGCTTCAGTCACACCCGATTAGTGGCATTTCCTAAGATATTCAATCACAGTCTGGGCTTTGCATTTGTTATTCCTCTAACTACAACATATCCCCTCTTCATTTCTGTCCCTTTGTCAATCTGGCTAACTTCTTATCCTTTAAGCTAATGCATTTCATATAATCACAGTAAGTAATTTTTTATTCTTTCCTCTTACAGCTTCTTCTCTTTCTGTTTCAATAAGATGTCTTGTCATTTTTTTCTTTTTTTATGTATTTATACATGATAGCATATTTGTTTTCTTAGAATGTACACTAAATATTTTTATTTACCATCCTATTTTGTTCATACCAAATTCACATATAATTCTTAAAACCATATGTTCACAATCTTCTCCCCAAACGATGCCAATTGTCATCTAGTTTTTTTCTAATATGCGCTCAGCAACCAATGTTGAATCCTTCTCCCTTAAGTAGTTGCACTCTTTTGAACTCTGGAATTCTGGAATATTCTTTAGGAGAGCTTTTTCTTTCCCCCAATGCTACCTTTTTAAAATTAAGTTTTTTATTTTGTATAAGTATAGCTCCACATCCAGTTGTAAGAAATAGTACAGAGAGATGCCAAATACCCTTTACCTAGTTTTCCCCAAAGATAACATCTTTCACAACTCTAGTATGATATCACAACCAGGATTTTGATATCAGTATAGTAAAGATACAGACAAATACAGAACAATACAGAACAGTGCCATCATTGCAAGGATTCCCTGTGTTGCCTTTTAAACCACAACCACTTCCATCTCCCCAACGCTGTCGCCAACAGGTGGCAACAACTAATCTTTTCTTCATTTCTATAATTTTGACATTTCAAGTATGTCATAGAAGTGGGATCACATAGTATATGACCTACTAGAATTAGCTTTTTTCACTCAGCATAATTCCTGGAGATCCAGCGAAGTTGTTGCATGTATCAATACAGTAGTTCATTCTTTTCTATTGCTGAATAGTATTTCATGGTTTGGATGTACCATAGTTTGTTTAAACATTTACCCATTGAAAGACATATGGGTTGTTTCCAGTTTCTTTCCATTTCAAATAAATCTGCTATAAACATCTATCTACAGGCTTTTTGTGAACGTAAGGGTACATTTCTCTGAAATAAATGCTGAAGAGTACAGTGATTAAGCCACATTGTAGTTGAATGTTTAGTTTTAAAAGAAACTCTCAGTTTTCCAAAACAGCTCAACATTTACGTTCCCTCCAGCAATTCTTGAGAAATCCAATTTTTCCACACCTCATCAGCATTTGGTGTTGTCACTATCTCTTATTCTCACACTTTTAATAGATGTATGATTATACCTCTTTGTGGTTTTAATTTGCATTTTCTTAATGGTTATGATGTTAAACAGTTTACCATATGCTTATTTGCCACTTGTATATCCTCTTTAGTGAAATATCTCTTCATACCTTTGTCCATATTTCTAATTAGGTTTCTTATTATTGTTGAGTTTTGAGAGTTCTCTATATTAATATTCATTAACATATTAATGAACATCTATGTGTTACTATCCTTAATATTTGTACCCTGATGATAATTAATTTGTAATGAATATTAGTCTTTTGTTGGTAATATGGTTTGAACAATTTTCTTTCAGTCTGTAGTAATATTTTCAACATGTTGACAGTGTCTTTGCAGGATCAAAGTTTTTAATTTTGATGAGGTTCAGTTGGTCAGGTTTTTCTTTTATCGGCCATACTCTTGCTGTAAAGGATAATAAGTTTATGTCTAGTCCTAGATCCAAATATTTTCTCCTATTTTTTTCAAACAGCCTTACAGCTTTATGTTTTAGATATAAGTTCACAATCCAATTGGAGTTAATTTTTGTGAAAGGTGTGAAGTTCAGCCCAAGGTTTAAGTTTTCTGTCTATGGATGTCCATTGGCTTGAGCATGATTTGTGCAAGAGATTACTTTTCTTTTATCGAATTGTGTTTGCACCTTTCTCAAAAGTAAGTTTGGTATTGCTATGGATTGAATGTGTCCCCCAAAGTCCAAATGTTGGAAACTGAATCCTCCATGAAATAGTATTTGGAGGGGGACCTAATAAGAGTTGATTGAATCATAAGGGCTCTGCCTTCATGAATAGATTAATATCAGTATCACAAAACTGGGTTAGTTACCACAGAGTGAGTTTGCTTTAAGTGAGTTTGGTCCCCTTGCAGTCTTGTGCCCATTGTCCTTCCACTTCTAGCATGAAATGACATAGCAAGAACACCCTCAGCAGATGTGATCTCCTCCACCTTAGACTTCCAGACTCTACAACTGTAAGAAACATACTTATTTTCTTTATAAATTACCCAGTTTGTGGTATTCTGTTATAGCAACACAAAACAGATGAATGCAGGCATATTTTTGTCAGTCTGCTTCTGAATTCTCTATTTTGTTCAATTGATCAATGTATCTGTCCCCCCCACTGACAGTACACACTGTCGTGATTGCTATAGCTACATAGTAGAACTTAATATCAAGTAGTGTGATTCTTTCTACTGGATTCCTCCTTTTCAAGATTGTTTTAGCTATTCTAGGGTGCTTTTCCTTATACATTTTAGAATATGTTTGTTTGTATCTATAAAAACCTTGCTGGGATTTTGATAGGAATGGCATAAACCTATAGATCAGTTTGGAGATAATTGACCTTTTCATGATGCTAAGTCTCCCAACCCATAAATATGGTATTCCTCTCCATCTAGTGAAGTCTTCTTTGTTTCTCTCATCAGCACTTTGGAATTTTCAGCATACAGTTCCTGTGCGTGTTTTGTTAAATTTATACCTAAGTATCGCATTTTCTTGAGAGAGATTATACATGGTATTGATCCTTTAATTTCAGTTTCCACATATTCATTTATAGTATGTATAGGAAAGAAATTGTCCAAATCAGAAAGGAAGAAGTAAAATTATGTCTGTCTTTACATGTTATAATCCTATACATTAAAAAACTGTAAAAATTCCACACTGTTTGAACTAATAATTAAATTCAATAAAATTACAGGTTACAAAATTAATGTACAAAAATTGGGAGCATTTTTATCCAGAAATCACAACCCACTTAAAAAAGAAAACAATCCCATTATATTTCCTGATAAAAGTATCAAGAAATATAAAATATTGAGGAGTAAATTTGACCAAAGACTTATAGACTGAAAACTTTAAAACGTTGATGGAAGGAATTGAAGAAGACACAAATAAATATAAGAATATTCTGTACTCATGGACAGGAAGAATTAATATTATTGAAATGTCCATATTATGCAAAGCAATATACAGGTTCATGCAATCCCTATCAAAATCTCAATGGCATTCTTTATGGAAGTAACAAAATCCATCAATATGAAGCCAAAAATACCCCCAAATAACCAAAACAATTCATAAAATAAAAAACAAAGTTGGAAGCATCACACTTCCTGATTTAAGACTTTATTGCAAATCTGTATTAATGAAAACAGCATGGTACTAGCATGAAAAAGAGACACATAGCCCTTCTCAATGCTGACACTACCCCAGCAGGGAGTCAGGACACCATCTGGTTCTATTAAACTGTGCTTTACACTCCAATACCACCTTGTTGGGGAGTGGAAATTTGCTCCCTACTTCCTTGGGGTGAATGAGGTTTTTTATTGGTGTTTAGCTGGAGTAGGGAGGATATTGGAAAAAAAACAAAAAGAACATTTCTGCTGTCAGGCAATCTTTTGTCATGTCTCTTGGCTAAAGGGACAGGTTTTCTTTGGAGCTTTGTGTCCATGTCTATTGGAGCTTTGGGGTTGCAGGCTTCTGGATCTCCCTGTCCAGGATATATGGAAGGCACTAAGAAATCCAGTGGACCCACTGCTATGTCTTTCCTCAAGTTCTGAGATCCCTAGGCAGAACATCTTTCTTCTATATTTTGGAGGCTTCCTATATTTGTTTGCTACATATACCCTAAGTTCTTCTGTTTTAAGAAGGGTGTGGGAGGAATAGTACTACTAATCTTTATGGAATCTGGAGACCTTCAAGGCTAAATTTTCATATATTAAAAGTTTTTAAGTTCATAAGTATTACATTACATAGGTGTGAATGTGTTAGCTATGTGAAAATGTAATAAAATATAATACCTGCCATAGGACCCTGTATAGTGATATGCTTCCCTTAAACAGTATAAGATAGTGATTACATCTTACTCTCTCTTCTCTGCATTGCACTTTTCATTCATTCATTTATTTATTCACTTATTCCTTTTACCTATGTTTGTTAATTGCTTTATACAACCCACAAAACTCCAGGGATATAAAGGTTAAGATACATTTTTTTCTCCAGTTTTGCTGCATTTACCCAATAGTCCAAATGAGAAATTTAAAAATAATTGACTTCTTCCTCTCCATTAACCAAACACACTACATACATACAATTTATCAGCAAATTTAAATATTTTCCCTCCAGTACAGATCATAAATCCATCCAGGTCTCTCCATATTTTTTATAAGCCTCTAATTCAAGCTGCCATCATCTTTCATTAAGGCCCACCTTTCAAGTTGATCTTCCTCTTTCAACCAGCAACCAAGTAATATGTTAAAAGTATCAATAGGAATGCGTTAGGGCTCCCCTTAAAAGCCCTCTAGTAGCTTTCCTGATGAAAGATAAAATCCAAGTTCTTCATAATAGACCTTAATAGCTTGCCTATACTTCTGAGCTACCTTGGACCGCTCTACTATCTCTTTTTTTTTTTTTTGAGACGGAGTCTCGCTCTGTCGCCCAGGCTGGAGTGCAGTGGCGCGACCTCCGCTCACTGCAAGCTCCACCTTCCGAGTTCACGCCATTCTCCTGCCTCAGCCTCCAGAGTAGCTGGGACTACAGGCGCCCACCACCACGCCTGGCTAATTTTTTTTATTTTTAGTTGAGACAGGGTTTCATTGTGTTAGCCAGGGTGGTCACGATCTACTGACCTTGTGATCCGCCTGCCTCGGCCTCCCAAAGTGCTGGGATTACAGGCGTGAGCCACCGCGCCCGGCCTCTACTATCTCTCTGGAAGCTTTATACTTCTCCAAGTTGCTCAAACCCCAACCTTTTTTCTACCCTAAGTTCCCTGCCTGTTCAGTTTTCTCAGACTTAACGTTCATTCCATCACCTCTTTCCCAGAAAATTTCTGTTCAACACTTTGAGCTCTTAAACCCTTGAAGTTTCTTAAGGCTTTTCATTTATTCTGTAATTACTGAACATCTTCTCTGTGCCTGCCACTGTATTTGGAGCTGGAGATAAAGCAGTAGACAAGACAAAAAGACAGTCTTAGCTTTTGCGGACCTCATATTATAGGAATGAAGACAGATAATGTATATGAAAACAGAAATTAGCAAAATTTCAGATAATAATAAGTGCTCTGAAAAAGACAACACGATATAATATGGTGGAAATACATATACATATACATATACATACACATACACATTATATGGTGGAAATACATATACATATACATACATATCTACATATACATACACATATACATAATATGATGGAAATACGTATACATGTACATATACATACACATATACATAATATGGTGGAAATACATATACATGTACATATACATACACATACACATATACATAATATGGTGGAAATACACTGGTGGTATGGGTATGATGGGACTGCTTTTGAAACAATGGATTAGAGGTAGTCTCTTTGAGGAGGTAATATTTGAGTTGAGAGGTAAATAGTATGGAGGAATCAGTCATACAAAGATCTAGGGAGGAAGAGGATTTTAGGCTTGGCAAATAACTAGTGCAAAGACAGAAGAAAAGCAGGCATGCTTGGGAAGCAAATGAAAGGCCAGTATGGGGGAGCTTTGATGGTAGGCAGTGATCTTGAAGAGGTGGGCAGAGAGCAGACCATGCAGGACCATTCAGTTTGTGATGAGCTTCGGGAAATATCTGGAGTGTAAAGAGAAGCCACAGAAGGGGTTTAAAACAAGATACTGACCCAATTTTATTTATATGCAAAAAGGTCACCCTGGTCATGAAGTGGAAAATAGTTTGTGAGTAGACAAAGAACAGAAGAAAACTGGTTAAGATGCTGTCTTCATAGTCTAGGTAAAAGGTAATGGCAGCTTGAAGGAGAGGAGCGAAGAGGAAAGTGTCATTACAGTTTGAAAGTCTTGCCAGTACTCTTGAAACCCCCTCACTTCTCCTCCAGGCATGATTACCCTCTCTCTCTCTTTTCATTTTTTTCCCCAATTTAAAACTCTTAATTTAAAAGTAAACTTTAATGTCAAAAATGCAAACTTGGGGAGGGCAGAAAGATCACACACAAGACTGCCACTTCACACTTGGAGGGCTGCACAGTTGCCGGGCAGAGGGGCTCCTCTCTTCCCAGACTGTGGGGCGGCCAGACAGAGGAGCTCCTCTCTTCCCAGACGGTTTGGGGGCTAGGAGGAGGCACTCCTCTCTTCTTATAAGGACCACCACTACACTCACTTTTAACAGCATAGGTAGATACATTTTGTTGGGATATTTTGCATTGTCTTGTTTTGTAATTTGTGTAACTGGAATCATAATTTTTCATGTCTTTCACTCCCATCTTTCCGTATTTTAAGATTTTTCCATCTTTCTGCATGCAATTATAATTTGTTAATTCTCATTGCTGTTATACCATTCAATCAGTGATTCTATCAAAATTAATTTACTCATTTGAAGGATAGCAAAATATGTCACCCCAAAATATGCCACTTTGGCATAAGGGCTATTTTGAATTGAAGGCAGTTGAGAAGAAGCAGATACAAGAAAAGCTTTCTGTCCTCTCACATTTGCCTAAAAGCAAGGCATACATTAATAAAGATGTCTTACCTTCCTTCTTTATCAGGAAAAACAAAGATTGATCACCAGAGATAAATTTAGAATTTTACAAGCCAGGAGACAGAACCAGAGGAATCAACAAAGCAAACTTTATTAACCAAACTTTACCTACCGTTAGTTTCCCATAACTTGCCTCCTTCTTTCTTTGAGATAAAGATGTTATATAAGCTAAAATTCTAGTTCATTTCTTTGAGAATTACTCATTTCTTGGGTATGTCACATGTATATATGAAATACACATGCTAATAAACTTCCGATTGCTTTTCCTTTGTTAATCTGTCTTTTGTTGCAGATATCCCAGGCAAGAACTCAGAAGGGTAGAGGAAAAATTACTCTTTCTTTCTACATATTTTACTGTTGATGGACGTGTGAGTAATTTCCAGTTTGGAACTATTACTGAAAGTGCTGCTATGAACATTCTAGTGCATGCTATTTGGAGATATGAAGTAGAATTGCTAGGCCATAAGACACGCATATGTTCAACTTTAGAAGATACTGCCAAACCATTTTCCAAAGTAATTGCACAGATTTTCATTCCCACCAGCAATTAATGACAATTCCAGTTACTTGGCATTTTTCTGTATTTTCATTATAGTCATTCTGTAGATGTAAGAGGTATCAAGTTCTATTTTTGGGATATGTTTATTTCTTATATTTACTCTCTAAATTTTTTTAAGCCTTTGACCTATACTCTCTTTTTGTTTCCTTTACTTTTAGACAAAAACTTCCAAATTCGAAATCTTTTCCTTTCATCAATATGCTCATAATCCTCTGTTAGTATATGCTACCAAATAAAAGAAGAGCACTTGCTTTCACAGTTATTGCTTTCATAAGCCTTCTTATCATTGAAATACAGAAATATTAAACTTTCAACAATCCTACATTGTCTTACATTCACCATAGGCTCTAAGCATTATTCTGTGGATTCATGGGAGTTTTATCAGCAGCTGATTTCAAAGTCCCTTACATCTTCAATTTTTATTTGAATAATGTTCCTCTTTCTTTCTTTTTGTGAATCCTCTTTCCTTTGAGCTAGGCTCTGCTTGTTTCTGCATCAATTGTATTTCCCCTCTTACCACCCATTTTCACCCAGTCTAGGATCCCAAAGCAACTCTTAGGCATAATTATTCCACTGTGATAGAAAGTCATATTTTATATATGAGTTTAATTTTCCAGAAATTTAAAAGTTATTTTCCCTAGAGAAAAGGGTCATGGAGCAACACCATTTTTAAATGCTTTAAAATAGAAGGTCTTTAATAATCAAAGTAATTCAAGATCATTTTCACAAATATAGAATTATCCAACTTGTTCCTAAATCAACTTAAGAGTTGACAGTCCTTATACACTTTGGACAATCAAAGTGATTAATACTTGTGGGATTTTGCCTATCATAGCACCACATCAAAATGGTAATCACTTCAACTGAAGGTTATGGGTACTACAGTTTAGGATTGTACCTACAGCTGTGCTTGTGGGAATACCATTGGTTCAGAAAACAAAGAGCAATAAGGGTCTACAAGCAGGCAATTGAATTCCCTGGTAGATGTATTTATAAAAACATGTCGTGCTCGGTGAGGTGGCTCACACCTGTAATCCCAGCACTTTGGAAGGCCGAGGTGGGAGGATTACGAAGTCAGGAGATTGAGACCATCCTGGCTAACATGGTGAAACCCCGTCTCTACCAAAAATACAAAAAAAAAAAAAAAAAAAATGGCCAGACGTGGTGGCGGATGCCTGTAGTCCCAGCTACTCGGGAGGCTGAGGCAGGAGAATGGCGTGAACCCAGTTGGCAGAGCTTGCAGTGAGCCAAGATGCTGCCACTGCACTCCAGCCTGGGTGACAGAGCAAGACTCCGTCTCAAAACAAAAACAAAAACAAAAGCAACAACAACAAAAAACATGTCTTGGTGACACTGCTAGCAGTTAATGAGGTATTGAGGTGCTGCTCCCTGAGTCCCTTTAGCCACATGATTCCATATTCTGCTTTTAAATAATTATAAATAGTGTTGGAGGAATCTCAGAATAAACTATTGTCTTCTCATTGTCCACTGCTAGGGTTGAGCTGAGGTTACATAAGTTATAGAACAGATTTATTAGAAATTTTTTTCATGACTAAGAAGCTTTCTACGAAAGAACATAAGCTGTGTCCTCTGCTGAGTGTCAAACATATCTGATCCTATCTGATGAACTGGTGAGCTGTCCCCAAAGAAGTCTGATTGTGAGCAGGAGATTAAGAGCTCTAGGGAACTCATTCCAAGGAACTAGGCAAATGGTCCCGACCCAACAAAAAAGCCATCAGAGGAGAAAGAACTCTGGGTCCAATGTCTTGGCTGCCGCATGATTTCCTTCTAGGCTCAGCTTCGTGGATCTCACAGTTAAAACAGGAAGATTTTTGTTTTTTGTTTTTTTTCACTGAACACTGTAAAGCACTATAGGGTGCTTCCTTGATTCAGCAGCTTCTCTACTAGTGGTCTTTGCAATTCCAGGGTGTATCAGAGGCTGCTTCCTGTAAAGTGTGTAAACACTTTGTGGCACAGGCGACACTCATTTTCACCACTGTAACAAAAATCTGTTTAAAAAATATGTGAAGGGACACAGGACAACTCTCAAATCCTTTCACAGACCACATCCAGCTTTGTTGTAACTAAGGCCTTAGTGTGGGCATTCAGAGACCTTGGGTGCCCAGACAAGCAAGAGGCGAGTGTCTCATAACCAACGAGCTTTGTGGTGATCAGCAAGCAGCCTCTGACACACTCTGGAACTGCAAAGACCACTAGTAGAGAAACTGCTGCAGCAGCGAAGCACCATATAGAGCATACAGTCAGAGAAGCAGCATTGATGCTGAATCAGGTCTTGTTGTATGAGACATTTCTTGGGTACTCTCAGAATCATTCATGGCCAGGTATGTGGAGTTAGGGTGGGGGTGCTGTGGTAGGAAATAAGACTTTTTTCAAAGGTTGGATTTTTTTCTGTGTAGCCAGGGTAATTTGACTTATAATAGGTTAAAAAGTTTAAATTCTCCTTAAAATTAAGTCTTCTCTGCATATGTCCAGTCATCCAGCTATATAAACATACATGTATATGTTTTATACATATTCAGAGACTGCCTTTATTTCTTCCCTCTGAAGACAGAAACAGAATTATTTGCCCATGTGGTTGTGCTTGTTATATAATTTCCTACATTTTAAAGTTCTTTGTCTTGTTTTAATAATCTTAATTTAAAAATTCTTTCTTAAATCCCTTTCTCTTTTTGGTTTAATTTTGAAAATGGTTCTTTGAGAACTAAAATAGCAATATTTCAATTAAAATGGGCATATGTGTTGTATAACTCCTGGTGCTAGCTAATTGAGAAATAGAATCAAGAGATTAAATAAAGAACAAATTTCAGTGCCAACTTTATTATTGGTAAAGCTAGATAGAGAGCCCTGCGTAGATTTGAGGCCAGATTGGCACTTCCTATGCCCTCTTCTGAACTAAGGCTACCTGGCTTTTAGGGATGATTCATCCACTCACAGGTAGAGACACTGGATCAGAGAGAGCAGATGACAAGCTGGGCTTGCCAGGGGTCTTTTTTGATTTGGTTACAAAAGGATGATGGAAGCGCAAGTCAGGCCCTTAGCACTTGAGAGTAAATGGATTTTTGGCATGGGGGAGGGAAAAGGGACACCCTTAGCAATGCAGCAGTTCAACTAGTGACCCTCTGCCTCCCAGTGTGGCTCACAGATATTAAGCTCTTCAAGAACTCACCAATTAGATATTTTACCTCTGCTCCTATGTGACTATATTCAAACTCTCCTCTCTACAAGGAATAATAGAAAAAGAAGTCAGGAAATGAGCTTTCTTCTTGAACATTCTCAAACTTTTTGTTCCCTTAACTTTTGACCACAACCAAGCATATGGTCAACCAAGGTTGTGGCTGTATCTTTTCAGAGGAGTGACTAGCAGAGTATCAGAGGAGCGCCACTTCCTATTTGGGAAGGCTCTTTCACTCCCTACCACTGTCCCTCTGGATCTCCTTCTGGGGCATTAGTGAATAGTTTCATTTTTGTTCCCAGAAATTTCCAGCGTAGCTCAGAATAAACCATTAACTGATGTAACTCGCAGGGTACAATGCACTTTAGCCAACAGCTCATTCTCTATTCAATTTCCAACTTTAAATTATGCCCAGCCATATTGTCACATAGTTCTTACTAGAGAATATACCAAAAAATTCAAACAAAAATACCTCCAATAATACAGTATAACTTTATGGTTGATTCAAACTTCAATCACTTAGGATTCCCTGGATTATTATATTCTCACAGAGAAATTAGGGACCTAAAACAAAACCAGGTTAAAGTTCATTAGATTTTAAAGAAATTAAAATCTAAAATCTTTTCTATCCAATGGTTTTCTGTTTTCAGCCAGAACAATTTCACTCATGTGGAATCTGGGCTCTTTCAGAAGCAGATTGGCCCTTTTCCATGAGAATAAGTATAGCAACTTTAAAATTTAATTACTCCAATTTCAAGTCACTGAATTTCAAGGCACATCATGTGTGACATGCCATCAGACAAAGAATCCAAAAAGTCAATAGGATACATATGATGATCTCAGCTGCAGCCCTCACCCATGCAATTCAGAATAGACAAAATAATTTCAATTCCCCCAAAGCTGTTATTTCTGTTCATAATATAATGCAATATTGCAATTGCCAGCATTGAACCATAGAAAAGCAGAAGAGAGTAGATTTAAATTCAGCTTTATCAGAATGCCCAATAATCTAGGTTAGTTTATTGAATATTTAACCTGTGAACTTAAATGTAAGTATGAGAATATTTTAATTAAGAAGTTAATTACAGCATTGCTTCTACATTTAATACACTCTTTCATGTTGCAAAAATATATACATATAAATTTGCTGTGATGGCCTCACCAACCTTCAGGCCTTATTTGAAACTCTTTTATTTCATTTTATATTCATTTCACATTTTTTCATTTCCGTAGCTCCTCGGAGCCTTATGATGCTGGCATGTGGATGCTAAAGGGTGAGCACACTGCCTAGGCATACAACCTCTTCTTCCTCTGGAGAGCTGAGTGTCCCATATTTAAAGAGTCCATCCTCCAGAATTCATTGCATTGCATTCTCTACAATGTCAATCTTCTGCTTTTTCGTTTCTGGATTTCTCCGACCACAAAAATATCTAAAGGCATTTTTAGCAGTGTGCCATTTGTCTGTTGCTGCTGCCTCCTCCTCTAGAATTCCTTGGGCTTATGAATCCTGTGCCTTAGAGGGCTCTTTCCCTTGTCTCTGCATCACAATTGCCTTGGCTGGAGATTTTCCTTCGGGAGATTCTTGAACTGAAGCAGCTGCTGCTTTTTACAAAGCTTTTGCCTTAGCGGGTTAAGAGAGGACAAATGCTTCCTTTCTTTGTGCACTTCGCCCAATACTGCCTTTCTGGAATTTTGGAGTTGGTAGAACTTCAATTCCTAGATTCCTTCCATGTCATCCCAAATTCTGCTCTTTGCCATCTTCTTGGCACTTCCCCAGAGTATTCTATTTCTCTCTGTTCCCCTACTTCTGTCAGCCACGCCCAGCTGAGCTTTTAAAATTTTACTAGTTTCTCAAAGTTTTCTCTTCTTCTCCTCTCTTATCTAAAGCAATAATAATAATTGTAACAACGGACATCGGACATTTATTGAGCATTTACAAGGTGCCAGATCTTATGCCTAGAGATTTAAAGGTAGGCATGCTTATTTCCAATTTATACAGATGAGGGTATTGATGATTAATTAGGTTAAAGTATTTTTTGAACTTTACAAAATTTAGATGAAACTAAAAGATAAAATTAGAGGAAAGAGATGAATTACCCATTGTCCACACTTTAATAGAACATCTATATCCCTAATAAAGATACACAAAATTCCTCATTTTATCAGTCACTCCTGCAATAGAGATGAGTAAACAAAGAGGTGGAGATATCAGAAAATGTTTGTTTTACTAGAAAAAGGCAGTGTTTCCTTGTGGTTAGTGGTCCAAACTCTCTAACTGAATTGTCACGGAGACTAAATGATTTCACATAAATTAACTCTCATTACTGAAATAATTGCTGCTCTTTTCTCAAGCATATTGCAAAAGTCTCTAACCCTCTATAGCCACGTGAGGAGAGAGGGAATAACTGTGCTCTTCAACAACAGCTAAATTCAACACACTCAGCCAAAGATGTGACTACTCACCGTTATAATGGAAGGACAGCCTGTTGATGAATTCACATCATATTTCTGTCTTTCCTACAGTGTGGAGGAAGAGCTTTGTGTGTTGATTACTATTTAACTTGTGACTATGTGACTACTTCCCTTTTATATTTTATAATAGTGCTTGGTCATTTATTCACAGTTATATACAAACATTAAGGTTTTTTTCCTTAAAAACTGCCTTAATATAAGGCAAGTCGTTGCAAAAAATGATAAAATACTTAAGGAAGAGAAAATGAAAATCTTTGGTGATGCTACTTCCAAGAGGCAGTTCCTTTAATATTTTGGTGTAATCTCTTTGTTTTTTTTCTGTTGTAATCACACATACCTTAGAAAAGGTAAAGTGTTACGTCCACTTTTAGAGCACTTACTAATGTTTAAGAATGTGTTTTATTTTGTTTTTTCTTAATAATTTATCATTGGAAAAAATCTAGGCAGGGCGCAATGGCTCATACCTGTAATCCCAGCATTTTGGGAGGCCGAGGAGGGTAGATCACCTGAGGTTAGGAGTTCGAGACCAGCCTGGCCAATGTGGTGAAACCCTGTCTCTGCTAAACATACAAAATTAGTGGGGCACAGTGGCGGGCGCCTGTAATCCCAGCTACTCAGGAGGCTGAGGCAGGAGAATTGCTTGAACCCAGGAGGCGGAAATTGCAGTGAGCCGAGATTGCACCACTGAACTCCAGACTGGGTGACAAGAGTGGGACTCTGTCTCAAAAACAAACAAACAAACAAAAATAAAAACAAAAGAATTATGTTAACACATATAGACATCAACATTTTTAATACTTTGAGGTAGTCCATTGTATGGATATATCTTCATTTATATATCCATTCCCAATAATCAGCATTTAAATTAGTTCTAGTATTAAAATGTATGCTAAAATGAATATTCTTTTACATATATATTTGTGCATTTGTCCCATTATAATCCAAAAGATGAACAAATGGATCATTTTTTAGTCTTTTGCAGAAGATGTATTAAAAATCGGGGACATTTGCTGGTACATACAAATCAGAATGTGTCTGAAGGGGGAGCATATACTGAGAAATCTATTTTGTTTCTGAAGGCAAAGCAAGTCTCAGTCATGATCTACTCCTCAATTCAGTTTCACTGATCTTGCCATTAAAAATTCTTGCAAGAGTTTGAAACTAGCTTGACTATAAATGTAATTTCCATTGTTGTTATAAACTTTTCCATTATTCTGTGCTTTTGTAACTGTTTTGTTAATATTTTTCATTAAACTCTATGTTTTTAAATATAGAGAATTGCAAATAAGATAACATGTACAGCACTTTTTGAGACACAGTCTTTAATTTTGCAAGAACATTCTGTTATTTTCAACAACTCTTTCTTGTTTTGTGAGAAATTTTGTTTTATCTCTAGGTTATTCAACCACTAGTTAAAACAACTAGGTCAAAAATAAATTATCTGCTGGATTATGTCACAATGAAGAAGAACATTACACTTTTTTAAAGGGTAGTAATATCTGGCCTAGATATGTAGAGAAGTATCTTATATCCATGGGAAAACAGAGGTGGATCCTTGCAGCCCTGAGTCAACTCACTGCCACAGCTTTACCCATATTTTGCTATGGAATCTTTTTAGACCACCAATTAGGACCAGAAAAACTGTCAGTAAACCAAACTCAGGGATTGACCTCACAGTAAAAACAAGTAGAAGAAAAACAGCTATGAGTAGCCAGACATTTAATCTTTCATAACTTTACTTCCAGTTGATGATTGGTCTACTACTATGTATCATGGCTAACATATGAGCCTGAACTCTGTAGTTATAATTTCAACATCCATATTTCATTCTTCAGTCATTTACTCAATAGTTATTTATTGAGCATTTATTATATTCCAAGTTATATTGTAGGTTCTGGAGATATAGTAGTAGACAAAACAGAAATTGCTGTTCTCGTAATTAATGAATGACTATTTTGTGATTCAGCAACCTGATTCAGATATGCCTAGATATTTAATATCTAATTCAGATCTTTGGAATTTTTGAACATAGTGAGTTTTCTGACAGCTTTTCAGACTTGATAGTTTGAATTTTATATTTGACTCTTGACTATCCTAACATCAATAAACTCCACATGGCAATTAGTAACAAAGACATAGCAACTTGATTTTGCACTAAATCAGTGTTTATGTTTGTAAAAGGGTCACAAATTTACACAGAAAATATGGCTTACTTGCAACCCTAACTGATGTAATCCTTCTTTAAGACTATCTCCATGCCACCCTCACCAACAATGCTGGACAGCTGAGAAAATACAATTTAGTTTAATTCAGTAACTTATATTGATCCAACAATTTAAACTTTGTTTTACAGATGACCATCTTTTTTGGGCAAATTCTGCATCTTTCAGGGTTCCCACCTGTCCCTCTGGTATGTCCAAGAGGGTCTCAAATTGCAAAAGGGGGAGGGTTACATAACCCATAGTGGTTGAGAAAAGGTCTGCTGCACTCACAGGTCTCGCTATCTGCTGGTGTACCATACTAATGTTTGTGCCTGGGGAATGCACTGCATCCTCCTGGATCTGATCAAGGCCCAGAGATCCTCCCCTCCTGACTCAAGTTTACCTTTACTTACTGGTGCTGAGAGGGCTTGGGTGTGACTGCAGGGTACTGTACTTAGCTGTACTTGATTCCTAGATCAATCGATGCCTGCCAGACCACTGTGGAACTCCAGCGGTTACCATAGCTGGACTCCCAACTATCTCTACATCCCCACATTCACCTGGCTTTGTGGGCATGTGGTATTTTCCAAGACTTTTCCATGGCATGTGGGAGTTAAGAGAGACTTGGAAGTTTTATCTAAGGCTCTTATTCTGCCTAAGATTCCAAGAGGAGGTCAGAAGGAACATGCTCTGAGGCTATGTCCTCTTTGAGGTAGAGTTATTTAGACAGCACTTGACCTAGGCCTCAGTGCAACTGATTTATGTCTCCATGTCACAATTGGTGTTTGGTGTGATAGCCACATGTACATGTCAGATACAAATCCTATATTCCCAGCTTGTGCTATAAAAGGCCTTTAATCTCCCCTGGAATTTTCCATTTAAGAATTGACCTAACTTAGTGATGTACATAGGATTAGATGAGCTTAAGTCACAGCCCATAAAGCAGAACCACCACCACCAAGTGGCTGCAAAAGCTTTTGATTGAAGCTGACTGAGCAATTGATGCAAACAAACATAATAGAGATATATCCTTTGGCAGGTGAAAAGGTGTCTGGATCCCGCTTTGTAGTATACAAATTGTTGTCAGTAGTCTTTATTTTCTCAAATTATTTACAATTTTAGAGATGCCCAGTTTGCATTAAGGCATAATGAATCTCATGTGATTTTAACATTGTCAGCCCAGTTTTAAAATGTAATTAACTGACCTGTTAATGTAGTGTGAGTTCCTAGGATTACATTAAGTCTATCAGTCTAATTAGGTTGCATGCCCACTGGGCATGGACTGTGAGTACTTTACTAAGTTTTTCTTTAAGACCTAGGGAATTTTTATGTCTCAATAAATGTCTTTTGTGCTAAATCTCACAAAGCGGTACTCAACCACTTATATATTACAAAAATAAAATCACATGATTTATGGAACTAATGCTTTCACTCAATTTGAAAATTGGCCTCTGATTGTTTTCATAAGAAAGAGTATTGGAACTGTTATATAATTTCTTTCCAAAATAGTAAAGGGAAAAATCTAGTGATCTGTATATGTTAGATAGATGTTAAACTATTGTACCCCTATAATTCCGTATCTATATAAAGACCATTTTAAAAAATTATACTGTATTATTTTCTTCCAAAATTCTGTAGACTGATTGGTTGGTGATTCATCTATTTAATCAGTAATTCAAGATGACCTTAGGTTACTTTACTTCCTCAGTAAGCTGAACTAACATTAACACTGGTCTATGTAAACATTACTTTTGTGCTTCACCAATAGCTGACTTTTTCTTTTTTTCTTTTCTTTTCTTTTTTTTTTTTTTTTTGGAGACAAAGTCTCACTCTGTCACCCAGGCTGGGTTGCAGTTGCATGATCAAGGCTCACTGCAGCCTCAACCTCCACTGGTCAACCGATCTGGCAGCCTCAATCTGCTGAGTAGCTGGGACTACAGGTACATGCCTGGCTAACTTTTTTTTTTTCTTCTTCTTCCTTTTTTTTTCTCTCTCTCTCTTTTTTTTTGGTAGAGATGGGATTTTGCCATATTGCTCAGGCTGGTATAGAACTCCTGGGCTCAAATAATCCACTTGTCTCAGCCTCCCAAAGTGCTGAGATTATGGGCATGAGCCACCACATCTGGCGATAGCTAACTTTTAACACTTTATCAGAACTAATCCTTTTCTACTGTTCACAGCTATTTGTAGTACACATGTAATCAGAGGTAAAACACTTTTCAAGATAAATTTTCTAATCAGATGCCTAGATCATGTATCTAGGCCATAAGATCCACAAGGACACAGGCAAGTCTTTTATAGCTTTGTTTTACAACACAGAGTCTGGATGTGGTAAGGACACAACCAAATAGGAATGGGTATATACCTGGTTCAAATCTCTCTGCACTAAGGGACACCCAAACGTGTTCATGAGGCACCACCTTGGAAAAGAAAAGGGATAGGAACCAAGAGACTTTGTCCTATGATGCTCCAGAGGACTTGTAAGTACTTCAGTCAAGATCAAATGCTCTGTGTAGGCAAATATTTCCCCGCAAATAATACAACTTCACCTTGATTTGGTCATTGCAGCTTTGACTTCATTTAGAATACTTGTAGGTTTCACAGGGTCTATAAGCTCCATATGAAGCACACAAAAGAGAAAATAAGCTCAACATTGTATGAACATTTTATAGTATCAGATATAATCCTAAAGTTGAGAAGATTCTCAGAAATCATCAGTCAAAGCTTCAATCAAGACTTAGAGATTCCTCTGCACCCATAAAAATCATCCAGCCAGAATCCCTCCACTGAGCAAAATGATGTTCTTTGTAACTGTGCACTTAGGTGCTTGTCATCTGAACTTAAGAGGTGCAGACCTTAGAGAAATAAATGAGCCTGAAGAAAAGAGCGGTACATGTGAGACTGAAGAAAATTTACCTGATTCGGAATAAAACTTATATTTATATCAAAGCAAATTAGTATGTTTCAAAGGCCAAAATTAATGAAAGAGACCGAATCCTTTCTACAAATGTTAGAAAAATTTTAATTTCAAGGACAAAACATCTTTTCGGTCATATTAGAGGCTGCTATTTGACACCTCCCCCTTTTCCTCACCCCCCTGCTCCAGATATCTCCTCTCATCTTCTTTTGTGGTAAGAATATTTTAACAGAGCTCCTAAAGTAAGGATTCTCTTTCACTGCCTCCCTTGTGTCTCAATTGGCCATGTAATCAAGTTCTGGTCCAATGATATAAGCAGAATTTGTACATGGCTTCTAGTCCATGCCCATTCCCCGAATAGGAAGAAGTGTATCTACCACTTTGCTCCCTTTCCCCTTCCAGCTGGCTGAGATGTGAGCATGGTGGGGAGCCCCCCTCGATGTGGATAAGGCAACATTCTGGAAATGTCAGAGCAATAAGATGAAAGAACATCCATATTAACCCTGAATTGCTTATTCTGTGGTTATTACAGAGAGAAAGACAGAAAGAAATGTTGGACTTCTTTAAGCTACTTTTATTTTAGGGTCTTACTATCACATAGGTGTCCATATAGATAAACTGCAAAGAATCAGCCTTTCAATAATACAGGTGTAAATTTGTTTAACTGATATAAAACAACTTAAGGATCCTACAACAGATACAATACATTCTCTTCAACAGCTGATAAAATATTTTAAAATATGTTAGGCCATAAGAAATTCGTTAAACCACAAAAGCAAAAATGTGTAAAAATGATTTTCTTTGATCAAGAAAACAACAACAAAAAAGAAAACAGATAATTGAAGAAAACTGAAACATTTTTAAATATACTTTTTGGGTCAAAGAAGAAATTAAAGTTGTAATTGCAGATTATTTAGAAAACAATGATAAGGAGTTTCCATTAAAACTTATGAGATATGATGTCAGTACTGTAATTATGGTATCTCACTGAAGAAAACTAATTTCAGGTCTGGGTAAGGAAATTCACAAGATAAGTCTGGAACATTTGTCATAACAGAAAGTAAGGAAGTTCTCATAGCATGCAAATTTCACATCAGAACGACTCAGTAGTAAACATGAAGAGGGTTCCACTGGACAAAGATGAGCATTTTGAGCAATAATAATAATATCTGCTCTGGATGGAAACAAATCATATGTAATTAAATTCCTGAATCTATAAGGTTAAGTACTTCTCCAACTCCCCAAAATATTCCTTGAATACCTATGAAAACACTAAGGAACCAACTCAATATTTTGAAAAAATAATTAGCAAAAGGAATAATTCAACCTGCTTTTCCCATAGGAACTATATCTCAGAATAATCAAATAATTGATGAGTGAAAGTTTCTCTTTTGTGGAAATTTTGCAGCTAATAAATAAAGAATGATAAAATTGCAAATGGCCATTCTGCAACTTCTAATGTAAATCGAATGTAAACAATCTAGGCAGTAATCATTAATGGCTGCTAATATGATAAAAACATAATCAACATATTATGTATCTCTTGATGAAAGCATATTACTCCACCTATGAAATGAATATGCTTAAGCTTCTCAACATACAAATCAATTTAAAGTGAAATAAGAGACAGAGAAAACCTAGCAAATGACGCCAAAAAAAAAAAAAACATCATCATCAGAATCTATACTGTGGTAAATGCTATTGAATAATAGAATAAGTTGACACCAAAAGGAAATAATCATCGGAATCTGTACTGAGAGAAATGCTACTGAATAATAGAATAAGTTTTTCTTCAATAAAAAAGGGGAACAGGGAGGGAAAGAGACACAGAGAGGAAAGGCAGGGGGAGAGACAGAGAGAGAGAGAGAGAGAGAGAGAGAAAGCTGTACAGTATATTTAAAAGACATACCAACTTACATAAGAAGATAAGAATTGTTACATAAAATGATACAATGTCTCACTTCAAAATGATCCAATGGTGTGACATCTATCTGGACACCTATACATGAAAGAAGATTGGTTATCAATTGATATAGCTCCAATTGGGTAATTGATGCACACTGGGGGGTCATGACACTGTTCTACTTCTGTGTAGGTTCAAACTTTTCTAAAATTCAAGAGTTAAAGTTATGGGATAGGGGGAAAAAAGCATTCCTCAGAGAAAATATTTTAATCATGGACGTCCTCATTATTATACAAAGTATAAACAAGTCAATTAGCTCAAGAATTTAAAAATTAATAACAACAAAAAAACTTCAAAGAATATAAAGTAAATTTAAAAATTAAAGCAGATAGTAAGGATTTCAAAGTATGATGACATCTATGTCACAAATAATCTTTAGTCAAGTAATTAATTCATAATTGCCTCTGTAACCTCTGTGAAGGCTATTAAGTCCATCAGTCTTAAAATCTAGTTTAATAACAAAAAAATCCTTCTATTGGAATTCAGTCGAAATAAGCACCTCTCTTCATCTGCACTCCTTGTTTCTAAGAATATGTAGAACTTCTTATGGATCCTGATGTCACAGGATCAGTGGAGGTGTTGGAAATGACTTCTTTCAATCCAGTCAGAATCCTGGCTTGTTTCTGGGACCTCACAGCTATCCTCTTGGGACTGTTGACTCTCCTCTGACTTGAAATCTTGCCAATGAGTCAAGCAATAACTCATTACAGTCCTGCAAATCACTATCAACACACAAATTCCTCAAGAAAGAGTTTCCCAGTATCATCTACATGTTTCATCTACAGTTGACTGCTGCCTTCACTGGTGTAGACTGCTGTCTCCTCTCCCCTACTCCCACCTGGCCTCAGCCTCCTTTCCTGGTGCTTCACTTTACAACCTCCATACCGTGCACAAACATCTGGCAGGCAAGCTTTTTATATGATAAATTTCTTTTACTCAATCAAGGTAAGATTTCAAAATCAAAATTATTATACAAACAACAGAGATAATAGACTCCTTCGTATAAGGAACCCTGACATCCAGGTACTTAAATCTCTGATGCAGAAAGTCACTTTATAATATACTCCATAAATAAATGGTAAATATCTAGCTACAGTTTATGATATATACTTTTAAGATGTAGAATCACTTATTTAAAAATACTTCCACAAATTTTGAATTGGCAGTAGTTTATGTAGGCATTATTTTATGTACCTATGTATCTAATTATTTGCTCAAGGATTTATATTCTATGCAATATTGTGAAAATATTTTGTGTTTCTGAGGGAAATCTTCATAAATAATGTTGAGATAGTAACACTTATCTCATATTGATGTTACAAGGATTAAGTAAGATAACAACATGAAATTTCAACAGAACTAATTTATGATACGTACCCTGTATGTCTTACATTTCTCTTAAAAAATAAAAGAACAAACATTTAAACACTAAACACATATTCCTTCTAAATTGTATATTACTATGCTATTACACTAACAATGTGGAGATATTTTTTACAATAATTCTTGTGTACATTGGCCAGGACATTCTTTCCATCATTTAGGAGAATTATTTAGAGAAAATCATTTATACAGAAATACAATTTAAATTATATTTCAATTTAATAACAAAGAAATTATGCATTATGCATCTAATAGAAAAAATACCATGCAAAGAAAATAAAAATGAAGCTATTAATGGTAACTTATTCACGGGTTATTGATTATACTGATTTAATTACAGAGTTATACAATTTTAGAATTAAAAAAATTAGCATCAAGTGAAATCCTGATCATTTAATCTTCTGTACTTGAGAGCATTATTAATCTCCTTAAAGGGGTTATAGATCCCAATAAATAAAAAAATAAATGTTTTTTCCTCTATTGAGTCATTTAGGGATATGAACATTACAGGAGTTTCAAAAATTTAAGGGTAAAACCTTTTGTTTTCTATATTCATTTGATTCCACTGGTGGAATGGGGTGAGTGTGGTGGGTGGGGCACAAAGAGATGAATCCCTAGCAGGGCATGGTGGTGTACCTGTAGTGCCAGCTACTCTTGAGGCTGAGGCGGGAGAATCACTTTAGCCCAGGAGTTCAAGTCTATTCTGAGTAACATAGCAACATCTTGTCTCTAAAATACATTTAAAATGTAATAAAATTTTAAAAAGAAGAGATGAACAGGGAAATAACATTTGGTTTATTACAAGGCATAAGCTGGTATTTTTTGTCCACCAAAATATCAAATAGAGAAGGCATAAAAATGACTTACTTTCAAAAATGAAATAGAAAAAAAATAAACATACTACAATGCATATTTAATCACATGGTTGCCTGATCAATCTCATTTTTTACTGATGTGTGTTATTATCTGCAGGGAATTTTAAAAGTTAAAATCTTGTCCAAACGACAAAGTTTTTTTGTTTGTTTCTTTTTAAAAAACATTTCATTTTAGTTCTTAAATTGGGTGCAGGTTTTCAAACTCACAAAAATGTCTTAGTTGTGTGGGTAAAAAGGATGCATCCAATAGGGTATTCTGTCAAATTCAAAGTTCATAATTTTTGTGTGTATGTGTTAACAAAAGACATCAGTCAAAAGTCACCAACATTTGGTCCCTTCCAACAGGTAGAGCTTTCCCTCCTCCCTCTTTTTCATCACCTCCCACCCATGCTCACTCCGTTAAAAGATTTAGGATATTTATAATATAGACGCTAATTAGACCCATCTATGTGATGATCTCCATGATTCCTTGACTCACTTAGACTTTTAGTTTTCCAAAACTGTCCTTCTATTTGGAAAGACCATCCAAATATTTTGGCCATTCAAGTTCTATACGAATCTTTGATTTCTCCATTTGGAATTAGTATCTCTCCATTGTAATACCTTATCAAAATATCAACCCTGGTTAAATTCATTTTTTTCCTTTTCCTCTCCTGCCCCAAGTAGCAAAACATGGCTAGAGGAAAAAAGTCACAATAACCATTGTAATTTTAAATTAATCAACACAGACCTTAAGTTGCAAGTCATTCTACCACATCTCTTCAGCTAATTCACTTTCTCAATATCCTAGGTAAATATTTCACATTTTCTCCTCACTCATAGAACTCCAATACCCTCATCCATATGGGATGTCCTTGATTCTTATGTCATTGAGAAAATATAAGCAACAACAATACAATTTTCCCATGCTCTTATTACCAAATTTACCAAATTATGTACATCTATATTCATATAACTTGTCTTCTTTCCTAGGATAATGACAAATTGATTGTGCTTCTCTCTAAGAACAAATCATACCTTTGTGCATAGGGATATATTTTTCTCACTTATTCTAAGGTATTTTCCTGTAATTGGTCTCTTCTCTCCTCTATCATTATTTTCCCCCTCTTTGTAGATAATTTTTTACCAGCATAAAGACATGCCACAATATCTCCCATCTTAAGAAAAAGGCTTTCTTTACCCTACATGTTTTTCCAGCTACTATCTTCTTCTTCTGCCCCTCTTTACAGCAAAATCTCTCAATAAGTTATCAATAATCACACTTTCCACTTGTTCTTTCACTCGCTGGAATCCAAAAGATATTTACTGGCTAAATAACATGTTTGATCTTCCATTATATAATGTATTATAAACTTGTTTTCACTATGTATGTAGTTCCACATACATATACTTTATTTTCTTTAGAGCAACCGATGATGTCAAACACTAGACCTGCATTTTGTATACATTATCTGTTTTATATCTTACAACTCTGAGATAAGAATATTGTTAATATTTTATAGATGCAGAAACACATTCAGAGAGCTTAAATCTGCAACATGATTACTATTCAATAACCTCATTCCTAACCATCAAACAAAAGGCTTTTACTATTACTTTACATTTTAGTTGAATTTTCTAACATTTAATTTAACCTATGTTATTTTAGGAAATTTTCATTAAGTTAAGCATCAAGTTAACTAAATGTATCACATATACACTTTTGAAACTTTGATCTATAGAAATTGCAGTTGAATTAACTACTTGAACTATTTTCTCATTTGCCTTCATTTACTTCTATAATCATTAATGAAAACACATATTCATTAATGAAAACACACTTAGAGTTCTACAAAATAATGGAGTTGCCTAAACTATTGAGCATGAAGGTCTGGAAAAACACCATTTCAGCTCAGTGAGACATGGGAGTTTTTATTTTTAGAAATATTTTTGGAAACAGCAAGCCTTAATGAAGTATTATGAAACTTGAATTTAAATGTTTTATTCATCAATTTAAATTTTTCAATAACCCAACCTTTAATATTTTTGCAGGCTTTATTTTTATGCCACTAATTTTCTATTACTTTCTACCCACACTCCCACATCCCATCTCCCAGGACTTAATAGTTCTAATTCCTACAGATGCAATATAGGCTAGAGCAAATTAATGAAAAAAGTAGAAATGTGCCCTCCCAAATTCTCTCTGTAATTTCCTAGATGTGCCTCCCTCACTCCCATATAATCCCCTGTTAAGGAAGCAATGATATTAAAGTTCTAGAGTGAATCTATAAATATCTAGAAACTTGAAAGAAGCTGGAATTGACAGAACCTTTCCTTCACTGCTGACCCCCTCTGTCTTGTTCATCTCCGTGCATGTTTATGTCATTTGTCCAGGGGCACCGTATCTATTTCCACTATCCCTGGAAATCATCCTAGGCATTTCTTTTCTCTCACCATGCTTTCTGTCCCCTCAATCAAATCAATCACTGAATCCTGTTGACTTTACCTTCTAAATAATTCTCCAGTGTATGAACTTCTCTGTCTGTCTATTGCTGCAACCCTGGCCCAAGCTCCTGCATTATAGCAACAACTTTCACATGTCTTCCAGTTGTCAAATCTTTTAAATACACAGACAGTGTGATTTATTTTAAAGACAAATCAATTCTTGTTTATGCAAAACACTTCAATGTCTTCCCAATGTGTTAAAGAAAAAAGTTCAACTCCTTACCATAAGCTATAGGATTCTGTGTTTAGCCTGGCTAATACCACTTTCTCTCACTGCCTACCATTCTGTGCATGAAACATTGCTGAAAGTTTGCGGTGAACATCCCTGTGCCTAGGATGCTCTTTCCCAAACTCTGCAGGGTTGGCTTCTTTTCACTTTCAGGTCCCAGTTTAAATGGCTTTTCCTTAGAGAGGCTCCCTCTGACTACCCAAAGTAATTGCTCTCATTGTATTCTTTGTCAGAGTTTTATTCATAATATTTTTGAATTTTCTTCATAATACCTTTTGCCTCACAATTACTTATTTACTTGCTTATTCTATGTGTCTTTCATTAGACTAAGCTTCATGGGACAGAAACAATGTCTATATTGCTCACCAGTGGAGACCCAGGGTCTAGTGCAATGCCTGGCATATGGTGGTTTCTCAATAAATAATTGTTGAATGAATGAATGAACAAACAACTGAATGAATTGCTTGATGAATTTAGTAAAGATTGACTATTCCATTTTGTTGAAATATTGTACTTTCATTTTCAAAATTCTTTGGTTTAGGTCATTTTACAAGATATTTAAGCCAATTTAAGCTTAAGTAAGCTTAAAATTATCGACAAAACAAAAATATGTATAGTCATATGGTAGGATTTTACTTGTTTACATTAAATGAGCAAAATTTTCATTCTGGAATATCAACTTTATCAACAAAGCATTAATTATTAGATCATATATGCTGAGGTTCCCTAATTAAAAGTGAAGGCACATCTGACTCAGGACTATGGATATTCTTCTTGCAATGTCCCTCATAAAAGCATCTCCTCAATTTATGCCTCTTGTCCTTTCCTCTACAAGGCTGAGATTTACTTAGGTTAAAGTATTGGTCTGGGAAAGGAAGTCACGTTGTCTGCCTTCATTGCCTTCATACTCTGCCATATTCAAAGAAACTTGTGCAAATAGATGTCTGAGAGCAACTGCCTTTGCAGACTCAGCAGATGTATGAGTATCTTTATTTGGGATCAACCAGGTCCCACATCATCTGTACAACTACATGACACACACAAAAAAGTTGCTTCTTTATTTTTCAAGGGAAATTCTTAATTTAAAAAGTTAAGCTAAAAGGAAAGGGAAAAAATAAATATGGAAAATAAATTATAGGACATTTGACTATAGACATAATAAGTAGTCACATTATAATCTAGGAAAATTCTTTTTTTTTTTTTTTTTGAGACGGAGTCTCCCTCTGCCGCCCAGGCTGGATTGCAGTGGCCGGATCTCAGCTCACTGCAAGCTCCGCCTCCCAGGTTGACGCCATTCTCCTGCCTCAGCCTCCTGAGTAGCTGGGACTACAGGCGCCCACCACCTGGCCCGGCTAGTTTTTTGGAGTTTTTTTTTTTAGTAGAGACGGGGTTTCACCGTGTTAGCCAGGATGGTCTCGATCTCCTGACCTCATGATCCTCCCGTCTTGGCCTCCCAAAGTGCTGGGATTACAGGCTTGAGCCACCGCGCCCGGCCATCTAGGAAAATTCTTTACAACGGAGACAAGAAAACATTTAGCTTTACCACCTATTCATTTTCTAAAAGACTACTAAATTTTGGGAAGAACTTGTAAAAGAATAAGAACAGTTAAACTCTTTTGAACCATTGGTTTATGAGAGGTATTTTTCTAAGCACTTCATGTGTGTTAAATAATTTATGCTCTGCAAAATTTCTATGAGGTAGGTGCATTTATCCACCCTGTTTTACAGATGAGTAACTATGATATAGAGATATTAAGCAACTTTTACAAAGTCACAGAGCTAGTATATGGCAAGGATGAGATTCAGATTTAAAACCCATATCCTTAAACATCATGCTGCACTGCCCTCAATGTATAAATTGCATTCCAATCCATTTTTAAAGAACCTGTAGATCAGGAAAATGAATAGGTGGTAAAGCTCAATGTTTTCTTGTCTCCGTTGTAATATGTCAGAAATACTCTCATATTTCATAGAGTCAAGGTGTCAGGTAAGAGAAGCTGTCTGTGATAATAAATTAACCCGACATAATTCAACACAAGTTTATTTCTCACTCAAGCCAAGTGCCATGTGGGTCAGCATGCATCCACCTTCAGGCATAGATCAGAGAGACTAAAATCCTTGACAATGGTTACCATTTACAAGTCTTAGTGCCAGTCCATCCATCTCAACACAGGGCTACTGGATAAGGGATAGGGTGCAGTGAAAGAGGCAGACCACATGATAACTCCCTCAGTCTGGTCATTTCTGCTCTCATTTTCTTGATCAGAATCAGTCAAATGATCTGAAGGTAAATCCAAAAGAAGTTAGAAAATCCTGTTTTCCAATGGGCCTATAAAAAAGAAATCGTATAACAAAGAAAAAGCATTGGCTCTGCCACAAGAACTAGTATTCCTCTCTGTCAGGTTAGTATAATGAGATACGTAAAGGCTGATAGACAGGCTTTTGACTATTCAGTTAGTAAATGCAGAGCTGGAACTTTAAGCAGGCTTTCAGTATTTGAAATTAATTAATGGTCATTATAGCAAGTTTCATAAGCAAATAGCTACAATTTTATAAAGAAAATAATATTTTAAGTTTGAAATTATGAGAAGTACTTATGGAAGAGGTGCCATTTAAATTGTTATTGAAGGATAGATGGAATTTGTGTACAGAGAGATGGGGAAGGGAAACCTAGGCAAAGTGAGAGAGTATAAACAGGAACTAAGAAATAGCTCAGTCTGACCAAATAAGGAAGATTATCCTGCCTGAGTAAAAGAATTCACCTCGATTTGATGGATATAAAAATAGAATTGCTAAATTGATGTGGACATTAAGACAACTTATTTTTTCATAATTCGATCAATTTGTTTTCTTTCATTTTTATACTAGTCACAACCTTGGGTTCTGAATGATGCCTGAAAACTCACATGATTTACTTAAAGTTTGCTATGGTTGAAATACTTCAAAATATTCTTCCAATTCCCAATATGATCATTTTTGTTTAAATATTGATATATACTTAAAAATTATCAGAAGAGCCCTCATTGTAGAAATATTAAATTTTAAAAATGAACTTGCATTTATTTATTTATTTATACATCTGAAATTTCCCTTTCAAGGATTTGTTACGTTCCAGTTAAGGTGCTAGATGCAGATTAGACATGATTGGGATGGATCACTCTCATTCTCTTTACAAGCATAGGCTAATCCTTTCAGCATAGAGCTACATAATGAACAGAGTTAGCAATAATAAAAATATGCATTATATGTACTTGTATTTTTTCCCTTTAAAAATAACTCAAATTTTAAACTAGCAATAGAAGGTAAAGCTGGGTGAAATCATACTGATATACAAAGGAACAGAATGTTATTTTATCATACCCAGAAGCATTTAAGTAAAGCAGAGAATCAGCTTTTTCTCTCTTTGTGTGTATATTATCCTAGGGAGACTCTGAAGTTATGGCAATGGAGTTGAAAAAAGAAACAAAATCTCCCTAGGCAAAGTTCCAACAAGATTTAAACTTTTTGTTTCTATGAGGCATGCTATATGTGATACTATGGGATGAAGCAGCCAAGAGCACAGAAAACAATCTAAATAATTCAGATTTCTATCTGTGTACCTCTTACAAATTAGGCAACGAGGATGCACCCAAGGACAGATTAGCTACATAAAACATGACACGTGTACTCTGTTAGAGGGCCCGTTCATGCTTACATTCTTTGGTCTCCTGGGTTACAGAAAACTGGACCAGACTAAGATTGCCTTGCCTTCATCTGTCTTGTAAATTGAAGAGTGATAAGCAAATTTTTGGTCACAATTTTACCATGCCCAGAGGTGTCTGAAACAGGTAGACTATCAAGGGATGACAAAATATAATCACAATTTTTCATACAAGGTTGAAAAGATAAATTTATTTTTGGATTTTTGGTACACAATGATGAATTTTGGTATGAATTACAAAGTGTTACAATTTAAAACCAACTATAGATTCTAGAATGCAGTCTAGGATTAAAGGAAGTTTTGACAGTGAATAAAAGTAAAAATTGAGGAGAGATAAGATGGGCCATTTGAGGCATCCAGAAGTGCTACTCCCATGGAGAGAGACCAAATTATCAAGTAAACCAACGAACTTTGAAAAGATCTTTAGAGAGAAAACACTGAGTCAATGGAGCCATGGCTCAGACACCAAGGTTGAAGAAGGGGAAAGTTAGGAGACCTGTGTGGGGTTGCTGAATGCCAGGGCTAGTGCCTGTCCCTCAGTAGCTACTAAGAAAGGGGTGAATGAAGAGACAGATGAACAGCCAACTCTTGCTGCACACCCCTGGGATCCTAACTACAAGACAGCCCACCACCTCCATACATTTGAACAGGCAGGGGGATCTGCACCAAAAGTAGGCAGGGTCAGAGCTCTCGCCTGCCCAGAGCCCAGGCAGTTTGAGCGCACAGGGCAGCTGCAGTGGAATGTGGACATACTAATAGGTGTTCAACTCCTAAGGCTCCCCATCTCCCTTTGAATAGCTCTAGTCCAAGCTGACCACAGGGCCAAGAGAGAGCACAGCAGACTTTCCACTGGGACTGGAGCACATCTGTTCTTCAGGTCTACCTGCCTGCCAGTCCCTCCCAAAGCCCACACCTGGCCGCTCCTGCAGTGTTGTGTACACAGTGCAGCCTCTGCTGCCCAACTTGGGTGTTGTGCATGGGGCCCATGTGAGTACTTTCCTGGAAGCTTGGGTGTACTTTGGATCCTCCAGCGCCACTGGTGCCCAACCTCAAGGGACTGCAGATGGAGCCACGGGCTGGTCTCAATGCCACAGGGCTGCAGTGCAGCTCAGGAGTGCTGAACCAAGATTGAAAGCTGGTTCTCATGTTGGGAAGGAGCCCCACTCTGAGAACACAGAGAGGTGAGATGCATGGGCTAGTGGGCCAGTGCCAGAGCAGGATGTGCCTTCCTTTACAGGCTGGTCCTAGAAGGTTGTGACCTATTTGCCAGCTGTGGCCTCTGCCTGATGGAGCCCTGTGGCTCAGAATACCTAGCAAAGGAAATGCGGGCCTTCTGCCAGTGCGGGCCTTCTGCAAGGCCCAGGAGGAGACATGGTGAGGGGATCATCTTTCTCCCCCTCCCATACCACAAAGAACTGCTGCAAATGTGCTGAAATACAAAGGAGATGCATGGTTGAGTAAGAACCTATCTGCCAGTCATTACTCTTAACCATCATCTACTAGTTCACATCACAAATTATAACACCAATATACAATAAACATGGCCTGTGAAACCCAGGGCAAAAATCCATCAATAAATAAAGGTTCCACTTCCAGCATTACGAATTATACTTCAACATGAGATTTGGATGGGGACACAGATGCAAACCGTATCAATACCCAAAGGAAAACATCATCCTACAAAAAGACACATGCTCGCATATGTTCATTACAGTGCTAATCATAAGAGCAAAGACATGGAATCAACCTAGGTACCCATTAATGGTGGAGTAGATAGAGAAAATGTGGTATGCATCTACTATGGAATACTATGCAGCCATAAAAACAAACAAAATTATGCTCTTTTTATGTTTTGCTGCAACATGGATGCAGCAGGAGGCCATTATTCTAAGCAAATTAACACAGAAACAGGCAACTAAATATCACATGTTCTCACTTATAAGTGGAAGTGAAACATTGAGTGAATACACATGGACATAAAGATGGGAACAAAAGACCCTGGCCTTTACAAGAAGGAGGAGGAAGATGGGGTGTGGTCAGAGCAACTACCTATAAGGTACTATGCTCACTACCAGGATGACAGATCATACATACCCTAAACCTTAGCATCATGCAATATACCCAAGTAACAAACCTGCACATGCACCTGCTGAATCTAATATAAGTGCTGAAATTATTTTTTAAAAATATTTTTCTCTAGAAGAAGTAATCTAAATAATGTTCCCTGGAGTTACAGTTTTGTAACTTTATTATTTAGTGAAAACTTTTAATGTAGGAAACAAAAATATTCACTGGAGGTAGGTAGTGATAAATGAATCTACAAGAGATTGAATATTTCAAGTAGGGCTTCAAGGTTTTGTTGGAACGGGGAGGTTAGCCACCTAAAATCTAAGAAAGGCAGTGTTTCCAGGTTGTCTGTCTTAAGAAACAAAAACAAACAAACAAAAATATTCACAATCAATCAACTTGTTATTGAAGAAGAACAGAATTCTGTCCTTTGCAGCAACATGGATGCAGCTGGAGATCATTATCCTAACTGAATTAACACAGAAACAGAAAACAAAATACCACATGTTCTTACTTATAAATGGGAACTAAACATTGAGTACACGTGGACATAAAGCACACATGGAGCCCTTACTATAGAAAATGGGGTCTATTTAAAGGAACATTCAAAAACTTTGTGCCTGCTCCCAGAAGACAAAGATACCACGTGATGAGTAGCGCTGATGTCAGTATTGAGGGCTGAAGGAGGATGGAGCCTAACATGCGGTAATCAGAGTAATGTAAGTTGGGACAGAATGCAGAACTAAGTTGTTGATTTTCAATCTTCATGTGGAAATTTGGGGAGAGAGACTGTGTGTAAATACTAGATTAGACAGAATAATTTCAAAAGAAAAGTGAGGCTTGAGGTGATGCTTAAGGGTAGAAAGAATACTGAAAAGAAGCAGTTAGAGAATTCCAAGACAGGGGGATGGCATGAACAGAGATATGGAAGGAAGATCATGAAGCTTGGGAGTCAGCATCAGGGAGGAGTGGGGAATCATTTTAAGGTGACGTCAGGAGTTTCGGAGCAAACAGATGATTTTAGAATTGAATCTATGTTTAGATTAGAGTTCATTAGAATAGAGTCAATGTTTAACATAAACTCCATTGGAAGTCCTTATAAAATGTGTGATATGATCAATTTCATCCCCTCTGAAGAGTAGTTTGGAATGACTGAAAAAAAAAAGATGAATGGGAGGGTGAGATGTGGAACCAGGGAGATTGCAGATTGCAAGTAAGAGATGGTAAGAGGCCAAGGATACTCTATGTCATATACAGAGCAAAAGATGGTCATTCTTTGACTACTAAAATTAATCTGCTCACAATGACACGTTCTAATCCTTTCCAGGAACTGCTTTTTCATAGCTTTCCTTACCACTTTACTTTTATTTATTATCTGTACCTCCCCTGTAATATGTAACATGTTTTGTCTGTTTTTCATTGCTATATATTTCCACAATCTAGAATAGTGACTGACACATGGTAGTTGTTCAATGAATTTTTTATAAATTAATAAATAAATATTACCAAAATTTTGTAGAAGGTAGTACTATGTAGCAAACTGAATATAAAGAATGAGGAGAAAGAAAGAAAAACTAAAATAATGATTTCAGAGAATACAGCCTAAAGTGTGATTTTAAATGGGAGGAATAATTGGAAGCTTGTATGTAATGGAGGGAGTTTGGAGATGGTTTTAGATTGGAGCCTAAATAATATTGGGAAAGTATTATTTGCTTAGCACTGCTTTATCAGCACTTAGCTTGGTACCTAGCACAAGGTCTTCCCTAAAGAAGTTTTTAAAGAAAACATGCTCTACTGAGTTTGAGGATTTAGTAAACATGTTTTTTGTTTGAAGTTTGAAAAATAGGACTGAAGGGCAGGAAAAATATCCTGACAAAAAAAAGCATATTTGAACTTTGCATAAAAGCTGGACAAAAAAGCTGGACAATGTGGTGTGGCAGAGGAGTTTTTAGAGCTTGGAAATGTATAAAGAGTTTACTATATACATGTAATTAATTTTGTGTAAGAAAGCCTAGTCTCTTTGGGCCAAAATCATGTTTTAAAAAATTTAGAGATTAATTTGAGAAATTTGCAACCTGGAGGCAAGAGCATAGAAATGTTAATGCTTTGAATTAACATTATGAAAATGTGTCTTTTGTTAATTAGGTAAATTTCTAAAAAGCCATATGCAAATTAAGGGCAACTCTACTTACATTGACTTGCATTAGAACAGTTTATTTTATCTGCATTCCTGATTGATTTGCAATTGACAATCCTTCATAACACCTTTGCCATTTCTCTGCCCTTCAGGATATTCTGTCAATTAATTGATGAACTGTCAGCATTTAAATTCATCAAGAGCTTCCTATTTAAAGGCTGTCTGTAATGAATGCTTCAGTTATATGAGAAAATCATATTTATACATATATTTAGTTTTCTAAAGAGCAAGGATCATGTATCATTAAATCTCAGAAGACTTTTTGTATCATCAGTTTATAAATAAAGCATAGATGGCCAGGCGTGGTGGCTTAGACCTGTAATGCCAGTACTTTGTCAGGCCAAGGTGGGAAGATCACTTGAGGTTAGCAGTTCTTCAAGACCGACCAGCCTGGCCAACATGGTGGAATCCTGACTCTACTAAATGTACAAAAATTAGCTGGGTGTGGTGGTGCACACCTTTAATCCCAGCTACTCAGGAGGCTGAGGCAGGAGAATTGCTTGAACCCAAGGTGGTGGAGGCTGCAGTGAGCCAAGGTTGCACCACTGCACTCCAGCCTGGGCAACAGAGCAAGATACTGTCTGAAAAAAAAATAGAATATGAGAAAATCATTATTTAAAACAGAAAATGTTGATACAAATTAGTTCATTAAAGTGTAAAAATAAGATATATGGTGTTTTTAACCAATGTGAAAATTTAGCCAGCTATGAAGATCTCTGAATTTGAATTTTCCAAGAATAAGGACTTGATATGAAAACTTGGAAATGTTACTGACTTTCTTCTATGTCACTCTCTCTGGTCTTAAGTCAGGCTTAATATTTGTACTATAAGGATATGTTAATTCCATGGGGGGGAGGGGGCTAGTGTGTATTCTGTATATCATGTGTACATACACATAAATGATTATTTTTTTTCTTTAGGAAACTTAGAGTGCACAGTTTAAATCCACTCGAGCTAATTAACATTTTCAAATAATATTTTATACCATTTACATTAAAACATTAAGAAAACAAACTTTGAATAAGGTTTGAATTTCAGTCAGGAAGTTCTGAAATTAGGGACCAAAGTTCAAACTGAAAAGGAGGAACCTGGAGAGCAGAATGCCCATCAAATCTTCCCTTTTAGATTCCCAGAGCACTCGTTAAAGCTACTCAATTAGTACTTAATACATATTGCACCCCTTGCTCTGAAAATAATCACATTTATTGGATTACATAGTGATATACTTATTTTCTTTTTTCTGTCTTCTGAAAAAGACAAAACTATTAGCAACATGAATGAGATGAAGGCAGATACATATGTACCATGCTAAAAAATTTCAACTTTGTCTGGAAGATAATAGTAAAACACAGGAGATTTTCTGCTTTCAAAAGAACACTCAGTTGGCAAGTAAAGAATGATGTTCATTGCTTTGTGCAGTACCTGATACAGTTGGCCCATTGTATCTGTCAGTTCCACATTCATGGATTCAATCAACCACAGAAAGAAAATATGTGGAAAAAATATTGTGTCTGCATTGAACATGTACAGACTTTTTCTTGTCACTATTCCATAAAGAATACAATGTAACAACAATTTACATAGCATTTACATTGTATAGGTATTAATCAAGAGATGACAAAGTATACAGGTGAATGTGCACAGGTTTTATGCAAGTATTATGCCATTTTATATCAGAAGCTTGAGCATCCACAGACTTTGGTCTCTCAGAGAGGGCCTGGAACCAATCCACTGCAGCTACTGAGGGAGAACTATATATAATAGGTACTCAAAAAACAATGTTGAGGCCGGGTGCAGTGGCTCACGCCAGCACTTTGGGAGGCTGAGGCAGGTGGGTCACAAGGTCAGGAGTTCAAGACCAGTCTGACCAATATGGTGAAACCTCATCTCTACTAAAAATACAAAAATTAGCCAGGTGTGGTGGCACACACCTGTAGTCCAAGCTACTCAGGAGGCTGAGGCAGGAGAATTGCTTGAATCCAGGAGGCAGACGTTGCAGTAAGCCAAGATCCAGCCTGGGCAACAGAGAGAGACTCCATCTCAAAAAAAAAAAAAAAAAAAAACAAGGCCGGGCGCGGTGGCTCAAGCCTGTAATCCCAGCACTTTGGGAGGCTGAGACGGGCGGATCACGAGGTCAGGAGATCGAGACCATCCTGGCTAACACGGTGAAACCCTGTCTCTACTAAAAACTACAAAAAACTAGCCGGGTGAGGTGGCGGCGCCTGTAGTCCCAGCTACTCGGGAGGCTGAGGCAGGAGAATGGCGTAAACCCGGGAGGCGGAGCTTGCTGTGAGCTGAGATCCGGCCACTGCACTCCAGCCTGGGCGACAGAGCAAGACTCCATCTCAAAAAAAAAAAAAAAAGTTTAATGAATGAGTGAGTGAATGGTGGCATGTAGGACTCAGGGGAGATTGCCTGAGTATAATACATTAACCATTTTCTTCTAAATTTAGACATAGCATACATGCAAGATCTTGATAATGCTTATAGCGAATGTTTCTAAATAACGTAATGATTCATAAATGTAACCATTCATTTATTCATGCACTGATTTTTTCTTTAGTTCGTTCATGTGACAGATATTCTATGCAAAATACTATATAAAGTGTCATGGGAAGCAATGATAATATATTTCATTCTTGCAAGAAATCTAGATCCCAACAGAAGAAATAAGACCAATATTCAAATATTAATACCCCATGGTCTGTGGTGAGAAGAGTAAGAGAAACAGAAACTGAAGTTTACTTTATGCTAGCAGTTACAAATGGTTTCTGGAATAGGTGTTATTTGGGCCCAACTTTAGATAATTATAGTAATTATAGAGTAATTAATAGCCTACCAACTACCTACAGGCCTATGTTGGCCTGTCTTGCTAGGTTGGGAAAGTTCTCCTGGTTAATATCCTCAAGTATGTTTCCAACTTGGTTCCATTCTCCTTGTCACTTTCAGGGACCCCAATCAATCGTAGGTTTGATGTTTTAACATAGTCCTGTATTTCTTGAGGCTTTGTTTGTTCCTTTTCTATCTTTTCTCTCTAATCTTGTCTCATGCCTCATTTCAGTTAGTTGAACTTTAATCTCTGATATCCTTTATTTGGCTTAATTGATTCAGCTGTTGATACTTGTGTATGCTTCAGGAAGTTCTCGTGCTGTGTTTTTCAGATCCATCGGGTCATTTATGTTCTTCTCTAAACTGGTCATTGTAGTTAGCAGTTCCTATAACCTTTTGTCAAGGTTCTCAGCTTTGTTGCATTGGGTTAGAACATGCTCCCTTAGCTTAAAAGAGTTTATTACCCACCTTCTGAAGCCTACTTCTGTCAATTCATCAAACTCATTCTCAGTTTTGTGCCCTTGCTGGAGAGGAGCTCCAACCATTTGAAGGAGAAGCGACATTCTGATTTTTGGAATTTTCAGTCTTTTTGTGCTGGGTTTTCCTCATCTTTGTGGATTTATCTACCTTTGATCTTCGAGGTTGATGACCTTTTGATGGGGTTTTTGTGTGTGGGTTCTTTTTGTTGATGTTGATGTTATTGCTTTCTGTTAGTTTTTTTTTCTAAGTCAGGCCTCTCTTCTGCGGGTCTGCTGCAGTTTGCTGGAGGTCCACTCCAGACCCTATTTGCTTGAGTATCACCAGGGAAGGCTGCAGAACAGCAAAGATTGCTGCTTGCTCCCTCCTTTGGAAGCTTCATCCCAGAGGGGCACCAGTTTGATGCCAGCCTGAGCTCTCCTGTATGAGGTGTCTGTCAACCCTTGTTGAGAGTTCTCTCCCAGTCAGGAGGCATAGGGTTCAGGGATCCACTTGAGGAGGCAGTCTGTCCCTTAGCAGAGCTTGAGCACCGTGCTGGTAGAACCCCCCTTGTCAGTGTCCACTGCTTTCTTCCGAACTGGCAGGCAGGAACATTTAAGTCCACTGAAGCTATGCCCACATCTGCCCATTCCCTCAGGTGCCCTGTCCCAGTGAGATGGGAGTTTTATCTATAATCCCCTGACTGAGGCTGTTGACTTTCTTTCAGAGACGTCCTGCCCAATGAAGAGGAATCTAGAGAGGCAGACTGGCCACAGGCACTTTGCCACACTGTGTTAGTTTTGCCCAGTCTGAACTTCTAGGACTTTTTAGTGCAGTCAGGGGAGAACCACCTACTCAAGCCTCAGTGATGGCAGACGTCTCTTCCCATCAAGCTTGATCATCCTAGGTCAACTTCATACTGCTGTGCTGACAGCAAGAATTTCAAGCCAGTGGTTCTTAGCTTGCTGGGCTCCATAGGGGTAGGACCTACTGAGCAAGACAACTTGGTTCTCTGGCTTCTGCCCCCTTTCCAGGAGAGTGAACAGTTCTCTGTCCCTGGAGTTCCAGGTGCCACTGGGGTATGAAAAAAAATAAACTCCTGCAGCTAGCTCAGTGTCTGCCTGAACAGCTGCCTAGTTTTGTGCTTGAAACCCAGGGCCCTGGTGGTGTAGGCACAAGAGGGAATCTCCTGGTCTGCATATTGCAAAAACCATGGGAAAAGTGTAGTATCTGTGCCAGTTAGCACAGTCCCTCACAGCTTCCCTTGGCTGGGAAAGGGAGGCTCCCATTCTCCTTGCACTTCTTGGGTGGGGCGATACCCCACCCTGCTTCTGCTCACCATCCATGGGCAGCACCCACTGTCTAACCAGTCCCAGTGAGATGAATAGGGTACCTCAGTTGGAAATGCAGAAATCACCTGCCTTCTGTATTGGTCTTGCTGGGAGCTGCAGACTGGAGCTGTTCCTATTCTGCCATCTTGCCAGCTAAATACAGACTACTTTTTAACTAAGTAACTAATACAAGTAAAATAGCCAATCAAAGGTTTGCTTATAAGTGAGCTCTCAAAGCACCAGCTTTTTCACACTGAGTTATCTTTTCTAACTTGTGGAACAAATATTAACAATCTCTTTTATCACCAATATTTTCAAAAAATTAAAATTTAGCAGCATTCTAAATGGTTAACAAACATTATCCTTTAGAAAACAAGTGGTAACAGAGAATGATTTAGTGGATATGCAGATATTGCAGACAATATGTTACATTTTATAACCCAGCGGTTTATATAATCCCTTCATTTATATTATATTATTTCAATAATTAACAATTTGAGTAATTATGTTGCAGAAAATGTGCCAAACGATTAATAATCATGTCAGATTAATTAAGATTTTCCATTTGACAGTAACTGAACTGTTTGTTTTGTATATTTTACCTCATTTAACCCTCAAAATGACAATATGCAGTAAGCATTAACATTCCTATTTTACAAATGAGAAAGCTTAAGTGTAGAGAGCTTAGGTAACCTGTCCATTGTCACATAAACAGTGTATGATGATCCAAGATTCGAATCCAGATCTGTCTTTTCCAAAATCAGTGCTCTTAATTGCTGTATATACTAATAAAGAAATAGTAAAAAATATATGACTCATCCCTAATGTTGACCAAGATAATCAACTACAATAATGTAATACAAGTGCGAAATTGGGACTGAAAGTTCTGAGAAGGCACTATCTTTTCCCTTTTGAAATACCAAGGCCATATCTTGTTCTTCAGTGTGTAGTAATCACTTAAGATACATTTGTTGAATGAATAAATGAATGAATGAACGAATATAAAGAAATACAAAGAGGGATTGGAGCATGAGGAGCCACTTTTGCAGAAGAATAAATAAAAAAGTTAAATGTCTGCCCCAATGTCATATAGTTAACGAATTAAAATGTAGAGGCTTGAACCCAGATCATCTAATTCTAACTTTATTCTTTTTCAAGGTTACTACAACAGCCTACCTTTGGCATGATCCAGGAATATGACACATAACAGAGATGGTGCATGTCATTTACTAAGATGACAATATCACTTTTTTGTTTTTTGGCTCTTTAAATGGTTTCAGCTTTATTGGTGTATAATTGACAAAAATTGTGTAGTTTAAGGTGTACAACTTGTTAAAATGGTTAACATAACCATCATTTCACATAGTTAACATTTGTGCATCTGTGTGTATGTGTGTGGTGAGAACACTTAAGGTCTACCTTTGATATGGTTTGGCTGTGTCCCCACCCAAATCTCACCTTGAATTGTAACTCGCACAATTCCCTCATGTTGTGGGAGGAATCTTATGGGAGATAATTGAATCATGGGGGTGGGCCATTCCTGTGCTATTCTCATGATAGTAAATAGGTCTCATGAGATCTGATGGTTTTGAAAACAGGAGGTTCCCTGCTCAAGCTCTCTCTGTCTGCTGCCATCCACGTAAGATGTGACTTGCTCCTTCTTGCCTTCCACCATTATTGTGAGGCTTCCCCAGCCACGTGGAACTGTAAGTCCATTAAAACTATTTTTCTTCCCAGTCTCAGGTATGTCTTTATCAGCAGCAGGTAAATGGACTAATACAGTAAACTGATATTGAGAGTGGGGTGCTGCTGAAAAGATACTCGAAAGCATGGAAGTGACTTTGGAACTGAGTAGCTGCAGAGGTTGGAAAAGTTTGGAGGGCTCAGAAGAAGACAGAAAAATGTGGGAAAGCTTGGAACTTCCTAGAGACTTGTTCAATGGCTTTGACCAAAATGCCGATAATGATATGGGCAATGAAATTCAGGCTGAGGTGGTCTCAGATGGAGATGAGAAATTTGTTGGGAACTGGAGCAAAGGTGATGCTTGTTATGTTTTAGCTAAGAGACTGGCGGTATTTGTCCCTGCCCTAGAGATTTGTGGAACTTTGGACTTGAGAGAGATGATTTAGGTATCTGGCAGAAGACATTTCTAAGCAGCAAAGCATTCAAAAGGTGGCTTGGATACTGTTAAAAGGATTCAGTTTTAAAAGGAAAACAGCATAAAATTTGGAAAATTGCCACTTGTCTATGCAACAAGAAAGAAAATCCCATTTTCTGTAGAGAAATTCAAGCTGGCTGCAAAAATTTGCATAAGCAGGAGCCAAATATCAATCCCCAAAACAATGGGGAAAATGTCTCGAGGGCATGTTAGAGGTCTTCATGGCAGCCCCTCCCATCACAAGTCTGGAAGCCTAGGAGGAAAAAATGGTTTTGTGGACTGGGTCCAGGGTGCCTATGCAGTGTGCAGCCTAAGGAGTTGGTGCCCTGCATCCCAACTACTCTGCTCCAGCCGTGGCAGAAAGGGGCCAATGCAGAGCTTGCACTGTGGCTTCAGAGGGTGAAAGCCCCAAGTCTTGGCAGCTTCCATGTGGTGTTCAGCCCACAAGTGCACAGAAGTCTGGAACTGGAGTTTGGAAACCTCCACCTAGATTTTAGAAGATGTATGGAAACTGGATGCCCAGGCAGAAGTTTGCTGCAGAATCACGGATTTCATGGAGAACCTCTACTAGGGCAGTGAAGAAGGAAAATGTGGGGTTGGAGCCCTTACTCAGTGTTGCCACTGAGGCACAACCTGGTGGAGCTGTGAGAAGATGGTCACCATCCTTGAGACACCAGAATGGTAGATCCACTGACAGTTTTCACTGTGCACCTGGACAAGCCACAGAAACTCAATGCCAGCCTGTGAAAGCAGCCAGGAGGGAGGCTGTACCCTGCAAAGCCACGGGGCAGGGCTTCCCAAGACCATGGGAACCCACTCTTGCATCAGAGTGACCTGGATGTGAGACATGGAGTCAAAGGAGACCATTTTGGAGCTTTAAGATGTGACTGCCCCACTGGATTTTGGACATAAATGGGGCCTGTAGTCCCTTCATTTTGGCCAATTTCTCCCATTTTGAATGGCTGTATTTAACCAATACTTGTATCTAGGAAGTAACTAACTTGCTTTTGATTGTACAGGCTCATAGGTGGAAGGAACTTGCCTTGTCTTAGATGAGGCTTTGGACTGTGGACTTTTGAGTTAATGCTGAAATGAGCTAAGACTTTGCGGGACTGTTGGGAAGACATGGTTGGTTTTGAAATGTGAAGGCATGACACTTGGGAGGGGCCAGGGGCAGAATTATATGGTTTGTCTGTGTCCCCACCTAAATCTCATCTTGAACTGTAACTCCCACAATTCCCACATGTTGTGGTAGGGACCTGGTGGGAGGTAATTAAATCACGTGGATGGGTGTTTCCTGTGCTGTTCTTGTAATAGTGTATAAGTCTCATGAGATCTGATGGTGTTGAAAATAGGAGATTCCCCATTCATGCTCTTTCTCTTTGCCTTCTGCCGGATGTGATTTGTACCTCCTTGTCTTTCAACATATTTGTGGCTTCTCCAGCCACGTGGAACTGTAAGTCCATTAAGCCTATTTTTCTTCCCAGTCTTGGTTATGTCTTGATTATCAGCATGAAAATGGACTAATACAACCCTCTTAGTAAATTTCAAGTTTAAAATTTAGCATTTCTAACTATAGTCAACATGCTGTACATCAGCTCTCCAGGACTTATTCATCCTCCATAACTGAATCGTTTTATCTTTGACCATCTTCTCGTTTCCTGCACCCTCCAGCCCCCTGGCAACCATCATTCTACTCTGTGTTTCTCTAAGTTTAACTATTTAGATCCCAAATATTAACAAAATAAGGCAGTATTTGTCTTTCTGTGTCTGGCTCAATTCACTTAGCATAATGTCTTCTGGGCTCATCTATGCTGTTGCAAATGGTAGGATTTTATTATTTCTAAAGGCTGAATAATATTCTATTGTATAAATATATACCCAATTTTCTTTATCCATTCCCTGTCCACAGACATTTAAATTATAACCACATTTCAGCAATCACAAATATTACTGCAATGAACATGGGAATGCAGATATCTCTTTAAGATAATAATTTAATTTCCTTTGAACATTTAACCAGAATTGAGATTTGCTGAATCATATGGTAGATTTATTTTTAATTTTTGGAGGAATATCCATACTGTTTCCATGATGGCTTTGATAATTCCACTAACAGTGTACAAGGGTTCTCTTCTCTCCCCATCCTTACCAGCACTTGTTATCTTTTGTCATTTTGATAGCAGACATTCCAACAGGCGTGTCGTGATATATCCTTGGGGTTTTGATTTGCATTTCCCTGACAATTAGTGATGTTCAGCACTTTTCATGTACCTGTTGGCTATTTCTGTGTCTTTTCTTTAGAAATTTCTATTCAGGTTCTTAGCCCATTTAAAATCAGATTATTTGTTTTCTTGCTATTGAGTTGAATTCCTTATATATTTTGGATGCTAGCCACTTATCATATACATGGTTTGCAAATATTTTATCCCATTCTGTAGACTGCCTTTTCACTCAGATGATTGTTTCCTTTGCTGTACAGGTGTTTTACTTTGCTACAATCTCACTTGTCTAATTTTGTTTTCGTTGCCTGTCCTTTTGGGGTCATATCCACAAAATCAATGCCCAGACCAATGCCATGGGGTTTTTCCCTATGTTTTCTTCTATAATATTTATATTTCAGGTCTTGCATTTATATCTTTAATTGATTTGGAGTTGATTTTTATATATGGTGTGAGTTAAAGTTCTAGTTTCATTTTTCTGCATGTGGATATATGGTTTCTCCAACACTATTTATTGAGGAGACCATCTTTTCCCCATTGTGTGTTCTTGAAAACTTTGCTGTAGACCAATAGATTGTAAATGCTTGGATTTTATTTCTGAGATCTCTCTTTTGCTCTGTTGGCCTGTATGTCTATTTTTATGCCAGTGCCATACAATTTTGATCATGTAGCTTTGTAATACATTTTGAAACCAGGAAGTGTGCTGCTTCCAGCTTTGGTAAATGAAATTCTTTTCAGATAGCTCACTGTATGTGTATAGAAATGCAACCAGTTTTTGTATGTTAATTTGTATACTGAAACTTTACTGAACTTGTTTATTATAGTACTGTTTTGGTCGAATCTTTAGAAGTTTCTACATATATGATTGTGTCATCTGCAAAAAAAAAGAGATAATTTTACTTCTCCCTTTTAAATTTGGTTACCTTGTATTTATTTTTCTTATCTAATTGTTCTGGCTAGGATTTCCAGTACTGTGTTGAATAGAAGTGGTGAGAGTGGGCATCTGTGCCTTTTACTGGATCTTAGAGGAAAAGATCTGAGTTTTCCTCCATCAATTATGATGTTAGCTGTGTGCTTTTTACACATGATGTCTATTGTGTTAAATTCCTTTGATGCCTTGTGTGTTGAGAGTTGTTACTAAGAATGGATGTTAAATGTTGCCAAACATTTAACAAATGTTGCTTTTTCTACATCTATTAAGATGATCATGTAGTATAAATTTTCATTCTGTTAATGTGGTATATCATATTGATTGATTTGCATATGTGGAATCATTCTTACATAACAGAGATTAATTCCACTTGGTCATGATGTATGACCCTTTTAATATGCTTTGAATTGTTTGCTCTCTTCTCCTTCCAATATTCCCACAATACATATGTTGGTTAATTTGATGGTGTACCATATTGTATGCTTTCTTCAATCTTCTTCATTCTTTTTTGTTTATATTCCACTAACTGGCTAATTTCAAATGATCTGTCTTCAGGTTTATTGATTCTTTCTTTTGCATAATTGAGTCTGCTGGTGAAGCTCTCTATTGAATTTTGCTGTTCACTGTATTCTTCACCTCCAGGATTTCTTTTGGTTCTTTTTAATAGTTTCTATTTTTAAAATAAAATTTCTCATTTTGTTCACATTTGCTTACCTAATTTCATTTGATTGTCTATTAAATTGTAGTTTATTGATATTCTTTAAGATGATCGAGTTCTTTGTCAAGCTGTTCATAGAACTTCACTTTAAGGATTGGTTACTAGTGCTTAATTTTCTTTGGTGGTGTCATATTTTCCTAATTCTTCATAATCTATGCAGCCTTGCCTTGGTGTCTGTGTATTTGAAGGAGCAAACAGCTCTTTCATTCTTTACAGGCTGATTTTGGTAGGTAAATACCTTCTCCTGTTGAGATGATAGGTTGATGGAACTGCCTCTGAGAGCATAGTCAAGCAGGGCTGGAGCCAGGTCAAAGTATGGGATGCCTTTATTCCAGCGGTATAGATGAGTGTGATTCCATCTAGGTCCTTGGGGGATGAAGTTCAGGCACAAGCCCTCTGGGCATGCTATCCAGCTACTTGAAGTAGAGGGAGGCTGGAGCTGGGTCACAGGACTGCTTCATGGCACACAGTCAGGTCTGAGGCGAATGGGCCTGCTACTGTGGGTGCTGACGAGTATGACTGCCTGCAAGTCCCTGGGTGGGCAGAACTGCCCCACAGACTGCAGTAGAGCAGGATTACAACCAAATCATAGGGCTGCTCAGGGTCTACATCCAGGTCCAAGGTCGGCAGACCTGTTAGGGAGGTTATTGATGGACATGGCTCTCACCAGATCCCTGAGTGAGCAAGACTGCCCCCAGCCCATGGTAGGGTGAGGCCAGAGCTGAGTTAGAGGGCAGCTTCAGGGTTCACAGACAGGACAGAGGTTGTCAGACCCATCTTGCTGACATCACTTTCAAGATAACAACATTCTTGAACTGGGATTTTGCTCCACATTTACTCTAAAGCTCCTGTGTCCTATTGTATGCACCAGGAAAACAGTAGGTAGTGATTAAAAGCGTGAACTCTCAGTCAGGTAAACTGGGTTCAAATTTAGGATCTCCCCTTTACTAGCTGTGTGGTCCCAGGCAAGTTGCTTTAATTTCACTAAACCTTGGTTTTATCATTTATAAAATGGACATAATAGTACACAACCCATGAAACTATGAGGAATGAATATTAAAATCCATGAAAAGTGCCTAGCCAGAAAGTAGAATGGTGATTACCAGGGGCTAGGGTATGGGGTGGTCTATTAGTCCATTCTCACATTGCTATAAAGAACTACCTGAGACTGGGTAATGTATAAAGAAAAGAGGTTTAATTGACTCACATTCTGCAGGCTGAACAAGAAGCATCTCTGGAGAGACCTCACGAAACTTACAATCATGGCAGAAGGTGAAGGGGAAGCAGGCACATCTCACATGACCAGAGGAGGAGTAAGAGAGAGCAGAGTGAAGGTGCCACACACTTTTAAACAACCAGATCTTGTGAGGACTCACTCATCATCACAAGAACAGCAAGGGGGAAATCCACCCCCATGATACAATCACCTCTCACCAGGCCCCTCCTTCAAAGTTGGAGATTACAATTCAACATGAGACTTGAGCAGGGGACACAAATCCAAACCATATCAACTGGGGATTTGGGAAATATTGGTCAAAGGATACAAAATTTTTGTTGGAAGGAAGAAATAAATTCAGAAAATATATTTAATAGTAATACAGTATATATATATATAAATTGCTAAGAGAGACTTTACATGTCTTCACCACAAAATGATAAGAATGTGAAGTAATGGATATGCCAATTGGTTTGATTTAATGATTACACAATGTATGCATATATCAAAACCTCATGTTGTATGACATGAATATATAACATTTTTAATTTTAATTTAATTTTATTTTATTTTAGAGATGGAGTCTCACTCTGTCGCCCAGGTTGGAGTGCAGTGGCGTGATCTGGGCTCACTGCAAGCTCTGCCTCCCGGGTTCATGCCATTCTTCTGTCTCAGTCTCCCAAGTAGCTGGGACTACAGGTGCATGCCATCATGCCTGGCTAATTTTTGTATTTTTAGTGGAGACGGGGTTTCACTGTGTTAGCCAGGATGGTCATAACATTTTTGTCAGTTAAAAAATTAAAATTAAAAAATGTGCTCAGCACATTGCCTAATGTATATTAGTCTTAAAGAACTGGCTGTTATTTTGTATCATCAAATTTGTTAGTTTCTCAGGGCTGCCATAGCAAAGTACCAAACAATGGATGGCTTAAAACAATAGAAGTCTATTGTCTCACAGTTCTGGGAATTACAAGTCTGAAATAAAGGGGTTGGCAAAGCCACGCTCTCTCTGATAGCTCTAGGAGGGAGAATCCTTCTTTGCCTCATCTAGCTTCTAATGTTTTATAGTAACCTTGGCTTTCCATGTCTATCTTCTCCTTGTTCATCTTCACATCATCTTCCTTCTACCCAGGTCTGTTTCTGTATCCAAATTTCTCTTTTTTTTATAATGATACTAGTCATACAAATTAGAGCCCGTTCTAAACTGGTTACCTCTTTAAAGACCCTATTTCCAAATAAGGTCACATTCAGAGGGAACTGGAGTTAGGATTTCAATATATATATTTGGGAAGACACAATTTAACTTGCAATACCAAGCATTGACTTTTAATACTGCTGCTCAGAAGAGCCATGTAACTTCAAATCACCCACCCCAAAAAAAGTGATGTGAAAAGAACTCAAACTGATTATTTCTTTAAACACCCCATTTCCAAATTAAGGTTACATTCAGAGGTACCAGGAGTTAGGATTTTTCTATATATATTTGGGAGGACACAATTCAACCTGTAACACCAAACATCCACTAAAAGTACTGCTGCTTAGGAGAGCCACGTAACTTCAAATCACCCAACCCAAAAAAGCTATTTGAAAAGCATTTTTCTGAGAACTGTCCCTTGTGCGTCCTACTTTTCTTCTCAGCCAGCTCCTGACAGCCTCAATTGAGAGTTGCCTCTTGGGTCTGATTTAGCTGTCACTCCTGGTCTAATTAGGGGAGCCACTGACTGACCTACAGCCTCTGTCCCCAGTAGGGCCCCAGTTCTGCTTTTCTTGTTTTAGTACCTGCCTCTCTAGTGATATGACTGCCTCCCTTGGAGGCTGACCTTGTCCTCATTTTATCTTCACTAATTCTCTATTGCATAAAGGATAGTAGTAAGAGTTCATATTTATGGAAAGTTCTTATGAGTTATACCAAATGCGAACATTCTATAGGCATTGCCTTATTTAACTCTTACAACTGTCCTATATGGTAAATTGACCATTTCACAGATGAGAAAACTGAGGTTCAAAGAGCTTAATTTGTCTCAAATTGCACAGCTAGGAACAGACAATACCAGAATGTAAACCTAAGTATACTTTCCCTCTCACATACTCCTCTCTAGCCACACAGGTGCCTTTGTTCTTTTTCAAGCCAGGCAAATTCCTACTTCACCCAGGCAAGTTCTTTGTTATTTTTCAAGCGAGGAGCTTGAGAACTGCTACACGTGATGTTCTTTCTTCCTGGAACATTCTTCCTTATAGGTAAACCTGTAGCGGGTTCTTTCAGTTCCTATAGATCTTTACTCAAAAGCTATCTTCTTTCTCATTGGGACCATTGTATCTAAAATTGTGTGATTGTATCTAAAATTTCAACTCTCATTTGGCATTTCATCTCTTCATTCTCAGCTTTATTTTTCTCTCCTTTGTACTCATCATTATTTAACCTACACTGCATTGTGCTTACATGTCTTGTTTTTGTGCTCAAATGGAAGCTCCCTGGGGCACAAAGATTTTGTCTGCTTTGCTTGCTGCTCTATCCACAGTGTCTAGATGAGTGCCTGGCACAAAGTGGGCATGCAATAAACACTTGTATATAAACGAATGGGAAAATCTGCTCATTCATTCAGTAATTATTTCTTGAATATTGTTCCAAGCATAGTTCTAGATTCTGAGAAATAACAAAATAAATCACTTATCTGCCATCATAGAGTTTACCTCCTAGTTGAGGAGGGCAAAAATGCCAGATGGTGACAAGCACTATGGAGAGAAACAAAGGAAGTTAAAGAAGATGAATTTCAGAAATCACGAACATAAGATGCTGGAGTCCCACGTGAAAATGAGGGGCAATATATAATTTCTGATATAAGGAAATACCAACATTTAAGGGATTAATGGAGGAAGGGAAGTGCATGAAGAAATCTGAGAAATGGAAGAAAAGCCAGGACAGGGCAGCCTCATGGAAGTCAAGGAAGTGAAGAATCTTGAGAAGGAAGGAATAATTCATAATATTAAACTTCTAACTCATAGAGGTCAAGTACTATAAAGACAATAATATGTTTTAAAAAATTGGACATTTAGTTGAATTTACAAAGAACAGTTTCAATGGAGCAGTGAGATCAGAAGCCATATTACCATGAAATAAAATGAGAATGAGATACGAGGAATTCAATTCAGTAGATATGATCCACTCTTCTCAAAAAGTGCTGCTTAAAAAAAAAGAAAAAACAACAAAGGAAAAAACCAGATATTAAAGGAATTAAGAAGACGGCTAGGGGAACACTTGAAAACTTCATTAGAACGATTTTGAATACAGTGATGAAATTGAAAGCAGTTCTCTCATTCTCTCTCTCTCTCTCTCTCTCTCTCTGTCACACACACACACACACACACACATACCCACCCCCCACCCACACACACTTTGCCCTCAGGGAGCTTGAGTTTGAGTACAAAAGACCCATTCTAATCTTAATTTTCAAAGGATGACATTCTCATAAGCTTACATGAAGTTCCCAGACACATACAAACTTTATGAAAGTTGGGGCTTGGTTAGTGGTCAGCAAACTGCAGTTTAGCTTTACTCATAGGTTTAATGCAAACATAGGTGAGTCACAAAATGTATATTAACAATAAGGGCAATATTAGCAGCAACTGAAATAGAATGAGAGCAATAATTTTAGCACCAACTAAAATAGAATGACTATCTAAACACTATGCCCCACACTGTAAATTCATTTTACTTCATTTTTGAGATGTGGGAACTGAAGCTCACAGATGTTAAATAACTTGCCCAGGGTTACAGGGCTTATAAAAGCAGAGCTGGGAATCAAACCCAGATCTGTTTAATTTTCATTATGATTCTACTGTACCAGGGTGCCTAAGCTATATAATGTTTTACTGTCTTATGCTATTGCAACTCGTGGATAAATTCCAAATTGGTGAAAGGCCAGAATGTAATGAATAAAGACATACAAAAACTAGAATGGATACATTAGTACTGGGAAAACTTTATTGTTTTCAAGATTGAGAAAAAGTAGAGAAAAGATTTAAAAACGTGAGTACATAAACATGAAATAATTTCAAACTGAGAATATACTTATATTACATGTAGTAACATAATAGCCCTAACATATAAAGAGCCTTGAAAAATAGAAAAGTACCAGCAACTTTACAAAAAACTGGGCTAAACATATGAGCAAGAAAATAAATGCAGTATATTAGTAATCTATTGTCCAGTAGCAAACTATCCCCAAATTTGGCAGCTATAAACAATACATATTTATTATTTTACAGTTTCCATAGGTCACTGATTCAGGCACAGTTTAACGGTGGCTGTGGCTCAGGGTCTCTCACAAGGTTACCATCAAAATGTCAGCTAGGACTGCTGTCATCTCAAGGTCAGACCAAAGAAGAATTTGCTTCCAAATTATATTATAAATAGTTTATGTAGCTATAATGTATTTTGAAGAAAAAATATAATCCCTAAAACTTAAAAGCAAAATGAAACAAATGAACTTTACTATTTTTCAAGTTGGTGACATAACTACATAGGGAGGAACTATTTAAAATAACTTTAAAACACAGGAATTTATTTGTCTCTATATTTCTAGTGGCAAATAGCTTAAAACCAACCAAGCAGACAAAACTGCCCCACTGTTGTGGGAAAAAGCACAACAACGAAAACACTTAACTCTTTTCAATGATTATATTATTTGTAGTAATGTCGATGTTGTTGGTCTGTTATTTGTGTGATGTGTGATAAACAGATGCATAATTATGTCGATATCCTTGTGAAGCAGGATTTTCAGCCTGAAAGAAAGTACAGATGTAAGATTAAAGAGATTAAGCACAAATCCTGTATTCTTGACTGTGAATTGGAATGTCTGTATAAATTCGTGGCATATTTTCTCTGAAAGAAAAAAAAATCTAGTTCTTTCTACTGAAAAGAACTGGAAACAATGGCCAGCCAATAGGTAACAATTGGCAACCCTATTGACCAGATTTTGGTCTCTAAATAAATACCATTTCCCATAGAAGGAATCAAAGCACCTTGGAAAAATAGCTAGTTGTAGTTCTGAGACAAAATATATATAAGATAACTGCTACATCTTATACCAGAAGGAAGCTAATGGTGATACTATAATTACAGTTCTGTGAAAAGGATACAGGAAATCAATTGGAGAGGCTTCTACTGGCCAAAAAGTGAATGAATCACTAGAGTGTCAAGAATAACAACATAATGAATTGAAATATATTAAATGCCTTTAAATTAATAGATTTATAACTATAAAATATATTATATATTAATAATACATAATTATATAATGATGTATAAGTAATATAAAATATATTAAATACTAATAACATAATCAGTTATATTAATATTATATACAATGTATGCAATACATTAAATGTATATATCATGAAATATATATACAAATATTATATAAAATATATTAATATCTAGATTGTTCACCTTTGCAGAATGCTAGGAAACCAACTCACTTTTTATACTAAAAGGGGGCTAAAGAAAAATTTATCCTGTTTTACTACATAAACTGTACTACTGAATAAATTTTTGGTTAGGTGAAGTTTCTCTTTATATATGTACTATAGTTAATAAATAAGGAATGAATGACAAAAATAAAATTTCAACATTTTTCAACCCCTAAAAGAATAAACAGATCTAGGAGATAATCATCGATGGTGGATAATATCAGTAACAGAGAAAAACAAAACAAAACATGTTATGTATTTCCTAATGAAAGTACATACCAACGCCTATGAGGTATTTTTGAAAAAAAAAAAAACAAAACACTAGATTAATCTTTTAATACATAGAAATGCAGGGGACAAAGGAACATGTCAATCAACCCTATCAGGTTGCAATTATCAAAATCTAGCCTGTGGGGACTCTATCGCTTACTTTCAATTTTTTTAAATTCTTATTTCTTTCTGTGACAAGGTCTTTCTCTGTTGCTTAGGCTGGAATGTAAATGGATGATCACAACTCACTGCAGCCTTGACTTCCCAGACTCAATCAATCCTCCCACCTCAACCTCCCAAGTAGCTGGGACTACAGGCACATACCACCACACCTGGCCAATTTCTGGGTTTTTTTTAGAGATGGGTTTTTACCATGTTGCCCCGGCTGGTCTTAAAGCCCCTGGGCTCAAGTCATCCACCTGCTTTGGCCTTGCACAGTGCTGAGATTACAGGCAACTCTATGGTTTAAATGATTAATGTTTAAAATAAATTGCAAGGGAAAAACATATGGAAGAGGAACTTATAAATTAATATAGAAATTGCAAAATCTGAACCTTATTTGGTTCTTTATTTGAAGAATCTATTTAGAAAAGAGACAGTGCGGAAATGTGAATACTGACTGAATATTGAATATTTAATAGTCATTATTTTATTTTTATTTTTAAAAAGCATATGTATACATATATGTTTACATTGCATATATACTGAATTATTTGTGGATTAATTAATATATACTGAACTATTTGTTGATGACATGACAGGTTGGGGATTTGCTCCCAAATAATCTGGGGGAAACGGAGAATGAGAGTAAAGATAAAGCAAGATTGATTATAACATGATGATTATCAAAGGTGGGCAGTAAGAACAGGAGGGCTTATTATACTATTCTCTAATTATATACATTTTGGAAAGTTTCCATGACTTTTTAAGCAGAGTTGTTAAAAATACTGTATTAGTGTATTTCTGAGTCGCTATAAATAAATACCTGAGTGGGAGTAATGTATAAGGAAAAAAGGTATATTTTGGCTCACAGTTCTACAGGCTGTACAGGAAGCATGGTATCAGCATCTGCTTCTGATGAGAGGCTTAGGAAGCTTATAATTATGGTGGAAGGCAAAGGGGCACCAGCATATCACATCGCAAAAGAAGGAGCAAGAATATGACAGAGGGAGGCCTTAGACTCTTTTAAACAATCAGATCTGCCATGAATTACCTGAAGGAGGACTCACTTATCACCAAGGGGATGGTGCTAAACCATTAATGAAGGAGCTGCTCCCATGATCCAATCTTCTCCCACAAGGCCCTACCTCCAATATTGGCAGTCACACTGCAATATGAGATTTGAAAGGGATAAACATCCGAACTAACATCACTTAGTTATGGGATGTCACTGGGATTCTTTTAAGACATTACTTCTGTATTTTTCTGAAAGTTTGAAATGTTTCCTAATAATAGTACAAAAAATAGGTTGATTAGTACAGTACCTCTCATGGAAGAGACATTTAAGTTATAGCTCTTATTATCATGTCCTGAAAGCAATCGGCACCCCACTATGACTGTTTATTCATTATTTTATGGATTTCAGTCTTTTTATGAATTTTAAGGAACTCATTTTCAATTGAGACTAACTCATTGATTCCGGGGAAATTGTTGAATTATCTTACTCCTTTTATAACTCAATTTTCTTATTTTTAAAAATAAAAACAAATGAAAGTTCATGGTTAATACAGTTTATTTTTCTGTGCTTCAAATTGCTTGAAGAAAATCATTATTCAATATAAAGATTTTATATGAAACCAATATGTAACTTACTCTACGATCTAAAAGAAAGATTTTGATAACAGAGCTAAATTAAAGAGGAAATAGTGTTCGTTTTCAGATAAAGTTACATATAACTTTATCATTAATAAATAAAATGTTTTATATGTAACCTTGTCAATGATTACATTGCTTTTGCCTTTTGTTTACTGCATATTTGAAACACTTTAACATTTTCTCATCAAAAAAAAAGGTAGGGCGCATAACACATTCTTAATTTTCACTGACAAGTGCTAGACCACATGAAAAACTTCGTGAAATTAATTTTCTCCTTTGCCTTTTTCCCATGCTATGCTGATTTGATGTGCCCGTGACTTATTTCAGTCTCAAAACATGGCATTGGATCAATCGGTGAAGTTGGCATAACTTTAGTTGCTCTGACATAAGATTCTTTTAAAAGGAGTCATATTCATAATATATTTTAGCTGCTAAAAAATAAAAATAAAACTGTGTGTATTCTTGCTATTTTTTCCAAAGGAAAAGGGAATAAAAAGGGGTGGTATGGGGAGCAGACAGAGGCAAGGGAGGGCAGGACATGTGTCCTGGAGATGCGACACTTTAGGCCTGCCTTTCATCTTCAGGCATGAGTTACAGGCACACACCACTATGCCCAATAATTTTTCAAAAATACTTTTTGTAGAGACAGGGTCTCATTATGTTACCCAGGCTGGTCTTGAACTCTTGGTCTCAAGAGATCTCCCCAATAGGGCCTCCCAAAGTGCTGGGATTTTAAGCATGAGCCACTGTACCAGGCCTACCAAATAATTTTAAACTAGTTACAAAATTAGACATAGCAGATCAGCAAAGGTATATTGACTATTTCTTTAGACCTGTGACTAAAAAGGAATGTTAACATCCTCTGCCTCCCTTCTTAGTCCGAGCTCCAAGACTGAAAGAAACTACTCAAGGAAACAAAATAGATCTGTGGGACAGACATATATACTCAGAATTCCTGCCTCCCCACAAAACGAGGGGACATATCTCCAGATCTTTCATCTTTTAAGTAAATAACATTTGCCTAGTGGAAAAATGTGAACCAATGTATGTCACTGTCACTCCCAGTAAGGTAAATCACTGCTCCCACTTGGGCAGAAATGAGGAAGACACCACGAATAGGACTCTAGTAGAAGTCTGTCCACAAGGAAATATGAAGCCATGTGTACACACACAGTGTGGGATAGTCTCCATTTTTATGTTTTGATCATCATTTGATGTAAATAATTCCCAAGTCTGTATCTCCAAGTCATTATGTGTGTCTAAACTTTCCATTATTAAAACTGCCTACTCTCTCTCTCCATTCCCTACCCCATGTTCCCCTCTGTTTTGGTCAGTGGCACTATGACACTTCAGTAATCATCATTCGCATCATCTTTTATTCATCACTCTTCTTTGTTCTATTGGTTCTTCTTTTAAAACATCTCTCATGTTTCTCCTTTCTCTCCAATTTGTACTTCTGCCATCCTATTCCATTTTTTATTTCTCATGCATTCATTTAACAGCTATTGGTTAAGGACATACCAAATGTCAGAACATTTTTTAGGCAGTGGGGATACAAAAGAAAGGTACATCAATTCATCCTTCATGGGACTTAGAAAAGTGAATGAAGAGTTATCAAATAGTAGCCCAAACAAATGTATAGACTCAACACAGACAACTGCAATGTCTCAAAGACACTTAGTGCTATGTGAGCCTATAATCAGAAGATTAGGGAGGTGGGAAATGACTTCTCTGGGAAGTGACACTCAAGTTGAAATGTAAAGTATGAGTAGGAGTTAATTAGACAAAGAAAGCAGAGCAGAACACTCTAGGTCACACTCCACATGTGCAGATGCCTTATAATTGGAGGTAGCATGGTGAAGAGAGGTTGCAAGAAGCTAAGTGCTGATTTGGGAGAACATGGTACAGAGTCAGAAGACTGGAGAGGTAGAGAGAGGCTATGTAGAGCCTTGAACAACATGTTAAGAAATATTTTCTTTATTTTGAAATAAAAGAAAGTTATTGACATGATTAAACAAAGGGGTGACCTGATCAGACTGAATTTTCAAAAGATCACTTTTGCATTTTTGGATCACTGCCTTTGCTTCCCAATTGATTGTATGTGTGCCTCCTATCCCTTCACCTTGTGAATTATTATACATACCAATGTCCACATAATCATCACGGGGTGCTGTTTTAATCTTATCTGTTTCCTGATCAAATAGTTTAGATGGCTTCCCATTATTTTTAGGATATAGCCCAAACTATTAGATCGGTTCTGCTAAAGCTTGTTAGCATCTGGGTTCAGTCCCCTTGTCGAAAATAGTTTTCCACTTCTTCCTAACACTGATTGGTTTGGCTAAGTCAATCTTCCACTTGCCTTGCAAACACATCTATCTCACTTCTGCCTTTCATTTCTTTATTTTGAGTTTTGAGGTTTTGAAACTCCTGCCAAAATCTTTCCTCTTACTAAATTCAAACCTATTAATGATTCCACTCAAATCCTCCCTTCTCTGTAAATTGTTCCCTAACCAATCCAGATCATTGCGTGAGGGCACTGCCCCTAAACCCCGATAGTACTTGTGTAATTGTGACAGAGCTAAACAAGACTGGGCCTTTCACAGGCAGAAATCCCTTGCAAAACGCAATTTATTTCCTATTTTAGGCACCATCATCTTGGCTTCAAATGTCAATTTAGACCTATGTTATGATGTTCTTAGCAATATCATTTTGTTATGTTTTTCCACTATGAATGTGATTTTTTTTTCTAAAGAAAGATATGGAAAATAGAGAAAAAGAAAAAGAGAATAAAAGTCTAATTCTAATTCTTATAAAAGATTTTCATTCAGTGTTCTTAGAAGTTTTTTTTCGTAATATTTTTAGTTGCTTCATGATCTACTACTGAGTTGCTATTCCACAATTTTTTCAACCATGCTCTGTTTCTGGACATTAAAATTTTTCCATTTCATTATGATGTAAATAGTGTGGTTAAACCATAATTTAATTTCATAGGTCCCAATTATTTTCTTAGGACAGATTTAAAAATATAGACTTACTGGGTCAAGAAGCCAGTTTTTGTCAGTATCACCAAATAGCTTTCCAACAAGGCTGTACTACAAATAGTGCATGAAAATATTCATCTCAGCACATTCTCACTCACATGGGTTTTTATCATTGCATATATCTTTAGTAATCCAATAATTTAAAAGTAATGTAGCGTTATTATTTTCATTTGAATATCCATATTTAATGAGGTTTAACATTTGTATACAAATTATCTGAGAGATTGAATGCTGGGGAAATTACAACAAGAATGGGTGCAGGACTAGAAGGTTGCAACAGCTAGAAGGCTTTTTATCCTGAGGCTAGATTCTTTGATTTATTCTGCAAATACAAGTGCTGTGCTGGCTGTGTCATGCACTACACTCTATATCAGATTTGCCATAAAGCAGTGGTTCCCAAACTTTGCTACATATTGAAATCACCTGGGGATTATTAAAAACTGTGACTACCTAGCTCCCACCCACATACATTCTGATTTAATTGGTATAGGGTGTGACCTGGGCAGCAAGAGTTTTAAATTTCCTCATGCGATTTCAATGAGCAGCAAAGTTTGGGAGCCCTGTCAGGGTTAAAAAAGGTGAAGTCACAGAATACAAGACAACAACAACTAGTGTTTTCTTTTCTTTTTCTTTTTTTTTGAGATGGAGTCTTGATCTGTCACCCAGGCTGGAGTGCTGTGGCCAGATCTCAGCTCACTGCAAGCTCCGCCTCCCGGGTTCACGCCATTCTCCTGCCTCAGCCTCCCGGGTAGCTGGGACTACAGGCGCCCGCCACCTCACCCGGCTAGTTTTTTGTAGTTTTTAGTAGAGACGGGGTTTCACCGTGTTTGCCAGGATGGTCTACGATCTCCTGACCTCGTGATCCACCCGTCTCGGCCTCCCAAAGTGCTGGGATTACAGGCTTGAGCCACCGCGCCCGGCCAAACAACTAGTGTTTTGAGAGTCTGTCAGACTTCCTCTGCAGTGCGTTATCTCAGAGAGTGGCTTTGAACAGTCCTGCTTGGATGACTTCAAAAGGATAAGACTAAGCATTCAGCAAAACAAGACACTGATGATGACCAAATAGCTGTTTACTATCTCAGCCTAAATCGTCATTTTCATTTGAGAAGGCTGGTAGCCACAGATACATCAAAGGTGACCTCCTCAGTGTCCCTTGTGAATCAGTTGAATGGAGCGGAGCTTTGCCTGAGAAAGTCATTGTTAAAACAGAACTCAGGCGTTTACTCAGTATGCCTCGTAAAAAATATTGGCATAATATTGTAAATATGCTCAATATTTTGATATATATGATCATGTTAGTCAAAAATAACATACACTTTTTTATTTCCCCTGTGAATTATTTATTATAGGGTATATCTCTCCTAACATATACATAAAAAGTGTGTGCAAAGATTTTTTATCAATCTTCTTTTGATTTTGTTGTCAGAACATACATCTGTGAATATAACATTTGTGAATCAGTTGGGTGGAGAGGGGCTTTGCCTGAAAAAGTCATTGTTAAAACAGAACTCAGGCCTTTACTCAGTGTGCCTCATAAAAATATTAGCATAATGCTGTAAATATACTTAATACTTTGATATACATGAATTGTTTTCATTAAAAATAATACACACTTATTTTATTTTCCCTGTGAATTACTTATTATAGAGTGTATCTCTCCTAGCAAATATATATAAAGTGTGTGCAAAGATTTTTTTTTATCCATCTCCTTTTGATTTAGTTGTCAGAACATAACATCTGGTACAGCTAAAGCCCATAGTCTTAGATATTTTTCTTTCATTGCACTCTCAGTCTGCACATCATTAGTACAATTCAGATGGAAATTTTGTAGAGATGCAATATTGCTAAAAGATTGTATGTCCCCAGAAAATTTGACCCCCCCAAATTTGATTTATTTAATATATTTGCATTTTAATGGTTTTTCTGAAAGGGTAATCTTCTAATCAAGATGGGCTCCTATGGTTTTACTGAGTAAGTCACAATTTTCAACGCATTTATATGTGTTTGCTAATATGCAATATGAATATTTACACAATGTACAAGCACATATGGATTATGTTTACCTGAAATGCATGTGTAAAAACTTGAAAGACTGAGCATTTGGTATTTTGGTTACCTTACAGATGTTAATCCTTTAATTAACTATATTCCATTGAGTCAGTCTCCCAATTTCAAGGTTAATAATGACTAACTCCTGTGTGATACCCTAATGTTTATAGTACTCTTCACATACATGAACTCATTTAATAGCATTCCTGAACCCTTGGGAAGGTTCAATAACCCTATGAAGCTACAAGTAAACCACTTAAAGAGCCAGCTCTTTCCCCCAAGCCTCCGTCATTAACCTTTAAAGATGCAAGTTCCTAAGCTAATTCTGAATAAGCTGTTAGATTCAGGTAGTGGACACGGTCAGTGGATGTGGTCAGAGAGTGACCTACTATCTGATATGACCCGATTGGATTCTGGCACTCTACCGCCCCTCAGCAGCCCCAGCATCCTGCCAAACTCCACTTTCTAGGTTCGATTGACACAAATGTGTTTTGTTCCCCTCCAATGCCTCTTTCCTAGTCCCCTAGTTCTCCATAGGAATTGGTACAGTCTCCCTAATCACTGAGACAGGGTGCCTATTCCTGCCACCCACTGGCTATCCTGGGAAGGAACTATTGGATTTAAGGACTTATCTAAGTTCTCTCCGGCTACTGAATGGAATCTGCTCTTAATCCATTGATTTGTTGACTGAGGTGTCCACCATACTCCCTAGGATAAACACAGTACATACCAACTTCAAAAGACTGTTACATGTCAGTCTCCATTATTCCTAAGCATCATGTTTTATCATCTTCCAAACGCAGATACCTCAGAATATGTATCTGTCCATATGGGAGACTAAAGACTCTCACAAAACACATCACCTTCTATGTAAAAATAAAACTATAAAAATATTGGAAGCTTTAGTATACTGTCATCCTTTCTTCTTTTTCCACGTTTTAGATATTTCTTTTTCCTTGATGTTTTTGGTATACAGGCCTATGTATTATAATATATATATAGTTCAGATCATCACTGTAACAACCAGGATGCAAGACAGTTCCATCAGTCCAAAGAACTTCCTCGTGATATTCTTTCATAGTCACACCAAAGCCCTGGGAACCACCGATTTGCTCTCTGTCACTACAGATGTGTCTTTTTAAGAATGATATAAAAACAGAACAGTACAGTACTGGCTTTCTTCCTGAAGTATAATGTCTTTGAGATTCATCCAAATTACGGAGTTTTTTTTTCTTTTATTGTTCATTAGTATTCTGTTATATGGATATATCACAGCTTGTTTACTCAAATGTATTGTTGAATACATATAACGGTATTTTTGGAATTGGTATAACATGTTAAAAATTGTCAATATGATGCAATAGAAATACCTTGGGAACTAGCCAGATCTAGATTCAAACATCAATTCTGCTATTTATGAATTGTGGGCAAGTAGGAAAGTACTCAAACCCTCAAAATTTGCAAAGCAGAGAGTAATGATATTACTTTCATATGATTTTCAAAATAATTATATAAAATTAAAGCATGTAAAGTGTCTGGCACAGAGTAAATAGCCAAACATGTCTATCTTTCCCCCCATCTGTCATAAAGTTGAGGTAGCCTGGTATATGTTTAGAAATTGTCATCATCCTGATTTATAGGTGTGGAAACTCTTAATACTGACATTTTTATGACTGATTTTGTTAACAGACCAGAGACAATCTATAGTACTATGCATAATAGAGATCTTTGCATATCATAAATTCTTAACAAGTAGGTTTCTATACAAGTGCAAAACACTAGGTAGCATGACTTTCTAGTACAAGGTTATCTTATGCAGTGAGTTCCCAGAGGCCAGGAATTTGGTACATCTGTTTGAAATATAACCAGCAGAACTGGTGACACCATGTAATCTGATGCTGATAAATGATTGATGCAAGTTTTATCTGTTCCTTTTCATGCAGTCATATCCAACTAGAAAGAAGGAAGCAAAACTTAAGTGCAAAAAAGGCTTGGGTGGTCCAGACAGCATTAGGAAAGTCTTCTGATGAAACTGATTTCTAAGCATCCTTATCTCAGTTGATACTGGACCGCATCACTTGTCAGTAATTGACTTGTTGCAATTCCTGAAGCATAGCATATGACTTTATCAGTATAAGCAAGAAGATGCAATTAAACTTCTAATCCAAAGATAAAAAATATGAGTGTGCTTATTCCAAACTCCTCATATTTTGCCATTTCCTACTTCTGGCTATATGTAAGTGAGTAACAGTGACCTTCATTATCAATATTTATAGTATGAAAATCACATTGAAAAGGGTTTTAGTGGAGTTGTTTTGCCAAATAAATCATTAAAGTTATGTGCCATTAATTCAGTTTTAATTCATGCTTTTTGACTTTTATAATGAGGTAATAAAAATTAACTTTGTCCCACACTTAACTTTAAAGAGTTCAAATCTGTCAGATTGGGAGGCATGACATCATTAAAAATGAGTACATATGATTTATTTCTCAATGTTATAATTTATGAGATCACCTAGATGGTTCAGCAATAAAGCATACCTACATGACCTTGTATAGACTGATGCAATTAAAGTTGTCAGTGAGCAAGTCTTTTTCACCTAAAGAAATGGCAGCTTCACATGGTTCAACCTAATAAAAAATCCCAAGATGTTGACTTAGGAGAGCTGTGGATTCTTTTAAGTAGAATTTAGTGTGTAACACCCTCCCAAGTAGAGTCTAAGTTACTCCGGAAGCTGTTATAAACTAAATTGTATCCCCTAATTCATGTGTTGAAGCCCTAACTTCCAACGTAATGGTATTTGGAGACAGCGTATTTAAGGAGGTAATTTAAGGTTAAATGAGGAAATAAGGGTGGGGCCCTAATCAGGTTCAACTGGTGTCCTCATAAGCAGCAGCAACAGCAGAAATCAATGTCTCTCTGTGCACACACAGAGGGAAAGACCGTGTGAGGACAGGGCAAGAAGGCAGCCATCCACAAGCCAGAAAACGAGGCCTCACCAGAAACCAATCCTGATGGGTATCTTTGTCTTGGACGCCCAGTGTTCACAAGTGTGAGAGAATAAATTTATGTTGTTTACAGTCTGTTGTCATTTTGTTATGGCAGCTTGAGGAGACTGATACAGGTGTCTACACCCAATTCTCCTCTAATCTCCTGGTTAGGTAACCAAGACAGATTATCAAAGATTAAAGAGATATAGGGGCACCTACTCTTCAAACCTACAGCCTCATCTGCAGGTCCACTGAACACCAAAATGAAAACTCTGTGTCACTCAAGAGTAACTTCCACTTCTATTTCCAAAAGAGTAATTTTATGCTCTTGTAGATTTACAAATATGTTAGGTTTAAAAGTCTGCAGACTCAAGCTTGAAATTTCTTGAGGTCTCTGTACTGCATGCTGTAACAGCACACGAAAGTCCTGTGCTTATCATGTATTTTGTCCACTTTGCCCCAAATTCACTTTACCACATCCCTGAAATGCCACCATTAGCGACATGTTTCCTAACAGTTAACAAGGCTTAAAAGTGAAACTGCAAATACACCTGTGGCAGATCCCTTTGTAACACAAGTCACAAAGTATATTTGTACATGTTCTCTCATTTATTTCTCTCAACCAAAAACACACATTGTTGTTAGGCCCATTATGCAAACTGATATTTCCCACATAAACTTTTATTCCTTAACATTTATATTAATCAGGTAGATACAGAAAGAAGCTTTTTTTTCTTTTTTCTTTTCTTTTCTTTTTTTTTTTTTTTTTGAGACAATATCTCACTCTGTCACCCAGGCTGGAATGCAGTGGCACGATCATGGCTCACTGCATTCAACCTCCTGGGACTGAAGCGATCCTCCCGCCTCAGCCTCCAGAGTATCTGAGACGATAGACACACACTTCCATGCCCAGCTAGTTTTTCATTTTTATTTTTTATAAAAATGAGGTCTTGCTATGTTGCCCAGGATGGTATCAAACTCCTGGGCTGAAGTGATCTTTCTTCCTCTGCCTCCCAAAGTGCTGGGACTTCAGGTGTGAGGCACATCACCTGGCCAAGAAGCAATATTTTACAGTAGAAGAACATCTGGACTAAGACTCAGAGAACCTAGATATAGGACATGCTTGGAATCCTTTCTCATACAAAGTCATTTAGACAGAGTTAAATATAATAGATACAGACACATTCAGTCCAAAGAACTAAGCTACTTGATTATGATAAAAACAGGACTTTGTCTTGCTGAAAATAATAACAGTAATAAAGTAAACTGGAAATTAGAAAACCAAGAAGTTCTCTTCCTTGCTCCATAGTTACGTGACTTCAGACAATTAGTTAATTACTTTGGGACTGGTTTCTTTGTTTAAGATGAATGGGATTCAAATTGTAGCTCAATCCAAGGTTCACTTCTGGCTCTTCTTGTCTTTGAGAATGATAACAGACTTAGGAGAAACAGACCTTCCTTCATGCCCTGTCTAGTTTCCTAATCATCTGCTTTGAATGAGGTATTCTGTCATGAAGAATGAAAAAGTGGACGAATCGCAGCAATTGTCTCAAGGGCGTTTTTCCATAAAAATTTCAGATGATTTTCAGAACGCTATTTTGGTGATGGTGAAAACTCTGCCCTAAATTTCATCATACTTGAATGGATTACCAAATTATGGGTCTATATTCTCCCCAAGAGTTTACAACTATAAGCAAGGAATATAATTTTCATTAAGGAAAGAAAATAACATCTTAATTGTCGAATTGGAAGATACTAAGTCATGGAAGATTTTAACTTTAAAAACATAATTATTGGCCTGGCACGGTGGCTCACACCTGTAATCCCAGCACTTAGGGAGGCTGAGGTGGGTGAATCACCTGAGATCAGGAGTTCAAGACCAGCCTGACCAACCTGGTGGAACCCCATCTCTACTAAAAAAAATACAAAAAAAAAAAAAAATTCAGCCAGGTGTAGGGATGTGCGCCTGTAATCCCAGCTACTCAGGAGGCTGAGGCAGAAGAATCACTTGAACCTGGGAAGTGGAGGTTGCAGTGAGCCAAGATCACGCCACTGCACTCCATCCTGGGTGATAAGAGCAAAACTCCACCTCAAAAAATACATATAGATATAATTATTTAGGACAAACGCAGTGGCTCACACTTGTAATCCTAGCACTTTGGGAGGCCAAGGCAGGAGGACAGCTTGCACTCAGAACAGTTCTTGAGCCTGAGCTCAAGAATAGCCTGGGCAACAGAGTCAGATGTCCTCTCTACAAAAACGTCAAAAAATAAGCCAGGAGTAGTGGTGCATATCTGCTACTAGCTACTCAGGAGACAGAAGTAGGAAGACGGCTTAGGTCCACGAGGTCAAGGCTGCAGTGAGCCATGATCACACCACTGCACTCCAGCCTGGGTTACAGAGCAAGACTCTTTCCCAAAAATAATAACAATTAATAATAAGTATTTATATACTATACCACTGTGAAATTAAACAAAATCATTTTGAAAGAAAGTCGGGGGAAGTATTTGGAAGAGAAGCATATCACTGTGAATATTGTTTTGTTTACTTTTCTGAGTATCACTGTTATTGTATCATATTTCTAAAGACATTTCATTATTATATCAATCAACCATTATAACCAATGCTTTAATGTGTAATGATGCTTTACATGTTTAATTAATGGATACGTACAAAATATTTCCACTTGTTTTTTTTAGTCACTGATGACTTGCTTAATACATCTTTAGGCTTATATAGATCTCTAACAAAGATAGCAGAACACAAACAGTAAAAACTCAATTAACTTCATAAAAGTCTCATAAAAGAGGGTATCCTGGGGAACTACAGCTTTTATTAATAGAAACCTTTTTTCTGTCAGGACTCTTAAATTAGTAATCAAAACATGCTGAATATACTGCATTTATCTTTGATGGTCTGACATGGGGTCATTATTCTAATGCTCAGTTCTTACTGTTCATTACTGCAGCAGAACAAGATGTAGAAGATTGATTTTTTTTAAGTGCTGATGGCAGGGTAAACTCTGGGCCTTTTGTAAAAAAGTGCCTGATATATGTTTATTTTTTTTAAACAACAACAAGACTATTTAGTGACTACTATACATCAGAAAGGAGGGGAGTGCTATTTTACTCACAAATTTCTGATCCTCACAACTATCTCCACTTTACTGAAGAGGTGTAACAGCATTAGTTTTGGTTTACTTATCTTCCAAAAAGTGGTGTGCAGAATACTATTAAATCTTCTCCATTTAACTGAGGATTCCAGTGTGGCAGGGGGTCCAGTTATGAATAAATCAGGTTTTCATTAATCAAGATTATGAACCTTGATTCGTTCATCTGCTCTTGATCCCAGTTTTTAAAGATGAAAATCAATAGTTGATTATGGTCCAAGTATTAACATAAAGAATGATTTTGAGTGCCTAGTTTCTGCCATATTTTTATTTCGGTCATTTACCTAGTGCAGGACACTGAAGGACAACCAGGCAAATACTGATGAGCATTCACAGTCTGAAGCTTTGACAAAGAACCTGCAGCTGTCATCAGCTTAGTTGCCCCATGTGTTCTGTATCACTGCTAAAGAACTTTTGTTTCTCGAAGTATTAACAGGACGTGTGATTTAGTTTAGAGTGGTCCTCATTTATCATAACACAAATAGTGACTTTCAAGTGTCTTCAAGAAACGTGAAGTTACAAAAACACTTCTGTAGGAATGCTGCCACAATTTCAAATGGATGAATGAAAGGTTTGCTGATCCAGCAGTGGCAGAATTATACCAGTGTGGTGTGGAATAACAATCGCAGTAATGGTCAGTGGCTATCAAGAATGGCCTAGGCTCTGTACAGCATTTCGGTGAAGTAGGAAACATTAGCCTCATTTGAGGACACTGTAGACACTGAGAAACTGAAATGACCTGGTCAAGTCACAGTCACAATTCTACACAGCAAAGATACAAACTCTGATCTGTTGAATCCCCAATCCTTGCATTTAACCACCATATTTCACTGACACACTCTTATGTACTTTTCTTAGTAATTGTTTAAAGTTATTCTCGGGGAATTTGAAGATTTTGAAACATCCTCTGATTTTATAGACTCATGGATTTATACTTAACAATGTGTATTTTTATGATGAAAACATATAGTAAACAATCTAATATTCACAGATGTGGAAGCAGACCAGGCAGTGACGAATCTGAGTTTTTGTGAGCTGGAACCCAGTGATGAGAAGAAAACCCAGGACCCACTTAGATTAGGCATTCTCTTTTCCTGATCACATATTTTCTAATGCAGATCTTCCCAATGCTTTACTATTTATGAAGCATTTTATAAATATAAGCATTTCAACATCTTTGCATAGTTAAGATTCATTCACCCGATTTTAGAGATGAGCAAACTGAGACTCAGACAGACTAAGTAATTGCCAGGTTTACACAGTAAACATTATGAGCATGTTCCAATTAACTTTTGCTAACTTAATAATTTAAAAATGTTATGTTCACATAGGAGTGTTCCCTTACATATCAGTTAAGTATTTCATTTCTTTCCCAGCCTTAATATTTTAGGTTATTTTAGCTCTTTTCACCTGGTCCATTAATTTCATATCTGTACCCTCGGTGAAATATAACTGGATTCTCCAATAAAATATACGTTTTGTTTGTGATAACTGTGTTAAAAGTGCAAACTTAAAATACTGGAAATGTAGAACAGAATAAGCTATAATACAGACACAGAGTAAGGCATTTTAAAGACATCTCAGTGGTCCCAAGATAAGTACAACTTGTCCAGGTCAGAAGCATCTGGCCTTTGAATTAAACATCCCATAACAACTGGAAATTCAAAGACAGACACTCCAATTACTACCCTAGCTGTTTTTCTTCCTGTTTGCTTAAGAAAGCAGCTATGTCCTAAATTAAACACTGGAAATCATTTTGTGAGGATCTCATACCGTACGGTATCAATAAGAAGAGGTCAAGGGTGTAATCCCAAATATTCCTACCTTTTCAAATTTGCCTTTCAGAATTTTGTATCTTTGCATTTATGTAAATGTCTTTAAGCACAACATTTCTTGAGTTAATCAGATTCTACATCTTATTTCTCTTATTCAAGCTTCAGGGGCATTCCTCATATCAAGTAGTCTGGGAGTTAGTAGATCAGTGTATTTGTTCATTCCCCAGGTTCAGTCCAATAATAAGCTGCTAGATACCGCCTTTTGTAGGCTTTTAGATAATTTTAGAATAAAATATCAGATACTCTTACTTATTCTGGAAGCAGTTACCTGGCCTATTAAAAAAATCTCTTTCCAAATTTATCCTCATGAGATCTTCCACCAATCTATACATTAATATTTAAAGTTCCGCATTAGTTCAAACTCATCTAACTTTGTGTACCCTTGCATCTCCTTAACTAGCTCTAGCTCAGGTTTGGCATTATGAATATAGGTTTTGTTGTTGCTGTTGTTCTTCTTGTTGTTTAAAGGAGAAATCTATTCTTTTGAAGATGCTTCCCTAGTTTGTCTTATGTAAAACTGTCTCAATCCTTCATATTCCACCATCTCAGCTATAATTTTTTTTCTGTTTTTGCATACGGAATGAGAACATTTCAGGAGAATGTCTGGGCTTATGCACTATTTACCCGAAACACATGGAAATCAACATTTAACATTCTGTATTTTTTTTTTTTTTTTGAAATGCTCAGGTATGTCTGCTACCAACACTATGTCTATAAACTAATGAAAGTCAAATCCTTGGCCCTTAGAGGAAAATCTCAATCTAGCTCTTTCAACAATAAAATATTTGTTGTATAGGACCCAGTTGATAATAATCTTGAGGAGCCAGGTACAGATGTTCTGTACTCTTCTAGCAGGCACCTTAGGTTTTCAAAGTTAAATAGGGAGAATACATTCACTTATCTAAGCCATCAAGAAATATTCAATCCTCGCCCATCCAAGGACTATTCAGTTTGTCTTTGTACTTCCTACCAAGATAAAGGTCCCCGCCACCTCCACTTTTTGTATGTCCATCTTCTGTCTGTGGAAGAAGAGTTATAAACCATATGGATGAGGACTATATCTTCCCATGCTAGTCGAGCACCTTACTAGTTCTTACCAGAGCATATAGTATTGGGGTGGAGAGAGGAGAGGTGTTGGAATTGATAAATGTTCCTCCCAAGATTTGTCTTAACGTTTACTATATTCATGTTTTATGGTGGAGAAACAAGGTGGGAGTGAGAGTGGTTAAGTCATGCACATCTAACTATCATTTGAATGATGAGAAATTGGAAAATAAAAATTATAAAGTCCATATTTTGAACCTAGATTATTCACGCTGGTAGCAGCTGAGATAGGGACAGTTTGAAGGACAAGACAGTGTTTTGCTAAGACTGACAGCTATAATACATTTGAAAGCACAGTGATGTGCCTAAGAATGAAATTAAGGATTCAGGCAGGATTGTAAAGGATTAAATATCAGTAGTGCTTTTTTCATCTAGAAAGAGCCAGAAACAAGTAAAAATTGAGGCAGGATTCCAAGGGATTCTTTGTAGTTGGAAAGATATATTTTGGAAAAGAATTAGCTTAAATGACTTAATAGAAAATAAAGTGAAGAAACACCTAAATAAGTGCCTACTTTGGACCAGGCAGCTCACATATTCTCATTTAATTGCCAAAATAAGCCCAAAGGTTAAAAAAAAAATACTTCATTTTTGCCCCCAAAGAAGCTCAGGCTTAGGAAGGTAAAGGAATTAGCCCAAGGGCACATAACTCATGCTCTTTCATCCACCCTGAACCACTTCTATGAATATCTAGTCTGCTCAAATATTCATGGAAGGTGAATTTAATACTGGTATCCTTATGACATGTGTTAAGATTCAATATTAACTTTGAATTTCAGCACTGGGTGGTTAGTCAACCATGAATCAGTCAACAACATTCTTTCACCATCTAAAACAGACAAATATTAGGGGATATTAGAATTCTGAAGGAATATAATATCTTATTCCTGAGATGGATAGCACTTGAAGGAGAAGACAGAATGTGCACAAATCTATAAAAAATATTTGCACACTTACAAAAATATGGGTTCAACCAGAATCATTTTGTAAGCAATAAAATGAGAAGAAAGTGACTGGTGATGGCTGTTGAAATGCCCTGAGTTACTTGAGGTAGGTTAGATACATTTATGCCTAGAAATTAAATTTTACTAAATGTGCCAGACATAATAAGCTTAGCATCATTTAATCCTTATAGCCACCTTGTAAATTAGGTACTAGTATTATCTCAGTTTTACTGGTGATGAAACTAAGGCAGAAAGAGTTGAAGCATCATGCCCAGGCTTCCAGAAGTGGTAAGTGGCAGAGCTAGCATTTGCACTGAGACAATACCAGAGTCACTGCTCTTATGGTGAACCTACACCTTCTACTTCAACCTACACCTTACACTTACATGTGACCATGTAAGTATGTGGGCTGTGTTTATCCAGATTCTGACTCCTTAACCCTTGACAAATTTTCTATGTGAAAACAGTTTCCCATTGTTCTTAGAGGAGCCAGTTGATTGATTTACTTGACAAATTTTTCTTAAATAACCATAATGAGCAATACAGTGCAGTGCTCATGCTGGGCACACAGTAGTGAACAGGTCAGACAAGGACTCTGCTGTGTTGCATGTACTGTGCTGGGCACTGCATATGCATTAACAGCACATTACAATGAGTCTTAATTGTGAAAATAGTGCACACTTTCATTAGACTGAGGAAATGAGTTACCCTTAACAATTAACATCATTCTTCCAAAAATTGGAAAAATGTCTATAAACAAGACTTCAGGGGCATTCAGGAGCATTCCTCAGTGAATGAGATAGTTTGGGGGGATTCCTATTTAGAACCAGAGTAGCAGTTTAAATACCCTTACAGTCTTAGAATGATTTTCTTAATGAAGCCTTAAAACGTGTATCTTTGTAGTAGTTATCTTTTCATAATATAAGCTGCTCATGTCCATTTTAGAACAGCTTACTCCCACTGCCCAAAATTGCTTGTTATATACATTGCTTAGTGTTGTCTATCCTGTAGGTCTAAGTAATTAGTTGTGGAATTATGTTTGTAACAATGCGGAGGGTGAGGTATGCAAAGAAACTCACACTGCCATTACTATCCCATCCCAAAACTACCAATCATTTGCCAGATTTCAACAGATTTTTGAGCCAACAGTGTTTTGTTTTGTTTTTCCTGATGACAAAGGCCCACCTCTAAAATTCATCAAGCTACAGCCTATTACAATGAACCACATTCTAGAACCCTGCGAAGGTGATTCCAGGTTTTAATGAGCAGGGCAGGGTTCTAAAAATATTTTCCTCCTCTTGCTTGTATTCATGCTTCCTCACCCGCTCACTGGACTAGAGGGGTGTCAGCCTGAGGTTCAAAGAAAGACCCCTTAAGAGTCTGCTGACTAAGCTTGCAGCAGGGACCCACATGGCATGACAGAACGGCCTCCTTGCATATATGCAGTTCCATAGTTAGTTACATACCCACGCATAGGCGTGGACACCCATGGACGTATGAATTTTTGTATGCATGTGCTGTGAGCCAGCATTGGTCTCCCTCTCCTTTACCCTGACCCCTGAGGAATCCCTGCAGTTCCCTGGAATTCAGGGAATAAATAACGAGATGAGGCAAATAGTCCTTTCTCCTACCCTGGTGGCTGGGACCGCTCAGTGCCTGGAATCTGCAATGCCTCCTCTCACAAGCAGCTAATAAAGACAGACTGAAAAGATGAGCAAGAGAATGCATGGATCCGGGAAGGGGCCGCTGTACAAGAGATGACGCTTCGGGAGCTACTGGGCTATGATTTCTATTATTATTTATACATAGATATATATACATACAAAGCCCTGGGAGGCTGCAGAGGAAGCAAAGAAACCCCGAATCTAAAATCCTGAGATTTTTCTAACAGCACCTAGAAACCACCGCCAGGCTCCAGCCCCGGGCTGGGTCAGGGAATTCGAGGAATGCAGGCTGGACGCACCGGTTGAAACTCGAGGCGCCGCATAGGCACTTTGCGCCTTGGTGGGCTTTGCGCTCGGAAGACGCGTCCACGCATCATTTTCCCAGGCGTTGTGCGGGTTTCTTAAACCGCTCAGCTGGTGCCTCGGAAGAGTTTCTGGAAGCTCCATCTCTACTGCCTCCCCTCCCCCCTTTTTGATTTTACCCCCGCGAGCAGCTTCTCCAGCCCCACAGCGTCCGCCCTCTGAGGGGTACAGGTGCAGCTGTCCCGCCGGCTGCCGCCCGGTCCGCCCACGCCGCCTCCTCCGGGCTGGCCAGGGGGCTTGACCCAGCGCCGCCGCTTCTCGAATGGTCTCGTGCAGGGGCGCAGCGGCCGCTGCCCGTCGCCCGGGACTCCCCGCCCTCCCTCGCGACCCCGCGCCGGGGCGGGCGGCGCTTGCGGCGGGCAGGGGGCGGGCAGGGGAGAGGGGGCTCGTCCGGGGGTAGCCGCCTCCTCTGCAGCCTGCCGGCGCCTCGAAGCCCGGACCTGCCTCCGCCTCTTCCTCCAGCGGCTCCATCCCGCCCGCCGCGCCTAGTCCTCCCGCCGCCCCCGCCGCCGCGCCCCCGGTGGCTGCCTCGGCGGACCGGGGAGGGGGCCCACCGCGTCGGCCGCCCGCTCGGCTCGGCTCGGCTCGGCCCGGCCCGGGAGGCGTGCATGCCCCTGCTGCCCGCGGCGCTCACCAGCAGCATGCTCTATTTCCAGATGGTGATCATGGCAGGGACGGTGATGCTGGCGTACTACTTCGAGTATACGGACACGTTCACCGTGAACGTGCAGGGCTTCTTCTGCCACGACAGCGCCTACCGCAAGCCCTACCCGGGCCCGGAGGACAGCAGCGCCGTGCCCCCCGTGCTCCTCTACTCGCTGGCGGCCGGGGTCCCCGTGCTCGTGGTAAGCCCCGGGGTGCTTGCTCTCGCCGCCTACTCCCTTCTCTCGCCCCTCGCCTTCGGGGTTGAGGCCCCGCGGAGGGTTGGGGCGCGGTAGGTTTTGCCTTCTAACTTCCTCCAAGTTATGGGCAGCCCCTTCCCCAGAGGACATTCTAGGGCGCGTGAGGGGTGGGTGCGAAGGGAGCCCCCAGATCTTCCCACACGCCACCCCCGCACAACCGCACCCCCCGCGGTGGCTTCAGCTTTGGGTAACGGGGCGGAGGATGGAAGGGAAGAGGGGCCGTAGGTGGTGAGGGGTGGGGACCGGGGTTGCAAAGGAGGTGAGCTTTGGGGGTGAACCTTGATTCCATTCACTCTGTGGCCTTGCCTCACTCACTGCCTCCTCTCCTATTGCGCCTGGAAGAAGAGCAGCTGCTGGCGGGCCGGCGAGGAGAGAGGGGATCAGTTGCTGGGGTGTGGAAGGGATTCCCGCTTCCCGAGTCGGGGCACGTATTTCTATTTCACCACCTCCTTCCTTTTCAGATGAAGGTGCCAATGGGACTAAGCTGACCAGGGAACAAATATCTGAAAAAAGAATTTGAGAATTTCTAAATGAAGAGGCCTCAGCACCAGTGCCTTGCTGAAAAGCAGGAGCTGTGCCTCAATTACAAGAGCACTTCAGATTTATTTAAAGGCTGCTCCGCTCCCTGGGCAGTTTAAGTCCTTTTCTCTTAGAACCTCACAAAACATGCCTTTTGGATTTATTGAGTCTATGTGTGTGAGAGAGAGAAGGAATGGCTATACAGATACGCGCACGTATATATATATATATACCCACACTTCACTTATATACATGTGAAATTATTGGGATAAGTTACACATAATATTAATTTTATTATAATTTACATATGTGAATATTCTACATATTTATTCTTAGGAGAATTGTTAGTATTTCTTTAGAAAACCTAATATTTTATGGTTTCTTTAAAATTGACAAAGTATTGGAGGTTCCCTTCCTGTGATGCGCACTCTCTCTCTCTCCCTCAGCAGGTAACAACCAGGAAATAAGAAAATGAAGGAGAAAGGAAAAATGAAGTTTTATTTTCGGTAGCTAAATGTCTAAACTGAATGTTAAGAGTGTCTGTTGAATCCATTACGTTTGGATATTCATCATTTTTTAAATTTATTTTAGGAGCAATGACTTACTTATTTGCAAAATAGTGAAAAGTTCCTAACACATAAAATAGAATTCAATGAACAAATCAAGGAATTTCTTGATAACCTTAAAGTAACTTTATCACATGTTCTGTGATAGTTGACTTCAAATTGCCTCTAGCATAATAGTTTGAAATGTGTTAGACCTTGCCCCAGATAATGTTTTACTATATATATAAGTTGCTAAAATTTGTCGAAGCCCCGAATCCAGCCTTCATGTTTGTGTTCTCTTTTCTCCATTTGACAAGCTGGCAGAGAAATTTTGGGGTCCTTTTTGCTTTCTGGAGATCAGGGTTTCCCCTATACATTTTTTTTTTCCAGGAGACTAAATAGCTCAGATATTTTTCAAGGATTGTTTTAAAGAAAAAAGGAAAAGATTATCACTTTCAGTTCATTAGTTTGGTCATAACTATAATCAATGATGTCTGTAACTCTTCCTTTAATTATCATTCTATGTCTTATTTAAATCAGATAGCACTTTTCAGTCCTAACCATCCAATCATGATGGCAGGTGCTAGTTAGAGACAAGAACACACCAGCCCAAAGATTTGGATGATTCTCCACTTGGGGGAATGTAGGACGGAGAAAAGGAATGAATTAGTCACTATTTAGTGCCTACTCTATTTTGGGTACCAAATAGTCATAGTCATGTATATTTCTCAGAGCAGCTCTTTCAGGAGATATTATCTCCAATTAATATTTGAAGAAAATGAGGTTCAGATAATGAATTAGGAATATCTGAAAACAAAAATAAAGGTGGCTATGGCATTTGTATGCCTATAGGACTGATGTCTGAATGTCATGCGACTTCCATTGCTTCCAAAGAGCTTGTTCTCTGAAAGAAGGTGGAAGCTGGCTAGTCAGGCAGGCATTGAGAATAAAAGTGGATAGATTTTTCTGAAGTCAGAATCCAACTTGATTTCGATGTTTTGGCTTTTAGTTATTTTAGGTACAGGAGAATGGATTTGGGAATCAGTTTAGAAGAGAAGGAAGTGGCGGGTTTTGGAGGATAGCTGTGCTGCTGGCGTTTATTTTCCCTTCTGCTTCTAGGAATAGTGCACTCTGTCACTATGTGAGGATCTGGGAGCAGTAAGGGCAGCTCTGCCTCTCCACTCCTCCTAAGAACACTGGGTTAGCATGCTCACTTGGGCATCAAACTAATAATAATAATAATAATATTAACAGTACCCATCATGTGTTGTTACTTTCTTCTGTATACTCTAATAAACTTTCTACATACCTTATATCCTTCTGATATTTGCATTATCTCCGAAAGCAATAATTATTATTCTTACCTAATATTGGGGAACATGAAGGCTTAGAAAGATTAAGTATCTTCTCCAAGGACCAAGGCTAAGAATGTTACACCCAGAATTCTCCCCCTACTCTATCATACTCTCAAGTGTGGTTTTTCTATTACAGGATGAAAATTCAATTTGCTCGTGAATCATTCTTCTAAATAAATGCCTCAAAAAGTCTCTTTTACATTTTTTGTCCCGTAGTAATAAAGGTTCATATATATATCTAGATATATATATGATCTATATATCTATATCATGTATATATATATATTTTTAACTTTCAAACTCATTTCTAGTTCTTGAGGGTAATTTTGAAAAGTCGTTCTCCTCACTACCACAATCTACAGATTTGTTTCATACTTGCTAAATTCATTTATGTACAAATTAAAAACAATATATATTTTGAACTTTATCACTTTTATGTAATGCTGACTTGGGGCCCAGGTTCAGAGTCCAGTAAATTTGGATTCAAACCCAAAGTACACTCTGCTGCATTGTTAAGAGTTGGGAACTCTACTTGCTGTGTAACCTTGAACAATGTATTTAAGCTCCTTAAGCTTCAATTCCCTTAGTGACAAGGTTTTGAATATCAAATTAGTTATAATATGTAAATGTCATCTTTGGCCCATAGTTGATACTCTATAGGAGTTCACTACATAATTAACATTATTATTATTAAAAAATCAGTAAAAATTTATTGAATTCCTGTGTTCCAAGTATTACATCTGGCTGAGTAGAGGTTATAAAGACAACTTCAGAAGTTAACCATAGTAACTGATCCTAAGGCGTTTACAGCCTAATTTGTGAAATTAAATAACCATACCACAGCTCATAATATAAATAATTACGACAGAAGTTATACATATGTATGTCTATATGCATATACATGCATCTACATACACCACAAAGACCTCTAGTGGTTCAGAAGAGGATGAGATAAATCACTTTTGTTTGGAGACAAGAGGAAAGGCTTTATGGTGAAGATGGTGGCATTTAAGGTGTGTCTTGAAGGAGAGGCTGAAATAGAATTTGAGTTAGGACATCACTCCGTGAACAGCTCCGTGAACAACCCCGTGGAGGCAACAAATGGAGACTGTACTCTTGAAACAGCAGTTGGTTGGTTTGTTTCTAAGAGTGGTGTGTGGGGAAAATGGCGTATGCATCTGAAGATGAAGGCTGGGGTCACACTGATAAGGCCTGAAATGCCATGCCAGGCTGAGAGATTTTCTCAATTTGGTAGGAATTTAGCAGAGATAAAGTATGATGGGTGGTGTTTTAGGACTTTTTTTAGGTAGTAGTGTATAGGACTCTAATGTTACCAAAATACATAATTTCAAACCCTTCATCTCCAAGTTTATTTTGCATTGTCTAATGTTACTGCAATTGCATTTTCAGAAAACACCTGTAATTTGGGCTTATTTACTCAGATGGTATAGTTTACAAACTCTTTGAAAATAGGTACTTTTCAGTTGGTTCTCTATAGCATTTGCCAAAGCACTGGACACTGCTTGTACAGATACAAGTTTAGTTAGTGATCCTTGGTGTTCATTGATTAAAAGAACTGGTGATGGCTGTGGTTTCTGCTCCCCAAATTTGGATACGGTGGCCACTAGCAGCTATTGTTCCTTAGATCTCTGAGCAACATAGATGATTTAAAGGAGATGAAGCTAGATCACCATCTTCACAAAGCTAGAATAAAGATAAAGAAAACCAGCACCAACCAAGGGAGCCCCTGACACTGAGCACGGCAGGTTTGAATGTTAAGGTGCATCTCAGATTATTTATATCTGCAACCCCAGGAAGCTCCCTCTGGACCTGGAGACTCAGATTTGAGAAATGTAGCTACTGCTGCTATCCCCAGGGTGCTGGCATCATTGTATGTGGTGAATACAGATGATAGAAAGTCATCTCATACCCAGAGCTCCCCATTGGATCAACGTGCCTAGAGCTTTCCCATAGACCTCTTCTCCCCCAAACCTGGCCTTGGGCTCACTGCCCATCCCCATTCCTGGAACACTCTTGTGGTGTGGTGTAGGAGACAAAGCACAGACATGGGTTTCAGATGTATCTAGATTCTTATCCTGGTTTCTCCCACTTACTAGCCATGTAACCTCAGTCAAAATGTTCTCATTCATAAACTGGACATAAAAACACCCACCTCTCGGAGACTCAGTACCTGTAGAGGTTAAGATCACAGACTCTGGAGCCTGCTTGGGTTTGAAGGCCAGAGCTGCTACTTTCCAGCTGTGAGAATTTGAGCCAATTAGCCTCTCTATGCCTCCGTTTTCTCGATGGTAAAATTGGGGTAAATATGAGTAGTAGCCTCACAGGATTACTGAGTATGAAATGGGTTAACATGTGTAAGTATCAGAGCAGTGCCCAGCTGTATGTGTTAGCTCCTATTAGGTTTTCCAAGCCTGTGTTGATTAATCAGGAAACCTCTTTAAAGCACCTGGCAAAATACTTTAGTTTGTCAGTAGATTCCAGGGCCATTAAGAAATTAAATGTAGATAGAAACCACCTAGTTTAGTCTGCTGACCTTCACAAATTGGGAGTCTGAATAGGAAGAAAAGCAAAAATTAATCAAAATTCAGTTCTTAGAATGAAATTAATGATTCCTATCTTTGGTGACTCCTCTGTTTGTCCAAGTGGGCTAATATTAGCTAAAATTCGTCCTGCATTTCTTACACACCAGCCGCTGTGTTAGGTGCATTTAATGCGTGACTTCATTTAATCCTCCCCAGGATAGTACTTTCCTTAAACATCTAGGGGACTAACATTAAATATATTTATTTGATAAATGAGAAATGGGAAGTTTAGTGAGATTACTGTATGTCAGACTCTAATTATTTAAATTCATTAATATAATCAATTTTCACAACAAATTTATGAAGGAGATTTGGAAGTAAAGAGGTTAGATGACCCATCTGGAGTCTCATGATGGCAATGGCATAATCACCAAAGGCTGTGCATTTCATTTTTTGTTACGTACTTTTATCCTAACATGTTAATTAGTCTTTAAAGATTTTCACTCATAGTGATTCAATACCAGGAATCAAAATTTTCTCAAACCTTTTATCCTCGATTTTAATTTTCCTGCTTTGATGGAAAGCTTCGTGTTCTATTGTAGATGATCATTTCAATGGGTGGTGTAGGACATTGTTTGTTTCCTATTAAGCTTGGAAATGTTGTAGAGGAGTAGGTGGCAGCAGAAGGGAGTCAAAGATATTTCTATTGTTTTGATTTGAAGGCATGCATCTCATCTCAGTAGCACACTCTACTACAGTGCTACAAGCACCACATTTATGTGGAACCACCCTCTGGTTCTAGATCTGCAAACCATGATTTCATATGTTCATAAGGTACTTCTGTTACTAAGGCATGTTTCTTAAAATGAGACCTGGCACCAGATTTGGGGGTGCAGTGAATGCAAGGAAATTATGTGTAAAATATTGCATGTATGTATATACATATACAGTTTTATTAGTAAGAGCCTCTGCTTTTAGTAGATTATCGGATATATCCAAAATCCCCTAAAAGTTAAGAACTACTCTTTGGGGATATGTGGGTCTGTTTAAACTTCTTCTTGTGTCTCTTAGGATTTTGCTTCACTTAGATACTTTCACTCATGCTCATTTATTTTCTCCCTTCTTTCCTGTTTCCCTCCCTTTCTTTTTCCCTTTCTCTCTTCATTCCTCTTTGTCTCTTTTTCCATTTATTTTCTCTCCTTTGCATACTGCTAAGGAGATGGTGATGCTGAGGGAAAAGCAAAGACCCATAACACCAGTAGTGTTTTTTTCTCCCTTCACCTCTCCCACCCTTCTCTCTCTTTCCTGTTCCTGTCTCTCCCTCTGTCTTTCATTGTTCATTGTCCATGTGGCTTCTCTTGCCAGTTCCTTACCTGAAAAATATTGACTTATTTCTTCCTACTTTTCAGTGCTGTTGTGAGAATGAAATGGTTGAGAAAACACTATGGAGACAGTAAATCACTTCATACATATAAGGAAAATATAACGTGAGCAGGTTACACGGGTTGTGTGGCTACCTGGTCATTGGAGATGGTTAGCACTGCTTGTAGCACTACTTTGCCAGCCTAAGTCTGTGGTGTGGAAAAATGAGTAAGATTTGTACATTTCTCTTCTGATTTTTCCGTAGAAAGAATAGCAAAGATTTAAAAAAAAATGTAAAATGGTCTCCTAATTATTAATGCAATGCTATTTTCAAAATATTTCCATAAGCTCTGAGTATTGTCAACATGATTAGAAAGAATCATCTCGTTCATTTTGTAATTTGAAATAAATGATGTTTCTAGTGAGCATAGCTGATACCATATATTAAGTATGTCATGTATCATATGAATTTTTAAATTGGTACTGTGTTGCAAACACGTTATTTACAAAAAGTTTTGAAAGAAGACAATGTATCTACTATGTAATAGGTATAGTGCTATTGCCTGGGCTTCTAAAGTAAGTAAGGCATATCTCTGCCCTTCGGAAGTTCAGACAAAAATACTTAAAATTACATATCCAAGTCTCAGTTTTTTAAATCTGTAAGACTGAGGTAATACTTAACCTGATACCTGATAAGAGTTAAATATTTGCCCGAGACGGGCGGATCACGAGGTCAGGAGATCGAGACCATCCTGACTAACACGGTGAAACCCCGTCTCTACTAAAAAATACAAAAAAAAAAAAAAAAACTAGCCGGGCGAGGTGGTGGGCGCCTGTAGTCCCAGCTACTCGGGAGGCTGAGGCAGGAGAATGGCGTGAACCCGGGAGGCGGAGCTTGCAGTGAGCTGAGATCCGGCCACTGCACTCCAGCCTGGGCGACAGAGCGAGACTCCGTCTCAAAAAAAAAAAAAAAAAAGAGTTAAATATTTGCATGCACTAAGTGCTCAATAAGTGATAGCTAGTTATTTAACATAAATGCTAATAATTTTTATTGATAATGCAGAGCAAATGACACTATGTGTACTTAATCATTTTTGTTGAATGAATGAGGTAAACCATTTACTCTTTAATCCTTTCAGATAGCATATATAGGAACATATCCAGGGAGCTTTAGCAATTTGCTCCAGTTGGTAAATCACATATCTAGGATCTGAACCTATTACTTCAGGTCTGATGCTTTGTTGGCTGCAGTTGCCCCCTGATTTGATTTATAGCTTAAATGATGGCATTCCTAGCAGGCAAGGGAGAGTTAAAACATATTGAGTATACACCAATATGTTCCTTACAGTATCCACATACTTGTTAATATGTAAGTTTAGTTACAACCAAACATAAAAAGAAGAAAAAAATCTATGTTTAAAGATAAAACTTTATTGATTCTTAAGACCAGTAGAATAGCCAGTAGAACAAAATTTTCCCAGCTTATCCTTCCCATTTATACAGTTGAGAAGGTAAGTTCTGAGGTCAGAGTTAGGATCTTAACCTATAGTTAGCAGCACCCTTATAACAGACTTTGGAAAATCATAAGGAGTATCATTATTATGAAAGATATTTTAACATATGTGAAGTGGAGTTCTATATTCAGTACTGTTTAAACTTTTTATGAGAATACCAGTTTTCACTCAGCAGGCTGGTTACTTTTTTAGTCTTATTATGACAGATGTAGTTTGAGAATCACTGTCAGTAAAATCACCATTTTTTTTTTTTTTTTTTTTTTTTTGGTGGCAAAAGCGGGATTCTAGAGCTTTACTCTCCAGGCCAGGTACATTTAAAACTCTATAGATAATTTATTGTGGGCTTTTCTCACTGATACAACATGTATGAGTTAAAGCATGTGTGTGTATGTGTGGGTGGGGGTAGTGTACGTGTGTGTATAATACATTTGTAATTTCTTGTATGAATTCATTTTTATGTCCCTTTCTTCTCACCTCTGTTATGCTTCCCCCACCCCCTACAAAAACAGAAACAACTTCCTGGAATATTCTGATATATTCTTCCAAGCTAGCATCAATGCCTTTATGTAGGTCTCTTGGAGTCTCTAAGTTGAATAACTGCATTCTCTTCTATGATCCTTTCATCATTTATACAAGTTGTGAAACTCAAATAACTTTATATTATAATTTATATTGTATTTTGTTTACATTTCTATAACTAGAGTTGAGCATCTCAAAGTCACGTAGTGTTATCTGATTTAAACCAATTTTGTCATGCCCAGGTTTTAGGTTATTTTTACTAGATAAGGTGTCCAGGCACCAACTGAAGTTCGTGGTGATGATGTTATAATGAATTAAATTCAAGTGTCAGAACAAATTCTGCTGTGCATACAGTTATTTAATAACAATTTATTAAGCAAACAGTTTACATATTCTGTTCTCTAAGTTCTCTAAGTTCAATTGATTCCCAACTCTCTGTCCTTGAGAAGTTTTTAGTTCATGAAATCCTGTATGAAAGTGGGCACAGCCACAGTGGGATTCTAGGTCCCCAAGTTGACATGCTCCAAGCAGAAACCCTTTTAAACCAAGGACTAGACTCTAAATCCATTAAGAATAAGCCATTTGGGGAGAGGGTGTAGGCCTTACTAGAGTCCTATACCCTTTTCATTCAAAAGTAGGAAGTACTCCAAACTATTTTAGTTAACCCACATAGCTTGAAAGTCTCTTTTTAAACTTTTATTCTAGGTTCAGGAAGTACATAGGCAGGTTTGTTATAAGTAAATTGCATGTCACAGTGGTTTGGTGTACAGATGGTTTCATCACCCGGGTAATAAGCATAGTATCCTATAGGTAGTTTTTTGATCGTGACCCTCCTCCCATCCTCCACCTTTAAGTAGGCCCCAGTGTGTACTGTTTCCTTTTTTGTGTCCATATATACTCAATGTTGGAGCTGAGTTGATTCCATGTCTTTGCTATTGTGAATAGTGCTGCGATGAACATACATGTGCGTATGTCTTTATGCTAGAGTGATTTATATTCTTTTGGGTATATATCGAACAATGGGATTGCTGGGTCAAATGACAATTCTGTTTTAAGTTCTTGGAGAAATCACCAAAATGCTTTCCACAATGGTTAAACTAATTTACATTCTAACTAGCAGAATATAAGCATTCCCTTTTTTCTGCAACCTTGCCCGCATCTGTTGTTTTTTGACTTTTTAGTAATAGCCATTCTGACTGATGTGAGATGGTGTCTCATTGTGATTTTCATGTGGATTTCTCTAATGATTAGTGATGTTGAGCTTTTTTTCATATTCTTGTTGGCTGCAAGTATATCTTCTTTTGAAAATCTTTGATTATACCACTGAGTTCATCTTTAGCATTCATCATGTGAATTCAGTCATTACTTTCATCAATGAAAAATTCTTTTTTACATCCACAATGCTAATTAAATTAGTTGTTAATTAACATGCAGATAGCAAAAAGACTTTGGAGTGGGGCCTTTCTGATAAAATGCTGGTGACTATGTAGGACTTGGCATTTTGGTAGCATTTTAGCTGACTACTCCTTAAATCAGAATTTAAACAAACTGATAAGTACATATCATACAGATTATGGTGAAGTGTTTTAAAGTAAATTACAAACCTCATAACTTAGGAACTAGGTCTTCTTTGTCCTCATTATTTCTAGAATAGACATACAAAATTTGTTAGCTAATGGGTAACTTAATAATTGTGGAAGTGATTGAATTTTATTTGCCATATTGCCACAATTACATTTGCTGGTCTATTGAATTCTTCAAGTTTTCATTAATTTGTTGATGGCCTGTTTTGTGTTTGGCATGGTATGGAAATATCTAAAACACTTGGAATTGAAATAGTGTAGAAAGAATGAAAGTACAAAAAGAGGAGAGTAAAGGAGGGAACGTTTTCTATTTCCATTCTTTCTCCCCTCTCCCCTCCCTCCTTCCATTTCTTTTTCCTTCTCTCCCTTCATTTCCCCCTTCTTTCCTTTCTCCCTCCCTCTCTCATCTTTCCTTTCTCTGGACAAATATTTGGTGAACACCTTCCATGTGCACCATACCTTGAGATTAAGGCTTGAAGAGGTTAATTGACTTGTGCCAAATCCTAAAACTAGGATAAAGCCCAGTCCCCACCACTCCTTCTTCAAATCTTTGAAAGAAATATCTGGAAATAAAATACTTATGAAATTATAGAGCAGTTATGTACAAATGTACCCCTGACATATCTGCATAACACTAAAATAACATGTGGCATTTCCTCTCTAAGGAAAATCGAATTTGTGTTGATATAACCAGAACCTCTGTGCTGAGTAAATTGTGTTCTAGTGCAGTGATCCCTTTTTTAAAGGGTGCTTTTGATAGTACCAGCAGAAACTGTACTTTTTAATATCCATTTCATATTTAGCATTTTCTCACACTGGGGTTCATAGAATTACCTTTTACACTCAGAAACGTCTTGTATTTCCGGAGATCTCCTCAAAGCAGTACACTATGTTCTCACACACACCAAAATTGAGCAGTCCTGGATGGAAATAATGCACCTGGGGATTCATCTTGTAATTTAAAATGAACTCCTAAAATTTCCAATTAAAAAAATACTAGACAGTATTTTTGGGTTGGTGACAATGTCCTCTGCGTTCACTTGTGTCTTCGCAGTGTTGAGTTTGCTCAGTCACTAAAATGAAGAGACTTAGTCAAAGCTATGTGACAATCTTTTAGGTCTTTCACAGAGAGATCTTTATTTCCTCTTCTCTCTGGCTCCTTATAACATGATTACTTGGGGTTCTCTTTTTATTTTTCCTGGGCTAAATCTAGAATACAGATATGAGAATTCAGTAGACACTTTTTTCAAGGCACACTATCAGGCTCTTTCTGTCATCCCATTTTTTGAAAAGATTCATGAATCCAATGTGAAAGAGAACATGTTTCTTTATAACTGGAACTTTTTAGTGATGAAGAAGGGCTTAGAGATTATATAGTTTTATCTCATAATTTTCAAATTAATGCCTCGAGAGACTAAGTGACTTGCCCAAGGTTATGCAACTAATGAGCTAACACAAATACACAAGTAGCTAACATATATAGAGCATTTAGTGTGTAGCAGACATTGTTTCAACTACTTTATACATATTAACTAACATAGCCCTTACATCAGCATTATGAGACCCTATGTTTATTTCAGCTTACAAATGAGGACACTGAGGCACAGAAAGATTAAGCTACTAACCTGTGACCCCACATAAAGGAAGTGACATACCTCGACACAATGGTTCCATATGTGCTTTTAATAAAGGGATGGCCCTTCTCACTAGTACTATGTTATTTATTTTTTGCCACTTCCTAGAGATGTTAAGGCCATCTGCAATGAATCTTTCTTTATGGCAGTATTAATTGGAAGATAGATGAAGAGTATGTGATTACTATGAGAGTTTTTTCCGAGTGACTATACTGTTGTCCCAAAAGATTTTACTGAACACTGTATTTATAGTCAAATACTGTGATAGTGAAGAGGTAGCAAAAGACAGGGAAAAAGAACATTTAACACCCACATCATTTGGCTTGATGATGATGCTTTTTTGTTTCTAACATCAAATCTTTTCAGACAAAAAGTAACACTACATTTGAAACTTGCTACAAGTGGTTATAACCAAAATCTACCCATTTTTGATGCACAGATTTTGAATTCTTACACTGTGATTTTCACACATAATATAACAGCATAAGTAACATATAGAATATCTATTGCACCTGAGACATAGTCATTAGTTTGACAACTACTTAAAGGCAGAAGAGTTATTCAGTGGTATAAATTTAAGAGAAAAGCATACACATAATATATTTATATTTTGAACTCATATTTATTTCTGAAGGGACACAATCTGTTCCTAGGAGTACTTTCAAAATAATAGCAAACATAATAGCAGGACTGGTCCAGCCTGGTACCATTTCCTGGCAAGCAGCAGTGACTTGATAAAGCAGTTCTGTGAGCTACTGTACTTGATGTTATTTTCTCTGTTCTTAATTTGGATTTATTTAAACACTTTCCATCATTTAATTTAGATAGCTCCAATACTATCACTTTCATAATCTTTCCTTAATGCTTCTACTCAACAGTAATCCATCTTTTCTATAAACTCCTGTATTTTTCCCTTATCTTATATACTTTGCATAAGATGAAAGGGTACCTGTGGGTATGTGATGGATTGCTGGAGAGAAAGCAAGACAAATGAAATGAACAGTGACTCATTGGCCTAACAGGCAGGCGCGTAAATGTTCCTCCATGCTCTGCTGCTTACTAGCTTTAACCCCTTGAGAAAGTCTAGTCCTTTTTTTCTTCAGCCTCTGTATCATTAGCTATCTAGTTAGCAAAGGTTTGAACTCCAACTGGGACGGGATACTGACTCATTGCTTCCCCAGGCAGCTGTTTCTATGCAAAAATCAAGTCTGACTGTTGGGATGCTCTACCTTCCAATGAAATAAAGTCTGTCTCTCTGAATCTCCTCACTGACCTCACTCAACCTTTTGAAGTTATTTGGAACAACTTAGGTGGTCTCATAGTGTTTGAAGTTACTTTTCAGTTCTCTGACTCTTCTTTTCTTGAACTGAGAATCTTTAACTTCATATAACATGGACCTGAGTCCCTTCTACTATTCTGGCTGCCCATATCTGACTGTACACAAGATGTCTTATGTTCTTAACTATTGTCACCGCTACTGAATGTTGTATTTTAAGTGTACTTTCAGTCTTGCAAGTAGAGCAGAAAGTGTACCTATTTTGCATGCTATTTTTTTTCCCCAATGCATTAGACTTGGGGTGGGTATAAAGATACCTTGTGGTTAATTTGTCTCATCCTTAGAGTAGATTCATCTTTTTTATTTTTTCCAAGTAGGCAAAACATGGTATTGTGACACTGTCCTGCTTCATGAAAACAATAAATGTTGCTAAGAGATCGTGGCATTTTCTCTCCTGCTGAGACTAAGCTGGGCTTCTAAACCTTAAGAGAACACACCAGGCAACCTCATCTAATTGGGTTTACTGTCTTGGAATCAGATGATTATTAAAATGCTTTCAATTGTATGTAGTATATATGATGTAGTATACTACATGGTTGTGCATTATAGTTACTTACATACACACACATTTTGGCTGTCAAAAGATTATACGTTCCCATAGACTAGGATATTTGTCTTGCATATTTTTGCTTCTTGCTCACCACATCCTGACTACCACAATGCCTTTAAAATTGTAGATATAAGTAACCCTAATAGTTGTGTATTTAAAAAAATAAGATTAATAGAAATTAAAATTATTTTAGATACTCTTGTTTCTTTAAGACTATTATTAATTTCCTGGGCACTTGAATAAAATATAATTTTTATGAGAAAATATATTTAGGTGCACTGCCCATCCATAGAGGCCTAGGTTATAAAGTCCAAATTATTTTTCCAAAACTTGTCTTTAGTTTTACTTTATTTCCTAATCATCATTGATTTCTAATATCTTCCTCATGTATATTCATTCCATTTTTCATTTAATCAAAGCTGTATAAGACAGTCCAAAATAAATCTCACTTACTTCAAATGGAGAACATTTCACATACTCATCATTTTGTTTTAAAAATCTTTAACATTGTCGTATTTTGCCTGTGTAATTACTATTTCACATTCCCATATCTTTAATTGTACATAGCACATATATTCATAACTTTAAATTGTCACTACTTAAGCATTTATATAGCACTGTATGTGCTTTCACTTTTTTTGTTTTTTTTTGTTTTGAGACGAACCTCCTCACTCTGTCAGCCAGGGCGAAGCACAGTGGCGTGATCTCAGCTCACTGTAACCTCCGCCTCCTGGGTTCGAGCGATTCTCTTGCCTCAGCCTCCTGAGAAGCTGGGATTACAGGCGTGCACCACCATGCCTGGCTAATTTTTGTATTTTTAGTAGAGATGGGGTTTCACTATGTTGGCCAGGCTGGTCTCAAACTCCTGATCTCAGGTGATCCACCCACCTTGGCCTCCCAAAGTGCTGGTATGAGCTACCATGCCTGGCCTGCTCTTTCTTTTTCAAGGGTGATATTTTATATACTTTGTACACTTTTTAACAATTTTTTTTCTGAAATTAATCAGATGACTTAAGATCATCTTCCTTTCACCTTTATAAATCAAACCACTGTCAAAAAATTACAACAATTTTAGTTTAATATCTTAATTGGCTTTTATTTGTCATTCTTGAATTGGGTAACACTTCATTCTATAAAACAGAGTGAGTTCCAATGAGCTGAGCAGAGGAGTCTGGTTATATAGACATAAAAGGACTGGGGAAAGAAGAAACAGAAAACAAAAAGCAGATTGGTTATTTCACAGTCACTTCTCTTATACAGGTTAAAACAGAGTGGACTTCCTTATCATGCCAGCCAGAACTGGCTTGGTTTGGAGTTTTGGCTATTGTCTCTTATTCTCTGGATTTCTTGGAAGGTCAGATAAATAACTTAGATTGGTTTGGTGACATGGAACTTTAGCATGGATGATTACACTTAGTTTGCTTCCTTAGGCCTAGTGCAGGAGCTCAGTCCAAGCCCGTGTTCTGTACATTTTATTTAACAGTTCTCCTCTTTTGATCACACTCTTTCTTTAGGTATATTAGAGCATTACCACAACTCTGCTACTATTATTCTGGGTTTCGGGTCTTAACACACCATTTGTGGGTTACAGTGTCCTCATGATTAAGCATTTCTTTGAAGTTTTTCTATTCCAGTCAAAGAGACCATTTGACATTCCATGAATAATTGAATGCAAACATTTAACACTTCAAATAATACAGCATACCAAGGAGAGTACTATTATGATTATCAGGAGAATAATTCCAAGAGTTTGGAATATGTTTCTTAGCCAGGGTCCGCATGAACCAAACCAACTAAAATTGAACAAATCAAAGAATGAGCATGTGATAATTCTGCCCATTTTAACTAAATAAGCTGTTTATTAACTTTTGCAACTGAGTTCCTACAGTGCTTCATGTGTTTATTCATGTGCAGTGAGAAGTGTCAGCAACTGCACAGACTCTTCCCTGTTCAGTTAGTAGGTAATCTGACCAACCCATGACTCTGTTAAATTAAAGAGAAGTGAGGACAAACAGATCTAGAAGTCTTACTCCATAAAAGGGACCACTGGTACAACTTGAACAGTAGTTGTGTTAGGAATATTGCTAAAGTTAGGTATTGGGTGGACTAAAGGATTCCTTAGTTCATATAAGGATCTGAGTTTGGCATGTCAGATCCAGTATTTCATCAAATTACCCACAGAAGGCACTGATTGTGAAATTACAACTGTAGTGTGATCCTGCCAAGGAGAAAATATAGGCATAAGCAAGGAAAACTTAAGAGAAGCAAGAATCTCATTATGATATGTTCAGACATCTTGAGAAAAGTAGTACATGGTATGAAGTCATCAACTTTTTCTCCTAATTTATAGTGTCAGTGTTTCTGGTTATGGTATTGGGTGTTTGGTGAGCTCTCAGTATGGCCCACATATCAGGCATGAGACTTATTCCTTGAAATTTAAATTGAGTTGTCCAGTTTTAGCTTATAGGGCTTCAGGAACAAAGCAGATCTTGTTCTTAGAGAGTTGTAGCCCGATATTGGAGGAAATTAGATATATAGTCTAACCTACAAGTTGATAATAAATCTTGAAAACAATGAATAGGGCTATAACCTAATAACAGGTATAGTATAATTTTTCTTCATAAACATAAGATTTTTCTCTGCAGTTATCCCATTTATAATAAAGATAATCAGAGTAAGACCAATTTGTTTGCAACGTAGGTCTAATCTCATTAAACTTGGCCTGATTACTTACACAAATGAAACAAGAATAGTAATTGACCACATAGGCTCTTTGTAAGTTTGCTTTGTTGCAACTTTGGACAAAGAATTTCAGATTTGACTTTTTAAAACCTCTCAAGGCTGGGAAGCCAAATCAAAGTGGACTTTAGACTTTGCCTGCAGTACATATAGATTGATTCTAGGTATTTTCTTATATACTATATCCCAGTCAAAGTTTTGGTAATATAACCAATATTTCTGACTCTATACTGTTATAAGCAGGACATATTCGTACTGAACTTGTGCAAATAACTGTATTTCCATAAAAATAAGAATGCCCATAATAGTTTCCAAATTCTGAAAGGATCAGTTATGGAGAAAAAGTAAATGTTTCAATTTTTGTTCATGAAAGTGTACTATACCAGATTGCTATAAATTTTGGGTAGCTTAAGAGAAAAAAAATTTCTTGAACCTAGAAAAACAAATCAAAAGAATAAGCAATGTTTAAAAAAAAAAAAACTGTAAAGTGCATAACTCTTTATCAATTTATTTCATCTCGTATAATTAATTTTTATTCTGCTTGCCTTTGGCTAACAGTTTCATGAACCCACTGGTTTCTTTATTAGGGTGATAGAAATTCTTACCCAGTCCATGGTATGATCTAAAGTGATCACAAAACAGTATTTGTCAGAGTCCTTTCCATGAATTTATTTGAATGCATAACACATTGGAATTACAGTTGCTTGCAAAAGGCTTTCAGAAAAGCATTAGAATAAAGCAATTAACTGTGGACAAAAGGACTTAAAATGACCATAGTTAAAGATCTGTTTTGAGTTCATCATGATAATAGTACAACTCACAGGGAAATATGGTATTCCTGTTGTATACCATGTTTTAAAATAAAAACCAAAACTATGACTAATAACAGATCAGATTTTTGGTAATTTCATACAATATTTTAGGACACTCATTAGTAACATACCCATAAATATCACTTAAAGAAAAATCATTTAATATTTGAAAGTGCTTCCCATATAATTTAACATATCAACTAAGCCTAATTATTTTAATACCTCTCTTATACTACGTAAGAGACACATCCTTAGAGGTTTTTCCAGGGCTTAAGTGGAAAATCCCAAAGTTAACTTGAGATCAGGAAGACTTAATTTAGCATTTGATTTTGGGAAGTTTGTCAATATCAAAGTACTTAAAACACTTGATCAAAACAATATTACATATCACTGTAAAGTAATAGTCATTTATTTATCCAGAGTGATAACTGAAAGACTTTAAGAGGGAAATACAGGAGGCTATATAGTTGTCAGAAAACTGTAGCTCTTTCAATATGGAGAAGACTCAATTTTCTTAAGTAATCAAACAACTAATAAAGAAAATTTGAAGCACAGGGAATCGTTCTGATAACAGAGAATCCCTGTTTCCTAGGCCAGTTACCTAAAAGGTTAAAAAAAAAAATTCAGTAATTTCTATTAAGAGCAGATCAACACTCCAAGAAAAACTTGTCATTGTAACAGAGGATCAAATTTGCATTTTGCATCAGTGTACTTTTGATGCATAATGCTCCCTATTTAGAAAAACATAAAGAGTTACCTTCTAATTTTAGCCAGCTTTATCACGCATAAAATTCTTTTCACAGGATTCATCTTCCACAAATATTCTACAATTTTCTTATCCATTCAGTTTTTGTCCTATACTTTTCCTATTTTCTCATTTTGGAATAACCACTCTACTTTGGAACAAAGATTATTCTCTTATTCCCTTAACAAAAATATATCCTCATACTTTATAACTTCGTTTATAAAAAAAGCCTTACTTTTCTCACATCCAGAGGAGTTCCCCTTATTCTTCCTACTTTTAATTACCACATGTTAATTAGAATTTTAAATTCCTAGTAACCTTATGTTTTAGTGAAAACCTAGGAATTAAACAATTTTGAACTCCGTGTCTTATACTAACGTTTTATGAATGTTGGTACATTTTATAATTTTTAAAAATATGTTTCCTCTAGAACAATTTTTTCATGTTTACTAACAGACCTAAATATATTTAGCTTCTCCATACTGTATAAAAATAAGATGCCAAAGTATATATACTTTAAACATATGTTCAGCAATTAATGTTTCAGTATTTTAGCTAACTTAGAAATGACTCAGACATTTCATAAATATCCATTACTTAATTTAATATAATGTGACTTTAAGATTTCAAGTTACTGAAAAAATATTTTTGAAACAGTGACAAGTGCATTTGTAAACTTGTATCCCATTTACATTCTCCAAATTTACTCATTCTTAACAATTATACTTCAATTGTTCCTTAAACGAAACTAGCCATTGAAGGAATTGAGGAAATGCCACCTCAAAATATGTTGCGTTGTATATAGTCAGATGTCTCATAACAGCGGGGATACTTTCTGACAAATGTATTCTTAGGTGATTTCGTCATTGTGCAAACATCATGAAGTGTACTTACACAAACCTAAATGGCATAATGTATATACACTGAGGCTATATGGAATAATCTATTGTTCCTAGGTTATGTACAAATATGTACAGCTTGTTACTATACTCAAAACTGTGACAGTTGTAACACAGTGGTATTCGTGTATATAAACATATTTAAACAGAGAAAGTGTGGTACAAATATGGTATGATAGATTAAAAAACGGTGCACCTGTATAGGGCAATTATCATGAAAGGGGTTTGCAGGACTGGAAACTGCTCTGGTGATTCAGAGAGTGAGTGGTGAGTGAATGTGAAGGCCTAGGACATTACTGTATACTATTGTAGACTTCATAAACATTGTACATTTAGCCTACACTAAATTTATTTTAAAAAATAAAGTAGTTGTGCTACAATGTTTTGATGGTATAATATCACTAAGGAATTTTTCAGCTCCACTGAAAAGGTTTTGAAACCAGAGTCATCCATGTAGTCAATCAATGACCAAAATGTTTTTATGCAGCCCGTAACTCTGTTGATTAGTTTGAGGGTACCTGAAAAACAGTATAAAGCAAGGAGGAGCTTTCTGAATTCCCCTTATCTGCCTAAAGACAGATCATCCCAGAGGAACTCAGTTATTATCAGTCCTCTCCCTAGGAAGTTCCAGCAATCAGGGACCATTATCTTTTATTAAAGGAGAGGAGACTTCACCAAACCTAGATAGCTGTCATCCATTGTTCTAAGAGCTCCTTCATCCCAAACAGGAAAAGGTGTAGGTAGGAAGCCAGGTTAAGACAAAATGGTCAAAGGTCAGGCTTGTTGAGACCAATGAGCTCTTCTGTTGTACGAATTTTGAGTAGTTTTTCTTGTAGATACAAATTTTTATGAAGAGCTTTTACATAGCCAGCTCAGTACAAGAAAGATATCTTTTTGGAGACAAATTTAGTTAGCTAGGTAGCTTTTTCTCAACTTAGCTTGTTTCCTTACTAGATTACCAACTTCAGGGCGGAACCTATTAACAAACAGAGCAGAGAAAGTATTTTCTTTGCCTGGACTCAGCATGGATACCTCTGAAAAAGAAGCAAACCTGTTCTACCTGAGGTTCTAACTTTTATAAACATCTTAGATTTCTTTTCACCTTTGGGATAGGATAGTAACTAAGGGAAAGGTTAGTAGATTCAAATTTTCTTATCAATTAGTCACTTAAGATTTTTATTCACCTTTGCAAAAGAATATTTTTAAAGAGTCAATAAAATGTTTTGAAATCTTTTTAGAAGCTTCTGATAGGTGTTCCTGAGTGGGCTTAATTTGAGAGCCCTCAATTTTAGATGCACTCTTTAAAGTTCAGTGTTGTTCATCTGGAACATTCTACATAATTGCCACATTAATTCTAAATTACCTTTAATAAGATTTCACCATTTTTGTAAGCATTTGAAGCTTCCAGGGACTAATACTTATACGTGTAAAAGGTAGGCATGGGGTGTAGTCAGTTCTTTAGAAATTAAGGATCCCATTTTTACATTGAATCTTGGTTCTCTTAGAATAAAGATAAGATCCTAGGAGGGAAAGACTACAGAGTTGGGTCATGTAATGCTTTGACAGGGTATCTTATTGCATGGACACCCTCTTGATGCTGGTGGACACTGCCTTGTTCCATGTCCAGCTTATCCTGACATCAATAGTCTTATTTTCTGTTGCCACGCTGCTTTAATAGCTCTTAAGTGCCTGAACTGAGCCCACCAGTCAAGTTGTAGCTTTGGCTTTGAGATACACTCGAGCAACTTAGACAGTGATATTCCAGTTTCTGTCTGACTCATTCAGGCACCTGAAACCTCCCTTACCTAAGTGGACAAGAAAAAGAAATTAAGAGAATAGAATTCAAATTACATGTGAATTTCAAAAACTGGAGTTTATGCCCCCTGCAGTAATAAGCACTTACTGCGGTAGCTGTCAGTTAGCTTTAAAACTGCAGCTTTTACCAGTGACTCCTCAGCCACCCCAAACTAACCCTTGGTACCTACCCCAAGGTCAAATGTCTTCTCACAGCACAAATTAAGTCTGGCTTCAAAAACCCATAAAAGCAGTGGGTTGATACAAAAGATCAGAGTCCTACCTAAGAGGAACTTACAACCCTTGGAGCTCCATGAGGAAGACAGGGGACCTCAAAAGGGTCAGCACTGCCTCTCCTCTTTCCTCAAGAGATCTCTGGAGTTGTTAGCAGTGATATTCAAGTCTCTTTGGTTTCAAGAACCATCAAAAGACAAAATTACAACACATTTAATTTAAAGATCTTAATTGGCTTTTACTTGTGATTCTGGAATCTGGCAAGACCTTATTCTGTAAAATAGAATGAGTGTTCCAATGAGCTGGGCAGAGGAGGCTGGTTTTATGGAAAGAAAAGGGCCGAGGAAAGCAGAAATAGAAAACAAAAAGCAGATTGGTTGTTTCAAAGCTACTTTCTGTGTAAAGGTTAAAGCAGAAGGGACTTCCCTAACCTGCCAGTTAAAACTGGCTTGTTTGAGGAATTGGCTATTGTCTCTCACACTTCTGATTTCTTGGAAGGTCAGATAAACAACTTAGTTTCTGTTTGATGACATGGAATGTTAGTATGAGTGACTCCATTTTGGTTTGGTTCACTGAGCCTGGTGCAGGAGGTGAGTCCAAACCGTTGGCATCCTATAAATTTTACCTAACAACACCAGTACAATTTACATCTTATAATGTGTATATATGATAAAATTAGAACACTTTTTTGGATGTTGTTCTCATTGTGCATTCAGATGGCTGGCAGAGTTTCTAAATGAGATGAGTCATGATTTTATTGTCACTCAGGATCTCTGAATCATACTCTGTACGTTTTCATCAGTAATCACAGAGTAAGAGTTGAAACATTTGACTCAATACATGGAACTATTTTTGAGAAAAGTCTCTTTGTTGGGATTGTGGTAAAAATTAGTGGTACTTTAGAGAACGACATTAGTAAGTAAAGGACAATTTGGTGCTGCTTGGGCAGGCAATCACTTACAACTTCAATTAACTTCAGGCAGAACAGATAAAATAAAATTAGGATTTTATTGTTTATAGATACCGTTCATTGAAATTCAGGATTTCCCAATTTGTGAAATATCAAACAAGTGCAAATTAGCTTCTCACCTTATCATATGGGTTGAAAATGAAATGGCCTATTAGCAATCATGTTAAAGCACAATGGCTTAAGCATGCTTAAGTCAGTAAGCAGTAATTCATTCCTTCATATAGTTATTAAAAACATTTACCAAGTCTTTCTTGGAGAAGTCTTTGTGTGTGTAATGGGTTCTAGATAGTCAGAGATAGAAGAAAGGATCCCTGTATTTGTATATTTTAACTAATCCTGATGGAGGTATGTGTAACTGAAAGTGGAATGAGGTGGAGTGGAGTGAAAGAAAAATGAAAGAGGTAATCATGAAAGAGAAGGTTTCTGAGAGGAGGTGATGTTGCTAGTCAGGGAAGTAAAGGACGAGTGTTCCCAGCAAACAGCATGCAAAGTTGTTTAGGCTGAAGAAAGCTTGGTAGGTTGAAGGAACCACAACAATGCCTAGACTGGGAAGGTGTATAGCACAGAGGTAGTTAGGTTCAGAATATAAAGTTGTTTAGTCGAAAATGTGTTACAATGATATTGAGAAGTTGAAGTCAAGATTCCTTTACCAGCTTGAAGAGGTAAACCTATAATACACAATCTAACATCTTACCCTCACTTTCTTTATCTGCAAAATGGGGCTTGTAAATCTACCTCTGTCATACAAGTAATTCTATTTCTGTGACCAATTTTAGTTTAGTAAACTAAAGAGAAAAAAATATAATATTGGTTTAGAGTTTTAAGGAATCTAGGGCAATATTTAGCACATGGGTCTCAGCTGCTAAGTGTCTTGCAGAATTCTTAGGTTTTTCTCACTTTGAAATAAAAATTAATACTGTGAAATACATTTTTAATTAGATGGTTACTAAGAAGTTAACTTTTGTCACAAACATACTACATGACGTTAAACCATTATTTGCATCGTGGACGTGCTAAAAGATAAATATTCGTGCGATTATGAAAGTTTGTGTTGAAAATGTAGAATTAAAATTTAACTTGGTAAGTTTATTTTTATTTCTCTTGCTATGTTTTGTTTCTATAATTAAGTCATCTTAACTTGCATTTTCTAAATTGCATAACAGGTGTGTTCACCTGTATAATACATGTCTTCAATCTTCTCATTATAAATTGGAAATTAAAGTGTAACACAAGCACCTATATATTGCTCTATAACTTTGAGAATATGATACTGCGGTTCTTTCAGAAAAACACTGATTGTAATTAATGTGAAGTCAAACAGTACTATTCCTGGCAGGTAAAACTCAGGTTTTTCCAGTTTATACTATTAAGGATTAAATGTGTTTGGTTTTCTTGCAAGATGCATTATCCTTCTAAATTTAGTCATCTAATTAAGATTTTCATTTATGGGAAATGACTTCAAAGAGCACATAAGACAGGCTTTTACACAAATAAGCTTTGATTGGATTAATTGGATTTGCGTAAGTTTTATGTGAGTATACTACAGTCTTGGCTTCTTTCACTTGTGAGAGAGATCTTAAAGGACTTTGAAAGAGAAAACACATAAAAGTTCGCAAAGGAAGCAGGTAAAAGCAGTCGTGTTAATGGCATGGCGAGAACACACTATGAAGAACAAAAGTAGTAAAAGCTTTGGCAATATATAGGCAGGTCAAGCCAGAAAACCTGGACATAGGAAGAAGGAAACTGAAGATTGAGACAGACCACAAGATTTTGTTGCTTCTTTCAAGAGAAAAAGGGCCTAGAGTATCCTTGATGCCTGAGGGGGCTTTGGTTGTAGAAACTGCCACGGAAACCAGTGGTGCATTTAGTACCAGGAAGACCAAGATAAGGATGGCTGCTTGGATTATGGGCAGGCAGGCAGGCAGGCATCAGGCCGATAGCTCTAATGGGGGGGTCACTTGGACATGATAGAGCAGTGCTGAGCCAGAGTTATAGAAACGAGGGCAGCCTGGAGCCAGGATGCTGAGAGTTAAGGCAGATCATAGCAGTTTGGAGGAAGCAAAGATGTGGTGAATTTGAGAAAAGACACCTTAGTAAGATGAGGCAGGCTGATCAGCTTCAAAGTCAAGAGAGGGCAAAGTATAGAACATGGTGAGATGAGGTCCCAGGCACACGATCTGGGGTGCAGAGCGCATAAGATTACCAGCAGTCAAAGGCCAGAAATCCACTGTAGGAGACAGAAATCTGCAACCTGGGACCAGAAATTGACTCTGAGGAGAGTCTGAGCAACAGATGTGAAGTAATATAATTATGAAAGCCTTGATATGGAACCAAACAATCTGACCTTACATTTGCTAATACAGAAGCCATGTGCAGAACATTCATCCTAGCATTCGTATATTAAATAATGTGATGCCTATAATAGCAACAACATGGCCCCTTACATTTGTATAGGCTCTATCACTTAGAGAATAGCTCACAATAATCAAATGGCATGGATATTACAGTCATTTAGAGATGATAAAACTGAGGCTTAAAAATTACACTTGCTCACAGTCATGCAACCAAAACAGTAGCAAAACTTAAATTAGAACATAACCCTAGCATTTTTAAACCTTTGTTAAGTACTTTGCAGTGAGTAAAGAACAAGAAAACTGCTCTGAGGATAAATTAGAAGGGCTCTTCTGACCTCAGGAAGTTTACAGTCAACATTAAAATCATAAAGAAATAACCTAAATGAGACGCTAAACTTTCAAAAATTCATTCCAGTACCTAGAAGAATGCCTGGGACCTGGGAGGTACTCAGTCACCGTTTCATGTATAAATGAGTAGAGGTGAAATGCTGGGGTAGTCCAGTGAAGAAAATAATCAATTCGAACTTAGGATATAGAGAAGGCTTCTGTGAGAACATGCGTTTTAGCAATTCAATGACAGAATGTTTTCATGTCATCCTGTCAGGTGTATTTGGATTTAGTTGGGAAGGAAAGATAACTAATATTCATTGAGGATAATTTAGAATCAGACATGCCCGTGTTTGAATCTTGGCTCTCCTACTAATTCTTGTAATGTGTAATGAATTGTTTGACCTCATTGATTCTTAGTTTCCTTATGGTATGTGTTCATCGTATAGAAGCTAGTGCTTTTGAACATCTTAATTTTTTTTGGTAAGGAGAGCTGATTTAATCTTCACAACAGATCTGCCATTTTGTATTATCATTACCCTTTTGCAAAAGAAGAAACAGATTTAAAAACCATCATGTAATCTGCATAAAGTTAAGTAATTTGAAACCAGGTTTGCCTAGCTTCAAGATTCATTCTTTTTCCATCACTCTCCAGTAACGGCAAGAGACGTGTTACAGGGGTCCATGGGGAATTCTGAAGACAAGGAGCTTCTACTTAGTCCATTTTATAGTATTGAGGAATTTGTAGAAAGAGAAAGAGAATTATGAACAAGTGAAGAGAGCAATGTAGCAGAAACAAATTCCAATGCAACATCGAACCATCATTAATGGAGAAGATGAAGATTGAAGCTGGGATGGAAATTCTGTGTGAAAATCAAAGGCTGAGCTACCAATTGAAAATGTAGCACTATTTGAACAATTGAAATACACAATTGAAAATGTAGCATCCCTCCCTCCCTTTCTTCCTTCATTCCTTCTTTAGCAATCGTTAGTTGATTTTCTTCTCTATGTAAGGAACTGGGAAGAGGTCTAGTGATACAAAGATACAGTCAGGAATTCATTGTCGAATGTAATCAGTGTCGATGCCAGAGGAATTAAAAATCATTTCTATTTTTCTCCTCTTGCATTTGACAGACAAAATTTGGAGCAAGCAAAAGATTTTACAACTTATATCTAAAGTCACATTCATGGTCTTATTTCATAGCTATAGCACCAGAGGTAGTTTGATTTGATTATGCATAGACATTTTGAAAAAGTTAGCATTCTTGATATTCTACCATGCCATTATTTTTTTTTTCTTTGGTTACTGGGTTTTTTTAATTTTATTTTATTTTATTTTATTTTATTTTTTTATTTTTTATTTTTTATTATACTTTAAGTTCTAGGGTACATGTGCATAACGTTTATATCATGTATAACTCCCCAATGCAATCCCTCCCTCCTCCCCCCTCCCCCTGATAGGCCCCAGTGTGTGATGTTCCCCTTCCCGAGTCCAAGTGATCTCATTGTTCAGTTCCCACCTATGAGTGAGAACATGCGGTGTTTGGTTTTCTCTTCTTGTGATAGTTTGCTAAGAATGATGGTTTCCAGCTGCATCCATGTCCCTACAAAGGACGCAAACTCATCCTTTTTGATGGCTGCATAGTATTCCATGGTGTATATGTGCCACATTTTCTTAATCCAGTCTGTCACAGATGGACATTTGGGTTGATTCCAAGTCTTTGCTATTGTGAATAGTGCCGCAATAAACATCCGTGTGCATGTGTCTTTGTAGTAGAGTAATTTATAATCCTTTGGGTATATACCCAGTAGTGGGATGGCTGGGTCATATGGTACATCTAGTTCTAGATCCTTGAGGAATCGCCATACTGTTTTCCATAATGGTTGAACTAGTTTACAATCCCACCAACAGTGTAAAAGTGTTCCTATTTCTCCACATCCTCTCCAACAACAAACAACCCCATCAAAAAGTGGGGAAAGGATATGAACAGACATTTCTCGAAAGAAGACATCCATACAGCCAACAGACACATGAAAAAATGCTCGTCATCACTCGCCATCAGAGAAATGCAAATCAAAATCACAATGAGATACCATCTCACACCAGTTAGAATGGCAATCATTAAGAAGTCAGGAAACAATAGATGTTGGTTACTGGTTTTTAAGACTGATTGAGAAGGTACTTTTCTAAAGCCTCATTTACTATAGTATATGTATACTATATATATGATGTGAATGCTCCTTAAGAGCCTTCTCTGGGTCAGAGGCTAGGTCTCTACCAGAAGATAAACCTTTCTTCCAAGAAAATGTTAGAGATCGGTTCACCACGTATAGAGAAATTAACCTGAGTAAAAACATGCCAAGAAGAAGGCATATTCAAATATCAGCATGAGGAACCAGCTAAGGGGATGTGATTCACAAAGAAGAATGTATTGAACTTGCTGCATTCAAATAACTTATGTCAATAAAGACATGATGGTCTTTTTTGCTTATTATCTAAGCATCCTAGCATCCTAGATGATAAGCAAATAGTCATAATAAGAAAAACAGGTTAGAAATTCTAGATGTATTAGCATACATTCATAGAGCGAATGAGAACATTGCTTTGGGGCAGGAAGATGGGAGAAAAAAATAAGGAACAAATTTTTTGAGTTGATTCCATTGTGATTATTTGTTTTAGTTATCATAGAATATGTGGGAATAATGGATCATGGATTGTTACAGGTTAGACCTCAGATGTGATTGACATGTTTAAGCTGGATCTAACTCAGGAACATGAAAAATACTAGGACAATTGATTAAAATGCCCATCAAATACACTAGAGTTTCACATGTATTTATTTAATCCATCCACAAATGTATGCCCAGTTGCCTGGTGGAGTCTCCATCATAGGGAATTTTATCTTTTAACGACCAAGTCACTGGAATAAAGAAACAAGATGAAATGTATCTAAAAGTTCTGCTCATATTTATATTTCTATTAAAAAATCAATCAGATGTGCGTGCCAAAAGAGGCCTCAAAAAATCTATATCCATGATACCTATGCAGCTCTCTCCTCCACTCTGGCTCCTTTTAAACCTGGGACCTATTGAGCAATTATTATTGTGGAGCAATTATCTGCTGCTGTGATGGGCCAGGGGACATGAGAAGAGAATCTAGACACATGATGTTCAATAGAAATATAATGTGAACCGTATTTTAAATTTTCTAGTAGCCACATTTAAAAAAAGAAACAGGTGAAATTAATTTTAATAATTTATTTTACTCTATATATGCAAAATATTCTAACACATAATCAATATACATGTGTATTAATAAGTCATTTTTATTGTTATTAATAAGTTATCATTTTTGTACTATGTCTTCGAAATCCAGTCTGAATTTTTCACTTACAGCACACCTCAATCTGGACTAGCCACCTTTCTGGTGCTCAGTCGCCAAGTGTTCAAGGCAAGTGGTGGTTTCATCAAACAGGGCAGAACTAGATTTTTTTGTTTCTTGCTAATTAAAGAAACTTGGTTTCCTAGTCTACTTTTTCTGTTTAGGAAATACCATTGAATTGCTATGCACTATTTTGATCTGTACTTTAGAAGATATATCTGAATAGATTTTTAAAGCCATTTTCTCAAATACTTGGTTTACTGTACCTGTTTCAAATATCTTTTTTTTTTTTTTTTGAGACAGAGTCTCACTCTGTCACCCAGGCTGGAGTGCAGTGGCGCGATCTCGGCTCACTGCAAGCTCTGTCTCCCGGGTTTACGCCATTCTCCTGCCTCAGCCTCCTGAGTAGCTGGGACTACAGGCGCCCGCCACCTCGCCCGGCTAGTTTTTCGTATTTTTTAGTAGAGACGGGGTTTCACCGTGTTAGCCAGGATGGTCTCGATCTCCTGACCTCATGATCCGCCCATCTCAGCCTCCCAAAGTGCTGAGTCAAATATCATTTTTACATCACTTTTTCATAAAAACACTTTTTCATCAACGTTAGGACATAGAGAAGGATGTGAAAATATTAGAACATTTTTGAAGCTTAAACTTGAGTCAGGGCACTTTACAGAGTTCCCTTTCATGTATCTCACTGTGGGAGGAAAAGATTCATTACTATGTGTGGATTCTTTCCCCAACCCCTCTTCCTTTTGTTAGCTCGTTTTATATGTTTAAAAAAAAAAAAAAGTTGTTTGAGAAAGGTTATTCATGGCGTCATTTAGCTTTTTTATTTTTTTCTGTTTAGTAGGATGATCCCATTTTCAGCACGTGCCTTACAGATTGCAGGGCCTCTGTATTCCGTGGAGCCACAACTGCCCTGACTCTATCACAGTGCATTTAACATATGTATTAATTAATAAACTCTTAGTGTATATATATTACATGCCAGGCAACTTGCTAGGCATGGGATCCAATAATGAAAAGGAAGTCCTCAACGATCTCACATTAGTGGGAAAATTGTATTAGAAGATTATGAATATTGACATATGTTGTTCACCACTACCCTCAACAGGACATATTTGTTCCTTGTTGGTTTGGTAGAGCTTGGGTGCAGATATCCTGATTTGTTGGACATCAAGAAGTGTCCCTCTCTTCCTTGACTTTTCTTAAAGGTACAAATTATGTTCATGTGTATGGGTTCCAACTGACCCTTTTTCCCGGTAAGTACTCCTATCAGGGGAAGCTCAGAGGCATCAGATCAGGTTGGATAGATATTGAAAGAAGTGAGTGCTGTGCTATCTCCAAATAACATGCAGGCTATATTTGTACTTCTGTTGACAACTTTATTCATACTGCAAATATTGGCAACAAATATTCCACTGAAACCTTAAAAGGCTTCAGTTCATCTGTATGCATGGATCAGTGCTTCTCCCTGCTTCCTGTACATCTCCAAGGACATGAATCACATGCGGTGATTTTTGTCGATGGAAGAGAACAATGCAAAATCTGTTTTCCTCTGGTTCCAATTTACAAGTGTTACCACTTGCCTGAATACTTTATGCAAAGATGGGATTGGACACAAAAACCTATTATGCATCAGGACAGGGTGAGGCAGAGTCCTACTCTATAAACCAATGAGATGAATTAAGTCAGCAAGAACTAGGGTGTGGAAATATTTGAGGCATGGATACAGTCAAGGCATAGAAGGGTAGACTCTCCTAGTGATTCTCTGGGCATCTGGTCCTGCAACAGAACGTGATCTCTGAACAGAATAGTTAGAAAAGAGACTGCATCAGGGAGGTCTTGTGGGGAGTAGTGGCTTGTCCTAGTAGGTGGGCAGAACATAGTTCCCAGGAATCTAGGAGCAGGTGGGTGTTGAGAAAACCTGTTGCTAAGTAAGAGAACAGTGCCTTAGCCACCATATAGGGTTAACCAGCAAAACTCCACTGCCTGTAAGACAGACAGGAATCACAGTCCCAGACAGTCCCAGCCTTAGAGCAACTGAGGTGCGAAGTAAATGATCAAAGCGAAAGCGCAGGAATAGGGATCTGCTAATGGAATTCAGGTACAAAGTAGAAATTGCATTTCAGAAATAATGCATACATCTTGTTACCAGATATAGGTCAGAATGTACAACATGAATTAGCAGAGGACACTTGATACTGAATCACAGCTTGGGCTGTAGCTCTGTAACTCTCTCCTGCCTCAGATCGGAGTTTTCAGAGATCAGAGGCAGTTTAGAGAGCAAGGGAAAAGAAATACATTTAAGCACCTGCGACTTTGTGAAGAGAGTGAAGATGGTGGGACAGACCTAAGAATGAAATAGGATGAAGCACCTGTAATCCGTTTCAGAGTTTCTTCCATTTTCTACTCCTCATCTAATTGATTTCATCGTTTAAGTCAAACCCACTGCCAAGTCATCTAATGTCAGATTTGCTGTGTGTGTGGAGAATCCTTCCATTGAGTTAACTAATACATTTTTTCTGAAAGGCAAAGGCAATGTGAAAAAGTTTTGTGCTTTCATTACTGTCAAGCTTTTTCTCAGAGGTCACCAATGACAATCTGCTCGCTTAAATATTTACTTCTTTCACTTCTTTGTGACACTGAATGTGGCTGATCAAGGACCCCCGTCTTGAAAGTCTGTCCCCTCTGGTTTCCATGGCATGATAATTTTCTTCCGACTTGCTGACACTTCTGCCCAGTGTGCTTTGTTTCCTTCTTGTTTGCTTCTCTTTATTGCCCACTCCCCAAGTGTAAGTGATCTAAAAATGGACTTTGGAGCCTTCCTTTCCCTTTGCTCTTTTCTCCTCATTATTTGCATGTGCCCTTTTGCTTTCCCACTGATTTAAACATGGTTCGCTACCCGGAAAGGATTTACTACACCAGCCACTTTCTGGGCTTTCTACCTCCTCTCTCCAGTCTCCCCTGCCTTTTTCCAGGTTGATTTTCCTGCAACACAGGTCTGACCTCACCCCTCCCCTGCCCAGAAATTGTATGGCCTCCCACTGTGAACAAAATTAAGTACCAGCACCTCACTTGGATCCCAAACCATTTACATCATGGTCCCAGGATAATGTCCCATTAGGCCCCTGTATCTAGTCTGCATGCCAGCCACGTGGACCCACTTGCTGTTATTCAAGGATATTCTATACTCCCCCTCCTCTGAGACTTCATTTATATTCTTCTTTGCACTATAACTGCATCAACCCTATGTCCTGGTTTGCCTGGGTCAGTCCCGGTTTATTTCTTTTGTCTTGGTATCATTATTATTAAGCCTCCCATTTTACACTTAAAAGTATAGTAGTTTGAATGATAAATTATATGATCACCCTACCTGTAAAGCTCTTCCGCGTGTTGCTTCTCTGAGTCTTATTCCCCAGTCTCCACTCTGTTTAACTTTGCTTGTGATCAACATAACCCTGTCCTTTCAAGCCATGTGCCATATGAAAACATCAACTTTCATAAGACTTTCTTCCTCTCTCCTTAACCTACTGTCCCTAACTTAAGGTATTCTCTTCCTACTGTCAATCCTTACATTTACCAACATGGTATTGCAGTTATTTGTATTTATAGATAGTTATTTGTATATTTCAAATTTTATCTTCTATGGTACTTCACAGGTTCAGGGTCTTTGTAACGATTAAATTGCTTTCATCTGCACATGACAGGAAGCTGTGGCTTAGATATTTAAACAATTAGGAAATTTTTTTTCTGTCACATAACAAGCAGTGTCAAGTTAGGATGGCTCAGAAATGACTAATTCAATATCTGAACAACAGGCAAAGATCCAGCTGTCTCTTCTCTGTCCACTCTGCTACAGTATGTGTCTGTTCTACTCTTGGCTGACTCCTCTCATGATTGCACAATGACCACCCTTTTTCTAAACATCACATCCAAATATAAGGATGTCTAGCATTTAAAAAAAAAAGTATTCTGTGAGTCCCTTTAAAAGAAATAAACCCCTATTTCAGAAGCATCTGTCCCTACCAGAAGTCTCCTCATGCTTCATTGGGCAGAATCTCATGCCATGCCCAGGCCTACACTAGTCCCAGATCAGGGCCATCAGGACCCGACAAATCATTCATCCCTTGAGGCAAAGTATGGCCCTGACTCCCCTGAAGATCATAGCCATTCAAGCAGGTTGGTAACTGAACAAAACTAAGGCTATTTGAGAAGGAAAGATAATTAACATTGATTAGGCCAACAGCATTGCTACTTATAAGTTTAAGTTTAAACAATAATTATTAAATAGGGCTTTAGTTTGACTTCAGAATGTAAAGAATTTTGATTTACCTCAATATTCTAATGGTATCATAAATTATAAAAACTGATGTTAAATAGGCTATAAACAGTATCAGTACTGCACATAACAGGTTCACTTTAATACTATTTTCCTTAAGTTCATATGGGGAGATTATAATTAAGATTTTGAAATAAAACTTGATTGAGATTTTAATAGCCATCTAAAACTGCTGGCCGGCAAACTGTGCTCAGAATTGCTCATTAAGTAGAATTGTTTTCTGTTGCTTTTTGAGGCAATGTCTAAGTATTTGTTCATAGGATTTCAAATATATATTGCAAATTCACCTTTTGGTATTGGATTACAGAATTCTCAAATATCTGCCAGCTGTGAAATGTGACAAATAATTGGTCAAAAGTTGTGATTTTGAAATGTCTTATAGTACCAAGGGGAACTAGGGAAGAGAGGCTGCTAAATGAGGATCCTTGTCTCTCACATCCTTTAGGAATTCTTTCTTCCCATTGAGGGTTAGTTCAGGCCCAACCCCACTCATGATCCTCCATGGTTAAGTCAGAGGTGGCAGGTGGAGAATGTAGCACAGAAGTTAGTATTGTATTCTGCAAATGGGGGCTCATTCAAGCCTCTGAAGTGTTGTCACCAGTCAGAAACACAGATGGTCCCATTGGGGAGACCATGAGGGGGCCTTGCCTGCTCTGGGTCAACATGAGAACTCTTAACATGAAAATATTCATCAGAATGAAGGGGTCAGAAAGACTGATTCTGTTTTTGAATGAAATGGAAAGAACAGAACAGAGAGAATCTGCTTATAAAAATTTCTCTGGGCATTGCCGCTCAGAGTTGTAGACCTTGGTGCTAGGGGGCTTGCAGCTGGCATTTTATGTTCTCAGCAACACTCATGCTAACTGCTGGGATGCGATGACTCTCAATATTTTAGCAGCCCACAATAGGACTCAGTGGAAAAGCAGAATCTAAGATTGTGCATGATTTTTGGACATTTGGACAAATATTCTGAAGGATGAAGGGGCTAGATAAGACAGATTGCCTCACAAGTATAAAAGTCAAGGATTCCTATCTCAGAGTTAAAAAAAAAATGGAAATGCTAATCTGAATCTTGAAGGGAGGGGAAATCGGATAAAAACTGAGTAAGTTATATGTGAAAGAGATAGTGTAGTCATACTTTTTTTTCCTTAACATTTAGAATCAATAGGAAGACTTACACACCACTTCTATGGGCTTCTGCTATGCTATGCAACATCTACAAATAAATATATAATCATTATTGCTTTGAGAAGTAATATGAATGTATAACTCTTCTCGAAGTTTATTTTTCATAAATGAACTTCCTGTTAATATTATCTGAAATCATGTTATTTTCTTCACGTCTCACCAAACTGCCCCATCACCAATATTTCAAAAGACATTTTGGAGTAGCAGGCTGCTTCTAAAAATACGATGTAGTAGTCTGGGAAAACACTGCAGAAATGAACATTCCAGGCCTCATCACAATGCCCACCAATACAGACTTTGTTCTCTACTCCTCATTTGAATAAATGTCACTGTTTATTAGAGCATCTTATTGGTTTGTCAAGCATTTTTATGCCTTATGCAGAAACGCTTACTGGAAGAAATTGTAAGTGCAGAAGTTCAGATAAAAAGTTTTAACTTTTCTTCCTAAAATAAAACAAAATAATAAAATATTATAATGTCAAGTTTGACATTGAGTGATAAAGTAGGTTAATATGTATCTCATAAAGTGCTTTGACTCCATTCCTACAAGAATCTCTTATGATGAATATAATATTAAAATTGAAGTCAGACTGTCAGGTCTGTCATTTAATAGCTGTGAGACCCTGGGAAAATTACTTAACCTCTTTGTGCCTCAGTTTCCTTACCTGTAAAATGAGGTGATAATATCGACCTCATAAGGTAGTTGTGAGGACCGAGTCAAATTAATGTATGTAAGATGTTTATAACAGTACTTGGTCAGGCCGGGCGCGGTGGCTCAAGCCTGTAATCCCAGCACTTTGGGAGGCCGAGACGGGCGGATCACGAGGTCAGGAGATCGAGACCATCCTGGCGAACACGGTGAAACCTCGTCTCTACTAAAAAATACAAAAAACTAGCCGGGCAAGGTGGCGGGCGCCTGTAGTCCCAGCTACTCGGGAGGCTGAGGCGGGAGAATGGCATAAACCCGGGAGGGGGAGCTTGCAGTGAGCTGAGATCCGGCCACTGCACTCCAGCCTGGGCGACAGAGCAAGACTCTGTCTCAAAAAAAAAAAAAAACAGTACTTGGTCTAGGGTAAATGTTATTTGTCGCTTTTTAAAATGACAGGGAAAGGGAATATATTTATGAATTTGTATAATAAAAACATTTATACATATATATTATAAACTGAAATTAAAGACATTTGGAATAATAATCTGTTTTCTAAATATATTTCCCATTGTGTATTGGAAACCCTTAAATTGGCTTGCTTAATAAATTCAGCCCATTCCAAGCTGTTAGGGTTTCACATTTAAATTATAATCGCACCTTTTCCTGGTACACGTGAACAGTAAGCTGCAAAGCTGCATTTATCCCAAGCACAAATGAGACCAGACTGCAAAATGAGTTTATGTTCCAAGACTCATTCATTTATTTTTGGGTTTCAATCATGCTTTTCTTTGTGTATTCTCATCAAACATTTTTAATGGCTTGGTAAAATAGAAGGATTTCCTATGTAATCAACATTTACTCTTCCTGTGAAAAGCGTTTTAAAAATAAAGTCCTTCAAATGTCTAGTCCTTTTTTCAGCAAAAAATAAGTGGCCTTAAAAGACATTTGTTCTGGCAGTCTGTTTAAAGATGGGAGAGATGAAAGCCAAGAAAACCAGAAGAAGATGGCCTCAAGGGAATGATCTGTATGATGAATTTGAAATTGCAAGGAATACTGTTTCTGCTTTCCTAGGCAGAGCTGTCACCTCAAAAGCCTATTTTCATGAAAAGGAGAGTGTAACTCAGAGTATCACAGTTTAGTCAATTGAATATATATTCTCTGAATGCAGCAGGAAGGCGCTTACAGGTGACCACTAATAATGCAGTCCCATTGTACAACAGAAACATGTATTTTGGAACTGAGGACATCTCAACCACATAGCAACATAGATTTTTCTGAACTAGCAAAAAAAAGAAAAGAGAAAGAGAGAGAGAGAGGGAAAGAAAGAAAGAAAGAAAGAAAGAAGAGGAAGAAAGAAAGAAAGAAGAAAGAGAGGAAGAGAGAAAGAAAGAGAAAAAGAAAAAGAGGTAGGATTTACTGTCTGCTACCAGACATTGGCAAAGAGCCACCCCACTGATTCAGGTCTGGGATAATTCTCCCCAGATACAGTTGTCAGAGACACTCCAAGGAAATCTAGTGAGGAAAAGTATAGGTCTTCCATACTATAAGAAAAAGAATGTTATTCTTCTAAGCCACAGATCCGATAGATCGGGTAAATCCTTATATCCTCCCCTAGCCACTTCTGCTGCACATAAATCTGAAAACTCTACTTAAATGTCTTTTTAGTTTCCTACCTGGGTTGACTTTTAGAATCATATTTTTTCTATCCCATTGTGTGAAGTAATATTTGTTCTCGTTCGTTTTAAAGTTCTTGCTCTTCTTTTTCTAATAATCAGGGAAGTGGTGAATGAGTTTGTTACTTTCTAAAGACGGCATTTCTCAGCCTTACTTTTGCCTTCTGAAGACCTCTGATTCTTTTCTCTATCATATCGTAGCTACACTACACTGTCTTTCCTCAGTCTAAGCTTCTGTCCTCTAGAAAAGAAGAAGACTTTTGCTTTTGCTTATTCCCTATAGTGTTTCTGGGCCCCAAGTTCTACCAGATATTTAGGATTGTCCGTAGAATATATATTTCTAAGCTCAAATAAGTTTGGAAAACACTGGACAATAAAGTTAACAATTTTCTTTAACAGATTGTCATGCTTTTGATTCATACAGGAAAAGTGGTTGGGAGGAAAGTATACTCATAAATTCAGAATGTCATATGAGGAAGCTTAAGCTGCTAGACTTTTCTTCCTAACATAAAGCAAAATAATAAAATATTATAATGTCAAGTTGAACTCCAAAACTAGACTACATGGGATTGGGTCTGGCTTTGTACCTTATTAGCTGAATGACCTTACATAAGTCATATAATCTTTCTGTGCCATTGTGTCCTTTTCTATATGCTGAACACAATAAAATAATGCCATCATGCGGCTGCTGGAAATTATGAATCTTTTTACGTTATTTTTAAATTTATTTTTTTCACTTTTGTGGGTACATAGTAGATTTATATATTTATGGCGTACATGAAATATTTTGAAACAGGCATATAATGCCTAGTAATATAATTTATGAATCTTGATGAACAAGTAAGGTTTTAGCTGATGTTTTTTCACCAGAATTTTTTTTGGCTAGAAAATATCACTTAACATCCTGCTACATAAATATTATTTGAGAAACATTGACCTAGGGAACAGTTAAATTTTGCTTGTGCTTCAAAGGTTTATTTCTAAAATGTCCATCATCTCAAAGTCCAAGAGAGTATTTAAATTTTATCATGTTGCTTTTTTATTGTTGATAAGAGGGGAAAATAATTCTAATGGGTATTTTAGAAAAACTGGAAAGCTTACTAATAACCTACATACTAATTTTTTATTAATTATAAGCTTGCTCTTTTGAGGAATGATAGGTACATTATAACAGTACTGGCCAACAGTAGATCTGTGAACATGGAGACATTGACTTTATATGTTAAAATTAAAAGCAAACTGTAAGTATATAACGTGAGTTTATATTACAGTACTCTTATCATTCATTTTTCTTAGAGCTTATGTTTGCTACATTTATGTGAGTGGTTGGGCAAAGCATAAACATCATGTAAAGTTTAATCAGCAGCATTTGCTTTAGCTAGGGTTTTCACCAGCTTCTTGTCGTTTAAAAAGAATGCTCGTAGTGTGTGAATCTTGATGTTCTTGTTCAGCAGACTGAATCTCCTTTTTCTCTATCTTCCCACTGATCCTGCATCTACATGTGCAGTGAAAGATTAGTGTCAGGACTTTTACTTTATCCCAAATTATCAAACAACTCTATTACCCTATTCTGGGCATCCCAGACTCCTTTACTCCCTTAAAACAAACACTAATCCATCACAGATACGACTTGGAAAGAGCCCTCAGGGCTACCTAATAATGACTAAAATTTACATAGTGCTTATTCTGTGCCAGCCCCTTTACTATGAATGTTATAACAATAACCTCACAACAGCCCCTTGATGGCATTATTTCTGTTGTTTCCATTTTGTATATGATAACATTGAAGTGAAGGGAAGTTATATGACTTAATTAAGGTCATTCAGCTAATAAGAGGTAAAGCCAACACTCACCCCCATGCATTCTGGCTCTTGAGTTCAGACTCACTGTACTGCCTTGGAGGGACAAACATTTGTCATTTTTCAGTGCTTGAGACAGAGATTCCAGGCAGTACATTTCCATCTAATACTCTCAAGTTCTCAGGCCCTGGAGGGTTAATATTGATTACGCCACTTACATGAGGCTGAGAAAGATTAGATACCTTTCTGCCAGATTGTTTCAAAAAGGAGCACTGAGTCTCTTTTTGTGCAAGTTTTGGTGAGGTGTACACTCAGTTCTCAATCATCACTTACCCCTAATCTCATCCCTTCTTCATTTTTCTACTAGTATTTTTACATGTGGCACATGCATAAGTAAGTGCAAGCGAAGTTACGAGTTTATTTGATGACCTCCCCGTTTTAAACACAGTGGGCCATGCAGGGCCATGCAGTAGACTCACAGACAGGATGGGAGTGGCCTTCCTGGGTGCTGAGCATTGATTAAGTGAGCCATCCTTCTTAGGACGGTTCATTTCTTCACATCTCACTTAAAATAGCTAGAAAGTGAGAGTGTTGGATTCATTTTTACTTTAGGATTTATTTAACCTCTCTTTCTATAATCCCACCCTTTTATTGCAATACCTAGAATAGCTCTTTGCACAGTACTAGTACATAATAATTACTTGTTTGAATCAGTATCTAAAAATCTCTTTTAACGTATTCTTGACAAATTTACAACGTAATAAAAAGGAGCTTTAGACCCCTTGAAATATCTTACAGAGCTTAGAGGGCTTGTTGAAACACACATGGCCAGACCCCACCCCTGAGTTCTTGAGTCAGTAGGGGTGGGGCATTTCTGTCAAGCTCCCAGATTGCCGATACTGTTGGTTCAGGGACCACATGTGAGAGCTACTGTCTGTAGAGCTCTCAAAATAGACACATATCTTTCCCAATTGAAAAGTGAGTTAATAAGCTCATCCCACCCAGTGGTTGGGATGGTAGCTTCATGTTGCTTATCCTCTGGTATCTACATTTTACAGGGATCTCCTAAAGACTGTGAATCTTAACTCAACGGATCAAATCCACAATTCAAAGGATCAAATCCAATTCTTGACTCCATATCCTTCCATCTAAGCAGCCTTTGTCCCTCCACTTCCCTTAAACTGCCCTCTTCCCAGAGTATTAGAGTTTCCTGGTTGCCACATCCCCACAATTATAACCATGGCTAGTAACATATATAGGTTACTTTATTCTTTATTTTCTTTTTCTGTAACTGGATTTCAATAATAGCACCTACCTCATCAGATTGCTTTGAAGATTAAATTAGCCAGTATTTGGAAAGCACTTAGAACAATGCCTAAAACCTAGGCCCTATGTACATCAACAGTGTAAATGAGCTTTTATTATATGCTAAATGTTTCCCAAATTTTCCTCTCAGGACATCACCTTCATGCCTGACATCATAGCTGCATACCAACTCAGCTAGCATTAATTTTTTCTTAAAATCAGTTCACTTTACTAACAAATTATTATAAAAGAACACATTCTATTATTACTACAAATGGAAAACCAGTATCACTTGATAAGCAGAAGGGAACCGTGAAATGAATACAGAAAGTCTACATTGTTTTAAAAATTCTAGCCAGACATTGTTTTCTGCAAAAGACCCTGAGACTGAGACTTGTTCTGTCTCTTTTTAAAAACAGGGAAATTAGCAAGTTCCAGCTTCTGTAACAAATAAAACCCCACTTCACTGGATTCCCACCTTCAGAGTTTAAAGTTTAGGTGTGTCCCATAAGTGTACTTCTGTGGATTAATTTTGCTTTTTGGATATCATTTCACACCTCTCTGAAGGATGTGAAACGCATGCCAAATACTATCACACTGATTACATAACTTCTGTTTTGCTGCATTACATCTGAAATGGCTTTCTTGTACCAATTTCAAATGGATGCGTGAATATCTTTGAGTCACCACCAGTTAGAGGGGAGAGGAATTTCTAATTGTGTACTTATAAATGAAAACATAGAGCTCTTTGGAGTTTGACATTTGATGAAAATCTACAGCAATTTTTCCCTTCCTAGTAAAACGTCAGTATTTTGTCATCAAGGACTGTAGATAACAAAGTTGGCCTATGCATAACAAAGGTTAAGGTATGAGAACAAAGTGATGTGTGCATCCTGGAGACATTTATGATTCACACTTGCATTCTTGTAGGTTGCTATTCATCAGCAGAATGGGACTTTTTACTCATTACCAAAGAAGGTAATTGATAAAAAAGAAAAAAAGAAAAAATACAAGGCTGGATACCAGACCTGTCCTCAAAGACAGTATGGAGACTTAGTTGAGTCATTAGGAAGGGACAGACAGTGTGTAGATCCAGCTTGTTGGGCAGGGCAAGATTTGAGGAGCTTCATAATGTTCAACACTGAGATCAATAAAGCATAATGTAATGTCCAGCAAGGAGATGGAGTGCAATAAGGAATGTAATACTCAAGTTTGAGATGGTCTGTCAGTGAGGTGCAGGGCTTCTATCAGGTTGGGGTACAGGAGCAGAACTCTTCCTCCCAATGAGGTGGACTGTCAGATTACAATAAGGATGGGACTGTGACTAAGAAACACCACAGATTGCTCAGACCCAGCTCTGAATGCATAAAGTAGTGAGGCCAGGTGCACTGGTTCATGCCTGTAATCCCAGCACTTTGGGAGGCTGAGGTGGGCGGATCACATTAAGCCCAAGAATTCAAGACCAGCCTGGGCAACGTAATGAAATCCTATCTCTACCAAAAAATATATATATATAAAAATTGACTAAGAAACACCACAGATTGCTCAGACCCAGCTCTGAATGCATAAAGTAGTGAGGCCAGGTGCGCTGGTTCATGCCTGTAATCCCAGCACTTTGGGAGGCTGAGGTGGGCGGATCACATTAAGCCCAAGAATTCAAGACCAGCTTGGGCAACGTAGTGAAATCCTATCTCTACCAAAATATATATGTATTTAAAAATTGACTAAGAAACACCACAGATTGCTCAGACCCAGCTCTGAATGCATAAAGTAGTGAGGCCAGGTGCGCTGGTTCATGCCTGTAATTCCAGCACTTTGGGAGGCTGAGGTGGGCGGATCGCATAAGCCCAAGAATTCAAGACCAGCCTGGGCAATGTAATGAAATCCTATCTCTACCAAAGGAAAAAAAAAAAAAAAATCAAAAATTAGCTGGGCATGGTGGCACATGCCTGTAGTCTCATCTACTTGGAAGGCTGAGGCGGGGGGATTATTTGAGTCCAGGAGGTCGAGGCTGCAGTGAGGCATGATTGCACCATGGCACTCCAGCCTGGGCAACAGAACAAGAGCCTGCTTCCAAAATAACTAAATAAAGCAGTGAAAGCTCTTCAATATTAGTTTCTGAGCCCTTGGTGGGCATCTCATCACATTCCATGTCAGATTGATAAGGACTACAAACAGTTACTCATCTTCCCTGGAAGTTGTTTGAGGGCTTCTTGTACAACTGGGAACAGGCAGGTGCTTTGCTTCTCTTGGCAGAGGAGGAGGAGGGATGGTTGAGTTTAGTGGGCCCAGATGAGGGGAGTTGGAAGGCAGATGTAAGAGAAACAGGGTGAGGGTTGACAGCTCTGCACTTACTGTGCCCGCCTGCCCTCTGTCTACCAGCAGAGTCCTTTTTCTGCTCCTTTTTCTTTCATGTCCCAGGCAGTGGAGAGTTTTTGCTGAGGTGGGGGAGGATCACCTCCGTGAAAGGCTGATCCATGGGAGGCCAGTTGATCCTTCCCACCGGGACCACAGGTGTCTTCCCCAAGGTTCTGCTTCTTTCTCCTGCTCTATAGACAGTTGGTGCCTGTGGGAGGGAGGAGGGACCATGCTGCTTCTCAGTCGATCTCAGTTAATACCGTCCATCCTCTCAACTCTGTCTAGAAACAGCTTTCATTGGTTAGTTCACAGAAGAAAGGAAGTTTTATCAAAGAAAATTATGACATGACAAAGTTTTTAGCATCTCTATCTCTGGCTTCTGTGACCTTGAAACCTCATATTTCCCACTCCCAGTGAGGAAAGCAAACCATTTATGCTCTTTGCCCCAGGGCTGCTTTGGGAATCTAGTGAAAATGGTAGCCCGTGATTCCAGAATTAAGAATCCCTTCTTAATAAAGGTGAGAAAACGACCAAAACACCAGATCCTCAGTGGCACCTAAGAGCCAAGGATATGCAGAGAAGACATGAAGACATTTCAGTGAAAAGAGTGTCTCAAAAAATTACAACGGGGTTAGAAAGGACGATGTAAATGTTTTTGGTGTTTGTTGGAAGACTGGCTTGTACGTTAATAGGATCAGGAAAATATTTTTTTCTATACTCAACTCTCTTATACCTGGACACCAGAGGAGTCCAGAAGTCCTTCTGAGGTGCTTTATGCCCCATCTCCTACCTTTTGAAACTGTAAAGATGCTAGAAATGTGGTAGGACTCCAGTGTGTGACCTGTAAGTGGGCAGCAGAGACTGACCTATCTTAACTTGAAAAAGCTGGAGGAGAGGCTCACAAGTTCCCAGCCAGAGGCTATGGTCAAACTAAAACTCTGAACTTGGATTCAGACTCTGGCTGTGCCGGTTACCATGTGACTCAGGCATGTTCAACCTCTCTCTCTCTCTCTCTCTGTAGTTTCCCTTATCTATGAGATGGGAAGATTGAACTGCATTTTATTCATTCATACAGTATTCACATTTATTGTCAGTCACTGTGCTATAATAGTAGAAGTTTAAAGATAAATGTTATGCAATCCATACCTCAGAAAAGCTCTCAACTGAGTGGAAGACACAGATGTTACTGATACTTATAAAAGCATACGGAAATTATCATAATAAATGTACAACGTCCCATTGGAACACAGAGAAAGGAAGGATGAACTGCACCAGGAATAAAATAAAGTTGCAATAGAATAGCACAGAACCATGCACTGCCTACCAAGATATACTAAGCCATGGACCAAGCATAGAAACCTGGATGTATGGAAATACTGGATATGTTGGAGAATGAAAATGCTTAGCTGTGACTAGAGCACAGAGTGTCTGAAGACTATGTAGGAATTGCGGAAACTGTAAAAGATAGGTTTAGGCTCAGCAATAAATGATCTCTTATGAAATTTTAGTTAATCCACAAGCTATGAGGACACACTGAAAATTCTAAATAGAAAATGTGGGGCTGGGTGTGGTGGCTCATGCCTGTAATCCCAGTGCTTTGGGAGGGTCACTTCAGGCCAGGAGTTCAAGACCAGCAACATAGCAAGACCTCATCTCTACATAAACTAAAAATAAAAAATAAAAGAAGTTAATTGGGCGTAGTGGCACACACCTCTAATAGTCTTAGCTACCCAGGAAGCTGAGTTGGGAGAATGGCTTGAGTCTAGAAATTCAAGGTTGCAGTGAGCCGTAATTGCACCACTGCACTCCAGCCTGGGTGACAGAGGGAGACCCTGTTTCCAGAAAAAGAAAGGAAAATTTGGATTATACAAAATTTGCTTTCAATAGACCAATCTGACAGTAACAGTTTGAAGAGCAGAGAAAATGGAAGCACAAATGCAAGTTCTGCGTATCCTTTAATGCAGGAAAAAAGTGAAGAGGGACTGGATTTTAAAATGGAGGTAGTGATAAAAGTGGTTTTATTTGAAATAGAGTTAAGATATATAATCAACAGGATTTAGCAATTGATGGAGATTCAGTTAGAAGAAATAAGATCTCTTGTACATCATAGTGACTATAGTTAATAAGAATGTGCTGTAAACTTAAAAATTGTTAACAGAGTAGATTCTAAGTGTTTTCACCACAAAAATGCTAATTATGTGAGGTAATGCATATGTTAAATAAGCTTGATTTAACCATTACATGATGTATACGTATTTCACAACATTATGTTGCACACCATAAATGTATATAATTTTGTGTCAATTAAAAATAATATAAATAAGAGCAACTGATGAAAAGAGACAAATGAGGGAACTGGAGGTATCAGCATGATACGTAAATGTATGAGAGTTTTAGCTTGAGTCCAAGTAGAAATTGAATGGATTAATTGAGATGGTGACATGGACGATTAGGAGGAACACATGGATTTTATTTTGGGTGTAAAGGCTGTATGGCCTTCCAATAGGTAGATATAAGCATGTTGAGATGTTGCTGTTTAATAGGTGGATGGAGACCTGCATCTGGGGTTTAGGGGAAATATGAAGATCTGGGATTCCTTAGTGGAGCAGAGGTTGGTAAAGTCTTAGGAGGAATGAAGTCCTGCTAAGGAGAGCTTCTGTCAGGAAAAGAGAGACAAAATAAAATACCAGATAATATAAAACTTAGGTCTGTAACTCACTGACCAGAGTCTCTGATTAATTCAAGAGGAAAAAGAGAAATATATGCATTAGAGTCAATATGACCTGGTATTAAATTAGTCATAAGGGCGGATATATAGGACAGTAGAAAATGAAAATTCCCTACTTCGTGTCTAGTAGTGTGTTAAGCTTAGGAAGAAAGAATAGATATGAATATCAATTATTAATAGAAATATAAACTGCATACAATTACATATATATTGTTAATGATGCTCTTGTTGCCAATAATTTTTTCAACAGTTATGACAGTGGTTAACATTTACCAAATGCTACCTGCTGTGCCTCTGCCTTCAAGGCAAACTCAATCTACTTTAGCCTCTGTTGAGGTCAAGCTGAGAGCTAATAGGAGAAAGGTTACCTCCTTCTCTCCAAATACTTTCTAGTTGGAGTTGTTTTTGAATTCTCTACATTTATCTAATAACAAGCTCTAAGTGTAGTAAGGATCACACCCTGTCTATCTTTGATGCTGTGTATGTTTATATTCTCCTAGAAGCAATTATCAAGTGAGATTAGAAGTACAAGAGTTGTTAGAAAAAAAAATCTGTGAAAAGCAGAAGTTGAGGGATAAGCCAGAGACAGCAAAGAGAGCCTTCAGACTGTGATGGAGGTCTGCTCCCCTCCGTGCATGAGAGGGAGAAAGAAGGAAGACTGGGTGGGAAACACTTCAGACTAGGTTAGGTAGTCTCACTGGGGTAGTGGATTGTATAGGAAGCATGACTCTAAGAAGGATTTGGTCAGGCTCATGGAGAATCTTTAAACCAAAATTGCCAGTTGGAGGTATCCCATGTTTCAGAAGATTAAGCTCACCTTAGTACCCCCACCATGCTTAGTCATTAGCTAGGAGGAGCCTGTAGAAGTGTGGCCTCAGCATGGATACAGTACTGGATCCAGAGGAGCAGCAGCCAGGGCCATCTGTCTGTAAACATCTCTGCAGTGGGAGATTTGAGTGACATGTTTCATTGCCACCACAAATTCCCTCAGTGACGCAGTGACACTTCTTCCTAAACGTTCTCCTAGCATGTATTGGCCAAACCAGTCAAATAAAGCTCAGCCTGTGCAACTTTGTACCATTATTAATCAATCTGCTTGTGTCTACCCCATTAGATTATAAACCTTTCTTCAAACCTTAGTGTCTAGCACCGTGCCCTTAACTCAGAAGGCATTTACATAAATACATTAATCATAATTAGAATTATTTTATTTTCATTATTTGAATTTATCTGAGAGCAGGCTGGGCACAGTGGCTCACTCCTGTAATCCCAGCACGTCGGGAGGCTGATGCATATGGATCACCTGAGGTCAGGAATTTGAGACTAGCCTGGCCAACATGGTGAAATGCAATCTCTATTAAAAATACAAAAATTAACCTGGTGTGGTGGCATGTGCCTATAGTCCCACCTGAGGCTGAGACAGGAGAATTGCTTGAACCTGGAAGGAGGAGGTTGCAGTGAGCCAAGATTGCGCCACTGCACTCCACCCTGGGTGACAGAGTGAGACTTCATCTAAAATAATAATAATAATAATTATTATTATTATCTGAGAACAGTAAATAATTGGAGTTTTAACTCAGGAAGTTGGGTGGGGGAAGTTAAGAGAGAATATGGTTTTGATGAACGGTTCCATGGATATCACAGTGAGCTCTGGGGGAAAGAGAACTAGGGCATGTGAATTAGACATACCCTTGGAGGAAAGCAGAAGTCCAAGTAGGTCCTTGGAGATGAAGTCCAAGTAGGTGGACAGAATACAGTATCCAGAGAACATGCTGGAAAGAGCTAGTCTAGACCAAGAATTGGCTGGAGGGAGTCCAGCAAGATGTGATGGACAGGCGTTTGACATCGGCATCTGAGTACAACAACTCTGTGTTTGAGAACTACCTTCTCTACCCACAGTGACATTTTCATGTACATGACATACCTTCTTAACCTTGGCTCATTGGACTGGGGGAGATGCCTTATCTCAACCTAAACCTCCTGGGAATTTGGAATTGAGGTTTGGAAAATCTTACCAGTTGAACTGTTTCCTTGAACTGAGTTGACAAATTCAAGATAAGCTTCTTGAAGACAATTGGGGAAATCATGTATGCTCAGAATCAGGAACACGAGCTGGCAGAAAGGCATACACAGAGAAACTGAGATGAGAGACAGTGTGACTCCAGGGAAAGAGGGAGAATGAAATGGCGACAGTTGTTGCCTCGACTCCTGAGGACTTTCCATTCATGGGCCTAATCCCCAAGCTCCCTGCCCTTCAATTCTGAGGAAACTAACTCTAGAATAAACTTACTATTTTGGTTAACATAGTTCAAGTGTGTTTCTTATAGTAGCAGCCAACTGACAGTGACTGAGAAACTGTTCTGACAGAAATGCCCAGGACACAAATCGGAAATTCAGCAATGTGAAATGTGCTGAGATGCAGGCAAGCAAGAGGTCAGCATTAGAAAGCCACTGGGAAGAGAGCCCCGGGAAAGGTGGCCCCAACAAGGCAGTTCTTGGTCTGTTAAGACCCTGGTAACTAAAAAGAATTATCAAGTCAAGGACTTCATATACAGGCTCCGGTTTTAGGAACTAGGTACAGGATAGATCCTTCATCACAGGAGCAAGCCCGAAGTTGGTTATTAGAAGTCAGGCAAAAGGTTAATAGCAGACTAGGACATTCTGATCTATTGAAGCTGAGAGTTTCTTGAAAATGTGATGCCTTTATGCATTAAATAAGAATGATTGGGTATCTACTACATCCTAGGGAGTTTAGCATGTTAGCCTGAGTTGCGGTTCAGTGTACCATGGAGTGGGGCCTGCCTGGGGATGGAGACCCAGTGGAAGCTGCAGTGGAGAATAGGAGGCTGAGAGCACAGCCATCATGTGCACAGCCGGTCAGCTCATGAAGTGGAGTGGATGATGCTTTGTTAGAGTTTGGAACATTCTGTGGTAAAACAGACCCAGAAGAAGTTGAATCTGAAAACCCAGAAAACATCATCATGGTAATTTCTTTCAAGGTGCAATGAAGAGGAGGTAGGACATGAGAAAAAAGTTATTCAGAAAGAGAGATAAGGTATCAAACACACAGTTCATCTACTTGTCAGATTCTTCAGATACTCATGAAAAATAATTCTTATGCATCCTTTGGCTGGATGAACTGTTTCATCACACATCCACTCTACTTCACCAATGCCAGAGTTAAAATTAAGGAGGAAGTTGGAAGTTCTTCTCTCTTCCAGCTCAATCCAGTCTCACCAAATAGGCAAGACTAGTCTCTCTTAATTTAGTTCCACTCAACGTCTTCTGATTTAACATTGAACCCTGGGCTACTGGGAAAAAGAAGTATAGTAAGAAAAGAGGAAAAGGGGGTAGAAAGAAGGATGAAAATGAAGAGATGTCTCATAATCTTCTGTTCACACTGGGGTAAAAGTAGGTCAAACACCTAATCTCCTGTAACCTCCTTCTCTGCCTCACTCTTTCTATTTTGAATATCTTGTAATCATAGATACTACTTTTCATAGAGACCCCAAAAGCGTTTCCCCAGGGAATGTCAGGGACTCCCTGTATAACATGTTAATTAAGCTTGACAAGACATAATAAAAGCAAACTTCACAATGACAAATTAGTAGACACACTGTTAGCTCCAGTTTCTTTTTCTCTTAATCTTATTTGTCGTGCTGTTGTTCACAGTATTAAATGTCAGAAATTTCTGCTTGGCTTCTGACTGGCCTTAAAAGGAACACATTATTTAAACTCCCTAAATCTCCATTTCCTCTTTTGTAAAATGGAATAATAATACTTGCTGTAATACCTTACTAGGTGATTTTGAGGACCATGTATAAAAATCACAACCAGTGGTACAAATACCAATGTAAGATAGCCAGGTCCTTTAATAAGTCAGCAGAGTAGAGCAAAGCATCTGTAACAGAACTTTGTTCCCGTTGCCAGCACTTGGGCAACTCACTTGTGTTCTAAGTCTTGGTGTTTCTTTACTTGTAAAAAGGGTAGGATGCTGTTCGTAGTTTCATATGGTTTTAATGAAGATCAAAATAACATTTATACTAAAGTATAAGTAGTATATTAATTATGACAAGTCCTAGTAATGTGTCAGAACAGGAGGCTCTCAAGGTCAAACGTGTGCAGATTTATTTTTTCTCATTTATAAAAGTATTAATATGATTTTAAATTAGTATGTGTATATCTGACGCTTTAAAAAATATTTGCGTGGAGAATCTGTTGTGAATTCTGTAGCAGAGTCAAATTTAAATAAGATAGTAACTTAAAAAAATAAAACATGGAGCTTAATTACACACCAAAAATAAATGAGTACTTCCTTACATATCTTTTGTATGTTTTATTTTTTTAATTAAGACTTTTAGAAAACAAAAAATGTTGTCTATTTTTGTTCATAATTTTTCAATATGAGAAAAATGTGGTTTACATACACAGGGACAAGGCTGTAATCAAAGGATCTAGGAAATCGATTATGGCTCCGTTTTACATTGAGATTATTACCATTCAAAAGAGCTCCATTTTACCTTTTTAAAATGAAAATATTTTACATTTATACTGGTTAAATTCTAATATTCCTTAATCTTTTATTTTCTTTCAAGATAATAGTTGGAGAAACTGCTGTCTTTTGCCTACAACTAGCCACAAGGGATTTTGAAAACCAGGAAAAAACTATTTTAACTGGAGACTGTTGCTATATAAACCCGCTGGTGCGCCGAACTGTCCGATTTCTTGGTATGTGTTCATTAAATTATTTGTAATATTTCTGAAACAGTGTCTGTGTATAAGCTAACCCTTAAAATGACTCACATTTTAACTGTTTGCAAATTTTTTTTTTCTTTGAAATGTTTTAATTTGCTTTTAAAAGTAAACATTACACACTGCTTGGGTGATGGTTGTATCAAAATCCTAGACATCACCACTAAAGAACTTACTCATGTAACCAAACACCACCTGTTCCCCTAAAATCTACTGAAATAAAAAATTTTTAAAGTAAACATTACATACTACTTTCTCTGTAATATAGCAAGATCCCACTTTAGGGTGTCATTTCCACGTTCCTTTAAGGCAAAAAGAACACCACCTTTGGATGTTTAATATTCTTTAAGAACCAAAAGTTACATGATTACTGTGTTTATGAAAATCTTTGGACCGTACTTAGTGGGAGGGTGGTGATAATCCAGGTGGGTCGTTGAACATCACGAAGGATAGAAAAATAACTTGGCAAATAGAAGAAACGTAGCACTCCATGTGCTCCTTCTAGGTTGATTTTTATATAAACAAAAATGTATTGAGGATTTTAGTAGAGGACAAGATTCACTAATAATTTAACTTTTAATCTGAAATACTAGCAATAATAAATATATGCATGTATGAATTATTGAAAATCATTTTAATTCAGTGAGAACTTAGTCTAGACACTTTTTTTTAACTGACCCAATACAATGTAATATAAATAATTGTTTCCTGGATTTGTCAGATAAAAATAAGTATATCTGTATCTACTAAATGCCATTTAAGATAATTTTTTACTAGTATTAAGAGATGCACTAAAGATAATGTAACTCTTCAACATAGTTCTCATATTGAAGGGATCAAGATGAAGACTTTGAAGATATTATGCATAGATCACCTAATCTGTCTATAAGCCCATTAAAGACTAGCCAAATGTCATCAGGCTTTTGGATCTCTCTGAAGACGAAAGGCCTTCATATCCGAGACTGTTACTTTTACTGACATCAAGTTTTGTATCTCCAAAGCCCTCATTTATCCTGTTGAAGGGACAACTTTTATATGAAACCCTAGAAGTTATTTTTTTCACGTGTATCAATACTGTGTTCTTGACTAATTTCTTTTTGTATAAGTCATTTAATTTAAAAAAAAGCAATATACAACAATATGCTCAGAATTAAAAGTATTTAAAGAAATCGATGCTTTCCTAAATACTGTTAAGCAAATTACATTGTACCTATTTAAGTAAAATATTTTTCTGCATTTGCACACATATTTCTAAAGAATATTTGGCTTACAGTATGCTTTTAAGTCTCTGCATGCTTCTTATTATATGATTTTATAAAATACAAAAGCCTCATTTGTTTCTTGTTCCCTTATGATTTGGATGTTTCTAGCTATAATAAAGTGGAAACATGTAAGCGAAGCATCACTGTATAATAGCACATCATTCTGTGCAGTGACTTTATTCTTTAGGTCAGTGGAGTAGATACACTCAAAGGATCTCACTTTAATAATTATCTTTGTAGTCAACTACAGTATTAGCCTTGGGCCTGGTGCACTGACATTTTAATTCGAAAACACATTTGGGAACTTTAGAGTGTCAAGAGACATTTCCACATTCTTATCAAATATTTCTGTTACCAACAGGAAAACCCATTGCACCAAACAGCCTAGATTTCAAATGCGTACGAATGAAGAAGACTTGTATTTAGGTTCCCATGCTTGGCCATGAGATTTTGGAAGGAGAAGTTTTATTGAGCTCGGTTCTCTTTAATTTCTCTGCCTCTCTCAAATTTCTGATTTTGATAACCTTTACTTTGTATGATTCATAGAGGAATGCTGGTGAGATGTTAAAAAAGGGCTTCTTACTGTTTTCTTTTAGAATTTTTAGGTGAAGAGAGAACTAATACCTTTGTTTCATTTCCATTTGTATATACATAGAGTTTTGCTGTGTGGGGGTTTTTGTATGTAAACCTTTTGTAATCTTATATAATATTTTAAAAATGTAAAAGAACAGCTATCCATCTAATACTGGAAAATTATTTGATCTAGTACAACTTTTATGGTGATATACTATACAACAGCTAACAATGATGAAAAGACTTGGGAAACAAACAATCCAGAAATACATGACTAAAAAGAAAAACATCTAATTATTGTAACATAAGTATATGACATTTTAATAAATCAATACTTTTAGAAGTATTCATTTGGGATAGTTTTAAAAGGTCCTGTTGGATTTTATTCCCAAAATTATAAAAGGATGAATTTCTTTTCATTGGTACCACATCCTTAAAGACTGTAGCTGTAAGTTTAATTTAAATTAATGCCGGCCGGGCGCGGTGGTTCAAGCCTGTAATCCCAGCACTTTGGGAGGCCGAGACGGGCGGATCACGAGGTCAGGAAATCGAGACCATCCTGCCTAACACGGTGAAACCCCGTCTCTACTAAAAATACAAAAACTAGCCGGGCGAGGTGGCGGGCGCCTGTAGTCCCAGCTACTCGGGAGGCTGAGGCAGGAGAATGGCGTAAACCCGGGAGGTGGAGCTTGCAGTGAGCTGAGATCCGGCCACTGCACTCCAGCCCGGGCGACAGAGCGAGACTCCGCCTCAAAAAAAAAAAAAAAAAAAAAAAAATTAATGCCAAAAATTGTTTTGCCTGTATAATAGAAAAATAAGTTTTAACAATAATGACCAATGACTTTGAATTTAGAAAATGTTTTTGGTATTCAAGTAAATTGGGAAGTTCCTTAGCAAAGGAGGAAAAAATATCTACACACTTAGTTCTATACCTTCAGGTAACCAAAGTAAATAAATTTTAAAACTGTAAAAATAATTAAAAGCCTATAATTTTGATTGCCTTGTTTACTAAGTAGCCCACATTGGATCAGTTGAAAATCAATCCATAAAAGATAAGGTAGAAATAAATTGCTAGCTGCTCTATGACTTTATTTAACAAAATGTGTTTCTGAAGGCAATGTAGAGATTGCTCTGAAAGCATTCTGCTTTACTTAAGATTTTCCGTATTTAAATGAAAACCGATGGCGCTGGATTTACTGCTAATTAGCACCTCCAGCAGCGTTAACATCAGTCTGGATGGGAGTAAGAGCGTAATCAAAGAGAGACAACTGCTTTGCTTTATGTTAGTGCGATTAAAAAAAAATTCAAAAATAGGGGAAAAAATAAAATTGCTGACATTAGTAGAGGAACACACGACTCCAGGAAACAATTGCATTACCCGGAGTCTGAGAATACACGTTCTTATCTTATGTCTTATAAACCTGTCATGCACAAAAACCATGTAGTAGTAGCGCAGTTACCACTTTCACCACTCCAGAAAGCCAAGGAAAGAACTGGAGAGGAATGAAATGAAAGGAACTATGTATACGTATGGAACATTTATAGTTTTTAAGATATTTCCATTTTCGTTTATTATAAACTGAAATTCACACACACGCACGCACACACACACACAAAGCAAGAAGTTAAAATTATTTGTTTTCTTCCCCAGGAATTTATACATTTGGACTGTTTGCTACAGATATCTTTGTAAATGCTGGACAAGTAGTCACAGGAAATCTGGCCCCACATTTCCTTGCCCTGTGTAAGCCCAATTATACAGCACTTGGATGTCAACAGTATACACAGTTCATCAGTGGGGAAGAGGCCTGTACTGGCAACCCAGATCTCATCATGAGAGCGCGAAAAACCTTTCCATCCAAAGAAGCAGCTCTCAGTGTCTATGCAGCTATGTATCTGACCGTAAGTAAGGATTATAAATTTGTTGTCTTAGTCTGTATTACTGTTAATTTTTCCAGTGTAGAAATTCTTTTTCCCTGCCATAATGAAAGTCACTTAAAGCACATTCATATCTTTCTGTAGGCCATTTAATCTATTTTTAATAATAGCTGTTGGTATTCTGAACAAAATTAAGACAGTTGTCTCTCATGAGATTATGTGCGGGTAGTTGATTGTATTAAAAAATGTAGCCATTAGCATTTCTATTTGAGAATATGTTTGTCTTTATATTAAATAGGACTTAGTGGAAACAAATTTGTTCTGTAGCATTCCCCATGAACTTGTAATAGCATGATTAAGAGAACTACCTAGGCCTCTTAGCTGCCTATCCAAGCTCTCATAGTCCCTGCTAGGGGTGAAAGGGGTCCTTTTTTTTTTTTCTAGAAAGCACTATTGTTACTGACAACTGTATCATCATCATATCTCAATTAACATTTCATGTTTTCTCATAGAACTAACCAAAGAGTCCTTAGAAATTCTATTTTTTCCTTTAATCTTAAGTATTGGCCATCATCTTTGTGGCAAGAGCCAGGCCCCCGTGCAGCTATCCTAGGACCTTTAGTTAGAAGTGAGTGAGTGCATTACCCATGTACAGAAGGAGAAAGAAGGGCAGCCTTGGCAGGCAGCTCTTGTCCCCAGCAATGGTACCATCAACCTCTCCCTCCTTACAAGGATGTGCCTTGCAGCTCAGGAGGTGGACTCCGAAGGTGTTCCCTATAGGCTTTTCCACAAACCCTTATAAGGTCAGATTTTTTTTTTTAATTTTTTATATTTTTTTGCCAGAGTCTTGCTGTGTTGCCCAAGCTGGAGTGCAGTGGTGCCATCTCCGCTCACTGCAAGCTCCGCCTCCCGGGTTCACACCATTCTCCTGCCTCAGCCTCCCGAGTAGCTGGGACTAAAGGCACCCGCCACCTCGCCCGGCTAATTTTTGTATTTTTAGTAGAGATGGGGTTTCACCGTGTTAGCCAGGATGGTCTCAAACTTTAGACCTCAAGTGAGCCGCCCACCTTGGCCTCCCAAAGTACTGGGATTACAGGCGTGAGCTGCTGCACCCAGCCAGACCAGAGAATTTAAATGTCTTCTGGGGTTCTCCTTCCCAGCGGTGCTAAATCTACTTCCTTCCGATTTCAGCTCATTAACTAGAGATCTGTAAAGTCTCAGGACCAATGTGAAACCAAATTTGATTATTTCTAATGATTTGGAAAAACTTGGAATTATTTTTCTTCCCTCAGAGAGCTATTTGATAATGGAAATGTTTTCCATACAATCTTGTTATTTCTAAAGGCAGAGAGAATATATGGACTACCTTGTGACATCTCTACTTGAGATTCAAATAAAGATTACTAAATAGAAGGACAATTTAGGAAGAGAAATGTAATGTTATGCATAACATTTAGAATGACAGGATAACTTTAGAACCATAGATTATACATTTTAACATTTTTAAAGTTTTTAAGCCAAGTTAATTCTATCCCTCACTGCCTGGACATTTTAAAACTCCCATCCAGAAACTTTTTATGGAGTCAAGGATTCTTTCCTTAATCCTATCCTATTTATTTTCTCTTCCACTGCTTCCTAACTTTTCTAAAGTTTGTCCGTTACAACTCTCTCCTTGCCATCCCACTGTGCCCCCAAATTCTGTTATTCTAATTTCCCCTGTTTCCTTTAGCCCATTAGCCTTGCTTTTTCTTGCACATTCTAAGGTACCTCTGGGCCTGATATGAAGTATGGTAACCCATGCATATTCTTTCCTATTAAAGAAATTGCCTGACTATATGTTTCACCTCTACTAGAATATGAAGCACTCAGCCTTAAAACAGAGATTGAAACTTGAGTGAATCAGAAGTCACAAAATACTTTTCACTCATTGCCATCACATCTAAATTTGATGTTTATGTTTGTATCTGGGTGTGAATTGCAAATATATCTGTGATAAATACATGGCCAAGTCAATGATGGGAGACAAATTCTAGAATACTCTCTGACCCCAAATATTCTTATACAAATATTTTAATACTAATAGATATTAGATTCAGATGGGACATGGTGGCTCATACCTGTAATACTAGCACTGTGGGAGACCAAAAGGCAGAAAGATAACTTTGGAGTTTGAGACCAGCCTAGGCAACCTAGGAGACCCCATCTTTATAAAAAAAGAGAGAGAGGAAAAAAAAAAAAAAAAAAAAGCAAAACCTCAGCCAGGTGTGGTGCTGCATGCCTGTAGTCCCAGCTACATGAGAGGCCAAGACGGGAGAATCTCTTGAGTCCAGGAGCTTGAGGTTACAGTGAGCTATGATCACTCAACTACATTTCAGCCTGGGTAACAAAGGAAGACTCTGTCTCTAAATAACTAAATAAATAAATAAAAATTTAAAACACAGTACATGTTAGATTTTGCTGTGTAACCAATGTTTGCCAGTGGTGTTGATTGTGCTGCTATAATAATATACTTGGCCTTTTAACTCTGGCAAAATAGTGTTTCAAAGGCATTGCTACAGGAGAAAGTATTATTGTTTATACACTAGAAAAATCTTAACATCTTGTCTTGCTACAATCTACTTGCGGCCAGCATGCATTTGTTTTATAAACTTCTGAATTATAAATCATACTGTTCTGTAATAAAAATTGGGCAATATTAATGAAAATAATTATTATAGCAGACATTTGTTGAACATTTACCGTGTGTCAGGCACCAATTGCTTCACTTTTACTAACTTAGTTAATACTTTACTAATTCCTTTGTATTTTTAAAGTTATTTATCATAATTATTATTTATTTAATAATTGATTATTTGTGATACTTTATTGAATTCTCGTAACATTTTCTTAAAGTATGTGATATTATTTTACTTATTTTATAAATGAAGAGACTCAAAAAGTAAAGTAACTTTCTCAGATCCATAGAACCACAAATTTTTCTGGTGACAATGTTTCTGAATGTTCCAGAGAAGGAAACATTAGATTATTTTAGCTCTAGTGTGTGTATCTGCAGCTGAATTCTTTCCTGCATAATACCAGCATCCAGTAAACTGTAAGGCCAAGGGTGCAGATGGTAGATCATTTAGAGCAAAATCCCTTAATAGACATTCCAGCACTGGGAAATCTTCTACATCTGGTTCAGACTACAAACTAGGATTCCTGCTTGTAATTACATTGATGGGTACTTCTGTCTTTTTAACAATAGATTCTGTTCTCTGCTGTTTCTCTCTCTTACCCCACCACCCCTTCGTGTGTGTGTAAGTGTGGGTGGCTGCTATGGCAACTCTGAATATAACTCCTGCTGCACATGTCAGCCTTATAGGCAGGTTTTGCCATTATATTTGAACTTACATACAAATATATGTTTTCCCACTTTCAGTAGAGGCACCTTGGGAAAACTTGATAGTAGGAATGTTGGGGTGTTTCAAACTAATACAGTCTCATGAAATGCTTGCCAGAATGTTGATGGGTAGTAAAAGTAGAAAACAGCCATATATTCAGTGTCCTCTGTGGAAATGGCCTTATGGCTGTATTTAGTTAAAGGCATATTTATTTAATTTGGTGTTGGTGTTATAAACATACATAAATGCATAAATAAAAATCAATGAGCCCTGTTATGGAGTACGTAAATAATAACTGAGAAATATGCTTCTGATGCCTCTTTATGTGGATTAGGAAATAAAACTAAGGAATTTGAACTCTCCCTTAACATCTGACTTTAATTAAGGTTTTGGGGCTAAGTTGATCATGGAGGTTTATTTTGCTTTACTGAGAACTTTCAGGAATAATAATAATAATAATAAGCTCTATTCCTGTTTTTGTAAGTACTGTTGGTTCTTCAGGAAAAAAAAAAATTGTGAGAGTTATTTAACCCTCAGTCATCAAATTTACAATTCAGTGTTCAGTGACATTAGAATGTTTAAATTTACCTTTGTGGTATTTCTTTTCATATAAATGGTTACAGCTTTTTTTTTTTTCAATTAAAAGAAAATGAACATCAAGGTTGAGAATGAAAAATTATGTTTGGTGAATTTCCAGTTAACCTCATAAATTTTTGAAATAGGCAGACATGAAGTGACCTCCTTGGGTCGCTTCCAATTCTGACCTTAGATTTTTGAAAATGTCAAGAAAAAAGGGTCAGTTATATGTATTGGCCTCTGTTTCTGCTATGTGTTGCTGCATATAAACCACCCTAGACCTTAAAACAACAACAATCTGTTATTGTCAGGATATGTAGGGTTGACTTGCGGTTTTCCTGCTAGTCAATCCTTGCTTCTCTCATGGAACACATTCAGCTAATTCAGAGATCTGGGGTTTGGGCTCAGCCAAGACAGCACAAATAGCTGGGCCTCTCTCCTTCTTAAGAGGTCTTTCTCACAAGGGGTCATCTTCCCTGATGGCATCTCAGAGCTGCCTTCCAATAGGGTAATGACCCAAGCTGCAGGGTACCTTGAGACTTAGGTTCCTAAGCTTGTTACACATCTCTGTCACTGTATCTTATTGTCCAGATAAATCACAGGGCCAGCCCAGATTGTTGGGAGTAGAGAAATAGATTCCACCTAGAGATGGGAGGTGCAGCAAAGTCATATTGTAATAAGGAGAGTATACTGGGATGGGAAGAATTTGTGGCATTAAACAATTTATCCCAGTCTTTTCCCAGAATACTGGTGGAAATTCTAAAATATCATTCCCTCTCTCCCCCTCCCCATTGGTGGCCAGTCGTTGGCATTATCCCACTCTCACTTCCCACACAGTCATCTTTTATAATAAGCTCACAAAGTCCCATGCACAACAACCACTGCTCACAGACTGCTGAAACAAGGGTTAAATAAACACAACCCACTAGTGTCTATTTGCCCCCCTCTTCTTTTGAGACTTATTACTTAATTCTGTACAAGAGCATGAGCAAGCCCTCACTCGGAAGTATAAGAATTCAGGGAGTGCATGTCAGTTTACTTGTAGCAGGTGATTTCATGAGACTGGTCAGTGATTGTGTTTGGAGGAGAAACAATAGGGTGAGCCAAATGAAAAGCTCCGGGCTGCCATCATGTGCTTCTTTTCACTGGCAAAAGAGATCTGGCTGCAACCAGAAAGCCATTCCTCTAAAGCTCCCTGGAATAATGTAATGCTGAAATGTATAAGGTCCCTATGCTCTAAATTTCAAACAAGCAAATTTGATGAAGTATTTACTATGTAATACATCAAAAATATTTACTGAGCATGCACTCATAATGTGACTGCTATACTATTGCTATGACTACTGGTGCCATGACCACTATTATTAGTTGATTGATGTTTCACCTATTAGCCTTCAGCTAAGTGTTATTGATGTAGTTGGGAACAGTACAAAAGACATTCGTGAAGTATCTACTGGGTTCCACTATTTTCACTGCCATGGACCCCTTTCAGTATTAACCCTGTCTCCCTTTCCCCACACTCCTCCATGAGTTGCATGTTTTAAAATCTTTAACATACTTTCCCATTCTATCTTAGGCCCAGGTATTACATAATTGCTCATAATCATAAAATACAATAATGCTGTTTTGCAATTACACACATAAAACTATTAAAATGGCTTAGATGATGATAAACAGTTAAGTAAATGACTAAAGACCCAGGGATACTCTGCATCCTTACCTTAATTTTGCTTGGCTTCTGTAAAAGACACTTATATTTGGGTATTCTGTGAGTGACGTGTGGCTTTATAATGGTTTTCTGGTTCTTCAGTCACATCATAGAAATTCCCATGTCTTCAACAACCACTAACCAGCACGAGATCACCAGTGTTGCCAAATGACTTAGTATACTCCCAGCCAAAAGCAAAGAACATTGACATTTTAGTTAATGCAAGTGGGCTTATTATGGGTAAATATACTATTTGATTAGGCTCTTTGAAATATTGAGAAATATGCCACAGAATTATATTTATGTGTCTGGGGTTTCTTAGATGTTAGCAAATGTCAGCTTGGGTACTGTTGATAGCATCTTGAACATTCTAATTAAGAAAAGAGGACTTTCTATTATAGGACAGTATAAGATAGGGCTGATTTATGACTTCCGTGGACCCTAGGTACTTTTGCCTTCATGGGCCCCTTCCACAATAAATAAAATTAAAAAGGATATTTTACAAGTGTATTTCTATAAAAATAATATATAAATGCTATACAGTAAACATTTGCTTTAACCTAAAAATTCACATTTACCTTCTGCTTCTAAAAAAAGTTACGATATTTTCACGGGTGCTTCAAAGTGTCATGAGCCCTAGGTACTATGCTTACTGTAATGCTGGATTAGTCTGCCCTGAGGAGTGGGTATAATAAAGTTCTCTATGGAATATGATTGTTAGAGTATCTGGTAATGACGAGTCCCACCCAATGTCCAGGAGGGATGAGGTCCTGCTGGCAAGCATCCTGGGAAGTGCTTCAGAGGTGAGTGGTACTTCGGGTGAGTCTTGAAGATGGACATTATTTGGATAGGGGGAGAAGAAGTGTCCCAGGGAAAGGCAATAGCAGGAGTAAAGGCAAGAAACAAGAAACACTGAAACAATCAGAAACAGGTAAGGGGGAACATCAGCACAGGGGCGTATATTTGGAACTGCGGGATTTAAGGATTAGCAAGAGTGAATAAATCAGGAAGACTTGGTAAACCAATCTGAGGCTTTATGACTTGAATTAATAAGCAATGTGGAACTAAGAAATGACATTACAGAAGCAGTGCTTCAGAATGATTGTGTTTGATTCAATTCCATAAATATATATTGAATACCTAGAATGCATAAAGTCTCTACATACTGATATAAACTCCTTCAGGAGCTTAAAAATGGTCTGGTAGAGAGTAAAGAGGGAATTAAAATTGAAAGAAACTAAAGGCAAAGGAAAGCTTTTAAGAAGATCAGCACAGAATCTCGGGTGTAAAATCAAAATCCCTAGACAGAATGTCAGGATTTGGATTTGGATTTGGATTTAGCTGGTTTCCTTAAGACTGGGAGCCCTTATACTGATGCGACCAGGACCAGATAAAATGAAATGAAAGTCATAGTTTCTGAGGGATGGAGTAAGCTAGGACTCTGTGAGCTGCCAAGCCTGAGCCATGGCAGGGTGAGTACAGATTGGAGCTGCTAGGGAATCTCTAAGCACTTTCTCCTAAAGCATAGGAATAAGCAAGTCAGATCTAGACCTAGAACCAGTACTGTAGTGTACACCTCAGAGTTTCTAAACCATCACCAGCTTACTTACACTATGGCTAAATGTGGCCAAGTTTATGGGCCAATTGTTCTGCTGTTTTACTTCAAACCCATTACCATTTATTGAAAAGTGACTATCGGCCTACTATTGTACTAGTTACTTTACATTACCTCTTTATATGGCTAATTGTTTAGAGTGGCTGAAATGAAAGTACGACTGTCTTTATTTTACAGGTAACAAAATTGAGACTACGAGAAGCTAGTTAACTTGTCCAGGGTTATTCAGCTAGTATGTTTTACAACCAGAAATGTGACCCAGGCCACTGTGGCTCCAGAGTTGATATTTGGTCTTTTACATCATACTACCTCCTGGAATGTACCCCCATTGAAGAGAAGGCAGCCTAATTTTGAGTTACCCTCAGAGTGCAGTGCCTCATGCACAGTAGGTGAAGGAAACTTGTTAGTTGATTTTAATAATATGAATTAGGAAGATAGTTGAAAACGTGTGTGCTCCAGAAATTCCTGTCTCATGTCTTATTTTCCAGATGACCAGGTAGCTCAAGCACTAAAAGTCATATAAATAGTCTTGATTATTGGATTTTAGTTGTTCTTTAATTTTAAGTGAATGCATATTTATAATTTTTATATGTTCTGCTCTGCAAATCATTTAAGGTGTTAAATAAGTTTGCTTCTTAAAGTGACAACTTCTAAGTATTTTTAACTTCTTTTCCATTTGCAACAATTGACTGAATAGCAACAAAACCAACACTGGCAGTGCTTATAGCTGGGTAGAACTCCATGGTAGGTAATATCACTTTGACAAGGTGGAACAGAACAACAACAACAACTTATAATGAGCAACTCCGAATCCATGGTCATTTGATGTCAGGCCCAGCAACATGCTCGAGTGTGTTTTTCAAACAACACAATTATCTGTTGCAGGTGACACGACCTTACTCCTGGACCCCTGGGGCATACATTGCGATTCCCCCACTGGAACCTGCCATAAGCTCCAGACTATATGTTTTCCCACCACTGACACATCAATCCCTAGAACATCTGCTGGATCACATGGCCCAAGTACCAGAGCTGCTTTCCCCACAGCCTGTACCTGCTGCTGCAGAGCCCTTTCTTGCTTCAGGTTCTATTCAAAGTTGGCAGCTTTGTATGCCACCCAGTATCTTAGTCCATTCAGATAGCTCTAACAAAATATCATAAACTGGGTACAACATATAAACAAAAGAAATTCATTTCTCACAGCTTTGGAGACTAGACAGTAGAAGATCAAGGCTCTGGTCATTTAGTGTCTGGCAAGGGCCTGCTTTCTGGTTCATACATGGTCTCTACTCATTGTGCCCTCACATGGTGGAAAGTATGAGCTAGCTTTCTGGACTCTGCCCTCAAAACCTAAGCACACCACCTCTTAATACCATCAGTTTGCAAGTTAGGATCTCAACATATAAGTTTGTGAGGGAGATACACATATTCAGACAATAGCACTTAGTATATGGGGCAGAGCAATACTTACTGGTATGGGGTGTATTTTTCCCAAAACCCAAAGTGATCTACAAAGTACTGTGCTTCCTTCCTTGTGGTGGGGGTATAAGATGCAGTAATCATCAGTTACTTTGGAGGGAATGTCTGGCATGCCGCTGACCACTGGATCCCTAAAATCTTTACTGATGTCATTAGGCCCTGAATATTGTAGGATTTATCTCCCCAAATCTGGAATGCGTGTGTCTTACCAGGGCCTACAGTGTACTAGCCGCCTCTTGTTTATCTTGCCAGCATGATGTCTTGTATATAAATGATCAATGACATCTAAACTGTGGGACATCCAAACTATCTCTATCTCTTTAGTCTAAGTTATGGCAGAGAGTGGGAGGGTTAATATAGCACTGACATCAACTATGATGTAAGGAATTGCCTGTACCAGGTGAATGTGAACTGTTCCTCATCCTCTTTTTTGAATGGAATTGGAAAGAACCCATTAAACAAATCAATGGCCAATATTAGTTGGTGGAAGATTCAGTGGTCTACACTTATCCTTCAGGATCTGAATAGTCTTGCGAATTACGTGGAAATAGAAAAACCAGCACTCCTGCATTGTTGAGATCTTAAGAGGTGACATTAAATTTTCACCATCCTCCCTTCAATAATGCAGTAGTAGTTTTTAATTATTATCTTGGAGTTTCAGAAGACTTCAATTGAATTCCCCTAATAAGTAGTTACTCCTCTTGTCATGTATTGTGCATCCCCATTTATGCACTCATGGACTGAGAAACTGACCCCTGGATATGCTCACAGACTTAAGAGATCCACTCTCAGCCAGACTTTGGCCTGGACTCATTTATTACCTAGGCTCATATGTCCCTACTCTAATAGGGGGCCGTGGTGACACTAATTCAGGTCTCCAGGTATCATTGTCCACACAGACCCTGTGTCCAGTCATCCTCAAAATATCTGGATATTGTTTTTTCTCCAGTGTATGGCAACCTGAGTAAATGGCTGTGGGTCTTTCTGAAGAAGGACTGGGGATGTCATTACAATGTATACCTCCTGTAGTGTTTCAGCGTCCTTCCCTCTGGGGACCTGATGCCTCTTTAGGCAATGAAGTCATTCAGTGTTGGTAACGGTGCAAAGGGTTGAAGATTTTCCCTGGGGCATCCACCCTCAGATCATACATTCCCATTTTCTTGGGATGATATATATTAGGTAATCTCGTGGCTCCCTGTCTATTTTGCCTGTACTGGATTCTATGTTCTATAAACCACCTCTGTAACTTTCTGTGTATTAAGTCCCTTTGGCTGTCACTCTGACTTTGTGCATTGTTGTGACAGTTGGAATCCACTGGCTTTTGGTGGTTAGGCCCAGCATCTGGCTTCTCCTTCTTCAGGGACCCTGTAATCCCCATTGATACTAAGGCACCCAGCTTTGTGACATCCTCCCCTACCATTAGCCCTGACCTGCAGAGGAAAGGCATCACTGAACTTCTGAGTGATGCTGGTGTCCCTCTCACCAGTACACTCTGACGCCTCAGTGAATGACGTGTCCACCCCTCAAGGCTAATAATCATCTGGTGGGCCTTCAGTTCTCACGTGATGTGTACATTCCAGCAATGCCCACTTCCTGGAGCCTTTTAATTCCTTCTTCTACCCATTTGCCAAGACAATTCAGGCAGTTCACCCTCATTCAGATAGAGCTATCACTTTCTCCATGCTTGTAGGAGCCAGATCAGCAGGAAGTTTTTACCATCCAATACACTAGAGGTGGAACCTCAGCTCACTGGTCTCCTTACAGCAGAATGACACAATATTTCTTGAAATAGAGATGAGAGAAACTTACCTCTGTGGCTGACACACTGCTTTCACCTAGTCCTAATGCAGAGAGGATCTAACAAGCTAATGCACAGCCAGAGATTAACAGCATGATATAGTACCGTCTCTGAACCTCCCTGTGTCTATATTTACATTTTAAGTGCCTTAACATATAGGAAAAAAATGTATAGCACTGTAGGCCGGGTGCAGTGGCTCATGCCTGTAAACCCAGAGCTTTGGGAGACTGAGGCGGGCAGATCACTTGAGGGTGAAACTCCATCTCTACTAAAAATACAAAAAAAAAATTAGCCAGCCATGGTGGTGCATGTCTGTAATTCTAGCTACTCAGGAGGCTGAGGCTGGAGAATTACTTGAACCCAGGAGGCGGAGGTTGCATTGAGCCAAGATTGCGCCACTGCACTCCAGCCTAGGCAACAGAGTGAGACTTTCTCTCTCTCTCTCTCTCTCTCTCTCTCGCTGTAATTGCAGTTATCAAATTCCTTCTAAATTGAGGATGCATTTAAATCGAGGAGATTTCTTGGTACCCCTTCTGTTGCATTACAATAAAGGTTGCCTTTTCCTTATAAGCCGTCTGCTTTGAGCTGTTTGTTTGTTTATGCCGTTTAAAGAAATTCTTGAAAAGAGAATAAAAGCCTCCAAAGAACAAGTAGAAATCTCTCTATAATAATACAGCAATTTGGGGTATAAAAATAATTATTGTGTTCTTACTATGCTAAGTACTTTATGTACAGTGTATCTACTGCTTTATTTGTTCTGTCAAATAAAGATCAGGCATCTTTCTATTACAGAGACTTATGCTATTAACTTCTGTACATCTTAGGGAAATATGTTCTCCTTGGACAGGCTAAAAATTCCACTATCAAAAAAACAAAACCCACAACCACACGAAAATATTCCATTAATTCAACTACCATCCCATCTTTGAAAGAAATTTCTGGAAAGACTATTTTACACTTTCTCACCTTATAAACCAGTTACATGGGGTTTGCCCCTTCCACCTTCACAACACACACACGCATGCACGCACACACACACATGCACACTCACTCTCCTGAAACCACTCCTCAGACCTCATCCCCCAGATCTTATCAAGAGCCTCTTCAGATCCTTGTCTTGCTGGCCTTCTCAATAGCATGGATACTCTTAATTAATCCCTGTATTTCAGCTTTTCTCTTTTTAATATGTTGGAAACATTATATTCTTCAAATTTGCTTTTCTTCTCATTAAGTGCTTTATTGCAATGTCAGAAAACTGTTACCAGCAGTTAGCGAGTTTCTGTTCTAGATCTTTTCTTACCTCTGTTATCCCTTCCAACAGTGATCTCATCTATTCCCACCTCCGTGCCTTTCAAGTGAACCCCACAACTCCTTCATTGACCTTAACCTCTCTCTTCAGCTCCAGACTTTATGCCTAATTTGAACATATCTCTGGAGTGTCTCCGCACTTCCTTGCAGAATTTCAAAAACCAAAACCACAATCTTACCACTGCTCCCAACCATCTCCTGCTTTTGTGTCTTCTGATTTGATTATTGGCATTCCTACCCTCCAGTTACCCAAGCCTGAAATCTCTGAGTCGTTCTCAACTCCTCCCTCTTCCACATCCCCACATCCAGATGTCTGATTAATTCTGTTGGTTTGAAATATTTGAAATATTTGAAATATCTCTCAAATCCAGATCATCATATATGTTACTCTACTGGTTGAATTTAGCTTCTTTGTGTTGTTTGCCTTGACTATTGCAGGATCATCTCCAATAAGTTTCCTAACATAATTCTTTTCTCATCCCTGTCCATTCTGCACTTTGCCACTGGAGTAACATCCCTAAAGCATGAGTTACCAGCACTTCTCCCTTTGCATAAAATCTCTCATAACCTGTCCTTCCAGTGAAAGCCCTTTCAAGCGTTACACTCCTACGTGTGCTATACAAGGCCCTCTTAGACCTGGCTAAAAAGCTGTCTTCCCTCCAGATATGGACTAAATTTTGTCCTTCCTTGATTCATATGTTGAAGCCCTAACCCCTAAGTGATAGTATTTGGAGATGAAGCCTCTGGGAACTGATTAGGGTTAGATGAGATCATAATCCCATGATGGGATTGTGTCCTTATAAGAGGAGACAGCAGAGAGCTTGCTTCCTGGCTCTCTCCACCATGTGAGGACACAGCAACAGGGCAGCATCTGCAAGCCAGAAAGAGCCCACGCCAGTACTCAAGTATGCCAGCACCCTCATCTGGGACTTCCAGCCTCTAGATCTGTGAGAAAATGAAGTTTTGTCATTTATGCCACTCAGCCTATGGCATTTTGTCATGGTGCCCAACCTGAACCTCCTCCCTTACCTACATAACGCCCTCTGTCACTTCATGCGAACCCAGTCCATATTAGACTACTTTTGATCACTCTAGTCCACTCATTTACACTAGACTCTTTGTGCTCTTCTCTCAACCTACATTTCCAGTGCCTCCACCCATCAAAACTGTGTTCACCTTTTTGTGTATCCATCAGCGTTCTCTACAATAAATAATAGAAAATGAGTCAAGTTGGTTTAAATAAAATGAGGTGAAAGGACAGGCTTGAAAATGAGACCCAGGGAATGAGCAGGAACCGAGAGAACCTAAGCAGCCAAAACTACAGCCAAGACCAGACAACAGGAAGGGTGTGCTGAGGATACACGGCTGTGACTGCAGGACCCTGGTATCGCTGACACCACCGCTTCTCCATGCCTCCACGTGCGCTGCCACCACTGCGGCTGCCAGTGGCAGGGATGTTTCACTTCACCCGCTTCTTTGCATCATTTGCAGAGCATCTGGTTAAGTGTAGATCATGTGCCAGTGGCCGGCCTGCCAAGGCTTTGAGGAAGGCCACACTCAGATTTTTGTTTAGCTTTGGTAGTGGGATACAATATATGCTTCCCACACAGTAGACAATACGTGTGGAGAATTTCCCAATCACAAGAAGGGGGTTAGATGCTAAGTAGTGGGGAAAAAAAAAAACAACAACAACAAAAAAAACTTCTTTTTACCTTTGCAACCTAGATTAAGGCTGATCCCCTTTTTAAAGTTTTTTCTCATCTTTTTATTTAAAATTAATCTGCGCATCTTCAGTGGTGCACCTAGCATATTTGACACAAAAGCAAATCACTTTTAGCATCTCTTCGTCTATATGGAAAAATTATTTTCAGTAATAATTATGTGATAATAATCATTATTTTATTGATTTATTTTTTAGTCTAAGATAAGAATAGGTAAATATATTTTTAAAATATACTATATGTGCATTGTTAAATTTAAACATTTTAAGGTATATTTAATTTTTTTAACTTTTATTTTAATTTCAGGGGTACATGTGCAGGTTTGCTATCTAGGTAAACATGTGCCATAGGGGTTTGTTGTCCAGATTATTTCATCACCCAAGTGTTAAGCCTAGGACCCATTAGTTATTTTTCCTGATCTTCTCTCTCCTCTCACCCTGCACTCATCCATAGGCCCCAGTGTGTGCTGTTCCTTTCTATGTGTTCTCATCACTTAGTTCCCACTTGTACGTGAGAACATGTGGTATTTGGTTTTGGTTTTCTGTTCCTGCATGAGTTTGCTAAGGATAATGACTGCCAGATACATCCATGTTCCTTTAGAGGACACGATCTCATTCATTTTTACAGCTGCATAGTATTCCATTGTATATATGTGCTACGTATTCTTTATCCAGTCTATCATTGATGGGACTTTAGACTTCAAGCACCAGTGTTCCAGTGTACCAGGCAGAACTTCATCTTCTTTTATGAGGCCATAGTTGATTCTGTGTCTTTGCTATTGTGAGTAGTGGTGCAGTGAACATACATGTGTATGTGTCTTTGTGATAGAATGATATATGTTACTTTGAATAAATAATAAGTAATTTAAATATATATTTACATTTATATAAATATATAAATGTATTTTAATTTTAAAGCTATAAATATTCAGTATGCTATTTTATGTATAGACTAAAATTTGCACTTACCCAGTAAAAATACTATACTTCTTCTTTTTTTTTTTTTTTTTTTTTTTTGAGAAAATCTTGCCCTGTTTCTCAGGCTGCTTCATTATTTGTATATTCCTCACTGCAGCCCTGAACTCCTGGGCTCAGGCAGTCCTCCCACTTCAGCCTTCCAAGTATCTGGGATTATAGGTATGAGCCAACACACCCAGCAAAAATACTATACTTTGCATTCACACTAGTTTACTGTTTTAAGTTTTAGACATGAAAAAAAAAATCCAGGTGGTCACATAGATTGGAAGAACTGAAATAGCTCAAGTTCTCCTTCTTCATTTTTATAATTACTATGCTATCATGTCTTTTTTTCCTTTTTCTTTTTTTCAAATCTACAGTTTAAATGCACCACCACAGGGACTGGAGACACTAAATGTAGCAAAAGTCACAAATGATTCCCAACCTCTATGAGCTTACTCTCTAGATGATTGTTAGTAGCTGAGTCCACATATCTGCTAGGGGCAAATGTATATAGCTGGGCATTCCTTGAATTAATTTCCATGTGTAATACAGTATTTATTAGAGATTATGTAACAAAAGTGTGCTTATTTGAAGCTTACATACATATTATTAATACTCAACAATAACTACAACAGTTATTTCAACTTATATCAATGTTCTGTTTACTATTGCTCCATTACAAGCCACCCCAAACTTAGCATAAAACAACCATTTTACTATGCTCACAGACTCTGTAGGTCAGATATTTGAAAAAGGCAACGTGTGGCTATCTTTTCTCTTCTCCATGGTGTTTCCAACCTTAACTGGGAAGACTCAAAGGCTGACTTCAAAGGTGACTTGATAGCCAGGACCTGCAATTATCTGAAGGATTGTTCATTCACCCTACTGCACCTGGGCTAGCAGGAGGTGAAGAACACAACAGCCTACCTGTAGTCTTCTCACATGCCTTGGCTTCCACACAGTGTGGCAGCTCCAGGGAGTGCAACTTCCTACAAGACTCCAAGCACCAGTGTTCCAGTGAACCGGGCAGAAATGCATCTTATGAGCTCAATCTTATGAGCTCCTGGTGCCACATCTACTGTGTTTTCTTGATTACAAGAAGATTGCTAAGGCTGCTCAGAGTCAGAGGGAGGGAAATTTGACTCCACTACTTAATAGGGAAGATGTAAGAATGCAAGGGGTTAGAGACTGTTACAGCCATCTTTGGAGAATACAGTGGGCCACAACCAACAGGAGATTTAGAGGGCAGGAGTGTGTTATCACTGACACTGCTTAGAACTGCTAGAGCATGGCAACAGTAAAAAGCAGATAGACATTTAGTAGGTTTTACTGTTGCATCCCCTCACTGCCTGCACCTGGGCAGACTGCTGCTACGCCCCACCCTTAGTTTGCCACTGCCCATGTTCTGATCTCTGCAGGTCTTGGTAGATGTGGCACTTAAAAAGGTTAGAGATTACCCTTGTCCAGTTATCATGTGTGTATTCCTACCTCATGTAGACTGTAACATCTCTGAGGCTACAGACTGTTTCCCTATAGCGATCACAATGCCAGGTGGCGTGTAAATATAACCCAGACTTAGAAAAATATGTTGATTGGTTCAAACAACAACAGCCATATATTCAGTGCTCATTATTTGGAAGTAAGACTTTCTAATAGATGACTTGCCCTTGTCCTCTAATAAATCTATTGTCTCAATGTATTCTGATGCAGAAAAAATACCCAAGACTTAGAGGTTGTGCCTACACAAAGCACTGGATCGATTGTTCTGAATAAATAGGTCTAGTTCCTTAAATAAAGTACCCATTTGCATTATCTCTGACAATTCTGTTAAAGCCAAGAGAGATTGTCTGATGCACCTTGGCATTTATATAAGACCCCACACATCCTCCTACTAAGCCTGTTCACCTCTCCAGTCTCAACTGGGCAAACTTTTAAGCAATCCCATAGTTGGAGATACTGCCTGAAGTGGATCCATGCACATCCTGAGGATCAGGAAATTTTGTTGCACACCCATAAATAATTCTGAGTACTCCCAACATGCCTGTAGACATGGAGACAACTGGGTTGAATTTGGAGATGCTGGCTGGAGGACTCCTTGTCTCTAGCTGAGTCTGTGGCTGCTCATAGCCATGTCCTCAGCATCTTGTACAGCACAGAACCCTTCAGTAACCCACTTCAGAATGCTCCTTACACACTCTAAAAAGCCCTCAAACTTAAGACCTTTTAACTCATTTTTTTCACAGAAGGGTTCACTGTATTTGTGTGAATAATAAATGATTTCTTTCTATTATTTATGCCAGTACTGTGCTAAGTGCTTTACATAGATTATCTCATTTAATCCTTATAGTCAAATTCCATAGGTACTATTATAATTCTCAAATTAAAGATGAGAAAACTGAGGCTCAGAGAAATTCAATAACTTGCCCAGAGTCACACAGCTGGTATATTTGCTCAGAGTCACACAGCTGGTATATTTGCCCAGAGTCACACAGCTGGTATATGCTGGAGACAGGATCTGAATCCAGAACATCCCCCATGTTTATTCTTGGAACTGCTTCATTCCGTTGCCTCCCCCTTGCAGCCAGTAAACTCACGTGCACGTTGAGGTGACTATCCATGCAGAATTCCAGGTCCCTTACCCTGGGCACTTCGTTCCGGGTGGTGAATGTCTCTGTAGTTTTTTTGGAAGAGAGTGGGATTTTGATTTCCAGCATGGTCTTTTGCTACCTACATGGCCATGGCATAATACAGTGTTCTGGTACTGCTGACTTCTCAGTAAAGAGTGAGCAAGTAATCAGAGTGCACCTGCCAGATAAGGAACACGAAAGGAACCACTGCACATAAAGCAAGCATATTTCTTATATTTAACTATTCTTAATGGCCCCTGTGTTCTCATATTCCTTGCTATGAAGTTTAAATTACTTACAGTGACACCCACTAATTCAGTGGGGCTATTTTCAACATAGAATCACAGGGACGTTTGACTTGTTCTTGTAATTGATTTTCCTTATCCCATAAAGTTTTCTTATTGGGTACTTTCTATTACATGAAGCTCTGTGGTGTTGATATCATAAATTGGGGGTTATTACAAATATACTTAAAATGAAGACAATTAAATAGTAAAGGTGAACAGTCATATTACCTAGGATGATAAAACAGCTCTCCCCTCCCACTTGTACAGACTTAGTTCAGGCCCTCATTATGGCTTGCCTGGATTGCTAATAAAAATTCCCTAATAGCCTCTACTCTTGCTGGTTGAAATTCATTCATTCTTTATATAAATTGCCTACGCAACTTTCTGAAATGGAGATTATGATGTGCTGGCCTGGTTTCATGGATGTGTGACCTGATTCAGGTCCTGTCTCCAGCATCTACCAGCTCACACAGGGCCTGTGTTCAGGAGGGCTGCATGCTTGGTTTAATGCTCTGCTGTCACTACTTTGTAATTTGTAATGATTTTTGAAAAACAGGTCTGTCATTCATTTTCATTTTGCACTAGACCCTACAAATTATATACCCAGTCCTATAACATGCAATCATGTAATCCACCCCCAACTCAATAAAGGCTCCAGAAGCCCCTCTGTGAATTACCTAAGAATTCATGAATGTGGTTTAGAAGCACCTGGATTTTCTGTAAACTTCCTTCAGCTTTAATTTGTTTTAATTCTATGAGCCATAAAGTACTTCACAGAGGAGAGATGTCACAGACCTAATGTTTGTACAAACGCCGCAAAAATGATCCAGTGATAATGAACCAAATATGGCATTAGTTTTTGTTTGTAGTGTGCTTGCTTCATTGTTTGATCAGACACATCATGCTCTTGACTGACCTGGTGGTCACAGACAATTCCCAGGATTTTTCTTCTGTAGTGACCTTTATCTTTTCCTTTACATTAACAGATCTAGAATGTTATTATTATTGATTAGTCATTTTCACTGTCACCAGTTATCTTAGTGTCTAATAAGAGATTTCTAAAAGAACTCAAAATATATGAATCTTGATTTCACTATATATATACATATATATATATATATTTTTTTTTGAGACGGAGTCTCGCTCTGTCGCCCAGGCTGGAGTGCAGTGGCGCAATCTCGGCTCACTGCAAGCTCCGCCTCCTGGGTTCACGCCATTCTCCTGCCTCAGCCTCCCAAGTGGCTGGAACTACAGGCGCCCGCCACCACACTCGGCTAATTTTTTGTATTTTTAGTAGAGACGGGGTTTCACTGTGTTAGCCAGGATGGTCTCGATCTCCTGACCTCGTAATCTGCCCGCCTCAGCCTCCTAAAGTGCTGGGATTACAGGCGTGAGCCACCGCGCCCGACCGATTTCACTATATTTTTACATCAATTTGTAACTTCTAGACTACGTATTAGAGAAGAAATATAGGTCATAAAACCAAACAATTATAAGTTAGTTAAATTACAAAACATTGAAAATGAAAATTGATTCACTTGTTAGCCAATTTAACAAACAATTACTGAGCACACAGCGGGTCTAGGAACTTAAAAGGCAAAGACATGCAGCCCATACTCTGAGGGTGCTTAACACCCAGATGCAGACGGGAGTAGGAGGCCAAAAACAACCCAGCACCACCAATTACATGTATAATAAGTGCTCTCATGCATGGGCACAGGGTAATGGGGCAGCCAGAAGGCTTTTAGGAAGCAGAAGTGATATCTGAGGAAGTGACAGGCAAGGATGGTGGGTAGTTGAGGACTGCATTCATTTTCTAGGGCTACAAATTACCACGAAATTGGTGGCTTATAACAATATAAATTTATTCTGACATGGTTCTGGAGGCCAGCAATCTGAAAGCAAGGGTTTGGCAGGACTCTGCTCCCTCTGAAGGCTCTAGGGGAGAACTTTGTTGCATCTTCCAGCTTCTGGTGGCTGTGAGTGTTCCTTGGCTTGTGATAGCATCACTCCAGTCTCCGCCTCCATAAGGTCACATTCATATCATTCATATGGCCTTTTACATGCATCCCACCCTCTCTTCTGTCTTTGTCTTCTCTTCTTCTTTTAAAGATACTTCCTGTTGGCTTTAGGGCCCACCCTAAATCCAGAATGATCTCATCTTAAGATCTTTAACTAATGAGATCTGCAAAGATGATTTTCCAACTAAGGGAATATTCACAGGTTCCCAGGATTAAGACTTGGATGTGTCTTTTTGGGGGCCCCTATTCCACCCACTACAAGGAGTCTGAGAGAGGAGATAACAGAGCAAATTGGAGCAAATCATAAGTAGTTTAACATGGCTAGAACATAGATTCTGGAAAGGGAGGGATAGGATGAGGCGGAAAAGCAATGAAAGGCCATGTCAGAAAAGACCTTTTTCCTAGTGCTTGGAAGCTGGAACTTTTTTCTGAGTGCAGTAGGAATTTACTTAACTCCTTGCTGTCTGGTGAGCTTTCTGTGCTCTTGCTCACTGCTTTAGGGAAGTGAACTAACGGTGCATTCCTAGTCCAACTGGAAAATCTGTTAGTATTTGTCTAGCACATTTTATTTATTATACTTTAAGTTCTGGGGTACATGTGCAGAATGTACAGGTTTGTTACCTAGGTATACACGTGCCATGTTGGTTTGCTGCACCCATCAACCTATCACCTACATTACGTATTTCTCCTAATGTTATCCTCCCCTACCCCCCCAACCCCGCGACCAGTGTGTGATGTTCCCCTCCCTATGTCCATGTGTTCTCATTGTTCAACTCCCACTTAGGAGTGAGAACATGTGGTGTTTGGTTTTCTGTTCTTATGATAGTTTGCTGAGAATGATGGTTTCCAGCTTCATCCATGACCCTGCAGATTATATGAACTCATTCTTTTTATGGCTGTATAGTATTCTGTAGTATATATGTGCCACATTTTCTTTATCATCTGTTATTGATGGACATTTGGGTTGTATCCAAGTCTTTGCACTATTCACAATAGTCTAGCACATTTAAAAAAATATTTTATGACTTGCCAAGCTTTTAAAGTTGATAAATATCATATCAGAACTTTACATCTTATTCTTGAAATATGAGTGATATGGTGGCCCTGGACTTATGGTCAGTAATGGCAATAACTGTTTGGATCTGAGCACTGCTCTCCCCTCTAGAAGACACATGTCCTTATCTGTTAGTCTCAGTCCTCATTCATTGTGTCTTCAACACAAGGCTGGAGCCATTGGCTTTATATCACTGTGCCTTTGCTGTTGGCTTTGCCTTTACTGGGACACTTGGCTCCTTTATATTACCTGACTTTACCTTAAGTGAATTTGTAACCCTTTCTTTACACATAGTGTCTCCTGTTCTTCTCTGCCTGGAATTCCTTTCCCCTCACTCTTCTTCTCCTGCCCCCTCATTTTCAACTCTCTCATAAAAAGGGCCCCTACAGAAAGTTTTGCCTAATGCTGCCCTCATGTCCGGGTTGGTTGTTGTTTCCATTTTGCTTGAGGGTAAGAGTCTTTTTATACTCGAGACTTAGAAGAAACTGTTGATCACCCTGACTTCTATTTCCTGTGAATTATTTCTGTGATTTGTGCTCCTCAACATACACCTCAGTTATGCTTATTAATTAGTCTTTTATGTGTCTCTGCTTTCTCTTGGATAAAGTGCTCCTTGAGGTCAGCAGCAACAGACTTCCCTATCTCTATATTGCTAGCCCAAACTCATTATCCAGGACATAAGAAAGACACCATAAATAGTAATTGAAACTGGATGAATGAGAGTAGCAATGAATGAATGAATGAATGTATTCTGCACACTTTTTCCTTCTCATGAAACTTCAAGCTGTTTTTAAACTTTTAATTAATATCTTTTTCTGTATACTATATGTTCAGTGATATTCTAGGAAATCTTTTCTTATCTGCCATGAAACATACAGTGTGCATGCACTCTTCCTTCTGTGTTTTGCCCAGGGATGACAAGCTTGCATCCATTGGCTCTTACCTATCAGCAAGCACACGCCTGCTCTGCTCCCTCACTGTGTCCTGTTGCCACCCAAGCTCCAGGTCCCAGAAAAGCAAGAGTTGGGAGAACAGGCCTGTGAAATAATTTCTCCTGTGTCCCACATTCCCATGGACATTTATCCCAGAAGCATGGTTAAACTTCTCTGCCTTCTGGTTCCAACTTCTGTGTCTCTTGATGCTGCCAATCAGAGCCTAGGATCCCTGTGTTCTGTCTTCCTCCCTGGTGCCCACCTGCCAGAAACATCTTCCTTTAGCCCCTCAAGCACCTAGGACACTACCCCCTCTCCTTTTGCACAAGTAACAAATTCCTCCACACAGCTTTCAAGGCCAAGCTAGTTTTCCCACCATGATTCTCCAGCTTTAAGCAGATACGTATCTGCTCATGTTGCCCAAATTGTGCCTGACTCCCTGCCCCTTGGTGCTTTTCCTCACCTCACTACATGTATCAGAGACAACCCCAACCCTGGCTGCCCCTTTACCAGGAAAGGCCTTCCCAAATCAACCAACATTCTCCAGCTATTCGAATGGTCAGTGTGTCTTCAGCACTTTCTCAGGTTTCAGAGCTAGCTGTAAATGCCTTCCTGCCACCATAACTGGAGCTTGCCAAGTAGTTACAACACCAGCTTTGGTTATGCAAAGCTCGGCTTTTCATCTCTGCACTTTGTTCTTTAGTGTCATTGTCTCATCTGGTCCTCAGAACAGCTCAGTTTCATTCTGAAACTTTATTCTTAATTCTGAAATCTTTTTTTTAAGAAGCCCTCTCTATGCAAGGAAAGACAAAATTTTGTTTGTCCCTGGATGAAAAACTTTATCTGACCTGAATTTATTGGAGTTCTTTACTTATTCTGCTTCCTGTGAGTAGCCATCTGTTTTGAGGTAGAAATGTGAATGTGTTTTATTGTAGGGTGCAGCCCTGACCACATTGGAGGTATCAATGGGCAGTACATAGATCATATTACCCAAAATCTTAAAATGTTCTGAATTCTGAAATACTTCTCTACTTGAGGGCTCTGATAAAGGAGTGTGGAGCTGTAGTAAAGCAGACCTTGCTGCTTTCCAGATTTGACCAGTGAGGAGACTCAGTGAGGATAAGTCATCACCCACCTAACATCATAGCCCTAATGTACTGAAGGATCAAGACTGGAACTCAGATCCTCTGATGCTATCTGGGCCATTATCCACTCATTATAGGCAACTAATGTGCATGCTTACTGCAGGCTGGAGGGAAAGTAGAGATTCTTTTACCACAGCCTGTTAAGTACATTAGTTTTTTAGAAAAATCAATAGATTCCTGGAAAATATACAGTTTCTTAGAGGTCATTTCCAAAATACAGCAACTACTACACACCTAAAAAATAGCTAAAGTAATGCATAAGGCTGAAAGGTCACATAAATTATTCATTGCGAGAGTTGCTGTACATTTTGTATATATTTTTGTTCTAATTAGATATAAGCAGTGTGATATACACAAGCCCAGCTTTCCAAAGCAGTATGTTCATTTATTCATCCATTGATTGACCCTGTGCCAGGGCTGAGTATTGAGTAAGGGGCAAAACAAACATATCCCCTGTCTCCATGGAGGCCTAGTTGGTGTTTTAACTCAGTTGTTTAAAACTGTGACCTGATGGAAATCATGTCATACACAGAGTTTAGGTATCTAACTCAGCCTTCAAAACCCTGTTTAACCCATAATGTACTTAAAATATATTATTAATCGTGCTATAGGACTACCATGAGGTACAGTGTTTCCATGAGAAAGCAGGTGGAACATCTTGATTCTTGTTGTATGTCTGGATAAAATTGTACTTCCAAGTGAAACTATAGATTTCCTGCCTAGAAACTTCTCTTGGCCACTGAGGCCTGAGACTTGTTATGTTTTATTCCTCCCTCACTGCACTTTCACCTTCCACCCATGACCTCACGCAGTTCAAACTCATGGATGCACATAAGCACGCATCCAATTAACCAAGAATTCTGGCCAGTTTAACATCCTAAATATTCCAGTCTGTTCATGACTGCAGCCATGACTCTAGTTCAGGATGTGATGATCCAGCACTGGGAACCGCTTCTTCCGAAGTGATACTTTAAAATTCAAAGGTACTCCTGTCACGTTCTCATGTCCCCTTTATGTACTCCCATTTTCCTTTTAATATAAATCCCAACTCCTTCACTTGGCACACAAAGGTTTTTGAACCTGGCCCCCGTTAACCTCTCTGGCCTAATTCCTGCTACTCCCCTCTATACTCACCCCTGCCTCCACCCGCACAGCCTTCAGACTGACACACTGAGTCATTTTCAGCTCCCGCTTCAGGCATGCTGTTGAAGGTAAGTAGTCTTACCTCTGCTTGAGGACTACTTCAGCCCCACCTTCCTCTCCAAGGCTGAGGGAGAGAGGATCCTTGACTCCTGTACGGCATATATTAATAGCATCTTTGTTAGAGCATGGGCTCTGTAACTGAACTGCTTGAGTATGAATCCCGGCTTCATCACCTTCTAGCCTTAAGTCCATGGATAAGTTACTTAACCTTTCTGTGTCTTAGTTACCTCTGTTGTTGAGTACCAATGTCATGGAATTGTTTAGATTACCTGATTGAGTGCATGTAAAGCACTGAGCACAATTCTTGACACATAGTAAGCATTCATGAAATTTTAACTTTTATTATGATTAGCTGTTACTGAGAGTGAGCCAAGAACCATACCAGGCACTGAGGTTACAAAGAGAAAAGGATATTTCTATCCCATATAAGCTAGCATGGGAGAAAAAGATAAATATTTTTATGTAAAAATAACTCTTTTTATAATAATTATGAACAGAATACTGGTAGCAAAGTGAGAAAGAGTCATTCTGCTCCTCCAATAGCTGGGACTAAGGCTGAGGATGTGATTTGAGGTGCAAGCAGGCACTAAGCAGAGAGATGTGTTTTGACACCTTTGATAACTTAACGTGCCTTAAACGCAGTTTTTGTTGTGAATGGTAGAACCTTGTAGGTGTGGGAGAAGAGAGGTTACAGAGGTTCACCCACATCACCTTCCTCCTTCTTGAAAGGGAGTAAAGTGAGAGTTGGAAGCTGGGTGGGGACTCAGTGGGAATGGATGTAGGAAGCTTTTGGTTGAATGAAAATTGAAGGAGTTGGGGAGGAAAATTGCAAGCCTTGAGAGGGGAAAGAAGAGCACTTCCTGAGGGCCCAACTAGGAAAGCTTCTCCCCTGCCCTTTACTTACTCACCGATGAGGGTTAGGAATGAGGTCAGAAATATGCTATAAGCACACTCTTAATTTTAAGACATCCTTTGAAATGTCACACTGTCATTAATATTAATGATATTTATTGAAATTAGTGTGGAGTTGATTACAGTATTTTGTTGCTGATCACAAACCCATATGTGCTGCAATATTATATTTATCTTTCTAAGGTATGATGATTCTTTTTCTGTTATTATATAATTTAAGACAGTATCTCGACAGTATCTCATGATCTAGAATCCAATTGTCACTTAATATTTAACATTTTCTGGTTCTATATATGTATATTATATACATAGTATAGATCATACAAAGGTCAGACATATAGATAATCACATTAACATTAATTATAGTTTCTTTCCTTATCTGAAGAAATCCTGAGAAATATTTTGAGTCCTAAAGATTTAAGTACAAATTCAGACATCTTTGAGGACCACTCAGAGATACCTGAAATATGCTTTTATTGTTATACTACTAATTTCTTGTCCCTGACAGTAAACTTAATTTTTTTATTTACGTGTTTTAAATTTTTCAGGTTCTACTTCATTTTTGTTTAAGGTATACCAAATCTAACCCTCCAATTCACTCAACAGTCTTGTGCATAATTTTTTTTAGTATTTAAAATTTCCAGATTAGTCTTTAACATGTTGATTTTAGTTCCTTACTTGCTTGTCAGGGAATTTTAAATCTTGGAGATGATGAGATAGAATGATAGCCATCAAATATCTTTTGCTTGCAGGTAATTCTTCAGATGCTACACAGCTTTTTTATTATATATTTTTTGTGCTTGTATAAAACCCAGAAATAAGATCACAAGCTATCTTTATGTAAATATCATCTCACTTTCTATCTAGTGTATGGAAAACAAGTGTTAAGTGGTGAATATGTATGGTCCTTGATTTCATAGATGATAATGTCAAGCAAAAGTGTATTTGTTCTTCTAGCTGATGGATGAAATGCCACATGTGCAGTATATTTATTGGGTCAGGGGGCAGTCATACTGGAGATAAATAGTCTCCATGTAAAATCAGCCATGGCTGCATTTTAGGGATTAGGTAAATGGGTCCGTGATGAAGGAGCTGTTATTCATAACCAAACCATCAATCGGCCTTTGTGCTGTGGGCAGCAGAGTTACTGAGCATATTCAGATCTTAACTTCATGTACCAGCTGGTCCTGAACACTGAGGTTGTTGTTACTTACATCACATTTGTGACTCAGTGTTTTTCATTCAAGGACATCAGCTACAGGATAAATTCTGTGTTCATGATGATGTAATCTTTTGTTAGGTACCCATTAAGGATATTGTAAAGAAAGTGGATGTTTACTCTTGATTTTCGAATACAATAAGGAGCTTTATCCCCATGCCCATAAGTTAGAATACATTATTTCTCCTAACACGTACATAGTTTTAATCCAAATATATTGTTTTAATCCTTTTAGTTATTCTCATCACAAAGCAAACAAAAATTTTCATGATGCCATGTGATGGCAATGAAACTTACACTTCTTTTGTGACTACCATTCTAAATCCTACAGATTAGTATAGTTATTTTCATTTTACGAGTGATATAACTAAGAGTCAGAGAAGTTCAGTAATTTGTGTAAGGTCACAGAGCTAACTGGTAGTAGATTGAACTTTTAACCCTGACTATTAAATTCCTAAAGCTGAACTTTTCCTCCTAGCTTACACTGACTAAATACGGAAATCTCCCAAGTCTCTAAAGGTATCAATAAAATACAAAACAACCGGTTAACTTTGATGAAGTAAAGTTTTTTTAAAAGTAGCCATTATGATAATTAGAATCTGAAAAAATAGGCTGTATATGATAGTTTAACTTAGAAAACTCTAAATAATTCCATGATAGTATCATTTTATTGCACTATGTGCCATTTGAAATGGTAATATATTAACAAATATTTAAAAATAAATAAAAATATGTGGATAAATGTTGTCTAATGAAGCTCAGGTAGCCTGGAAAATGGTTTTAGGATCAGTACCCAACTCAAAGCAATAAAATAAATAAAAATAATAAAGTAGCAATAATTGCTGAAATGGGTAAAATCTTTTTTGGAATATTCACTGATCATTTTGCATACCCTTTAAATTATGATGCTCTTATGACCAATGTTTAGGTCAGCATTGTCCAATAGAAATAGAAAGTGAACCATATACATATGATTTTAAAATGTCTAATAGTCACATTTTTAAAGTAAAAAAGTGATATTAATATTTAATATTTTGTTTAACCCAGTATATCCAAACTGTTATCAATTGTTTCAACATGTATTAATATTTTATTTCAACATGTATCAATATGTTATTTCAACATGTATCAATATGTTAGTAATAAGATAGTTTGCATTTTTCTTTTTCAAAATTTTCTAAATCCAGTGTATTGACACTTGCAAAATACATCTCAGTTCAGACGCTACATTTTCATCTGAAATCCTTATTCTGTATTTAGATATAAAATTTACAGTGTAAAAAGTAGATGTGAAGCCCAATTTGTTTCAAACATATATTAACATTTTCTAACACTCTAATTGAGTACCAGTTTTGAAATCCTTTTCATTAAAATCAAATAGAATTGAAAATTTGGTACTATAGTTGGCCTCATCACATTTCAAGTGCTAATGGCCACAGTAGCTATTGGCTACCATATTGGTTCAGTGCCTCAAGGAAAGACTTCAAGATAAGAGGAAAAAGAAGTGTTTAGCTTCAGTAATTAAATGAGGCTAGCTTTGTCAAGAGAGAACAGGAATTTCTAAATATCAAAGCTTTACATATCAAAAGCAAAATTTGAATATCTGAATATTTTGAGTGTAATAAAATATATATAATGTAAGTATTATTATCATATTTTGTTATCTGAGTATTTTATAGAGAAAACACAACTTATAAAGGGAAGGGAAGGGAGTACTTTCTGTCCTAGGAAGTGGAGGATTGGATGAGAGGGAAGGGCTTGATCTGCCCACTTAGGTGAGCACCCATACATTAGAAACCCAAAGAAGGCAGTTGATCACTGGATAACAGAAACTCCAGAGAGGTTGTGGAGATAACAGAAAGTAGAAGAGCTTGTACTTCATTTCTGGCTTGAAACTGGGAAAACAATTTCTCTTAATATACCTGCAGCAGGTAAGTCTGCAGAGAAGACAGTGGGAGCCCAGGGACCCTGCAGCAGAGCTTGGGAGGGTAGGCAGCCCACCTGGGACTACAAGGAAGATGTACAGGAGATGAAAAGGATCTTTATTTCCTGTGAGCCTAAATGGACCAGGTCAGTGTGGGGCCACAAGGACATTAACAGTGGTTGTCAGTAGGGCACCAGTGAAGCAGTGGGATACACACCTGGCAGTGGAGGCCAGTGAAGGCTGGTGGGTTGCCTCCCCACCTTGACCTTGAGGTATTGCAGACCTCCAACTAGACCCCACTGTCATTTTTCCAGAAGAGAGAATAGTGAGAAACAGAACAACTAAGCATTCATTCAGAATTTCTCCCATCCCATTTCTATTCAGTGGAAGATGGGTGCTTATGATGAAGTTTAGATCAGTTATGGAAACTAGAGTTATTGCATGTTTTATGCAATCTAGATTATAGCACTGTACAGAAAATTTATGACTTCAATATCCCACTGCTTATTGCACCACCATTACCGCTCCTGACCCCCATCACAGTCCTGAAAAGTCTGAACTAAGTGAACACAGGTCTGTCTGGCAAAGTCCATGGTCTTTCCACCATTGCATCACAATTTTGTTACATACCCCATCAGACAGCTTTACATTGCTGTTTGGCAAATTTATCAATGAAACAAGAATATCAAGTCTGGGTACATAAATAAAACTTTCAGGACACTACAAGGTTGGCTTAGTAAATGAATGCCTCATTTTTTAAATAAAAATTTTATATGAAAAATGTCAGTAGCAGTTTGTAAACAGATCTCAGGCGAAGTGCCATGAGGCTCTGTCCTTGATGCTGTCTTGTTATTGGTGATCTGTCTGGAGCTAACTAGAATCTGGGAGAAAGATAACTAATATACTATGATAGATGCCAGCATAAAAGTTCAAAATGGTGTTGACAGGGTAAAACATTGTTTTGAAAACAATAATAAATTTGATTTTTTGAACAACTTCAGGAGCCCAGGGTAAGGGGAACTTGATAAGGCATCAGTTCATGTGAAGAAGTCATGGAAGATTCAGTGGACCACAAACACAGTTTGACCAATAATGCTATGAAGTTATTAAAACACTCTCTCTCTCTCTCTCACACACACACACACACACACACACACTCACTAATGAAACCCAGTGCCCTGTTAGGTTGCATCAGTCAAAGTCATCAAAATCTGGAAATCGGTTTAAAGATAATCCAATCCTGACCTGACTATGAGATATGGGTCAATGAGTAAGACTATAGGGTGCAATCTAGAAAAGTCTCAGCTGCACTTTGGGCTGGTCAGTTGATAGTGGGCACCAGTTTCCTTAATTTTGGGCTGTACTCTTTGAGAGAAGTACTAACAGATGTCAAAAGCACTAGAGTGTGCTGAGTGCTGAGGGATCTGGCCACTGAGTTATTCCCATACTGAGGGGAATTGAGGCTGTTTCATCTGTAGAAAAGAAGAGACAAATAATAAAAGAATACATATAATCATCTGCAAATAAACAATTAGTGGATGTCTTTAGGGCTAAATAGCATAAGAAAGGTGAAAGAAGCATGAAAACAAGAGAAGGAAAAAGGTTCTCCAAAAGCTAGACCACAATGAATAGCCTAGACTTGGCTTCTATGTCCTCACTCTAGTGAAGGAACCAGTGAAAATAAATTATAACCATACATTGTGGCCAGTGTTCTCAGATGAGGAACAAGGTGCTTTGAGAACACAGAGGAGGATTGCATATGTTGTCTAGGATACGGTTCCCCCACCACTTCACTTTTACCTGGAACTCTCATGCTCGTTCTTCAGAATCTAACCATAGATGTCTCCTCTTTGAAGAAACCTAGCACAGTCTCTGGTACATAGTAGGTGCTTAATAAATATGTGTGTGCGCGTTTATTTTCATTTATTTTTATAATAGTATTGTTTTGTTATTAATAATAGTTCAGTGTTTTCTCAATTTACACAAAAAATAGATATATATTATAACAAGTGAGTCAATGCATATTATAGACTAATAGGACATTATGATTATATTTTAGTAAAAGCAAACAAGTAAGCAAAACCTTTTTATATGTGTGTTAATTATTGTATATATTTGTATAAGCAAAGAGAAAAAGTATAGAAGAATATACACGAGGCTCTTAATAGGGAGCAAATGATCAGCTTTGGCTTTCTGCATCTTAGTGCTAATGGATATTTGTGGAATGGATGAATAAGCTCTGCTAATAATGATTAAATGGGTTGGCCTGTGAGGTAGTGAGCATCTACTGACCCTAGAGGACTGAGTGAATACCATCCTGCTCAAATCACACACCCTGCTATTTGCATTTTATTTTAGCCACATTTGACATCTGGTCAACCTAGATGGTTTCATAAGTGAATTAAAAACCAAGAGAGCATAAATAATCAATTCCTGTTCTGTATCCAACATGCTTAATAGATTATTATGCCATAATTTCCTTTTCTGCAAATTAAGAATAATAGACTTTCTGTAAGGTTAACACAATTAGACTGGTTTAAAAGGCACTTATGTTCATAAAGTACTAAAGAGTTGCTGAGTACAAGTGAAAGCTCTCTTAATTTTTCTTTTGTAACATCCATGCCAACTGATTATGCTACAGAAAAATTTGTACATTATAAAGCACTGCTATGATCTACTTTAAAATTAAATCTATAACCCTTGAAATTCACCTAATCCTTGAAATTCAGCCACTGTCCACTCTCCACTCTGATGGAGGGAAAGGCCAAATACCAGGCTATTCCTAAAATAGAAGCTTTTTCATGAGTTTGCATTGTGGCTAGACTGTCTGTGGGCTCCTTTTAAACCTTGTTTGAGTCATTAGGGCAATTTAACGATCAACTTGACATTCAAGAGAAACTTCACAGGGATGTAGCCCAAGCCCACATTTTACTATAGGCTCATACAACTTGGCCCAGTAAGGGCTGGGCTGTATCTGAGATGGTCTTTGGGGGCAAGGGAAAGGCAAGTGTTTTCTGAAGCCAAATAGATTCTGTAGGGTATTTGCACAAGGACCACATTTACACTATTTCCCACTTCTCCCTAATAGCAGAGCATAGAGGTAGCCTTAGTTCTATGATTCTGTGGTGGCCTCCTTTCTCCTGTCTTTAGTTCCTGACTGGCCTGCATTCACTGATACTCAGCTTATGCTCATTGGCCATTTCCTCCAGGCAAGAAGTCAATGAAGTAGAAAGGAAGATTAGGAGATACCCAAGTGCCTTCCCTTTACTTTCCATTTACACCTGTCTTTTCTCAACAGTGCCACCGCAATCATCAAACTGTGCAGTCTTCATAATAAGCTTTATCTTGATTCAGTTTTTAACCTATAAAATGGAGGTAATGATGATACCTAACTTAGATGATTGTTTTGAAGATTGAATGAGATAAGTAATCTGTTAATAAAATGCTTAGAACATTGCCTTGAAGAGCAATCACTCATGAAATGGTAGCTATAATTGATACTAGCAGTATTAATATGATTCAGTTATCATCCCACATTTATTTTGTCTTAATGAGGACAGAATATATTGAGTATTAACAGATGTAAAGAAATGTAAAAGTAAGAAACAATTAACCAGCTTTATAGCTGTGTTAAAGAAAACCTCACGGCCGGGCGTGGTGGCTCAAGCCTGTAATCCTAGCACTTTGGGAGGCCGAGACGGGCGGATCACGAGGTCAGGAGATCGAGACCATCCTGACTAACACGGTGAAACCCCGTCTCTACTAAAAACTACAAAAAACTAGCCGGGCGAGGTGGCGGCGCCTGTAGTCCCAGCTACTCGGGAGGCTGAGGCAGGAGAATGGCGTGAACCCGGGAGGCGGAGCTTGCAGTGAGCTGAGATCCGGCCACAGCACTCCAGCCTGGGTGACAGCGCGAGACTCCGTCTCAAAAAAAAAAAAAAAAAAAAAGAAAACCTCACAAGAAGCCCAAATATCCCGCTGTATTCATATGCACTACTCATACAAGGAGTTACTCAATTAGCTGCATCACTAGAAACCTGAAGTGGTGTGATAGCCTGGCCTTGTTATTCATGTGGGCAGAACTCTTTAACACATTCTCTCAGATTGGCAAAAGCATCATTTTCTCTTTCTCATCTCTTCCTGTTCCCCTCTCATGTATACTTATCCTCCATAACTGAAATTATCAAGCTTTTCCAAGCACAGGCTTAGACACACAGACCCAGCTCTGAAGGTCACAGGCCAAGATGGAGACAGTTCAGCTCCCCCCACCCCAGACTATTGAGACCTGGGATGGACTGTAAAAGGCTAGAACTTGGCTAGAGAGATGCCTTGTATCACTTGGACTGCTTACATATTTAAACAGCCCCTTTTGGCAGCTACAAGGGCTGCAAACTTTGCCCAGAAAAAAAAAAAAATAGAGAAGATAATTACTGGATTTCATAGTGTTCTAAAATGGCTAGTATGAACTTAAAACTTAAATTCTGATTTTAGTTTACTCTCTTAAGCAGATGTATTGTTTATTTAACCAGGGACAATAGTTAAGGGTATATATGCATTTCTAAAAATTTTTCTGAGTATATTATCAGTACCAGATACTTCCTGATGTTTATACCATAAAACCTGATTACATTATCAAAATTATCTCTTTTACAATTGCTCTACTAATGACTTGAAATAATAATTGAATACAGTCAACAAATTTGCTTATAAAGTAATGCATAAAATTAAGAGCAGCTGAGCTATAGAATAAGTTAGATGGGGGAAGGATCAAATAATTCTTGAGCATGGTGGCTTATGACATTTCATTCCCTGAAGTCAGTTGACACCATATGTTCATTAGCGTATGTCCAGATGCCAGAAATGTAGGTATCTATTCATTGTTTTGTTTTTAGTTGACACATTTCCCTTATTGTACTTAAGTATTTTATTGTCCTAATCCTAGCTGATAAAATGTAGTTAAAGTAATTTCACAACTTCATTTAACAACATGAAAGCAACCTTGGCATTACATTGAATCTTAAATTCTTTCTTCAAAGTAACATCTGTTTGGTAGAAGTCTATTCCACTTTATTTTTTCTAGCTATATTCACAATCCTGATTTTTATGAAGTATGCATCCTCTAAATATGGCATACACAAATGGAAACATTAAAAACACTTAAACACTTCGTGAGTTTTCCCCCTTCTAACAATATTGTTGAGGTTGATCTAAAATGAAAGTTCAGATAAAACAAGAATGGATATAGTAAGAATAAAAAGAAAAAAAGACAATTGGACTATCTGTGCTTGGGGTTTCTAGATGATTAGTAATCTTATATTAAGAATTGGCTGTTTGTAACAGATTGCCATATAAGGTAAGTAAAATGAAACAATTGCTACTCTTGAATTCTGCTTTTAAGAAACTTATTTGAAAAACTTCATAAACTCCAGTTAATGATTTGAACCATACAGCCATATGTATGTCTATAAATATATGTTTGTATATACACATGATATTCTATGCTAATAAAGGAAATGCCTTCATGAAAAGTCATGTTTTTTATTTAACATTTCAGATGTACATTACCAACACAATCAAAGCCAAGGGAACCAGACTTGCTAAGCCAGTTCTATGCTTGGGCTTAATGTGTTTGGCATTTCTTACTGGACTCAACAGAGTAGCAGAATATCGAAATCATTGGTCAGATGTTATAGCAGGCTTTCTGGTTGGAATATCTATAGCAGTATTTCTGGTAAGTACAAATTTCTGTATATATCATTGGGCTTTTAATTAACTTGCATAATCACCTATGAGAAAATACAAGTGTGAATCACTGGGTTTGTCTAAATGTAGTATATCAAACAAGTCATTCATTTAAGTCATTCATTTCTTCCTCCCCGCCCCACCATTTGTTCTGCCACAAGTCAGGTTTGGGGATGAAAAAAATACAAATCCTGCACTTAAAGTTGAACAATATATTTTCGTATAAAATAGAACTGGCCAAAAAACACACTGTCCCTCCCAAATAGTTTTTAAGACTGGGGTAAAAATGCCTATAATAATTTTTAAGAATTTATAACAAACTTTATATAAATCTTTAAAAATGTTATAGGCGAGTTTCAGGACTGGTTTGGATATTTTTTTAAAATTCCTCAGGGAAGTTGGCATCCTGTGGTATCGAGAGCATCCCAAAGTCCCCTAGTGCTTCCCTGCTGTACTCTCCCTGAGCCTCCATGTCCCAGTGCTTTCTAACAGGTCAACCTCACCTGTGAGATGAGGCGTTTTACGTCAGTAACTGAAAACTCATGAATAGTTTCCAAGACCATACCATGTCAAATGATATTTCATCACATAGTAAACAGCATACACAGTGACTTATTATGAAGTAAGCATTCCATTTATGCTCTTATTATAAAATCTTCTAGGAATATCTCCATAGGTTTTGGTTGTTAGAAAATGTATTTTAGTCTGACTTTAGAATTCATCATTATTTATTTAACGAGAGACAATAGTCAAGGGTTTATATGCATTTCTAAGTATTTTTCTGACTTACTATCAGTACCAAATACTTACTGATGTTTATACCATAAAATCTGATTATACTATTAGATTATACTATTAAAGTGCAGTATAAGTCATGAGTATATGACATTTTATAAGTATGTGATAAACAGCGCGAACTTCCCTCTGTACTCATGTGCACTAGTCATTATGAGTATACCACATTTTACACAAGTGAAACAATATGTAGACTATGAATCAAAACATATTTTTGCATTGACACATTATAATTTAAAAAATACTTTATGTCCATTTTGATTACATTTAAATTGCCCTTACATGTGACTTTACTTTGTTAGCCTCAGTAAGCAAACACTTCAGTGAATCTTTCCAGCTACCAAATGCTGAAACATAATTTATGTACTGGGCATTTTAAATAAGTTATTTCCTCTAGAATCTCCTGTGGTAAAGTAGTCACCATGACCTCATCTCTGTACTGCATCCTGTGCTTCTTTTTGATACCATTCTCTGTGATTCCCAAGGTCCTTGGGAGACTTAGACTCAACCTTCTCTCATTCCTGGAGGTATCCTATAGCCTCATGAAAACTGGAGCCCTGGCTTGAACCAAAACCTTTTTTTTTTTTTTGCATTCACTCACACAGTTGAAACTGGTTAACATTCAGAAAGCAAAACCAACAACAAACTTTACATAAATCCTTACAAAAATATTATAGGCAAAGCCAAGAGCATACACGTAGTCAAAATTTCAAAGCAGTAGTGTCAGATGCAACTGTATTTCAGCTCTGCGGGTCCATAACATATTCACTGGCATTTCATCAGCCTTCTTGTTTATCTGTGGCTATTGCCACCTTCCCTATACTTCCAGTGAACACCTTACCTTACAAGGCCAACACCAGAATGCTGGTGCCTTCCAAGTCGCTTCCCTGTCTGGTGAATGTTGAGCTGAGCTCTGGATCCCCCTTGAGCTCAAGACCCTCCAATTGCACATGTTGAGAACATTCCATGATAGCCCTTTGAACATTCCCGTTTTCCCAGGAAAATGACTTCATGAAAAGATTATATATAAATAATGCCTATATAATGACTAAAAATGCATTTATGCATTCATTCACAACCATTTATGAATGTGAATGCCTATAGGTATATTTAAATGTGGCTAAATAACAGCCTCCCTAAAGGATCATTATAAGGCTCTATAAAGGTTAAACAAAGTAGTACGAGTTCAGCGAATGACTACATGAATGACTGGAAAAAGTTCCATAAACTATAGTTGGCTTCCTCTCAGTCCCTTTTGCCCTATGTGAGGTTTGTGTTTTGAAAATATATTTGCAGGACGATAAGACAAAGTTGAGGATAGAAGAGATGGGTTATGCAGAACCAGGGAAACAGGATGGTGCAGATTGGTCCTCAGTGGCACAAATAGGGAGGATATCCATCGTGTCCTCCAGAATATTTAGGAGGTGGAATGGTTTGGAGCCTGGTGGAACATGGAAGGTGATATGGACGAGGCACAGGGAGCCTTCTTTGATGATTCCCAATTTTCTCATTTGGGAAACTCAAGACATTTATTTTGAGCAGTAACTCCAGCTCTGGCCTGTAATATGTTGTAATATCCTAGGGTGTTTCTAATTATCTTGCAGTGTGTGCAGAATTCTAAAGTGATTCCAAAATAAAATTAATGCTAATCTACTCCAGATCTCTGTCTTGGTTAAAGGAACCCAGAATAGCCAGTCACCCAGACTCCGTGCCTAACATTTGCCTTTGGCTCCTTCTCCTGTTTCATTCCACACACCAGTGATTCATTTAGGCCAGATTCATTTCCACTGTCAAAATATTTCTTCCATGTCTTATATCTTTGCTCTCTGACCATAACTTTTGAATTGTAGACATTATTACTTCTTACTAAAATAGTGAGGCCTTCCCTGAACCATGTTTAAAATGACTACTTCTCCTTGAGGATTCCTTTCCTCATTCCCTACTTTACTTTTCTACATAGGATGTTTCAGCCTTTACTATGTAATATTAATTAATGTGTAATAAATTAGTGTGCAATGTACCATATGGAACTTTTTGGTTTTGCATTCCTATCAATCCCACTAGAATGTAAGCTCCTTGTGAAGTTTTCTTGTTTTGTTCACCGCATAGTCCCAGTAACTAGAACAAGGTCTGGTACAGAGGAGGTACTGAATAAATGTATGATGAATGAATTAATACATGAAAGAATGAATAAAGAATGTTTTATTTACTTCCTAGAATTCTTTTAAGGATTAAGTGAAATCCCACATGTAAGAAGTGCAGCCTAGTGCAGACAAGACATCGAATACCACAGTCTTCATGTTTGGTGACTATATTCAAACCCTTTAGACACTTGAGATTTGTCTGAGACAAGATCCAGTTTCCCCAGGAAGTTTCCCTGATTGGCTGATTTTTCCATTTTTTTTCTGAATTTCTACCACTCTTTGAGTCTGTCCTCTTATAATTTAATAAGGAATTAATGCTGTGTTAATTATATTACTCATCTCATGGGCATTTTGTTTCAGGTTAGACAGCAGAATCACCATACTTAGCAAGATACAAAACAAATACTAGTTGAACAATATTTGCAGATTGATTATGATACATATGACAGTGTCAGGCAGAATAGCTCAAGTTTATTGAGCCACAACAATAGCTTGTCATGTTATTATATATAACAGTAACAATAATAGCTATTGTGCTCTTTACTACATTATTGCAATTAACCCTCAGAACGGCTCAGTGAAATGTTTTTATTGTCTTCATTTTGCAGGTTTAAAAAAAACTGAAGCCTGATTATATGAAGTAACTTGCCCATGTTCACAAAGCTAGTAACTGAGAGATCCAGGATTATGATCCAGACCAGTTTGACCCCAAAGCCCATGCACTTAACCCCATACAATAATGATGTTTCATTTACCACAAAGAGTGAAAATGAACAAGAATGGATCAGATTAAGTAATCATCACGACAGGAAAAAGAAAAAATATATATAGTGATGATTTACTCATATCATCTTGGTAGGAGAGAATAGAATTACAAGAATTATACATGTGGAAGTCACTCATGTAAAAACAGAACGTCTGAAAGCAGAGTAACGTTAAATTGTATAAGCACATCAGAAAATTTGATAATTTCTGTCCTAGATGCTTGCTCATTCATTAATCTGATCCTTCACTGTGACAGTGGGAACACAGCGGTGAGCAAAAAAGAACATCTCTGCATTTGTGGAACTTGGAAGAGACACATCAATCAAAGTATTACTTTAAATGATGTTTAATTTCATACTAAGTGCTCTGATAAAAAGAATCACAGCTCCATGTGAGCAAAAAGCAAACAAACAAAAACAAAATAAACCGTCTTAGCTAGGAGTTCAAGGAAGGCATCCATGAGGAAGTGAAGCTGAGATGAGATATCACAGCTGAGTTAGATACGGCATCCAAAGACAGTGAAGGTGAGGAGTATCCAAACAGCAGGAAGTGAAAGCTAACAGAAAGTGTTTTGAAAACAGAGAAGGAAGGCTGCAAAAGTGGGCCTGGGCCAGAGTTTACACATTAAGAAATGTGGAAAGCCAAGCCATGAATGGCATTAAGGGGGTAACACAATCCAGTTTGCATTTGGAAAGATCATTCTCACATTATGGTGGAAATAGAGGGGCCAAGATGAGATTTAGAGAGAGAGTTTATAAAGCTGTGTACGTATCCAGGCAACAGGTGGTAGTTGCTTAGTTTTTGGAGTTGGTGGAGGAGATAAAATGAAGAAAATATAAGAAATACGTGGATTAACACAACTTGTAAAGTTATAAGTGAGAGACCTGGGGCAGACGTTTCATCAATGTAGAAGGTAACTAATATTTGATGAGTACATATTTCATGCCAAATAACTGGAGATACAGGCTAGCATATGCTATCTTATTTGAACCTTGTAATTCAGACTCATATTGGCATCTCTCCACCGAATCTGTTCAGGAGTCTTTACGTCAATGCCCACCAAACTGTAGATACTACAGTTATTCCTGGCCATGGATTATGAACAGCAAAATAAAGTTGCAAACATTTGAAAAAAAAAAAAAGAAATCAAGATACTTAGATATCAAGATATTTAGAAAGTAACATTGAGCAGATTCAGTAATTGGTCATGTGTAAGAGGTGTAAAGGATTAATTCAAGTTTTTAGCCTTGTGCAGCTGCATTGGGGTGGAGGTGGGTGTTGAGGGGTGGGTGGCATGTTGCCTTTCCTTGAAAGTGTCCAGAGAAAAGATCAAGTTTGGAGTGGGTGCTGGAGGGGGCAGATCTTGAGTTTAGTTTTGAGTAGTTGTTGAGTTGTCATACCTTTGCCAGACAAAGAAATGAAGTTAATTTAGTGATCTATTGCAACCTTTTCACTTTCAAACTGATAAAACTGAGACCCAGAGAACTGTCTGAGAATGTATAGACTCAGGCATGCTCAAGATCAAAAACCAGGTCCCTCACTTTTTCTTACCATTTTTACAAACAGGACATCTGTTCCATACTTGTAAATGTTAGCAGACAAGACTTATTAAATATTGGAGTCTAACTCTACAGAGGATTAGGTAATTTATTTCCCGATAATTAAAATACTAAGAATAAGAAGAATAATCATGATGCTAGTAGATACAATTTGATAAGTATCTGCTATGGGTTAGTCACTTAAGTATTTCATATGCAAATTCTTAGCTGCTTCAGTGGAATTACCTTGATCCTTAATTAAGGCAAAGAGATAACCAATACATCGTTTCAAAGAGTTTCCAAGACCTACATAATGTAAAATAATTATCATTCCAGAAGCCCATATTGTCTCTAGATAAACTTTTATCACATGAGAGCCATATATCTATGTACAGTTATTTCATTTTTAACAAATTTTACTTCAAAATAATTATTAGCAATGTTATTCATCTTCCCAATTTTCCAATAATTTCTAATACCAGTGAAAAGGGAAATGTGTGTATATGTGTATGTATTTCATGGAATGGGTGTGAAACTGCTTATTTGTTTCATTGTTGTTATTGTTGGCTAAAATTCTTGACTGTATCCTTTGTATTTTAGAGCAGTGGTCAGTCAGCCAACTGCAGCCCACAGACCAAATTTGATCTGCTGCCTATCTTTGTAAACAAAGTTATTTTTGAATATTGACACTCCTATTTGTTTATGAACTGTCAATGGCTATGTTTGCACCAAAAAGGCAGAGTTGAACAGTTGTGGCAAAGGTTGTAAGGCTGCAAAGCCAAAAATATTTACTATCTTCCTTTTACACGAAAAATTTGCTTACCTTATCTCTAGAGCAATCAGTATCTGTTCGACTTTTTTGAGGTCATGAAGCTGGTAACATCATGAGGTAGTAGTTTTATCAAGTACCCATCTCTAAGCCTTTACTGTCCCTTACTTTAAAGATCTTTAAAGTGGCAACTGCAAAGTTGAGGTATCAAATTATCAGGCTTTGATCTATGTTTCTAATCTGTAGTTCTTCTGGGAAGTGGAAGGATAAGAAGTCTAACAATTTGCAAAGAAGTATTTTTCTGACATAAAGTCTCAGTACATGTTATTATTTTATGGATTTGTAAATTTTATTTAAAAACTGGAAAGCAACCAAGATCTAATTGGCCTCTGAAGATATTCAGTAATGAATTCTACTAAAGAAAAGACTTTTCAGTGTAACATTTGTGAAAATATGAACTGTAAATGTATAATTATATATTAAGTACTTTACAAAATGAATGTTAGGTTATAGCTGCAAGTAAGTCCTATATTTTGATTTGTAATAGAATATGAAGCACAGAAAATAAAACTCAAGAATACCTTTCCCAAGAATACCTTGTTCTTGCATAAGCAAACAGTAGCAAATAATTTTCCAGGTATGTTTAATTCATTATCTCTTAAATATGATTCACCTGCATTAGAAGCTTCTTGAATGTATTTTGGAAGTGCCAACTCCTACGCCCCATTCTTCATTTACTAAATCAGAATCTTTAGGGGAGGGCTTCAGAGTATGCATTTCTAACAATGCCAAAAATGTATTTTTATGCACATTAAGTATGAGAACCTCTGGTTTAGTTCAAATTCTGTCACCTGTGAGATATAGTCCATTGAAACAAGGGTCAATTTTCTTTATGTAGAGGGTTTTCTATTTCAGTGGTAGCCCCATTAAGCTACTGTTGGTATGCCAAGTATATATGGGACACAATAATAGATGACAAACTAGGTTAATTAAGGAATGCTGCTAAATTAGAGAGTGCCAATTGTAAAAGGTTTATTATGAATATAATGATACTGAAGCAATGAAAAATAATTAGCATTTAAATTAAGTTGTAGGTTCACCATATTAGGAAAAGGATAGCTTGCTATGAATTTTTATAAGGTTATGGTGTTATGATCGATTTGAGCATTGACTATACTTTAATGAAAATTTTGGAATAGTAAAATTGTCATAATTGAGTGAGCTACATATTAACTGTGAGTTTTCTTAAACATATCTGCATTGGAGCAGCTGTTAAAATTTATACAATAAACTTTACAATAAATGTATACAATAAATCTGGGTATAAATTCATATACATGTAACATTTAAGTAATTTTAATACTTTCTTACATGTTTAGATTTATTAAGCTCCTCAAAAGGGTGAAAGTCACAGTGAGCACAGTTTGCTTTAACTGTAATTGTTTTCTGAAATTTTAGGTTGTGTGCGTGGTAAATAATTTCAAAGGAAGACAAGCAGAAAATGAGCATCTACACATGGATAATCTGGCACAGATGCCAACAATCAGCATTCCTCGAGTAGAAAGTCCTTTGGAAAAGGTAACATCTGTACAGGTGATTCACAATTTAAATTCGAAATTATAATATCTAGAGCAAATGAATCATGATTCCTGTATGTATATCTGGAGCATGTCCACACAGTTTATGTTGATTTACTTAGCCTCAGAGTGTAATGTGATATTTAGCAAGAATTTAGCCACTAAAGAGATAATAATAGAAAAATATATATCACATTTAAAAAATCTGTTTGTAGGCTGGTCACAGTGGCTCACACCTGGCCTGTAATCAATCCCAGCTCTTTGGGAGGCCAAGGCGGACAGATCACTTGAGACCAGGAGTTCAAGACCAGCCTGGCCAACATGGAGAAACCTCGTCTCTACCAAAAAAATACAAAAATTAGCTGGGCGCGGTGGCATGCACCTGTAGTCCCAGCTACTTGGGAGGCTGAGGCACCAGAATCAGTTGAACCTGGGAAGCAAAGGTTGCAATGAGCCAAGATCATGCCACTACAGTCCAGCTTAGGCAACAGAGTGAGACTCCATATCAAAAAAAAAAATATCTGTTTGTCTTCCTCATGCTAAAAGGTGAGGAGTACCTGTATGTGAAATCCATTTAGTACTTTGCCGTAGTTTCTAAATAAGGAACATTGTGTACTGGTCTCACACATAGGAAAAATAAAAAAGTTTTACTTGAGGATATATTGCATTTTTTACAAAATATATTCCATGTCTTCCATGTTCCATTTATATGAGAAAGTGCTCAGCACAATGCCTGACACACATTCACAGTTCAATAAAGATTTGTTGAATCTCAGTGCACAAAGGTCTGACATCAGGAAAATACCAGTCATGCTCTTCTAATGAGGGAGATTCTGAGACTCCATTGGGCTGAATGCAGCCAGAGAGTAGCACTTGGCCTGGTCGGCCAAGGCCTCATTGGGCATGGCAGTGAGCACAGAAACTAGGTATTTGACAAAAACTTTTCTTGAGACTTTTGGAAGAACCACATAGGATAATCTTTCCTAAATGTTGGTGCACTTATGTGCATTTGTAACTAGTTAAATGATTGCTCTGAGGTATACTAGTGGCTTCTCTTCAGTCCTATTCACTTCCACATTTGGTCAGTATCTTAGCTGAAGAGTCAGTTACACACTAATCAGGTGTTCAGATTGTGTGTATCTGTGAAAGATAATTAACATATTCAATGAAAGAATAAAAATTATTCAGTGACTGCAATGAGATGCAATTCATAATTAATTAGAAATAAAGGAAACATTTTGTATTCGGATTTTTTAAAAACTTCATGTGTAAAGTAGGGTACATCTAGGTTAATTGCACAAATGAAAAAGGCTTGGGGTGTAATAGGCACCACGTCAACATGTGTCAACAGCGTGATAAGACTGCCAAAAGAGTTAAATTGGCTTAAGGCCCGCTTGGGGAAAATGATACCCTGAATGAGGGGGTTGATGGTGTGCACTGTTAGGCTCTGGTCAGACCAACTTTGAATATTGTGTACTGATCTTGACAACACAGTTTTAAAGTGGGCATTGATAAAATAGTTGATACTCAATAAATATTTGTTAAATGAGTGAATGAATTTCTTTGGGATGTACTCAGCATGGATTATGAGGGACTGTTAGAGGAACAAAAAAAAGTGCTTGAAGAAACCTCATGAAAGAAGCAATAGCTTCCCATAAGAATCTGAAGGACTCTTGTATGACAGAGGGGTGAGATTCGTTCTGGATGGTGTCTGAGATCACAGTTAGGACAAAGCAAAGAAAAGTGAGTGTAGGAAGATAAATAATGGCTAGAAAGAGGAAGAAACTCTGAAAATGAAATGGCTGCCTTAAGAGAGATAAAATTTCCTTTTACTATAGGAATTCCAGAATAGCTAAATAATTACTTGCCCATGATACTTTGGAGAGATTTCAAGCATTCAGGTAAGGATAGAAGTATTTAATAATAATAATATACTAACACTAATAATGACTACCATTTAATGATCATCAGTATGTGTCAAGCCCTGTGCTGATGGTTTATATAAATCCCACAAAATACTTCTATGCTCTACAGATACAATTTCAGTACTCACAGCAATTTTTAAACATGATCCTCATTATAATGGTAAGAACTGCTAATACTCACTATTCCTTCTCCCCTTCTTCCTTTTAATAATTGAATCCCCTAATTTTAGCTATATTCATGACTGCCCAGCTACAATCTATGTTTCCCAGCTTCCCTTGCAGTTAGGTGTAACCATGAGACCAAGTTTAGACAAATGGAATGTGAGCAGAAGGAATAAGTTCAACCTCTGATTTATCTCTTTGAAGACTCTTGCCCCGGACATTCTCTACCCTTTCTCACCAAATGAAAAAGATAATGACTGGAGCAACCTCGGAAATCCCTTTGTAAGATGACCAATCTATCCTGCTAGCACCCAGCCTAGATGGTTCTGAGAAAGAAATGAACTACTTTCTCCTCTCAGCCACTGAATTGCTCTAATTTCTTTTCTATAGTGACTTAGCTGATATCCTATTACAATGCATATTCCCATTTTACAGTTAAGAAAACTGAACTTCCAACTGGTTAAGTAATTTACAAAAGTCCAGATCATTGATAAGCAGCTGAGAAAAATTATACAATGTAACATTTTGAGACACATACCTATGTAAGAAAATGTGTTTGAAAGCTGAATAATCTGAACAAAATTAGATCTTGTTTAATTTACTAAATAAAGATTAAAAACAGTAAAATTTAGCCCAGGGACAATGGTACATGCTTGTAATGCCGGTGCTTTGGGAGGCTAAGGGGGAAGGATCCCTTAAGGTCAGAAATTCGAGACCACCCTGGGCTGTAACAATAGCGAGACTCCATTTCTACAAAAAAAAAAAATGAAAAATGAAAATTAGCCAGGTGTGGTAGCATGTGCCTGTAGTCCTAGAGACTCAGGAGACTGAGATAGGATAATTGCTTGAGCCCAGGAGTTCAAGGCTGCAGTGAGCTATGATCACACCACTGTAGTCCAGCCTGGGCAACAGATGGGAGACCCCATCTCTGACCCCATCTCTAAAAAATAAGGGTTGTGAAATATAGGAAGAGACCTTAGACATATTTTGAATAATATGGTCAGGGTAACTATTACAACCTTTTCATTTTGTATAGGTCTGAAATTAACTTCAGTAATAATCACTGCCTTCTGCCTTTTAACATTTATTCGCATGAGTGTTCTTTGGTAGCTTTCTAGCATTGCCAAATATTCATATATATCATTACATCATTATATCTATTAAATTATTTAAAAGGTTCTTGTCAATGTTATGCTAGTTCATTTTTATTTATAGGGAGCTTTGAAATATTTGATAGTAAAAGCAAAAATATTCTATTCATGTATAAATTGTTAGAGATGAGTATTTGTTAATATATGTATTCATGTACATATTAGGTTAAGTGGCATGTTTCTTTCATTAATTTTTTGGTTTATAACAAATTTATGCGCTCTGTTTTCACTCCGGTAGCTAGGAAATAAAAATGGTTTGAATCTGATTCGGTTCTCCCCTTACTCACTATAGTACATTGGCACCACACCCTGCTGAGTTCCAGCTTTACTCTCTCATCTTTGTATTCCTGTTCCCAGGCAGAATGCTGTCTGCACAGTGCAAGTTCTGCCCCCTGCACTCAAAAAGAGCATGGGATGATCACAAGGCCAGATGCTGAGAACACATCTCAGGCATGCCTTTGGAACTGTGCTGCTGAGAGGACATGTATTTGTGCTCATCAGGCAGAAAGGGAGGAAGGCTACCACTTAAGGGAAGCCTACAATAGCTTTCTCTTTTTGTGTGTGATAAGGAGTATTTGGGATAAATACACAGCAGGTCTTCGAATTACATCATTTCATTCAATATCATTTCTTTCTAACACCGATGAGAAAAAACAAACAAAAACACACACACACACACACTCTCTAGCTAGGGCTGCTGTCTGGAGTTTGCACATTCTCCCCATGTCTGCATGGCTTTTCTACCCTATTTTCCTCCCACCTCTCAAAGACTACCTATTAGGTGAAGTGGCATGCTTAAATGGTCCCAGTGTGGGTGAATGTGATGTGTGTGTGTTAGTGCACCTGCTGTGGGATGGCATCCTGTCCAGGGCTGGTTACTGCCTTTGCCCTGAGCTGCTATGCTAGGTTGTGGCCACATGCTACCCTGAACCAAAATAATTGGGCAGATAATTATCATGCTTGTTTCTATTAATCTTTCTTAAATGTATGTATGTATAATCACATTTATTCCAGTGTTTTATATTAGAACCATTTTGGTCTTTATTTAGAAGTTTGGTGATGTCTTTGTGACCAAAAATATGCCATAGAAACTTAATTTCTGCTTATAGCAATTAGCCTATGGTCAAATTGGTTTCATTATACTTCATTCTACTTAAACTTGGTTTCCAAGAACCTGTGAATGTCACTAAGCGAGTACTCACCTTATTGCATTAATCATGGCTCATATTGGTAAATAAGTAAATGCAAAATTCTTCCCAGTACTTTGATCTTAATAATTGATAGTTGGAGAGTGGCATTAGACCTTAAAGCTGGCCCTCTGAAAAAAGTAAGGGAGCCCAGAGTGAAAGTTTGGTCTGCAAGCATGACCAAGAGTTTTAGCATTATTATGCCAAGCTGTCATTTTCTGGTCATCACTTTTGTATGGAGAAGGCAAAGGGTTTCGTTTAGAAGTTATGTACTTATATAACCTTTTATGTTCAAAGTACATGTTTGACAAACTATAAGCTGCAATGTAATTATAGCATACAAGCATTCTTTATTTTTATGCCAGCAATTTATTCCTTAATTATAGGGAGTTTTTCATATAGCTAATTACCATAGTTTATGAGGAAAAGTCCTGATTTTTCTGAAAGCCAAGTATATCTGAACTTTCATTACATTTGGTTTGTGAAAGTAATTAATCATCTGTGGAAACTGGTCCATTGTATCCTAATATCCACTAAATATTCAGGTTACTAGTAACTTTTCTATCACTCTTTGTCACATTAAATCATGAAAAGCTTAAATATATATGAGTAGTGAATTATTAAATCAATGGGATCCAGTACATTGTAGTGTAGTGCTTTTGCTTTTGGGTTCTGGAGGCAAACTAGCTGAGAATTTTGGATAATTTTGACCTTAGGCAACTCACTTAAATGCTTGGTGATTCAGTTTTCTCTTTCATAAATTGATCATTATATGAGTTCAATAAGTTAATGGTAAAGCACTTAAACAGTGTCTGGTACCAGTGAAACCCTTAATAATAATAACTATAATAATAATTATTATTTAACAGCTAAAATGGATGAGGTAAATCAAGACATGGAAAGTTTTCCAATACATATTGGAAAGTTTTTTAAAAAGACTTTATATGTATATTAAATGTACATATAATAAAATCAATTATGTGAAATACTATCTATTTATCTTTAGTAGTATAGAAAGGAACATGTGGATGAGAGAGAGAGAGACAAAAAGAAAGAAAGAAGAAGAAGGAAGGAAGGAAGGAAGGAAGGAAGGAAGGAAGGAAGGAAGGAAGGAAGGAAAGAAAGAGAGAAACAGACACCAGTCAGAGCAATGCTTAAACTGAAGGAGGCAACTGAGATTAGTGGACCATGACCTTATCCACATTTCTGACCCTCCCTTCCTTCCTTCCTTCCTTCCTAGGAATTAATATCTTAATAACTGTATCACCAAGAGTGAAAACTAGATAAGTAAAATTCTTTTGGCATTTTGACTAGATATGGTACAAATAAACCCAGTTTTAGGAAATCCCACAAAGGACAATGCCATTTTTCCTTTGCTCTTTAAGAAATACAGTGCCGTACGAGTAGCTAAAATTCTATGCAGCCCCAATAATATCCCAAAATTCCAAACACTGGGAGTGAGAGCGAGGAACAATCTCTAACAGAGTAAGGAGTTCGTTTCATTTGGAGAACATCTCAACACCTTGGATCAACACCGTATTGAGACAGAGTTAGCAGGTAAGCAAATGCCCAAAGAAAGCTCTGAGACAAGAAGCTGTCCTCAGATTAGGCTTCTCACTATTAGGGGTTCATGCCAGATGAAGGAACGCTTTTGTGAACTGGATGGGTACCCCACACCTGGATGAAGATTTCCCTTTGTTCAGAACCAAAACCTACCTGCAAGGATTGCATATACTCCTGGAATAGAAGTTCGACTGAACTGATCGATAGTCTTCCTGGTTTCAACAAACATAATGAATGAAATTGTGTAGAAACAAAGTGACCTTCCTGAAAATGCTCATGATCTTAGCTGCTTCTCACAATCCTCTCAGACTGATGATATAAAACTACATCCTCCAGCTTTTCTGCTCATGATCTAAGTGGAGGATTCCCTAGCAATTCATGATTATCATTAAGAGATAACTGATGAATCCTTTCCCACTCATTTTAGGAAAATGAACTGAGCTAAATCTGTCCTATTTCAAGCATGAATAATCAGGACAATAACTTAAATCCTTTCAAATGACACAGCAGAGAGAGAAAGAGATATTTTAATAGAGCATGGGGTTTTTTGGGGGGGGTTTTGTTTGTTTGTTTTTAAGAAACGAACAAACAAACAAACCTGCTCTCTGAGGAGGTTCCAGTGCTTCCTTATTGGATTGACTGCTGATATGTTCAGATAGACAAAAGGTCCTCAGAAAAACTCCCCCAGGGTAATTTAAAACACTGTACTTCCTTAGGGCTCGCACGACCTTTCTGAAAGTATTTGGTTTATTTTTCTCTGCCAAATTGTGCATTTGGACAATTTGTTTTTTTAAGAAACGAACAAACAAACAAAAAGATTACGAGAAATTTGGCTGGGCGCCGTGGCTCACACCTGTAATCCCAGCACTTTGGGAGGCCGAGGCGGGTGGATCACCTGAGGTCAGGAGTTTGAGACCAGCCTGGCCAACATGGTGAGACCTCGCCTCTACTAAAAATACAAAAATTATCTGAGCCTGGTGGCACGTGCCTGTAGTCCCAGCTACTTGGGAAGCTGAGGCAGGAGAATTGCTTGAAACCGGGAGGCGGAGGTTACAGCGAACCAAGATCATGGCACTGCACTCCAGCCTGGGCAACAGAGTGAGACTTCATTAAAAAAAAAAAAAAAAGTATATATATCTATATATATATAACAATAAATATAGTTAAATTTATTGTAGATACCATCTTCTTCCCACAGTCAAGGAAATTAAAGGAAACTTGTGAAATGAATGTCAGATGAAAGATAGCTGACACAATCAGGAATGTAATATAAGAAAACAAATAATGCCATGGTGGGATTAAAACTATACTAGACTAGAACTTAAAGTATAATAATAAAAAAAAAAACTATACTAGAAACCACAAAGAACAAAGTTCACGCTGGGAAAAGTTGTTGGTTATATTATTTTATAATTTAAAAAGTGAGAATTAAATTGATATCTGAGAAAAGATCATAGATGTGGAGGACATACCACAGAAACCTAACATGTGAATCATTGCATCTGAAGAAGATGACAAGTGGGGCAATAGCAATATTTAGAAATACACTTTAAAGGAACTTTTCTTCCAAATAAATACTTGAATCTTTAAGCTGGAAGGGTTAAACAGATAAAAAATAACTACTGAAATATGTATTGGGATTAGATGTTTCTCAGTGAAATTTTTGATTTTCAGTACTCAAGAAAGAACCCTATAAGTTCTGTGATAGGTAGTAGTATTGTTCCCAGTTATTAGCTATTTCCTTCCTTAGGCAGAGTGTTCTTCCTACTCCAGTTACTTTGGACTTGGTCAATAACATGTGAATGGACCTGATATAAACTTTATTAATCAGAAACATGTAGAGCTATCATGAGTTTCTGCCAGTATTCTTGCCCCTGCCTTCTTGCAGGAAAAGATCATTTTCCAGACAAGTACTGCTGCCTCAGCCTGGGCTGTAAAATGGAAAGATGGGAGAAGCCAGCCTGCCCCCAACCTGTGGCCTAGAGCATATTAAGAACCTGACCAACAACATGTAGTATGAGGATGAAATAAGTATTATTGTTGGAAGTCACTGAGCCTTTGGGGTTGTTATACTATATATATATGTTTTTATATATACAGTATATATATACAATATATGTATGCACACACTAGGTAATATATACCTAGTGTGTGTGTATATATAATATAATAATATATATAATATATATACACACACTATATATAGCCACACACTGTGTATGTACTAGGTATATAGCATTACCAATAGGTATAGCATTACCTATTGAAAACTAATACAACCACAAAGACAGAAGGAGTTGTTGACCTATCCAAGGCTGACAGCATGCTGGTCCCAGACTTGTGTCTGCATAACATTAGATGCAACATCTATCCTACTCTATCTTTTCTAGATGTAGTAATGTCTTCAGAATTTTCAAGGAATTAGTTCATGATGTAATCCTATTTCTACCCAAAAGGTCATTTAAGTATTAAAACAACCATAAATATCAGCTATGCAAGAATTCAGGAATTAAACTACTCACAAAAAGGTACAGAAAATGTTTAGCAATTAACTGAGTAATACACCAGTAACTAGAGATCAAATTAGGATATGAATGAATTGGCAGAAAGAATAGAAACCAATTCAATATAAAACTAATTAGTAAAATTAAAACTAATTAGTAAATTAACAGAAACTGTACAAAACTATAAAATTTAAGTAGAATATATATAAGAAAAGAAAATTATCTAAGATGACAAAATGAGACAAATTCTAGATAATACCAGCAAAAATGTAAAAATATAAAATTCTCCAGATTTCATAAAGGTGGGACTCATTATCAGTGCTTCATTCTTGGCATTGGTAACTAGAAAAAATGTTCAAGCATTTTAAAAAATAAGTTACCAAGAGTAGTTTAAAATGATTTACAAAAGGCCAATTACAAAATATAAAATATAAACAACACACATGTCAAAAAGTTGATGTCTATAATATAGAAAACATCCTGATTGGTAAAGTTCATGAATAGGCAAATCATAGAGAGCAAATACAATTAGGAAATAAATACATGGAAAAGTGTTCTGTGTGACCTTGGATGACGGTTATGAAGGATGTTTTATACAACATTAAGAAGTTGATTTTTATGCTGTAAGCAATTGGGTACCTTCCAAAAAGGACTTTAAGGAAGGAAAGGGCTTGTTCAGAGAGGAGAATAAGAGAGCAATATGAAACAACAAAAGAATCTGAAAGGCTATCGTAAGAATCCAGTTGAATGCTGCAGATGATGCTTACTAGATCTCAGTAAAACCAAGCCATGTTATGCCATTGTGACTGACCAGATGTCATTTGGCAAAGTCTGCTGTAAGGTGCTGATTTAGAGGACTTATCTCACCTCATGATTTACAATAGAAAAGGGCTCCCAGCCAGAGTGTCACTAAGAAAACCATCCCTCTCCCCTACCCATTGTGTATGCTGATCCTTCATCTATGGCCTTTCCCTGTTCTTTCTTCACAGCTTCCTGTCCTTTATAATTAACAGGTAAGGTGTGCACTGGCATTCCTTCCAGACAATCCTCATAGGACAGACTGCAGTCACCCCAGCAGCAAAGCACTGAGCTCTGTAGTCCTCTCTCTCCTGCCTGTGCTTATTCTCACTCCAAGGACCAATGCTGAGTCTATGAGACTGGCAGAGGTCAGCACAGGGAGATAATGTATGAATTATGCATTTTAACTGATGCCATATAGAAAATCTAGAAAAAAAGGCTTTATCTGGTAAAGGAACAAAAGTACTTAAAAATAAATACAAGGGCCGGGCGCGGTGGCTCAAGCCTGTAATCCCAGCACTTTGGGAGGCCGAGACGGGCGGATCACGAGGTCAGGAGATCGAGACCATCCTGGCTAATACGGTGAAACCCCGTCTCTACTAAAAATACAAAAAAACTAGCCGGGCGAGGTGGCGGGCGCCTGTAGTCCCAGCTACTCGGGAGGCTGAGGCAGGAGAATGGCGTAAACCCGGGAGGCGGAGCTTGCAGTGAGCTGAGATCTGGCCACTGCACTCCAGTCCGGGCAACAGAGCGAGACTCCGCCTCAAAAAAAAATAAAAAATAAAAATAATAAATAAATAAATAAATAAATACAAGGATGAATCGGATTTGATAGAAAATGTGATATTTCTAGTAGATCTAAGGGAAATTAATATCCGTATAGTTTTATTAAGGCAGGTACGACAGGCCACAATAACCACTCCTGGCTAATTTGAAAATGCTTTTTGAGGAAATGATTTTTTCCATCTAAACCCAGCCACTATTTTTTCTTAGGTTGATGTGCTCTTAATCAATTGAACCAAAGGGAATTGTCTCTTGCCAAAAAGAAAGGGAAAGTCGTGATAGAAATAGTTTACAAGATTCAGTTTTATACCTAGGATAAGGGGCTTTTCACCAACCTACACTACCCAGTGAAGCTCATCATGTAAAAGCTCACCCCTCTTAACAGAAACATCAGCTGAATGACAGTGATAAGAAGTGATAATAGCTCCAAAAATTTAGAAATATTATAATGAGTATATATTATTACAGATGAAAATTGCCATGTTTAATTCCCATGGCAACTGCAAAAAAAATTACATCAATAGGAATGTTCTGAAAGAGCTCCCAGTGACCCAAGGAATTGAACTTTACATTGATTGACTCTTTTGCAGATTTTATAAGATTACAGTGGTCATGGTGAAACGTGAAGTGGAATTTAGTCAGAGTGATGGGCGGACAGAGAGCTTGGATTTTGGAGCTAGGTTTGAAGCCTGGTGCAGCTGCATAATATTGAAGTGGAGTTAGACAAATCACTCCTCTCCGTATCTGAAGAATTGATGCAATGTTGGTTTCCCTGTAGGATAATTGTTGGAATTAACACATCACAGATAAACTTCTTGGCACATAGGTGCTTCACACAAGTTAGTTCCCTCCCGCAACAATAGTTTCTTTAATGAGATTTTTTTTTTTAATTTCACACTAGGATACTCCCATACAAAGACTTCATGGATTTAAAAGTTTATACGGATTGTCTATTTTATACGTTGCACATATGCAGGAAATATTGTAGTATAAAATGTTGCATATATTAGTGTCATAGCAATAGCAAAACAATCCTGTGGTTTCTTGCCAAGACAAATATGATTATACATTACTGTGTTTCCTGTGATAAATTCCTTTGAGGTTTCAGAATGCTGTGCGTGAGTAACTCTGGCAATCTATTTAAGATTCAGTTGATTTTCTATAATGCAAATCTTTGTTTTACAGAGCTGCTGAACTGTAATATAAATGTTATATATAGGACCTTGTCAAAACAATCTTATTAGTGATTAGATATTGGAATAGTTAGTGGAACTAAATATATTCATATGTAGGCATTTTTCTTTAAGCTTTGAGCATTTATGAAAAATATTTGAAGTAAATCAATATTTACATGCTATAATGTGTTCTCATTTGTAAAATTTAATTTTGTTTAAAAAAAGGAAATTGAAAGTAGAAGCTTAAAAATTAAAATACTAGCATATTCTGTTATTATTTTACCATATGTCATTTTCCTATTTATACTCCAGTATACTCAGTATCTATTTTTCCATACTATTTATGAATTATTACATACTACATGAAGAATAAAAGACAGCTTTTCCCCTCAGTTATCTAACAGGCCTTTTATAAAAGCATCTCTTATTAAATTACTTTGGAATATAGACTAGAAACTTTCTCATCTGATTTATGTGAATAAATATAGAATTGATGACTGTATCTTTATATGATTCATTCAGTCATTAATTAAGGAGAGCATAATCAATGACAGATTTAAAAATCATTTCCAATGCACACATAATTAGTTACACATGGATGGGAACCTGATCCCAGTCGTTCATCTCCCTCTTTTTACAGGTCTGTTTCCTTATTGGGGACCATCCTGGAGACACTATGGAAGGCCTTCAAAATCAATCAGAGAATCACAGTTCTGTGAAAACATTTTGTTCAAAAAATATAAAATTGTATTTGACTAAAACTAGGTAAATAGGCAATGACTCAATTCACAGTTTTATGAAACAAGAAGTTTATTTTTCATAGTTTTGATTAAAGAAGTAATTAGTAAATAATTTGTATATATTTATGATCTGAAAATCTGAATAAGACAAACAAAAAATGAATAGGAAGTATCTATAGGGTTATCACAATAATCAGAGGAAACATTTTCTTAAAATAACCTTCAAGACCCAATGAACGTGTGTGTGGGTTTGTGTTGAATACAGAATTTCCCTGTATATTTTATTGCTTTTATTCACGTAACAATGCATCATAGACATATAATTTCAGATCAATAAATATAACAGTCATATCAGGAATAATATTAAAAGCTAATCTTCAATTATAGCTTAATATGTGCTTGGAATTATGCAGAGAACTTCACATATAAAATATGTGAAGTCATTTGAGTGTGTCTTATTTCCATTTTACAGAGAAAGGGACATAGGTTAAGTAATACACCCAAGGTCACACAACTGGTCTGTGTTCTGAAACAAGAATATGAATCCTTACTTTCCATTTTCACAGAAATATGTTCCATATTTGTCACTTCAGAGCTCCAAATCATAATCACTGTGCTGCATAATAACATTATTTTTTTTAAAGTTATAATCCATATATAAACCATTACATTTGTTAGACATAGATAATTGCTTCCACTTCCAATTTCCCACAATTACAAGTAATACTAAAGTAAATGTTCCTTAAATATATATTTTTCTAAGCTCAATTAATAATTTAAGATAAAGTCATAGACATAGAAATGCTGAAACAGGGTATGAACACTTTCAAGGCTTTTGGTTGAACTCATATCCGTATGTTCTCACAACAATGGAGAATATTGTTCTTCATAATCTTTACAATCATATAGACCAAAAATAATAAAGTTCTTGTTTCAATTTATATTTTCGAATATTTTTCAATAAACTTATTTTGTATTTTTCTTTTTTTTTTTTTTTGAGACGGAGTCTCGCTCTGTCGCCCAGGCTGGAGTGCAGTGGCGCGATCTCGGCTCACTGCAAGCTCCGCCTCCCGGGTTTACGCCATTCTCCTGCCTCAGCCTCCCAAGTAGCTGGGACTACAGGCGCCCGCCACCTCGCCCGGCTAGGTTTTTGTATTTTTTAGTAGAGACGGGGTTTCACCGTGTAGACCAGGATGGTCTCGATCTCCTGACCTCGTGATCCACCCGTCTCGGCCTCCCAAAGTGCTGGGATTACAGGCTTGAGCCACCGCGCCCGGCCTGTATTTTTCTTTAGTATTGAAACAACCAGATGTTAAAACAATAATTCAATAACTGACAAACCAAATTTTAGACATGTCTTGGCCTTTAGACTTCATGTTATGGCTGGTGGTCCTAATTTTTTAAATTGGGATTTATTAAAGCATAATTTGCATCCTGTAACATCCTTTCTTGGCATATAGTTTTATGAGTTTTGACAAATGCCTGCTTTCATGAAATTATCACCATAATCAAGTTAGATAACGTTTCTGTGACTCCCAAATGTTTCTGCCTTCCCCTTTCTAGTCATCCCTCCTTCAGTCTCCAACTTTGAGAAACCACTGATCTGTTTTGGTTCCTCGTGTTTTGCCATTCTCAGGATATTATATAAGTGGACTCTTGCATTTTGAGTTTTTGAGTCTGACTTATTTGTTACATGCATCTGTAGTCTGTGTTTTTCCCATTTAATTGCTGAGTAGTATCCTGTTGTGTGGATGCACCACAGTTTGTTTATCCATTTACCAATTGAAGATTGGGTTATTTCCATTTTTGGCAATTATGAGTAAAGCTGATATAAACATTCACATACAGTTTTTTGTGAATACATATATTTTATTTCTTTTAGATAAATACCTAGCAGTGAGAATGCCAGGTTGTATGGTAAGCATATATTTACCTTTATAAAACATTTTTCAAGTTATCTGTGTCATTTCTAATGGCCCTTATGATTTTGAATGGTTCTGAAATGAATCTTGATGTAGCTCATTCAGATTTTTATCAACTGGTGCCTTTTTGTGAAAATAAGCAAGTTTTTAAATGAGGAGTTTTAATTAACTCCTGGTTCTACAAGAATTTATCATGCACTTGGTCCATTATCCACATCCTCCGTTTCTCCTCTGTCAAGTACCGTTAGGATGCTTATTTAGTAAATGTAAAGCATTTTAAAAAGTTAAAGGAAAATGAAATAACTAAGAAGAAGCCAATTTTATAGGTTAAAGTATTAGTATATGAAACAAGGCATGGATACAGTTTACTGTTGAGTTACCTTATCATTAGAATCAGATTTGTAATATATGAAATGTAACAAATATCAAATACGGAGCACTATGGTATGTCTCGTGGGGACAGAGAGAATTTCGTAATCATATACAGAAGATGATGATGACTATACCAGAGGAACACTTAAAGGGAGACCTTTAGCAATGCTTGAAGCAATGCAGCAATGCTTGAAACATCATCTTAGGAGAGAGCTGCAGGACCATGAGCCAAGTGAGGGCGAGAGAGAAGAATGTTCCAGGTGGATAATCCAGTTCATACAACGGTTTTGTTTAGCAGGCAAGATAAGGGCACCAGGGCAAGAAACTTGAGGATGCTGTTAAAGATTGATCATATGATCAACGATGGGGTCCAGAAGGAGTGAAAAAGAAGCAGAATTCATAAGGAGCATGATAGACTGGACCAGATGCATAAATTAGTAGTCAGGAAGTTTCCTCATGGACAAAGAAACCTTGTTGTGTGAGGGAGGTAAGACAGGAGGTAAGTTGGGATTTTACATTTCAAACATGATTACTGATTGAGAGTATGGCTATGGATATGGGATAGAAGTGTGGTAGAGAGGAAGGTTATTATAGTTGAGGAGATTAACAAACTTAGAAGACAAATACCATGAACACATTAGTATTAATAGACTTCCATGAAATTTCATGTCAATACATTTGGGAAACATTGAGTTAAAGTCAAACAAACAATTAGCTGGGTGTGGTGGTGTGCACCTGTAATCCCAGCTACTTGGGAAGCTGAGGCAGGAGAATCGCTTGAACCCAGGAGGCAGAGTTTGCAGTGATCCGAGATCTTGCCATCACATTACAGCCTGGGTGACAGAGCAAGATGCCGTCTCAAAAAAAAGAAGATTGAAACAAACAGGTATTTGCTGAAGGTCTTCTTAACACCTTTATGCATTGTGCAGCTTTAAGCATGACATATAATGTGCAGTTAATGTCAAAAGCCTTGCATTCAAAGATGTACTTTTTGGAATTATTCAAGTTCACTGATTTTTTTAAGCAATACTCTTTTGCCACTGAAAGGATAGCATCTTAAAGAAGGAATTGATTTTACATCCCGGTTAACGCTTACTTCATTAATCACTTTTCTTTAACTTTAGGCCGTGGTACTCAGACGGGCATAAAAGACAATCCATTGCTTGTGGCATTTGCAAAAAGAGAAGATATCTGGGTTTCACACCAAGACATTCTGATCCAGAAGGCCTGGGATTGGGCCCCAGGAGTTGTACTACATCAGGCATATCAGGTGATCTGGATTTAGAGCCAGCACTTGATCTGGATACAGCTGGGCCTACAGAACCTCTCACACAGTGGTTCTCAATATTGGCTGTATATTACAATCATCCAGAGAGCCTTTAAAAATTCCGGTAACCAGGCCATGCCTCATACCAATTAAATCCTGGTCTCTGGGGTTGCATCAGTATTTTCTTAAAGATTCTGATGATTCCAGCATGAAGCCACAGCAGAGAATCAGTGCCTCTAAAGATTTGGTGTGAAAAGCCTTAAGCTTCTTTGGCTTCTCAGGACTCGGAAATACTTCATAAGATCTGTAGCTAATGCTCTCATAAAAACTGGGCCTGCCTCTGATTTAATTATCAGAGAAAGCTGCCTAGAGATTCTTTCAGAAGGTAGCTGTTAGCTCTTTTCTCTGAATAGTAAAAAAAAAAAAAAAAGAAACTTCTTAATGGAAACAAAACTCTGAACCAATATAAAACTCTGAACTGAAACAGAACCACTGTACAGAAAGGTTAATAATCCCCCCAAAAAGTCACCTTTCCCAAGAAAACTTTGGTTCTGTCCCATGATAGCTTTTATGTCTCCAGCTTCTTAAAACAACAAAAAATTGCTGAACATAAATTTTAGAATCAGTTTCACAGCTTCAAATCTGAATTTAACCAATGTCTTCTTAAATGGTTTTAACATTGTTTCTCTTTACAAAAATACTCACCAACTTCACAAGCTAGCAGAAGGAAAACAATGTGACAAAGTAGAACCTTCCAACACATACTCCATATACTCTGCTTTTTTCCTCTCTTCTGCTCACTTTCCCCTCTTTAAAAGGCACAGTGAGTGAAGCAAATGAATGAGTTAAAGAAGCAAATCGCAAAATAAATAGGGACAATATTCGAGATCATGACATCCACCTATCTTTTCCTGATGCAATGTAGGCTATGTCAGAATTGTTGATTAATTTATTGGACCATGATTCCTTCTCCAGTATCCTTAGTGTCAGATGTCTTTACAGAATTCAAAATACTTTGTATTTTAGGAATATGCATATTCGGTTACACAAGCAGTGTCTGGAGCAACAATTGTAATCACAGATGAGAATTTCTGCAGAAAAACAGTGTGTAAATTGCCTCACAACAGATCAGGTTTTGCCACCAAATTAGTTTGCACCAATCTTAAAAGAAACATTTTTTGGGTTTTTTTTTTTTTTTTTTTTTTTTTGAGACGGAGTCTTGCTCTGTCGCCCGGGCTGGAGTGCAGTGGCGCGATCTCGGCTCACTGCAAGCTCTGCCTCCCGGGTTCCTGCCATTCTCCTGCCTCAGCCTCCCCAGTAGCTGGGACCACAGGCGCCCGCCACCGTGCCCGGCTAATTTTTTTGTATTTTTAGTAGAGACGGGGTTTCACCGTGGTCTCGATCTCCTGACCTCGTGATCCGCCCTCCTCGGCCTTCCAAAGTGCTGGGATTACAGGCGTGAGCCACCGCGCCCGGCCATTTTTTGGGTTTTAAAGTTTGTTTGGATATGAGCATTGCAGATCGGTAGAATAGTGTATTTTATATTCAGATAGTGAGCTTTATTTGTAAAATCCTAACCAATTAAAAATTCTTTATTTATTTTACTTTTTCTTTTTTTAACTTTCCTTTTTAGCTTGCGACTTTTATTAGTAACTATAAATAAATGATGAATATGTTTGAGTAGGGACAGGGACCCTTGTGTATATAATCCCATTTAATCTTAATAAAAATCCATTCAAAAAGTATGTATTCTTATCTCTGTTTTACAGATGAGAAAGCTGGGTCTGTGAAAGGTTAAATTGCTTGCTAAAATTTCAGTTGTGATGGAGACTACATTTAAACACTTGACATTCAGATGACTTGACTGCAAAGACCACTGTACCACACAGTTTCCTCAGCAACAGAGTCAAAGACATAAATCATTGCATGAAAGACAGATGCACAGATCCCATTTTATGTTTAGGTTAAAAACCTATGCTGATCGTTGATAACCTCTTCTATTCAAACACAAAAGCTTTTTATCATCAATCATCTTGAAAGAATGAAACTGGAATAATATTTAATCTCAGCATTTGGCCTAACAATGTAACAACATAGAACTTTAAATAAACTAGTACTTTGAATAAATTAAGTCAATGTTTAAATAAACATTTAAGTAATATGTAAAACACATTTTATAGGTGTGCCGAAATCAACCTTTTGAGAATGGTGAAGAAGAAAATTCACAGGAAAGGTCTTTTAAAGACTGTCTTGCCAGGCTCTTCAGCTGGATAATGGGAATAAGCCACTGTGAACACCTTCAATTAAGGCAATAAACGTATGTGCGCTGGAGCGCACTGGTGTTGGAGTTGGGTTGCAAAGCTAGGACAAATGCAGAAAAATGTGTCCTTCTGTGCAGGTTTTCCTTACAACCAAAAGCAATATAGGAACTAGAGCTTTTGGTTGCTGCTGTTGTTGCTATAATTATTAATCTTTCAAATACATGTTATTTTTCCATCATTAATATGAATTTAGCATTTCTTAACTAAGAAGCCATTAACAATGGCATTTTGCTTGTATTCCTATAGCTGTAATTCCAAACACTTCCCTGGAGTGCTCTTTTTGCATTTTCCCACATTTTTCCCCTGATTTGTAGATTGTTGAGTGACAGATCTTGCCAGATGGCAAGTCATCACCAAAGTTTCATGTCATTAATCATGACAGTTTTGTCTTAAGTAACATTTTTTAAAATTACAGACTGTATTTTCTATGTGGAGGTATAGAATAAATAGTAAAACAGAGATTTTCATGCAGAACTTAAAGCTTTTAAAAATGGACATGCTATAGAGACTTTCAAATTTATTAAATTTAAGTATCCGGTACAACTTCCCAGAAACAAAGTGTTTGCTTTCCCTTGTGACCCCTGCACTCAAGGATCAGACTCAGTATTTTGCTCACTGGTTTGCTGTGCACCTGAGTGAACACTTTCTAATGGATGCTTCATGTAGCATATTCTAATCTTCAGCTATTTGGGGCCAAGCTTTGTCATCTCCATGGTAAGCCTCTGTTAATGTAATTGCAGAAGGTACCAGGAATTGTGACAGTAAATTTTATGACCACTTTCATCTCGTGATTCTGAATAGAACTTTTAAGCATGAGTTTTTTGGTTTGCCTACCACTTTTTTGCACTATCATCTAATAAGGTTTAGTGTTGCATATTAAGAATTTAGCCATATTGAAAAAGAAAAACACTTGGTCAACTACTTTGCCTCATAGGCAGTCCATTTCTCAAGACAACAATCTGAAAATAGTAAACATAATTCTGGTTTTCCATGTTACTGGGAAAAATGCTGCTGGGAAGTGAATAGACAATAACTTCCTGCACAGGAATTAGGCCATCTGTATATTTCAAATTATGCATGTACATACACCTTGGTAATGTAAGTTGTATAATGTAGCATCATATAATAGATTCTTATAAAAGGACCTCAAGTAATTATCTTGGCCCTTCTTTAGATTCCTTCAGGGAAAATCACCCCTGTGCCAGAAGAGAATTAAACTTTAAAAAAAAAAAAACTACTGAGATAAATAATCCATCTCTTTCATTTATGACATAGGTTAATTTGCTCTTAAACAGTAAAGTGAATGAACAGAAGCTCTCTAATATGTCTGTACACTCCTGTCATTTACTATGATTAAATTTCTCCTTAATTTTCTCTTCCCTAGGCACAGTCACTTCAGTGTTTTATTTTCATCTGTTTATCTGTCTGCTAACCACAACTACCTTAAAATAATGAGCCCCAAGCAGGATACTTCTAATCCCAGTCAAATAGGAAAAAATGAAGTCATCTCAGAAGTGAAAACTTAAGTGATGTGAAGTGGAAAGGCTGCTAATTTGGGGGAGGGGGCAAGAATTTTCCCTAGAATCCTGGGATCTAAAAATATAGTCAGTCTAGAAATTAACTGTTGTCCTTGTAGTTTAACTTGGTAATATTTTGGCATAGGAAAAGACTAATATGGCTTAAAATTTATGGGCAGTTAAAGGGAGATCTAGTGATCACTGAAGCATGTGATTTTAAATGCTAAAACTGAATTCCAGTATTTTCTAGATCTCAGTAGCTCACCTACAGTTATATATTCCATGCTTCATTATGAAGGTTTCTTAGTCTGTTTTGTGCTGCTATAACAGAATACCACAAACTAGGTAATTTATGAGGAGCTGAAATGTGTCAGCTCAGGATTCTGGAGGCTGGGAAGTCCTAGGTCAAGGTGCTCACACCTTCTCGCTGCATCATAACATAGTGGAAGCACAAAAAGAGGGAACAAGAGAGAAGGGGACTAAACTTGCTTTTTTATAACAAACCCTGACCTATGATAAGGGCATTAATTCATTCATGAGGGCAGAACCCTAGAGGTCTAATCACCTCCCATTAGGCCCCACCTATCAACACTGTTACCTTAGAGATTAAGTTTCCAACATATGCATTTTAGTGGACACATTAAACCACAGTATAGGGTGACTTTATATTACTATTTGGGACAATCCTCATTTAAGCCTGTTGTCCTTGTGTAGTATTAGCACCCTTTTCCCCCTTCCACATGTCTATATTTAGATGATAAATTATATGGTCACCATACAGTTATTACAGTTTTCTTTGTCATACTCTCCAGCTTGCACTGTGCACTTGGTTTTTCCTCTATTCTGTCAAGCTGTGCACTGATCATCAGTGATTTGCTTCTGATTATTTCTCTTTTTATTAAAGTCCTTTAATGTGTATTTAATTCTGCCTTCCAGATTGGTGGTTGTCCCCTTAAGATCATCTTCAGCAAACTTAATGAGCCTTGTGAACCCTCCCTTCATTATCTAGGTCAACAATGGGAACACTGAAGCCAAGGCCAGTGGCCTTTGGGACACCACCCATGTTCTTTCTTACCTCATTTCTTTTCTCTCTACTGCCCCTTACTGACCCTTTTTCTACCCACCAGTTGTCACTGACTGATTAATCTTTAATTTCTATCCTAACATCTTTCCAGAAATTATGTTGTTCTAGATCCTATTAAGAAGTGTGATGTTCATGACGGTATTGTGCTGAAACACTCTATATCAAATTGCATTTTCTCAGTCACTGGTTTCAAGTACCCGTGGGGCCACTGGAAGTAAAACTGTGATGTATGATTTCCACAGTTCTTATTATTTTAATTGACTCATAGTGCATTATACAACTCTGACAAGTCATCTTTACCCTAAAGTCATGCCTGAGCTTTTGTAAGGAAAGCAAAAGAAAACTTAGAGATGAGCTACTGAATTTTCAGGCATTTTCATCATGCATTTTTAAATGGGAAATTAAAGTTTCTAAAGTGTTATCAGGGGTTAGTGAAAATCTCAGCATGCTCTGCTCACTCCTGATTCTTACTAATTTTGTTTTTCTCTAGTATTAAGTGGGTCAAGCCTAGAAGATAATGCCCTAAGTTGTAATCAGTGAGATTCCTTTTGTGTGGTTTAATATGCCTAAATTCGATGAAAATGAATTTTAATTTCTTTACACACATTTTAAATATGTTTTGATGAATTAAAATACTTAAACTTGAAAAAAGCTACATGTATGTTGAGAAAATTTTATGGCATACATTCATCATATGAAATTCTGTTTAAGATATCATTTATTATAAAAAAGCCAATGCAAAAGCCATACAAAAACTACACAAAACACATTTAAAATGGGTAGTATGATGGTAGAACCCTTTTGTAATGTTGATGTTATTTGTTGGGGCTGTCAGTCACGTTAGATCTTGACATAAGCCCATATGTAGCATGATTAATTATGTAATTTTCATTGCAATACTTCAGCAGGCATGACATGGCCTGTTTCATGCCTGAATCTATTTAAATAATAGCCATTCCACAAAGTTTCTTTGTACATAATTCTGTTGCTTTGCAAAAAAAAAAAGGCTCTGTAAAGAATTCTATGGTAGAGGTAAACAACAGAGACTACAGTCTGGAGTCAGGATTCATGCATCAAAAATGAAGTGTTTAAGTAGATTTTTGTCAACTAGCAAATGCCATTTTAGTCTGAGCATTTCACCACCTCATTCTACACCATCTGTCTCTTAGGGAGCAATTAATCTGAAACTCCAACATGCAGCATTAAAATTCCATTAACACTGAACAGAATATTAACGTGTCTGGCATTGCCATTTTTATCTTTTCAAATTTCAGAGTTAATTTTGAATAAAGCAGGTATAACATTTTAATCTATTTGGATAATTAAGATTATTGAATAAAATATGTAATTAGCAGCGAAAATTATGTACTAATACATAAAACTTAGTTTAATAATGCTGCATGTTTTGGCAACTTCAACATTCAGCATATAAGCTAATGATTATTTGTAAAGGTACTACATGTTTTACAAAGCTAATGTTCCCAAGCCTCTCACTTTGTCATTCCTTTTTCTTTTTGCAGAACCACATCACTGCCTTCGCAGAAGTCACATGATATTGAAGCAGATGGTTTTTCACTGCATTGGACATCATCCCTTTTTACCATCCACTCATAACACCCAAAGTTTGTTTGATTGCAAAGGAAGTTTATAAAGTTGTTTAATATTTTTTATAATTTTAAAATCAATGTCCACCTATCTGTTTCCCCCACTAGACTGTGAGCTCCTCGAGGGCAGGATTTTCTTTCTTTTTTCTGTGTCCCCAGCACTTACAACAAAGCCTAGCACAAAGTAGGTGTTCAACAAAAATGTGATGACCAAATGAACAAAATCCTTCAATAAAACATTCACTTTAGTTTCTCACAGAATCACTGCAATTATGTTAAGAGAAACCTCTACATATATGAAAACCTTCTATTTTGGGCTAGTTGTTTTTTTTTTAATTTCAGCAGTATGCCATGTTTAATTTGAAGTGGACTTTGAAAGTCATGGGGGTTTTTATTTTATTATTCAGCATGACATTATTTCCATTCTAACATTTCAGTGTGTGAAATTCCTTTTAGAAAGTATGTTCTATAGTAAAATAATGTCTCCACATTATATTGTGTTACATTTCACTTAAAATACCATTCATACTATACATTCTAAGACTGGTGCTTCTGCTTTTGAAGGGGAAAATGCCAATTTTTACTGTAATAAGTAATGTATCATAATTAAAAATTATTTATTTGGACTTCTTCTCCTGACAATTGTGGCTTAATTCAAGACTTGTTTTTGAATGCGGGCAGTATTTAGGATAGCTTAAATCCATAAATTCAGCACTGGTCCCTTATTATTGAGTAATTTCCCATGGGTAGCAGTGTCTCAGGAGTGGTCAAAGGCTCTGCTCTTAGGCTTTTTTACTACTAAAGATTCTACATAATTTAAATGGGAAAGAACTATACCCTGACACATAATTTAAATTATATAAATGCTAGCAATATCGTTAATGTATTTTACTTTGCATTTGTTTAGTACTTTATAGTTTACAAAGTTTATTTACACCAATTATTTTATGTAATCCTCATAATAACCTGGTATAAACATGAAGAGTATGGCTTTATTTTTACAGATAAGAAAAATGAAGCCATGACAGGGTAAATAACATGCCAAATCACAAACTAGTAAGAGACATAGTTGAAGCCTAAATTCAGGTTTTCTGACCCTGAACTCATATTCCTTTCTAATGTAGCACAGCTGTCATCTCATTTTGGACGTTGAGGCCTTTTAGAGCTCAGTAGAATCCTGGGCAACTACCTATGGTTCAAAAAATAAATGCCAGAATACAATTATGAAAGCTCTGCTGTATTTTAAATGTTTGTTTTAAGAATGAACAGTTTTGAAATACAAAACTATATAATAATTGTAATCCAGTTTTAAAATAATGAATATCAAGAGTCTAGATGGGAGGCTCTTTGTAAAAGAGAAGCCTAAACTCAACGTCTCTCCTTCCACCCTCACCCTCAGGCCCCAGCCTCCCACTCAGGAGAGGGCCCAAGGGACATAACTTACATTGAGCATGTGGAATTACAGATTAAAATCACCATAATATAAGGAAGGCAAACTCCTCAACAATAACTTTGCAATAATTAAAACTACCCTAAGTAACTTTGGCTTCTATGGTAAAGTAACTTTGGCAGTAATTGACTGAAATGAATCTTTCTAAACTTTGCAGTACTAAAGACAGCAAACTTTTAATTTTCTCTGTAATTTCAACAGACATCAGCAAATAAATATAACCAAAGATTGTCCATTACTCCCCAAATAGATTTTATTTGCCCATTTCTGTCACGGTGGAAGCTAAAACACTTCTAGTAGAGCCGAAAAGAAATAAAAGAAAAGAAAATCCAAATTTCTACTAATTTCAGACCTCTAGAGCAATTCAGTCCTGTTGGAAATTTAGAACATGAAGAAACTTTGAATGTCCTGATCCTCTTTAAAAAATTTTTAGGCAATAACAATAATAGGGAATTCACTTATTGAGAATGAAAGTGAAGGGGATGATCATAATGTCTTAGAAAGCTAGATTACTAGTAAGGCTTCCAGGGTTTTATCAGTTCTGTTCATTGTACATCAGACTTCCAAGGAGCCAACCAGGAATGTTTTTCCTGTTGGAAGGCTTAGCTATATATTCCTATGTCAAGGTTGCTTCTTTGCACCTTGCTAAACCTGATCTGAATGCAAGTGTTATAAATTCTTCAAAAACTCAGATTTAACCCAGAACCAGAGTAAAGTCATCTCTACTATTTACACATCATGGGCTCAAGATTGTACAGTGAGTGATGCTGTCATGAAGAAAATTCAGATGAAAAAGGCAAGATACATGTGAATAAGGCAAAAGCCAGAAAATAGCCCTTATTCATGATGCTATTGCTGAGAATAATGAAAATCGTATTTCAGAAAACATTAATATGTAAATATGTACATATGTAGGCTAGTAAAAGCAGGCAAACACATATCTTTCTGATGAAGACATCTCCTTTTTATTCTATTTACTTGGGGCCCAGGTCAGTGTAATTTGGTCAACTTGAAAATTTCAGTAGTCTCTGTTTGCATGGCAGAAATTCTGCACATGTTTTATCTGATTCCTATGATAACTTAAAAGGCTCTTTTATGTTAAAAGAGAGGTGAATCTTCTTTGACAGACTTTGTATTTTCCACTTCTAACTGGGCCTCTCTTTTCTCAGGATCTATCCTAGCCAAATATCTCAGTTACATTTACCATACAGTTTCCTTTGTGAAAGAACAGTAGGGGAGGAAATAATTCTCTGCTGTGTATTGTATTTTTCAAATAAAAATTTAAAAATTCAATTGAAAACTGATTTTTGACTTTGTAATATATTGGTCTTGATAGTGGGTAGAGGAATAAGGAATGCTTGTTAATGTGTTTGAAAGAATTCTCAGAGTGACTGAAGAATGTTTGGAAATGGATCACAATGGATCAGATTAGACCAGTTCCTTGGACAGCTCAATTATCCTCTGCATCTCGTGGACCATCGTGGGATCTTACCGACATCCTTATTTCCAAATCACAACTCCCTAGAAACTATTTGAGACACTGAGCGGGTATATGATCCACTGTATAGGCTTCTATGTTGAGCAAAGCATTTAAGATTGGATGTAAATTAGTATATTCCTGCCTCTAAGGCACCATTTATTACATTTTGATTGCATGCTCTAAAAAATTGCCCTGGAAATATACCAAATGGTTCTATTTATGCTTTGAAAATATTGATCTCAAAATTTGCCAGGCATGGGCTTTCTAATGAATCCAAATTACAGTTCTTTTAGAATATCAATTAAGGGAATTTCCTCCAGACTTTAAGTGAATGAATCTCTTTTAAGAAAAACGAGAGTATTCAAATTACTCTTTCCTGTCCACTTTAGATTATAGTCTGATCTTAGCCTAATAGATCCTCAGGACATGGCCAACATTGTATAAAATAATAAGTCTGCTCTCTTTACCCCAAGTCTTATGAGCCATGAATGGATCATAGCATCTAAATTCTAAACTCAGATTCCTGTCTTTCAAATCTGTGGCCTTGCTCACAAAGGAGCTTCAGATAAGAAAATATAGATGAGTGGACACAACTGCCTTTAGTATTCACAGGAAAACTCAAAGCTGTGTCTCAAAGGTCTCATTTTTTTTTTTTTTTTTTTTTTGAGGCGGAGTCTCGCTTTGTCGCCCGGACTGGAGTGCAGTGGCCGGATCTCAGCTCACTGCAAGCTCCGCCTCCCGGGTTTACGCCATTCTCCTGCCTCAGCCTCCTGAGTAGCTGGGACTATAGGCGCCCGCCACCTCGCCCGGCTAGTTTTTGTATTTTTAGTAGAGACGGGGTTTCACCGTGTTAGCCAGGATGGTCTCGATCTCCTCACCTCGTGATCCGCCCGTCTCGGCCTCCCAAAGTGCTGGGATTACAGGCTTGAGCCACCGCGCCCGGCCAGATCTCATTCTTTAGACGAGTGATATGGACAGGTGCCATCCTCTGGTATGATTACCTTCATATTATTTTATTTATAAATGTGTTCTCATTTTTGCATGGAAACTCTTATTGCTTGTAGAAAAAGAATTACTTTTTCTTAGGAGGAGCAAAAATGAAATTTTAATTGAATTTTTTTTTAAAAGAAACCCTTTTCGAAATGGTGAGATGTTTTGAGCATTAATCAGGTATCTCTAGACGTATTGCTCCTTGTGAAGAAGCACTTTCAGCCTTCATTCATTTGGTGTATTTATTGAGTGATCCCGTGAAGCAGATAATTTGCAATGTGCTGACTAAACAGTGCATCAAAGGATCTGGCCTCTGCCCTTCCAGACTGTACACTTCAGCAGCTCTGTGATGGAGCTGTAAGAGATCTCTTTTAAGTTCAAGTAGGAGAACTGGCTCGGAGTTAATCTGCTGCTGAGGACTAAAGAAAGGGCATTTTTATAGATTACAACAGCAGCTAGGTTAATTTAAGAAAACAAAAATCAGTGCCTCCATAAACAGTATTGTATTATTCAACTATTGGTAATTTTAAAAACCCTAAAATTCTATATAATAAGCATTACTATCCTTCATAAGTCTATGCTTCAGCCGAGTCCCTTTTCTAGTCTGAGCTGAAGTTTTCATGCAGCCATGATTGTGTTGGGAGGCTCTGGCTGATCTTCACTGGGCTGTCTCATATATGGGAGTCATCTGGCTGTATGCTGGTCTAGGATGGCTTCCCTTGGAATAACTTCATTTTTCTCTATGTGGTCTCTCAAACTCCATCAGGCTAGGTAGGCTCTTTGGCAGAATGGGCTGAGAGAGTAGAGGCATGCAAGGCAGTAGTACATTGTCACTTGGCCATCTCAGTCAATTGGCCAAGGCAAGTCCCAAGGCCAGCCAGATTTAAGAAGTGAGGGAGGAGCTACAAAGTCACATTACAAAGAGGTGAACACAGAGATGGGTGGAGAACAAGGGCCATTTTTGCATTCAATATATCATACACTTTTACTGCTACTAAACTTGTTCAAGCAGTACTCCCCAGAGTTGAGTTCCTAACTTGTCCAGTACCAATTTATTCTGATAAACATGAGAAACCCACAAATGACAATAGAAAGCAAGCTTGTTGTAACTGTAAAGTACTGGCCATGCCACCAATCACCAAGGACATTCCAAAATGCCCTTGTGATGGCTGTCTAGAGAACTGTCTGTCCAGCACCTGACAGCAACAGGGAGCTTGCTGAAGTTTTGTCTACAAATTTCCTAGATCTTCTTCAATAGGCAATAATGAAGGAAGAGAGCATAATTTTATAAGCAGAAATAAAAATAAAGGAGAAAAACCACCTAGGCAGAAAGAATAGGAAAGTAACTAAAATATAAGATCAGGTAACGACACATTGATTCTATATATGTACGTGTGATGTGTGTGCGCGTGTATATATATGCATATGCTTGCTTTGTATAATTCTGATTTTTAGACATTTCAGTTACTATGATTTAGTCAAATAACACTACTCCCTCCAAAACAGCTTTCAAATTTTAGTTACAGCATAATAACTGAGAGTAACGATCAAATGTACAAACTTTGCCGCCAGTTCTTCAGTCCAGAAATCACTATAAAAATAACAAATGCACATATGATTAGTGACCAGTCATCTCACTTCCCTCAAAGTCTTCCAGTGATCTGTCACTGAATATTTGCTGTTCTGTTCATGCACAGACAGCAAAGCATGTATGTGCTGACTCCTCGTCTCCCAGTAATAAATCCACATGACATCTTACAAAAGAATGCATAATTTAAACAGGATCTGGTCAACAAAAATGGAACTACAGCAAAGACAAAAAGGTGGCAATACTGAAAGTGAAATTTGAATATTGAATATAAATAGACTTATAAAAGACATAGCGTAGCCAACCTTGGAAATGCTGAAACTACCACCACCATCTGAGAGACTCTAGAAATGCAACCAGAGAAACTCAGTGAAAGTGAGCTTATTGATATAAATGGGAGAAAACGTTGTGACTGAAAAATATGAAGACATTGTAAAGGAAATCATTCTGACTAAAAAAAACCTCACATTAAAGGAATTCTTGGAGATATTTCACAACACTGAAACTACAAAAGATAAAAAAGTAATTAGTAATGGATCCAAACTTAGAAAAGGATATGGCAATTAGCGTAGGCATGGAAAAGATGCTTGCCCCATATCCTAAGTTATATGACAAGAAGGTGGTGGTGAACACTGTTCAAACTTGTCTTAGCTTGGGATGCAGTGACAAACTACCATAGACTGAGCGGCTTAAATACAGTCATGCATCACTTAAGGACAGGGTCGTGTACTGAGAAAGGCATCATTAGGTTCTTTTGTGGTGTGAACATCATGGAGTGTCCTGACACAGATTTAGATGTTAGAGCCCACCACACACCTAGACTCTAAGATATATAACCTATTGTTCTTAGGCTATAAACCTGTAGAGCATGTTACTGGACTGGATACTCCAGGAAGTTGTAACATGATGGTAAGTATTTGTGTATCTAACATATCTAAACATAGAAAAGTCATGGTAAAAATATGGTATTATAATTTTATGGGACCAGCGTCATAGGTGTGGCCTCTCACTGATTGAAACATCATCAGTATGTGGCACTTGACTGTAACAGACATTTATTTCTCACAGTTCTGGAGGCTAGGAAATCCGAAATCAGAGTGCCAGCTACAATGGCCAGGTTCTGGGGACGGCTCTCTTGCTGGCTTGCAGACAGATGCCTTCTCCCTGTGCCTTCTACCTGTCTCACATGGTGAGAGAGAGTGAGCTCTGGTTTCTTCTTTCTTTTGTAAAGATACTAATCCCATCATGAAGGCCCCACACTCAGGACCTAATCTAAACCTAATTACCTCCCAAAGGCCCCGCCTCCAAATACCACCACATTGGAGATTAGAGCATCAATATTTGAATTTACGGGAAACACAAACATTCAGTCTATAATAAAACTACTCGATATAATTTTTACAAAGAAATAAGACATTTAATTCTCAACATTTCTGTTTTAGATAACAGAGTATGGAATAAATATCAGCTATTTTTTATTTTTCTCTATATTTAAAACTGTCATTAAGAGAGTTTTAAATACTTCAACAAAATGTAAGCATTTTGTTAAATGTAAACAAAATGTAAACATTTAGAGGTAACATTAATTATATTTTTTTTCCATTGCTTATTAAGATCACTTTTCTTGGTTTCAGCTTGCATGGTCTGTTTTTGTTCTCACACTGCCATACAAAGTAAGGACTGCCTGTCTGTATTTACATATAGGGATATATATACAAACCCACACACCCACATATATATCCCTATATGTAAATATACAAAGGCAGTCCTGTCTATACATATATATAGGGGTGTGTGTATATATGTATTTAATACATATATGTTTTAATACATATAGATATATACCTATTTTTAATACATATATGCACACCTATACACACATATATAAAACCCTATATATATGAATAAAATCCCATATATATGCCTTCCTTTTAAAATAAACATTGTCTATACTTTATATTAAGTATACACAGCAAAGAACTTTGTAGTCTCCTAAGTTAATTATTAGATGTATTTCTCTTGTCACTTGTTTTCCTATGGCCAAATTTTAAAATACTGTTCTGATCAATGGATAGAAAAGTATTTGTATTAGAGTATCACTTCAGCTATTCAGAGGAAGGGGGATGAGGAAAAGTGATGTTTTTTCAAAGTTATTTGTATTTGATTTTTTTTCTTTTTCTTTCTTTTTTTTTTTTTAAAGACGGAATCTCACTCTGTCGCCTAAGCTGGAGTGCAGTGGCACATTCTCACCTTACTGCAACCTCCGCCTCCTGGGTTCAAGCGATTCTCCTGTCTCAGCCCCCTGAGTAGCTGGGATTACAGGCATTCACCACCATGCCTGGCTAACTTTTTGTATTTTTAGTAGAGACAGGTTTTGTCATGTGGGCCAGGTTGGTCTCGAACTCCTGACCTTTGGTGATCTGCCCGCCTTGACCTCCCAAAATGCTGAGATTACAGGCGTGAGCCACCGTGCCCGGCCTGTATTTAATATTTTAACCATCTTTTAAAATTATATTGCTCACATTCTGGCTTGGTACACATACACACATAATTTAACCCACCACAACCTTTGAACATGAATCATTTGTTGGTGCTCTAATAAAGTTCTTGAAAGTTATAAAGAGCTATATCGGGCAGTTAGGTCCCTCGGTCTAAAGCATCTCAGAAACTATGATTGTTTATTTGGTTGCTTTTTTGTTTTGCTTTGTTTTATCTGTTCACCTTTTTTAATGGCTTTATCTGCCCTCTGCTGTTAATTCTCATTATTTCTTGTCTTGAAAACTATCTTAGAAACTTGCTCACCTACTTCCAATCTGCTATTGCATTTGTCAGCTCAGGCTGCTATAAAAGATTATCATAGACTGAGTGACTTAAACAACAGAAATTTATTTTCCCACAGTTCTGGAGACTGGAAGTCCAAGATCAAGGTGCCAGTGGGATTGGTGTCTTGTGAGGGCTCTCTCCGTGGGCTGCAGATGACTGCCTTCTCCACACACACATGGAGAGAGAGATCTATGGTGTCTCTTTTTATAAGGACACCAGTTATATAGGATTTGGGCTCCATCCTTATGACCTGATTGAACCTTAATTGTCTCCCTAAAGGCCCAATTTCCAAACACAGTTACATTAAGGACTGGGACTTCAACATATGAATTTGGGGGGGTGAAACACAATTCAATCCATAACAGCTATCCACTGTCTTGAAATTTCATCTCTTATAGTTATGCCCTGCAGAAGAACTAAAGGATGCCAATGTAACACAGATAACCATGGTGTTATTGTATGTAAAATTAAGTCAATTAGGCAGAAATGGACTCTACTTCTGTCATATAAAGTAAAATGTCTGGGCTTTGTGAGGGATGTTTTCATTGCTGCTACTCTGACTTATTTCCTGTACTTCTGATTTGAGATGGCCCTTTATTTATGGTTCAAATTAAAGTCATCTGATCACCAAAAGTGTTACTATGATTATGGATAAGTATATCTATGATTGTGGATAAGTATATCTTTAAGTTGAATTTTTTTTTTCTCACTACTAAAAGTAAAAAAGTGAAATGTGAGGTTCATGGATGTCATGACGAAGAATAATCTTCGAGCGTCCAAACAGATCTCAAATAATAATATCTGCTCTCTTAGAGAATGATTCTAGCATATGGTTTGATGTTAAAACAGTTTTATTACAAACGAAATTTAAACCTCTGGGATCCTAAATTGCAGTGATTGAATGTGAAACTTCAATGCTATAAAAATTTCATGCAGTCTTAACTAGCTTGCTTTATTTATGATTCAGTGTTTTGTGCTATAGGAGAACAACTTGTATATTATACGAGACAAGTCAAATGATATAGACTTCATATTTTTAAATGGGAATTTCATAAGACATATGGTGACAGCATCTGGGATCAGATCCATACCTTTTCAGATGCCTTTATATTTATTCCGAGTACTTGGTTCTAATCTTGAAATACTAAAGACATATAGAAGTAGCAGCTGGGCCACCAGCCATTAAAACTCTAACACTGTTCACTTTAACAACGTATATTTTGAAAAATAACATTGCTATTTTTCAATTCTTCCTTTTTTTTTTTTTTTTTTTTTGAGACGGAGTCTCGCTCTGTCGCCCAGGCTGGAGTGCAGTGGCCGGATCTCAGCTCACTGCAAGCTCCGCCTCCCGAGTTTACGCCATTCTCTCGCCTCAGCCTCCCGAGTAGCTGGGACTACAGGCGCCCGCCATCTCGCCCGGCTAATTTTTTGTATTTTTTTAGTAGAGACGGGGTTTCACCGTGTTAGCCAGGATGGTCTCGATCTCCTGACCTCGTGATCCGCCCGTCTCGGCCTCCCAAAGTGCTGGGATTACAGGCTTGAGCCACCGCGCCCGGCCAATTCTTCCTTTTTTTTATTATTGCTTTTTATTTCTAATTCACCAAATTCCCAGGAACATTGTAAGGATAACAGAAGCAATAGTAAACTAAATTCTCTTCTATCCAGGTTAATCCAGATGTTGTCAGAGAATTGTTTATACTGTTTATATCCTGATATAAACTCACGGAAATTATTTTTAAATTTTGGGGTGTGTGTGTGTGTATTCCAGCATCGAAAATGAAAGACTCAAAATAAATTTTGTAACAATTCAGTTATAAAACACAGAAAAGATTAAAATGCCTAATTCTGGCAAGAATGTAATATTTGTGATGCAAATATATATTTCTGCTGGCAGTATAAATCCCTTTGGAAAGTATTTTGGCATTGCATTTCATGAGCCACTAAAATGCGAATAACCTTGACTCAGTAATTTCATTCCTGTGAATCTGTCTCCAAAAGTAATATAATTTAATAATCACAAAGATGATTGTAACAGTGTTATTTGTGATAGCAAAAACAACCTAAATACACAGCAATAGGAGAACACTTAAATGAATTATGGTTTACCAATTACATGGAATATTATGTAGGCATTAAATGATAATTACGCACATTCTGTAGCAACAGGAAAATGTTTATGATATAATTTTATGTTTAAAAAGATACAAATTATACCCTACAATTACTGTTATGTAAAAATCATAAATGTAAATGTGTGAGATTAAAAGTGAACATGGAAAAGTGAAATCTGGAATGTGCAAATGTGTTGTCATTTAAAAAAACACTGTAGTCATTTCTTTACCTTTGTCAAATGCTTAAGTAATTCTACAGTACTGCTTATGTAATTAATTTAAAAATATAATTAAAATGACCACAGAGAACAGTGACTTCCCATTCAACGGATTTGACCTTGACTAAAATCCTAGTATCTATATCCTGTAATCTGACTGAACTTTACTCTATACTAATTTATAATCATAAAATCAGCACTTTTGTGATTTCTACTTTAAATTACTGTTGCAAATGGTGCCCTATTTCTTAAACAAATACATCTGCAATTTAGTGAATGATATAATAAGCTATAACATATGTATTAGTCCATTTTCACACTGCTATAAAGATGATACCCAAGACTGGATAATTAATAAAGAAAATAGGTTTAATTGACTCACAGTTCCACATGGCTGGGGAGGCCGCAGGGGGCTTGCAATCTTGGTGTAAGGCAAAGGGGAAGCAAGGCATATCTTCCATGGGAGCAAAAGAAAGCAGGAGAAACTGTCATTTTTAAGCCATCAGATCTCCTGAAAACTCCCTCATTATCACGAGAAGAGCATGGTGGAAACTGTCCTCATGATCCAATCACCTCCCACCAAGACCCTCCCTCAACTCCTGGGCATTACAATTCATGGTGAGATTTGGGTGGGGACACAAAGATAACTCATATCAACACATTTCTAATACATTATTTTAAAACATAGATTAAAATTTTTTAGATATTTGATATCCACATTCCTGAAATTTGGAGGCAAGGCATCTCTGCCTTCATTGCTTAAAAGTGGATTATGTACTAAAGCTAGTAGTTCTCTAAAGAGAGCAAGTTTGTTCCCCAGGGGACATTTGGAAATGTCTTGAGACATTTTTGCTGTCACAACTTGGGGAGGGGAAGTTTGCTCCTGGCATTCATTGGGTAGAGGCCAGGGATGCTGCTAAACATCCTACAATGTATGGTACAGCTGCAGGACAAGTCCCACAACAAAGAATGATCTGGCCTAAAATGTCAGTAGTACTAAGGTTGCAAAACCCTGGATTAGGCAGTGAAAAAAACCTAGAATAGAGAAATCTAGCTTTTTGCTTTATTTCCACTGCTAAAAAGGATGGGTTTGTGCTAGCCGCTTACATTCTGTCCCTGAATTTCCTTATTTGTAAAGTGAAAGTATATAAGATTTATCTTATCTCACAGGATGGTTCTGAGAGTAAAATAAGAAACAAAGTTATAGTACTTTGAGAAGCTAAAATGTACTATATTGGGTTCTGTTCCAAGATGGCTGAATAGGAACAGCTCTGGTCTGTTGCTCCCAGAGTGATTGATGCAGAAGATGGGTGATTTCTGCATTTCCAATTGAGGGAACTGGTTTATCTCATTGGGACTGGTCGGAAAGTGAGTGCAGCCCACGGAGGGCAAGCCGAGGAGGGCAGGGCATCATCTCACCAGGGAAGCACAAGGGGTCGGGGGATTTCCCTTTCCTAGCCAAGAGAAGCCGTGACAGACTGTACTGGGAAAATTGGGACACTGCCACCTAAACACTTCACTTTTCCAATGGTCTTAGCAAAGGGCACACCAGAAGATTATATACTGTGCCTGACTCAGTGGGTCCCACGTTCACAGAGCCTTGCTCATTGCTAGTCCGAGATAGAACTGCAAGGCAGCATGCCTGGCTGGGGGAGAGGCGTCTGTCATTGATGAGTCTTGAGTAGGTAAACAAAGCAGTCTGGAAGCTTGAACTGGGTGGAACCCACCACAGCTGAACAAGGCCCACCTGTCTCTGTAGACTCCACCGCCGGGGACAGGGCATAGCTGAACAAAAGGCAGCAGAAACTTCTGCAGACTGAAATGTCCCTGCCTGACAGCTCTGAAGAGAGCAATGGTTCTCTCAGATGGTGTTTGAGCTTTGAGAATGGACAGACTGCCTCCTCAAGTGGGTGTCTGACCCCCATGCAGTCTAACTTGGAGGCACCTCCCAGTAGGGACTAACACCTCATACAGCCGGGTGTCCCTCTGAGATGAAGCTTCCAGAGGAAGGATCAGGCAACAATATTTGCTGTTGTCCAATATTTGCTGTTCTGCAGCCTCTGCTGGTGATACCCAGGCAAACAGGGTCTGGAGTGGACCTCCAGCCAATTGCAACAGAACTACAGCTGAGGGACCTGACTGTTAGAAGGAAAACTAACAAACAGAAAGGAATAGCATCAAGATCAACAAAAAGGACATCCACACCAAAACCCCATCTGTATTTCACCATCATCAAAGACCAAAGGTAGATAAAAGCACAAAGATGGGGAGAAATCAGAGCGGAAAACCTAAAATTTCTAAAAACCAGAGCACCCCTTCTCTTCCAAAGCATCACAGCTCCTCGCCAGCAATGAAACAAAGCAGGATGGAGAATGACTGATGAGTTCACAGAAGTAGGCTTCTGAAAGTTGGTAATAACAAACTCCTCCAAGCTAAAGGAGGAGGTTCAAACCCATTGCAAGGAAGCTAAAAACCTTGAAAAAAGATTAGACAAATGGCTAACTAGAATAAACAGTATAGAGAAGACCTTAAATGACCTGATGGAGCTGAAAACCATGGCATGAGAACTACATGACACAAGCACAAGCTTCAGTAGCTGATTCGATCAAGTGGAAGAAAGGGTATCTGTGAGTGAAGATCAAATTAATGAAATGAAGCAAGAAAAGAAGTTTAGAGAAAAATGAGTAAAAGAAACAAATAAAACCTCCAAGAAATATGGGACTATGTGAAAAGACCAAATCTACATTTGATTGGTGTACCCGAAAGTGACGGGGAGAATGGAACCAAGTTGGAAAACACTCTTCAGGATATTATCCAGGAGAACTTCCCCAACCTAGCAAGGCAGGCCAACATTCAAATTCAGGAAATACAGAGAACAGTACAAAGATACTCCTCGAGAAGAGCAACCCCAAGACACGTAATTGTCAGATTCACCAAGGTTGAAATGAAGGAAAAAATGCTAAGATAGCCAGAGAGAAAGGTTGGATTACCCACAAAAGGAAGCCCCTGAGACTAACAGTGGATCTCTCAGCAGAAACTCTAAAAGCCAGAAGAGAGTGGGGGCCAATATTCAACATTCTTATTGAAAAGAATTTTCAACCCAGAATTTCATATCCAGCCAAACTAAGCTTCATAAGTGAAGGAGAAATAAAATCCTTTACAGGTAAGCAATGCTCAGAGATTTTGTCAATTCCAGGCCTGCCTCACAAGAGCTCCTGAAGGAAGCACTAAACTTGGAAAGGAACAATTGGTACCAGCCACTGCAAAAACATGCCAAATTGTAAAGACCATCTATGCTAGGAAGAAACCACATCAACTAACAGGCAAAACAACCAGCTAACGTCATAATGACAGGTTCAAATTCACACATAACAGTATGAACCTTAAATGTAAATGGGCTAAATGCCCCAATTAAAAGACACAGAATGGCAGACTGGATAAAGAAGCAAGCCCCGTCAATGTGTTGTATTCAGGAGACCCATCTCACGTGCAGAGACACACATAGGCTCAAAATAAAGGGATACAGGAAGATCTACCAAGCAAACCGAAGGCAAAAAAAAAAAAAAAAAAAAAGCAGGGGTTGCGTTCCTAGTCTCTGATAAAACATACATTAAATCAACAAAGATCAAAAGAGACAAAGAAGGCCATTACAAAATGGTAAAAGGATCAATTCAACAAGAGGAGCTAACTATCCTAAATATATATGCACCCAATACAGGAGCGCCCAGAGCACCCAGATTCATAAAGCAAGTCCTGAGAGACCTAAAAAGAGACTTAGACTCCCACACAATAATAATGGGAGACTTTAACACCCCACTGTCAATGTTAGACAGATCAACGAGACAGAAGGTTATTAAGGATATCCAAGGCTTGAACTCAGCTCTGCACCAAGCAGACCTAACAGACATCTACAGAACTCTCCACCCCAAATCAACAGAATATACATTCTTCTCAGCACCACATTGAACTTATACCAAAACTGACCACATAGTTGGAAGTAAAGCACTCCTTAGCAAATGTAAAAGAACAGAAATCACAACAAACTGTCTTCTCAGACCACAGTGCAATCAAATTAGAACTCAGTATTAAGAAACTCACTCAAAACCACACAATTACATGGAAACTGACCAACCTGTTCCTGAATGACTAATGGGTAAATCATGAAATGAAGGCAGACATAAAGATGTTCTTTGAAACCAATGAGAGCAAAGACACATAATACCAGAATCTCTGGGACATATTTAAAGCAGTGTGTAGAGGGAAATTTGTAGCACTAAATGCCCATAAGAGAAAGCAGGAAAGATCTAAAGTTGACACCCTAACATCACAATTAAAAGAACTAGAGAAGCAAAAGCAAACACATTCAAAAGCTAGCAGAAGGCAAGAAATAACTAAGATCAGAGCAGAACTGAAGGAGATAGAGACACAAAAACTCTCCAAAAAATCAATGAATCCAGGAGTTGGTTTTTTGGAAAGATCAACAAAATTGATAGACTGCTAGCAAGACTAATAAAGAAGAAAAGAGAGAAGAATCAAATAGACGCAATAAAAAATGATAAAGAGGATATCACCACCGACCCCACAGAAATACAAGCTACCATCAGAGAATACCATAAACACCTCTATGCAAATAAACTAGAAAATCTGGAAGAAATGGATAATTTCCTGGACACTTACACTCTCCCAAGACTAAACCAGGAAGAAGTTGAATCTCTGAAAAGGCCAATATCAGGCTCTGAAATTGAGGCAATAATCAATAGCCTACCAAAAAAAAAAAAAAAAAAAAAATGTCCAGGACCAGACGGATTCACAGCCAAATTCTACCAGAGGTACAAAGAGGAGCTGGCACCATTCTTTCTGAAACTATTCCAATCAATAGGAAAAGAGGGAATCCTTGCTAAATCATTTTATAAGGCCAGCATCATCCTGATACCAAAGCCTGGCAGAGACACAACAATAAAAGAGAATTTTAGACCAATATCCCTGATGAACATCGATGTGAAAATCCTCAATAAAATACTGGCAAACCAAATCCAGTAGCACATCAAAAAGCTTATCCACCAAGATCAAGTTGGCTTCATCCCTGGGATGCAAGGCTGGTTCAACATATGCCAATCAATAAACATAATCCATCACATAAACATAACCAAAGACAAAAACTACATGATTATCTCAATAGATGCAGAAAAGTCCTTCAACAAAATTCAACAGCCCTTCATGCTAAAAACTCTCAATAATAAACTAGGTATTGATGGAATGTATCTCAAAATGATAAGAGCTATTTATGACCAACCCACAGCCAGTATTATACTGAATGGGCAAAAATTGGAAGCATTCCCTTTGAAAACCAGCACAAGACAGGGATGCCCTCTCTCACCACTCCTATTCAACATAGAGTTGGAAGTTCTGGCCAGGGCAATCAGGCAAGAGAAAGAAATAAAGGGTATTCAATTAGGAAAAGAGGAAGTCAAATTGTCCCTGTTTGCAGATGACATGATTTGTACATTTAGAAAACCCCATCATCTCAGCCCAAAATCTCCTTAAGCTGATAAGCAACTTCAGCGAAGTCTCAGGATACAAAATCAATGTGCAAAAATCACATGCATTCTTATACACCAATAACAGACAAACAGAGAGCCAAATCATGAGTGAACTCTCATTCATAATTGTTACAAAGACAATAAAATACCTAGGAATCCAACTTACAAGGGATGTGAAGAACCTCTTCAAGGAGAACTACAAACGACTGCTCAACGAAATGAAAGAGGACACAAACAAATGTAAGAACATTCTATGCTCATGGACAGGAAGAATCAATATTGTGAAAATGGCCATACTGCCCAAGGTAATTTATAGATTCAATGTCATCCCCATCAAGCTACCAATGACTTTCTTCACAGAATTGGAAAAAACTACTTTAAAGTTCATATGGAACCAAGAAAGAGCCCACATTGCTAAGACAATCCTATGTGAAAAGAACAAAGCTGGAGGCATCATGCTACCTGACTTCAAACTATGCTACAAGGCTACAGTAACCAAAACAGCATACTACTGTTACCAAAACAGAGATATAGACCAATGAAACAGAACAGAGGCCTCAGAAATAACACCATACATCTACAACCATCTGATCTTTGGCAAACCTGACAAAAACAAGAAGTGGGGAAAGGATTCCCTATTTAATAAATGGTGCTGGGAAAACTGACTATATGTAGAAAGCTGAAACTGAATCCCTTCCTTACACCTCATACAAAAATTAATTCAAGATGGACTAAAGACTTACATGTTAGACCTAAAACCATTAAAAACCCTAGAAGAAAACCTAGGCAATACCATTCAGGACATAGGCATGGGCAAAGACTTTATGACTAAAACACCAAAAACAATGGCAACAAAAGCCAAAATAGACAAATGGGATCTAATTAAACTAAAGAGCTTCTGCACAGCAAAAGAAACTACCATCAGAGTGAACAGGCAACCTACAGAATGGGAGAAAATTGTTGCAATCCACCCATCTGACAAAGAGCTAATATCCAGAATCTACAAAGAACTTAAACAAATTTATAAGAAAAAATCAAACAACCCCATCAAAAAGTGGGCGAAGGATATGAACAGGAACTTTTCAAAAGAAGACATTTATGTGGCCAACAGACACATGAGAAAATGCTCATCATCACTGGTCATCAGAGAAATGCAAATCAGTAGCAATAAGCACACCCAGTGCCTTTATCTTGGTTTTAATACCATTCTCCAATAAAAGTACATACCTTTTAGGTAGGACTCCTTAAAGAAATGTTAATTCTCAGACTGGGAAAGAAAATACACAAGATGAGCCTGGAGCAGTAAAAAAGTGGCACACATACACACACATACACACATACACATACACACACACACACGTAGGGAAGAAAAAGCCATATCTTCTCACCTATTGTAAGGTTTATGGCTGGGGCACCTATAACAAAAGACAGATTAACAAGAGAAAATCATGTAAGTTAACTTTTTGTAAGTGACTCAAGAACGACCCTTCAGAAATGAAGACCCAAAGAAACAGGGAAATTTGTGTATTTTTATGCTTAGGTTTAAAGAGTGGAAACCTGTGCAGAAGTATAGTTAAACAAGGTGGAGGGATGATCTTATGGTAATAAATCGGACTGAATTTAGCAAGGCCTAACTTCAGATTCTTCTTAGTGTCTCTGTGTCTTCAAGGACAGGATGTTTCTGGACCTCAGGACCAAGCTTAAAGAGATGCCTCTGGAGGAAGCTTTTATGATCTGATGCAGAAGAGAAGAAAGGCGGGAAGATGAGAGTGATCCTCCAACTTCTGCTTGTTTCTCAAATGCCAAGGTCATATTTTGGGGTAATGTGTCCTGAACCCCATGACATGTGATAGGTGGATGTTAAAGTGACATAGGGCTCAACTAAACGTTATCCCAATGGCCAATATTGGAACAATTTGAGCAAGAAAATAAATAATACAATATTGTACGGATTATATAACATATATTAAAAGAAAAACAATGACTTTATACTGATGTAAATAAATGATTGAATTAATACATTAATAAATGAGGGAAGAATAGACACATCTACACAGCATAACTGTGAATAGGTAGATACTCCAGTCTCAGAAAGGTGAAATATAGCTCCCACTCCTTAAGTGTGTCCTACATATAGTGACTCCTGTACAGAAAGGATGATATGAAGAAGAGTGTTGATAAAAAGGGTAAAACTCTGTGAAGTATTTGAAGAGATTTAGTCTGAGCCAAATATGAATGACCAATGGCCCACAACGCAGCTCTCAGGAAATCCTGAGAACATGTGCCTAAGGTAATCAGGCTACAACTTGGTTTTATACATTTAAGGGAGACATAAGACATCAATCAATGCATGTAAGATGTACATTGGTTTGGTCCAAAATGGTGGGACAACTGGAAGTGGGGGCTTCCACATCATGGGTAGATTCAAAGATTTTCTGACTGGCAATTGGCTGAGAGTTAAGTTGTCTAAAGACTTGGAATCAGTAGAAAGGAATGTCTGGGTTAAGATAAAGGGTTGTAGAGACCAAGGTTCTAACATGCAGGTGAACACTCCATGTTGCAGGCTTCAGAGAATCGATTGTAAATGTTTCTTATCAGACTTAAAGAGTCTGTCTTATCAGTGTTAAGGTCTGTGTTGATGCTAATGTCAGTCAGCTGGGCCTGAATTCCAAAAGGGAGGTGGGCATAATGAGGCATGTCCAACTCCCCCTTTCCATCATGGCCTGAGTGAGATTTCCAGGCTAACTTTGGAATGCCCTAGGCCAAGAGAAGGGGTCCATACAGATGGTCAGAGGGGCTCAACATTTTATTTTCGATTTACAAAGTAACTTTACAATGGAAAAACATGACAAATACTACCTCAACCAGATGATCAAAAATAATATTAATAGCCATAAATCATGTTTATAGTATGTACCCTCCATGTGATGCACTGAGAATGGCACTTTACCGCTGTAGTATTCTCAAAACCATAAACCCAGTCTAATCATGAGAGAAATATCAATCACATCTCCATTAAGAGACATTCTACAAAATACCTGGCTAGTACCCCTCAAAGTGGTCCAAATCATCAAAAACAACAAAAGCCTGGAAAACTGTCATGGCCAAGAACAGTATGAGATAAGACAGGTAAATATAATATAATATCCAAGATAGGATCCTGGAGCACAACAAGGACATTAGATAAAAACTAAGAAAATCAGAATAAAGTACGGACTTTAGTTAATAATGCATCGCTGAGTTCATTAACTAGGAAACATGTGCCACGTTAATGTAAAATGTCCAAATGGGTTTACTAGAGTATATGGGAATTCTCTTATAACACATTAACCAATTTTTGTAAACCTATTCTAAAATAGAGTTTACTTAAAAATAATGCTTATTATATTATAATTTTTAAAAACTGTTTTTAGTCATTGCATCGTCTTCTTGCTGAACTGCCTGAATGTCACAGAAGACTTTCTTTGCTATCTAGACTTCAACATCATCTATTGTTTGTTATCAGTTACTCATAAAATTGCCTAACATCTACCTGGCAGCCTCTCTATGAATATTCATTTACATATTAAGAACTAGACATTGTTGGCCGGGCCCGGTGGCTCACGCTTATAATCCCAGCACTTTGGGAAGCCGAGATGGGTGGATCACACGGTCAGGAGATCGAGACCATTCTGGCTAACACAGTGAAACCCTGTCTCTACTAAAAATACAAAAAATTAGCTGGGCATGGTGGTGAGCGCCTATAGTCCCAGCTACTCGGGAGGCTGAGGCAGGAGAATGGCATGAACCCAGAAGGTGGAGCTCCAGCCTGGGCGACAGAGCGAGACTCTGTCTCAAAAAAAAAAACCAAACAAACAAAAAACAAAAACTAGACATGTTGAGATCGTTGATGAAAAATTAAAAATAATAAAGGGAAACAAGGCTCATGTCTCTTAAAGGTACAGGACGTGCTGCCAGACTGCAATTCGTTTCTAGCACAGCCTAAATAGGATTCTATTTGTGTGATTTCCATCTGCCTACACTGAAAACAATGGATGAGTTAATTAACCCTCTACACACCCTGAAAACTTGTTCTTTCAAGAATGGATTTTTGACTTTTGACAAGTTTGGAGTGAGATAAATTTGAGGACAGGGCCCCTCCCATCCCAGGGCAGCCACCTCTCAGTCCTATTTGCTTTTCTACATGAAAAGCCTATTCCAAGATCTACCAAGTATCCTGGGAAACTGGTCTGGGAACATGCTTAGCCTACTATTCCTGCTTATCTATAAGTCAAGAAGCTCCAAAGGGTAGCATTTTGATAAATCATTCTTAGTTCATTTTGCCACAACTCTATGTCCCAAGCCCTCATAGGTTTGCTTTTATTTCTGTTTTTATGGCAGACATTGCTAATCTATGACTGAATCCATTCTCACTGAGTCGGCCAGACAGGCAGACTGGCTCATTTCCTGTTTTGATGTAGTTTAGAGAAAAAGATCAAAAACGCTTTACTCAAACTGTAGCTTACCTAACTTCCAGCCAATCAGCAACAAAAAACCCCAAAAGCTACTAACCAGAAGTTCCTGCTTTAGGGGCGAAGGACCTCCCTGCGGCTCCACAGGTGCAGGTAGACTTAAACTTTAACTTATAATTGCCCCTCCCCCTCATTTTAATACTAAAAGTCACACACCCAGCGGTGGAGATTTAAAATTGTAATATTACAAGTGGTGTATGAAGAAACATGTAGAGTCATTGCACAAGTGCTAGAAAAAACCCTCCTATACATGCCCTGATGAAATCCTTCCCTATAGAAAGTCCACATAAAAGAAATCCACATACTACCCTTGGGGAGCAGGCTGCCCTTTTCCTTTTGTGGTGCTGACTACCTTGTGCACAAGCTAAAATAATGCTTTCTCTTTCTCTTTGCTGCTATGTCTAGTGATCTGTCTTGATTTCTATTGTAATCTTTCTTGAGACATTACAAGAACAGAAGGCACTGATAACACCTGAATGCAGCTTCAGAATCAGGCTTCGCTCAGCAACTCGGTGAATAGGGAAGGCACGATCTGCTCATGACTGGAATCAGGTGGACCTATCTTCCTTATCAGCAGATGAGCAATTATATGAGAAGTCATGATTTACTCTAATGACATTATGTCTTCTCTGGAAGGGAAAAATTAATCCTAGAGATAGAGCGCATCAAAGTTAGGATATCCTAAGCATATTGACAGAGCTGAACTTAGACAAAATTATGGAAGAGACTAAATTAAGTTTCAGGTCTCCTCCCACATGCCCACCTTTTAGTTTCTCCATAATTAAGCCTGCCTAGAGTGATTACCATACTTCATTCCCTTCCAAAATATACTTTTTCTATTTCCTCCACCACAAAACTTAGCAATTTATAGACTCATTGCTTCGAAAATAACCTTTTGGCCTTAGCAAACCTTAGACATTTAAGAAAGTGCTGGCTTCTTTGATAAGTGGGGAAAAAAGTATCAAGAAAAAAATGCCCATTAGATGCAAGGAGTGCTTCCAATTAGGTAATTAAATATGCTGAATCCTAGAAATCTTTGTATAGCAACGCTTGGCAGATTTACAACTGCTGGGATGACCCTTACATATAGTGAATATGAAATAGTCAAATAGCAACTTCCTAGCTAAGTGGCTGGGTGGCACTGTGTTTTAAGTAATTTTTAAAACCAACTACAGTATCTCCATTGGGAAATTTGCTACACAGAAAGTGGCCATTGTTTATAGCCATTGGCCACTCTCCAACCCAACAACTCATTTATTCTTCATAACTCTTATCAATATGCAGAAATATTTACTTGTCTCATTATTATTTATTACATATATTCCCTTACTAGAATTTAAGCTTCAAGAAATAAAGAACCTTGACCATGACTAGATTCTTAGGAACTAAATACATATTTGTTGAAAGAATAAAAGAATCTAAAACCCAAGCCTTTGACAGTACCCCATAATTAAAACCAGAGATAATTATAGAAACCCATTCTTCTTAGCTACTGAGAATATTTTGGAAGATATTTTGTAAATGTATATGTATAATATATACATTATATACAAATATATGCACATTTTACATAAAGACCAGAAAATGTGAGGCTATAACTTAATGTTGAAGAGAAAGAAAGGGGCAAAGGGAAAAGTGGTTTTTTAGACACTAAGTAAAATTTGGCCACTTGGTAATTTTGCCTTAGGTAGGACCTCATCAGAAATCCTACTTAATTTAATGCAATTGAGATCTTCTTTTCCAGGTGTCAGCCTTCATGCTGATGATATTTCTCAAAACTTCTCATTATATCTTTCAAAATAAGTAATTCCAACTTCTTTACTCATCCTTTAGGAGTCCTATTGTTTCTTCTCTATTGGATCCAGCTATGAAATACTCTGGCACTTGAGATTTCACTTGCACCTTAAATCAGAGACCGTGAAAGCAAATGCTTAGAAGACCAGGAAGATAAGAATGAGTGATACCTTGGTCTTTTTGTAAATATGTTTTTCATTGTATGAATGAGGGGTATGTGCCCAGACAGATGGGTGAAGATTGCTATGTGTAGCTCATGTCAGTTGTTGTGATACCAGAATTAAGACCCTTCACCACTGGATCATCTAATATTTCAAGAGAATCCAGAAATCTGAATTTTACGAGAAAATTTATAATCTTTAGTTGGATTGATTTTTTATAAACCACTTGAGGATACACAAGTTAGGTCTGTGTATCCAATGCAACATGCTATCATTTGTTTTTCAATTCTAAAATAATGATACTCTGGTTACTTTTCTCAGGACATATGCAGCCTTTGGCTCTCTAAGACCTTTGACTGACTGTGTTAGGACACATTAGTCTACTGGACTAATGTGGACTTGTGTGGGGCAAGGAACGTATCATGCGGCACCCTCGTTTAATAGTGATTACAGCAGTTTTGCCCAGCTCATGTAAATGCCTAAGACAGTATATTGGCAATATTGTAGAATATTAGAATGACCTTGCCTTTTGTCTGGGTCATACATTCATTTTATATACATATATGGGTTTTCTGTGTTTGTTCCTTATTACAGACCTTCTTTCCTTCTTTTCAGCTTGTTGGCATTTGAGCCAATGTTATAGCCCAGCCATGTTATAAAATAATAATGATTCCCAATTACCTAATATGTGGAGTGTTGGGTACTCTTTTCCTTCGGGGTTTTTCATAGCTAGCTAGTAATCTAATAAACTATGTTTAATTTGGCCAATTAATTGTACTTGAAGAGGATGATACATACTCCATAACTGAACTATTGATTATTCATTAAAATTCAGCCCTTCCTCTTCCCCTGAACAATTCCTGTCAGTTTAATTTCTCTTCTTGTATTACAATAAGCTTTCAATTGCTTCCTGACCACAAGTCTCATTCTCATTTTGCCAGTCATTGAAACTTATGCCCAAATAACTATTTAAAATCTATGCTTCTATCATAATCAGATAATGTTCATAGTAGGTTAATGTCTATGCATCAAAGCATGTGATATTATCAGAACAAAATATATATTTAAAATGGTGCTTTTTGCCACTTTCTCAAGCAACCTAATATTTAGTCCCAATTCTGCAGAGACCACTTGCTTTCACACCTCTCTGGCTTTACCATGTTTACACTATTCTTTTCAGCTATTCATACCCATTGTATCTTTTGAACACTGACCAAATGGCAATTCTATTTGACCAGTTCCTCAACAATCCCAGATAGTAATAGTTTTCCTTACCTGTGCTATTTACCTTTATGATAGCATTCAACATACCTTTTTAGATTTTTTATTTTTCCTTATATTTGCTTGGGATCTTAAAGTAGATGGGGATCATGTGTTGTTTGTTTATATAGAACCACCGCTCAAGTGCTGAAACTACAAAATAAGAGGCATTTATTAAAATATTTTAGCATAAATAAATAATTTCATGATTCTTTAGTAATAAAGCATAAGGACTAAGAGGTAGGATTTGGAAAACAAAAATAATTGAGTTCAAATTCCACATCTGATATTTCTAACTGGGAAATTTTAAGCAAGTCAAATTACCTGCCTTGGCCTCAATTTCTTCTTTGAAATATACCATTAAAAAAATGAAGAGGAAATCCAGAGCCTGCAAGAAAATATTTGGAACACATATGCAGATGTTCCTCAATTTATGATGGGGTTACATCTCAATAAACTCATAGTAAGTTAAAAATATTGTAAATCAAAAATGCACTTTAGTACACTCAATCCACCCAACATTATAGCTTGGCCTAGCCTACCCTAAATGAGTTCAGAACATTAGCCTCTGGTTAAGCAAAATCATCTAACACAAAGCTTATTTTATAATAGTGACTATCTCATGTAATATATTGAATACTATAAATATATGGTTTGATATATGCAAATCAATGTATGTGATTCATGGCATAAAAAAATTAAGGATAAAAATTATATTATATGGTTTGGCTGTGTCCCCACCCAAATCTCATCTTGAATTGTAGGTCCCATAATTCCTACATGCTGTGGGAGGGACCCAGTGGGACATAATTAAATCATGGGGCAGTTTTCTCCATACTGTTCTCATGGTAGTGAATAAGTATCATAAGATCTGATGATTTTATCAAGGGCTTCCCCTTTTGCTTGGCTCTCATTCTGTCCTGTTTGCTGCCATGTAAAATGTGCCTTTTGCCTTCCACCATGATTGTGAGGTCTCCCCAGTCACATGGAACTATGAGTCCATTAAACCTTTTTTTCTTTATAAATTACCCAGTCTCAGGTATGTCTTTATCAGCAGCATGAAAACAGACTAATAGAGTAGAGTAGGGCACTGCTGTAAAGGTATCTAAAAATATGGAAGTGACTTTGGAACTGACAAACAGGCAGAGGTTGGAACAGTTTGGAGGCCTCAGAAGAAGACAGGAAAATGTGGGAAAGATTGGAACTTCCTAGAGATTTGTTCAATGGCTTTGACCAAAATGTTGATAATGATATGGACAATGAAATCCAGGCTGATGTGGTCTCAGATGGAGATGAGAAACTTGTCGGGAACTGAAGTAAAGGTGACTCTTGCTATGTTTTAGCAAAGGGATTAGCAGAATTTTGTCCCTGCCCTACAGATTTGTTGAACTTTGAACTTGAGGGAGATTACTTAGGGTATCTGGCAGAAGAAATTTCTAAGCAGCAAAACATTCAAGATGTGACTTGGGTGCTGTTAAAAGCATTCAGTTTTAAAAGAGAAACAGAGCATAAAAGTTCAGAAAATTTACAGGCTGACAATCTGATAGGAAATTAAAAAAAAAAAATTCTAAGGAGAAATTAAGCAGGCTGCAGAAACTTGCATAAGTAAAGAGGAACCAAATGTTAATCAACAAGACAATGGGGCAAATGTCCCCATGCATGTCAGAGGTCTGTATGGCAGCCCCTCCCATCACAGGCCTGGAGGCCTAGGAGAAAAAAATGGTTGCATGGGCTGGGCCCAGAGCCTCTTGCTCTGTACAGTCTAGGGACTTGGTACTCTGCATCCCAGCTGCTCTAGCCTTGGCTAAAAGGGGCCAAGGTACAGCTCGGAGCATGGCTTCAGAGTGCAAGCCCCAAACCTTGGCAGCTTACACATGGTGTTGAGCCTGCAAGTGCAGAAGTAAAGAATTGAGGTTTGGGAGCCTCCACCTAGATTTCAAAGGATGTATGGAAATGCCTGGATGTCCAGAAAGAAGTTTTCTGCAGGGGCAATGCCCTTATGGAGAACCTCTGCTAAGGCAGTGCAGAAACGAAATGTGGGGTTGGAGACCCCACGCAGAGTTCCTACTGGAGCACTGCCTCATGGAGCTGTGAGATGAAGGCCTACATCCTCCACAACCCAGAATTGTAGATCTACTGATAGCTTGCATTGTGCACCTGGAAAAGTCACAGACACTCAATGCCAACCCATGAAAGCAGTCAGGAAGGAGGCTGTACCCTGCAAAGCCACGGGGGCAGAGCTGCCCAAAACCATGGGAACCCACCTCTCACATCAGTGTGACCTGGTTGTGGCACACTGAGTCAAAGGAGATCATTTTGGAACCTTAGGGTTTAATGGCTGCTCTATTGGATTTCAGACTTGCATGGGGCCTGTAGCCCTTTTGTTTTGGGCAATTTCTTCCGTTTGGAATGGGTGTATTTATCCTATGCCTGTACCCCAATTATATCTAGAAAGTAACTAACTTGCTTTTGATTTTACAGGCTCATAGTCAGAAAGGACTTGCCTTGTCTCAGATAAGACTTTGGACTATGAACTTTTGAGTTAATGCTGGAATGAGTTAAGACTTTAGTAGACTGTTAGGAAGGTATGATTGGTTTTGAAATGTGAGGGCATGAGATTTCATGGGGAGCAGGGGTGGAATGATATGGTTTGGCTGTGTTCCTACCCAAATCTTATCTTGAATTGTAGGTCCCATAATTCCTATGTGAATGGGAGGGACCCAGGGGGAGAGAATTAAATAATGGGGTAGTTTTCCCCATACTGTTTTTATAGTAATGAATAAATCTCACAAGATCTGATGATTTTATAAGGAGTTTCCCATTTTGCTTAGCTCTCCTTCTCTCTTGCCTGCTGCCACGTAAGACGTGCTTTCGCCCTTCCACTATGATTGTGAGGCCTCCCCAGCCATGTGGAACTGTAAGTCTATTAAACCTCTTTTTCTTTATAAATTACTCATTCTCATGTATGTCTTTATCAGCAGCATGAAAACAGAATAATATACTGTATGATCATCTCAATAGGTGCAGAAAAAGTTTTGATAAAATTCTGCATCTCTTCATGATTAAAAAAACCCCCCAAAAAAGCAGAAAAAACATACCTCAAAATAATAAATGTCATATACAATGAACACATAGCTAATATTATCCTGAATGGAGAAAAGTTGTAAGCAGTCCCATAAGAACTGGAACAAGACAAGGTTGCCCACTTTTACCACTTCTGTTTAACATAGTAGTGAAAGTCCTAGGCAGAGCAATCAGGCAAGAGAAAGAAATAAAAGGCATTCAAATTGGAAAAAAGGAATTTAAATTATCTCTCTTCTTAGATGGTATGCTATTACACCAAAATCCCTTAAGATTCCTCCAAAACTCTTAGATTTGATAAACGTATTCAGTAAAGTTTCGGGATACAACATCCTTGTGCAAAAATTATTAGCATTTCTACCCACCAATAACAATCAAGCTGAGAAGCAATTTAAAGAGGCAATCCCACGTAAATAGCTACATATGTATACACACACACATACACACACACCCATGGATGTATTTAATGAAGGAGGTAAAAGATCTCTACAAGGAAAACTATAAAGCACTGATGAAAGAAACTATATATAAGACAAACAAATAAAAAATATTTTGTGCTAACTGATCAGAAGAATTAATATCACTAAAATAACCATACTGCCCAAAGAAAACTACAGATTAAATCCAACCCCTTTCAAAATACAAATATACCAATGCCATTTTAATGGAATTAGAAAAAAAATCTTAAAATTCATATGGAATCAAAATGGAGACTGAATAGCCAAAGCAATTCTAAACAGAAAGAACAAAGTTGGAGACATAGCATTACCTGACTTCAAATTATACTAGAAGGCTATAGTAACCCAAACAGCATGATACTAGTATAAAAATAGAGAGATAAACCAGTGAAACAGAATAGAAAACTCAGAAATAAAGCCATATACCTATAGCCAACTGTTCTTTGACAAAGGTGACAAAAACATATGCTGGGGGAAAGACACCCTTTTTAATAAATGGTGCTGGAAAATTTGGATTGCCACATTGAGAAGAATGAAACTAGACCCCTATCTCTCACCATATACAAAAATCAACTCAAGATGGATCAAAGACTTAAATGTAAGAGCTGAAACCATAAAAGTACTAGAAAAAATCCTAGAGAAAACTGCTGGATATTGGTCTAGGCAAAGAATTCATGACAAAGATCTCAAAAGCACCACCACCTCCAACAACAAAAATAGACAAATAGAAAGTAATTAAACTAAAAAGCTTCTACATGGCAAAAGAAATAATCAACAAAGTGGACAGATAATCTGCAGAATGGGAGAAAATATCTGCAAACTATGAAACCAATAGAAAATTGATATCCAGAATCTACAAGTAACTCAAACAACTCAACAATCGAAATAAATAACCCCATTAAAAGGTGGGTGAAGGACATGAATAGATACTTTTCAAAAGAAGACATACAAATGGCCAGTAAGCATATGAAAAAGTGCTCAATATCATTTACCATCAGAGAAATGCAAATTAAAACTACAGTAATCTATCATCTTAGACCAGACTGAATAGTTATTATTAAAAAGGCAAAAACTAACAGATATCGGCAAGGATGTGGAGAAAAGGGGAACACTTATACACTGTTGGTGGAATGTAAACTAGTACAACCACTATGGAAAACAGAATGGAGATTTCTCAAATAAATACAAATAGAACCACCATTTAATCTGGCAATCTCCCTACCAGTTATCTACCCAAGCGAAAATAAATCATTACATCAAAAATATACCTGCACTTGTATGTTTATCACAGCACTATTTACAATTGCAAAGATAATGAATCAACCTAAGTGTCCATTAATGGATGAATACATAAAGATAATGTGGCAAATATACACAATGGAATGTTATTCAGCCATAAAAATGAATCATGTTTTTTGCAGCAACATGAATGGAACTAGAGACCATTATCTTAAGTGAAACAATTCAGAAACAGAATTCCAAATATCATATGTTCTCACTTATAAATGGGAGCCAAATAATATATATTTTAATACATGGATATAGAGTGTGGAATGATAGATATTGGAGACTCAGAAGGGTGGGAGAGTTGGGGGAAGGCAATGGATGAGAAATTACTTACTGGGTACAATGTACACTATTCGGGTGACGTTTATACCAAAAGCCCAGACTTCACCACTACACAATACATTCATGTAACTACATTGCTATTGGACCCCTTATATTTATATAAATAAAAAACCCTTAAAACTCAGTAGTACAAAGACAACCTAATAAAAAATGGGCAAATGATGACTTGAGAGGCTGGGGCAGGAGGATCTCCTGAGCCCAGAGTTTCTAGGCTGCAGTGTGCCATGATAGTGCAGCTGCACTTCAGCCTGGGCAACAGAGTGAGATCCCAACTCTAAAAACATGGTCAAAGGATTTGAACAGATACTTTTACAAAATAATATATGTGAATGGCAAATAAGTACAGGAAGAAATGTTTGACATATTTAGGCAGCATGAAAATGCAAACTAAAGCTATAACGAGTTACCACTACATATAGGTTAGAATAGCTAAATTTAAAAAATAATAGAGAGTCTGGCCATATCATATGTTGTTGAACATGTAGGGTAAGTGAAGATATTGTTTACAACTCTTGAGAATATAGAATGGTATCACAATTTTGGCTAACAGTATAGCCAAAACTGTTAGTTTCCTTAAAAGTTAAATATTCATTCACCATACACACAGCCATTCTATCCCCAGATATTTACTCAAAAGAAATAAAAACATATGTCCACTCAAAGATTGTGCATGAACATTCATAGATTTTTTATTTGTAATAAACAAAAGCCAGAAAAATCCAAATGCCCATCAACAGTTAAATGAGAAAAACAAATTGTGGTAAGTCTATACAATGGACAATTACCCAGCAAAAGAAAAAAAAAAAAGAAGAGGAAGGAATTATTGACACACATAACACAGATTAATATGAAAAGTATTATGCTGAGTGAAAGAACTTAAAATAGTATATACATTATATTTCATTTATATACAATTCTAGAAGATGTAAACTAATTTACAGTGATAGAAAGCAAATCAGTAGTTTCATTGAAATGGGAGTGGAGGAGGAATGGATTACAAAGGGACATGAGTAAATCTGGGAGATGATGTATGTATTCACTTTCTTTATTGTGGTGACAATTTCACAAGAATATGCATGAATCAAAACAAATTAAGTTATACATATTCTATATGTGTGCTTGTTTTATACTTTAATTTTATCTTAGTCATTTATGCCTAGTGTTCCATTATTGCAATGCTAAGCATGTGGGAGCTATTTATATTCTAATGCTCAAGGTCATCGCCAAACTTTGATTGCAAAAATTCAAAAAATTGCAACCTCAGGCATAAATGGGTGAATAAAGTTTTAGTTATATAAAAACTACACCTATCATTATATGATAAAAAGAAGATAAGGTTGATAAATTTAAAAGAATTGGCAGAAAAAATATTTTAAATTTTTTTCTAATTTTTTAATTATCCTCCTCTCCAATTACTCAAGACAAGCTGGAATTAGATGGCCATCAGTGCTGACCAGAATTAATGACTCAAGTAACAAAATAGCAAAGAGACTGTCCTAACATCCTCCATACCTGAAAACCTGTAGCATGGCACTTGCACTGAATTATTATTAGAGTCATCATGGGTTTTCTACTGATCTTATACAAAACCACCTGAATATAATTATGAATGTCAGAATGATATCTGTGGCCAGGTAACCAAGGAAAAGAAACTCATCAGCCTGTAGAATAACAGGTCCCAAACCTGTAACTCTATGCTATAACTAATTCATCTACACAGGTCTCTGGCTATACACACTACTGGAGACCAGTCTACATATGTAACTTATGAAAAATGCCACTAGCCCTGTACTCCAGTGAGGGGGATGTGAGGGCAGAGAGAGTGAGAAAGAAAACAAAATTCACAGATGAAAAAGGGGTGGGGGAGAGAGAGAATAAAATTCACTACGAAATAGGAAAAAGATAGAAGAAAAACAAGTCCATCATTTTACTAAACAGCGCATTCCCCAAGGAGGGTATAAGACAGGAAATATAAATCTAATGTTTCCTCCGTAGGTATCAATCTCCTAAGTTTCTCTCCTACTATAAGCACTTTGTGATCTAAGGCTTGCGGATAGAAGAATTTTTTTAATAACATGGACCATAAACACTAGCTAACTTCGTCATCTGATGCTCAAAGAAGCAGAGCAACTATCTGTTGGACTTCCCAAGAGACAACATGTGACTCTCCACTCTGTGGGATTTTCAATAACAATTATGAGCATACGTAACGTATGTCTTATATTCCAACTTGAGAATTTACCCTAGACACACATACATACCCCATGACCATCTCTACCACAACCATCATTGTGAGCACTTAAAATGTGATCTCATTATATTAATTACTCAGAATTTCTACAGCATGTTTTCCTAGGACCGAAAAAAATTGCCATTTTAAAATTTTTTCTAGGGGAAAACTTAAAACTGTCAAAAATGATTAAAAATAACAAATCACGATTCAGTTCACAATCAAATAACTAGTATTGTACTTACCCTCCCATAGTAAAGAATTATAAAATTGGAAAAAAATATTATTTTAAAAAACTGTTTTCAGATATTGAACAATCGAAAGCACAAGGCTGTGATCCTTGAAAGAAGGGAGCCTCATGGAGTCGGTTTCATTCAATCATTCACTCATTATGCCTTTCTGTCTGGGGGAGATTTCCAAATTATTTTTCAGAAAATTGAATAAGCAAAAAATCTCTACATAACTGGATAGAGAAAAAGATAAGTGGGTTAAAAAGATGGATATTAGAGTTTGAGGACTTAATGTCACCTTGGAGTTGTTAGGGCAAGGCTCTGAAGAGAGAAAACCACATCAAGAAAGTCTGAGAAATTTGCATAGAAGTTTCCTGCCAAGACATTGATCAAATTCTAAGTTGTACATGCATGGGGCATGATTCTGTGAGGATAAGCAAAAAAACTGTTGGGGAACTGAAAGGTGAATAGAGACTTCAAAGGTCTTACGGTGCTGGGGAAATATTGGCATTCCCATCCATCCAGATGAAGGCACCTTTTTGAACAACGTTAGTATTCAGCTGAGAACCTAGGAAGGCCATGCCTCAGGGGTTAGGACCATAGCCTAAGAGTAAAGACCACATGCCAGGACTCAGAGAAAATTAGATCAAAGTTATCTGCCACAAATTTGACTGTTGGTCAGTACAATGCTCTCTCTTGAGCTGGAAATGATATAATCCAGAAGCTCTACCATATATAATTTGCAACATTCAACATCAATAAAATTACTAAATATGCAAGAAGCAAGAACCTGAAATCCATCAATAAAAAATTGGCTTATGAAAGACCCACACATAATCCAAATTTTGGAGTTAGCAGTAAAGGATTTAAAAGGGCTATTATAAGTATGTCAAAAATTTAGTGAACAATACAGATAGGTACAAACAGATGGAGAATTTTCAGCAAAAAGCTGAAAGACTAGAAAAGAACCAAAGAGAAATTTTAAGTCTAAAAGTAAAATCTCTCTATGACAAATAATTTATTGAAGTGCTTAACAGCAGACTTGAAAAAGCAGAAAAAGTTTTAATAATCTCAATGTCAGGTCAGTAGAAATTATCTAATCTCACATACAGAGAATAAAAATAAAAGAATGGAAAATGCAGGCTACAGTTTTCATATCAAGTGAGATAATGTCACGTTAACATACATGCAACTAGAATCCAGAAAGACAGTGAGAAAATGGAGGACAAAAAAAGATTGGAAAAGATAATGGCCAAAACATTTTTAAATTTTATTAAAAATATCAACCCACAAGTCCAGCAAATTTCAGGAGACTTAGTAAATATAAAGGCCACACGGGGCACATCAAACTGAAACAGAAGCATACAAAAAAAAAAAAAAAAAGAGGGGGAGAAAATCTTAAAACCAGCAAAAGGCAGATAACATTATATTCAGGGATACAACCATAAGAATGTTAGCTGTCTTCTCATTATAAATAAATAGAAGCCAAAAGATAATAGGATAATGTCTTTAATATTTTGAAAGGAAAAGTCTACTAGCCTAGAATGAATATATATATAGAGAGAAATATATACATAGTATTAGTTTATATGAATATATATATATCTATCTCTCTCTCCAGGAAACATATCTATCCACAAAAATGTCTATCCAAAATGAAGGCAAAATAAAGATATTTTGGACAAATAAATGCTTAGTAAGTTCAATATCAGCAGACACACACTACACAAATACAAAGGAAATTCTCACGTCAAAGAGAAATGCCCCCAGATAAAAATCTGAACCTACCAGAAGTAATGAAGAGTACCGAAGATGGCAAACATGAGGGTAAATATGAAAGGTTATTTTTTAACTGTTCTAATAACACGTTGTTTAGAATAACAATAGAACAAAGGAAACATGGACGTATAGAAAACAAGGAACAAGACGGTGGGCCTAAACTCCACCACATCAGTAAATTCAATAAATCTAAATAGACTAAATCACTCTATTTAAAAGACAGTGATTGTACACTAGAAAAAGACCAACTAAATGCTGTTTACAGTGCTAGGATCTATTTTAGCATTTAGGATCCATTTTAGCATTTAGGTTCTATTTTAAGTATAAGGACATAGACATGTTGAAAATAAAAGGATAGAAAATTATATACCAGGCAAACACCAATTTAAAAATTCTATGGCTATATTAATATCAGACCAAGCAGACTTTAAAGACAAAGAGGATTAATAGAGACAAGAAAGAATTCATAATGATTAAAGTGTCAATTCATAAGATAGCTATAACAACCCTAAATACATTTAGTTGAATAATACAGTTTCAAAGTATTTGAAAGAAATGAAAAGAGGAAAAAAAAATATAGCAAAATCCACAATACTTGTGGATTGACAATTTTAACACTTTTCTCTCAGTAATTGATAGATTTAACTGACAAAATTTCAATAAAGATACGGAAAATTGGAAGAATTTTCAATTTTATTACCTAACTTGATCTGATGGGAATTTATGGAGTACTACACCCAACAACTGCAGAAAATATATTACTTTTAAGTATACATGGAACATTTGTCAAAACAGATCATAAGCTAGCTCATAAAATTGAGTCAATAAATTTAAAAGACTGTAATCACAAAAAGTATGTTCCTTAACTACAATAAAATTAAATCTAGAAATCAATTTTAAAGTAGAAAAGTCCCCTAAGATATGAAAATTGAATAACACACTTCTAAATAGATGTGTCAAAGAATAAATTGTCATAAATATTAGAAAATATGTTTAATCACTCTGATTGCTATGTAAGAATAGGCAAGAAAGAGAAACGAGAAGAGAGATAAGGATGCCAGTTAGGTGGTTATTACATTTATCCAGGTGAGAGACGGTGTTGGCATGGATAAGGATAGTAACAGAGTGTAAGGACTGGTCAGATTATAAATACATTGTAAAACCATAGACAATAGGATTTGCTGATAGATAAACATGAGGTTTGAGAGAACAAGAGAAGTCAAGGATTAATTTGAGATTTTGGCCTGAGTATGCAAAAAGATGAAGCCACCATTAACTGAAATGAGGGAGATTAAAAAAGAACCAGGTTTGGAGCAGAAATAGTATGAGCTGAGTTTTGATCACAACCACTAGTTTAAGATGCTTGTGCCATGCACGGTGGCTCACACCTGCAATCCCAGCACTTTGGGAGGCCGAGGCGAGCAGATCACCTGAGGTCATGAGTTTGAGACCAGGCTGGCCAACATGGTGAAACCCCATTTCTACTAAAGTGTTTTAAGGAGGGAGAGTGTTTCAAGGAGGAGAAAATAAGCAAATTTGTAAACTTCCACTTAGTTAAGGTGAAAACTGTGAACTGACCTTTGATTTAGAACCCGTCAATTTGTGACCTGAAAAACGCTTGAGGTGAAACAGTAGGAATGTGAGCCTCACTATAGTGAATGTAAGAGAAAATGGATACAGAAGAAGCCAGTGTGTGGAGATAACTGTTTTGAGGATAGCTTTTCTAAAAGAAGAGAAATAATGGGAAAGTTGGGTTAAGAGAATTTTTTAAGATATAAGAAATACTAGCATTTTTCTATACCAATAACAAAAATCTAATAGAAAATAACTACAATTCAGATATTTTAAAAAAAGAGAGTTTGTTGAAATGATATTTTTAATTGGGCAAAAGGTGATGGGATTTAGCACCAAAGGGAAAAAGAGGCTGGCTTTAAAACAGAGGACAGGCAGTTCTATTGTAATAGAAGGGAACACAGATTGTACAGAATGACAGAAACTTGGGAAATTCTGATTGCGTTATCAGCTGAGAATGAGGACGGTGAAGAGGAGGTGGGAGTTAGAAGCTTCAGGAGAGAAGAGGAAGTACTAAGTATTCATTCTGGAAAACATAAAAATGAATGGAGTGGGAAAAAGCACTACTGCTGAGCAGCATATACAGGCACAATTACAGTAATCAATTGTGAATTTAAGTGAGACCAGTAATCCTGGTTGTTTGTTTTTCTCCATGCATTTTCATCTGAGCAGCTACAGGTGCAAGATAGCGGCGATTTCGATTTTACCAGGATTGAGGCTTTGCCTCAATCAAGCACATGAAAGGTATTTGAGGAAATGATTATGAAGATTAACAATGGAATTTAAGGAAAGAAGGGAGGACATGAGGATAAGTAAAAAGCTGGTAGAATCAATGGATTTAATTCTCAAAGGGGGTTGAAACACTAAGTCAGAACAATAGTAGGAATGAGCAGAAAAGATAACAGATACTTTCGGAGGTTAGGATGCTTACATTTAAGATTATGGAGTGATTTCAGTCATTGGAATGAATGTCAGAGACGGTTTAGAGGAAAAAATATCATTTGAGGAGAACAGTTAAGGAAATGGAAATGTTGGGGTTTAGAAAAATAACCTATATGATTACTGAAATCACACACAGTTATGATAGGAGTACTGAGGAAGAGATGGACAGTAAGCCAGGATTTAACATCTTCAAGGAAAAAGCTGACTTTAGTTCGCAGATAGATTGGTATATGGGCTATACCTGAGTGTCATTTGTTGACGTGAGATTAACACACGAGGGGTAGGGCTTGGGAAGGAAATAAAATGTTCTGGAAGGGACAGGAGGAGCAAAAGGCATTCCTGTGCCACCTCCAGGCCCTGATGCATTACAAGAGCAGGAGGGGAAAAGCCACCCCAAAAGAGATTCACAGCAGAGCTTCAAAGATGTTCACAGAGATTCAAAAGAGAGTCTGATTTCAAACTTACTTTTGATGACAACAATCGTGGTCTCTATAAATAGCCCAGGAAAGAATGGCTGCAGTAAATCTGCTTTTCTGGCTGCTGAAGTGTCTGGTCGGTCTTGACGCTTCCTATGGTGCCATAAGAAAGTGTTACTGCTGCATCTCTGGCAGTCTCAACCAACCCCCGAACTACTAACAACTTTGAAGATTTCACACCTATTGATAACAAAATCAGTTTCCATGTGATGAGATGGAGGTTCTTTCTTTCTCTCTCTCTCTTTCTTTGTCTCCCTCACTTCTTCCCTCCTTCCCTCTCTCTTCTTACCACCCTTTCTGTCGTTTAGAGAGGGAAGACAAATGAAGAGATGATGAGATATTCAAAACACTTTTGGCTCCTGTTAGAACCAGAAAATAAGAAAAATAGACTATGAGAAAACATTACATATAAAACTGAAGTATGCAATTTGTCAGTATTCTCTAGCACACTAAGTAGAATGTGATGAATTCTGAAAGCAACGAGAGAGAATTCTGAAAAATGAGACTTCCAGGCTGGGAAAATGTCGAATTATATTAAAGAAGAAAATTATTGATGACCAGATGTCCATTTCCCTTTTGTCTTTGCTACATTTCTTCACTTTAAGGTGATTCCTCAGCAGAGGGAAAATGTTCTTAGGGATTAATTTACTAGATTATTAGACTACAGTTAGAAATCAATTTCTAACATTTTTGTGATGAAATTATGTGAAATAACTTGCAGTGGACCATTCACTAAATTTTCCTTCCTAACATGTCTTGCATTAGAGATAACTAAATTTCAAATCAGGGTATTGGAACTCCAATTCTGATTCTGCTATAGGACCAACCTCTTACTCATCCTACTAATCTTACTTTCAGTATCTCTTTCTCCAAGAAAACTTTCCCCCTAAGTATACTTCTTATTCTGATAATAGTCTGCTGTTGCACCCTGAAATTTTCTTTTGCATTCTATTGGAAATGTATACATTTTTATTTATTTGATTAATGTATGTCTGTCCTATAGAACTGCAAGCTCTCTGAAGCCAGGGAGCTCATATTACCAGCATCTACAGAGAAGGTAATCAAGAAATGCTCATTGTCTGCCTGTCTGATTTGGACGAATAACATACTGAACTTCAGTTTCTTCAGATCCAGTCTGTCAACTGCATAGAACTATGGAATCCAGTATTCCTAAGGGCATTTCAAACCTTTAAAGTATTTATCAAATAGGAAGGATTTCTTAATGCATCAAACAGTTTCCTGATACAATAGTATTATCAGCATATATTATTGGCAGAGAATATGTTCCAAGACATCTAGTAACTAACACCAAAATGTATATATAGTATGTTTCATCCTATTCATATGTATCTATAATAATCTAATTTATAAACTAGGCACAGTAAGAGATTCACAACAATAAATAATCATAAAATAGAACAAATATAACAATATGACAGCACCACTATTCTTGTGCTTTGGGGTCATTATTAAGTAAAATAAGGCTTACTTGAACACAAGAAAGGTGATAACATGACAATTTATCTGGTAATGGAAACAGCTACTAAGTGACTACCGGGCAAGTAACGTTCACAGCCTAGATACACTAGAGAAAGAAGTGATTCACATCCCAGCTGGAATGGAGCAGGCTGGCACAAGATTTCATCACACTACTGAGAATGCCATGCAATTTTAAGTGTATGAATTGTTGACTTCTGGAATTTTTCATTCGATATTTTCAGACCATTGTTGACCATGAATCACTGAAACCTTGGACAGTGAAACCATGTGTAAGTATATTCGTGATTAATTCACCATTAACTTTTACTACTTCTCCTAGTAGCAAGTGTTTATTTTCCATAGGATCTGTTAACTACTTTTTGATAGTGGGCTTCAAGAAACCAAAAAAGTCCTAGGAATTTGAGAACCTACTTTAAATTTTACTAGATTTATAAATGTCCCTGAAAACTTTAAATTACAGAATTATGAGACAAAATGTTACCTCATGGGTTTTGGAGATGCCTTACTGCCTTCTTTAAGTATGATAATGAATGGATTACCTTACTAGGTAATTTTGTTGTGAGTGGCACTTATCATCATAACCCCACTGAGTATGAGGTCAGATAAAGTGCATCCTCAATGTTAATCACAAGCTGATAATTTTACAGGTAGATTCAGGCTTCTAACTGATGGACTTATACCTTAGCCATTCATTTATACATATAACTGACCATCTGCCCGTTCAACAGATATTTAGTGAGCGAGTACTTTGTGTTTAGGATACAAAGAAATGCAAAGAGGGCATTATGAGCCACAGTTTCAGTCTTATAATATTATGATCTTACATGTTATAACATTATAACAATTATGTCATGACACATAAGAGAGATACATAACTCAGAATGGTAGGCTCAAGAAGTACTTTTCAGATAAGGAGCCACCTGAGCTGAGACCTAAAGAATCAGTAAAAAATCAGTGGGGAAAAATGATAGGCATATTATTTCAGGAAGAGGCATGAACATACGCAGTCATGGAGGTGATATAGTGATTGGTGAATTTTAAAGAATGTTGATCATTTAATACTGTCAGAGAAAATAATATGTATCCTAGGAGGGAGGGCTGGCGAGGTCAGGGAGATGAACCTGGGGAGGACTGCAGACACCCAGTCATGAAAGTCTGCATATATTTAGACTTTATCTTAAATGTGAATGGAATCTATAACCTGGATGTTGGTCTGTAGAATTTATTCTATTTCTCCAGGTTAATAGTCTAAAGAAAAAGTAGAACTGGAAAATGGCAATTGTATGTAGATCCCATAATGTATCATCTGAAGAGGATTTGCTAAGTGTTTCCTACCTGCTGGGCTACGTTGCAGAGGCCTTCATTTATTCAAAGAAATCTAGACAATCTATCAACAAAGACTAATGAGAATTTATTACCTAGGAGCCCTCTCTTTAGTTTGTAAAACCAGCCATTCCAAAGTCAATAGGAAGTAACGCATCATGGGTTGCAGGTCGCCTGACCACTCACCGTTTTAGCTGTAAGTAGTGCCTTAAACAACTGCTATTATTTATATGACAAATATGTATTCTAATTTTTGTGGAATAGTCATAATTTCATGAAATAGTTTTATTTTTGGTATGTTGCATTTGTTCAATACATAGCTTAAAATTAATTAAATGTAACTTTAATTGGATGTATTCATAGCTTAAGAAATACAAAAATTTAAAAATTTTCTTCGGGAGTATGTAAAGAATTTTGGTCCCCCAAATTTACCTCCTATGCCTCTACATCTACATTTATAAAAACTATTAATTGCAATGTTCCCAACAGAGAAAACATACATGTTTGACATGATGGATACCTGTACACATTATGTAAAGGTATCAAAATATCACACGTACCTTTAAAATATGTACAACTATTATATGTCAATTTAAAAAGAAGAATAATATAGAGCACTTCCTCAGTTAGAAAAGAGGAATATATCTGATTTATTTTTAGATCAATCGCATAGTGTGAAGATAGCTAATCATTGAATTTGTAAATTTCAGTTTCACTAAAAGAGTTTATTTGTAATATTCTCACCACAAAAAAAGTTTAAAAAATTAACAAACATAAAAAAAGACAAACAAGGGCATTACATAATAGTAAAGGGCTCAATTAAACAAGAATATATAATTATCCTAAATATATATACACCCAACACAGGAGCACCCAGACTCATAAAGTAAGTTCTTAGAGACCTACAAAGAGACTTAGATAACTACACAACAATAGTGGGAGACTTCGGCGTGCCACTGACAGCATTAGACACATCATCAATGCAGAAAACTAACAGAGATATTTAGAACCTGAACTCAACACTTGTCCAAATACACCTAATAGACATCTATAGAACTCTCCACCCAAAAACAACATAACATACATTGTTCTCATCTGCACATGGAACATACTCTAAAATTAACCATATAATTGGACACAAAACAATCATTAACAAATTTTAAAAACTGAAATCACACCAACCACACTCTAGGACCACAGTGCAATGAAAATAGAAATAAATACTAAGAAAACTGCTCAAAACCATACAATTACATGAAAATTAAACAACCAACTCCTGAAGGACTTTTGGGTGAATAATTAAATTAATGCAAAGATCAAGAAGTTGCTTGAAACTAATGAAAACTAAGATACAACACACCAGAATCTCTGTGACACAGCTAAGGCAGTGTTAAGAGGGAAGGTTATAGCATGAAATACCCACATCAAAAAGTTAGTAAGATCTCAAATTACCAATCTAACATTATAACTAGAGGAAATAGATAAATTAGAGCAAACCAATCTCAAAGCTAGCATAAGACAAGAAATAAGTAAAAACAGAGCTGAACTAAAGGAAATTGAGATGGGAAAAACCATACAAAAGAGCAATGAATCCAGGAGTTTGTTGCTTGAATGAATTAATAAGATACATAGACCACTAGCTTGACTAACACATAAAAAAAAAAGAGAGAGAAGATCCACTGAACACAATTCGAAATGACAAAGGGGACTTTACCACTGACCCCACAGGAAAAAAAATACCCTCAGAAACTACTATGAACACCTCTATGCACACAAGTTAGAAGATCTAGAAGAGATGGATAAACTGGATAAATTCCTAGAAACATACAACATCTCAAGACTGAACCAGGAGAGAAATTTAATCCCTGAATAGATGAATAATGAGTCCCAAAATTAAATCAGTAATAAAAAGACTGCAAATCAAAAAAAGTCCAGGACCAGATGGATTTGCAGCCAAATTCTACCAGATGTATAAAGAACTGGTATCATTTCTACTGAAAGTATCACACAGAATTGAGGAGGAAGGACTCCTCCCTAAATCATCCTGTGAGGCCAAAACCTGGCAGAGACGCAACAAAAAATAAAACTTGGCGAGGCACAGTGCCTCACGCCTGTAATCCCAGCACTTTGTGAAGCCGAGGCGGGCAGATGACGAGGTCAGGAGTTTGAGACCAGTCTGGCCATCATGGTGAAACCTCATCTCTACTAAAAATACAAAAATTAGCTGGGCATGGTGGTGTGTACCTGTAATCTAAGCTACTTGGGAGGCTGAGGCAGGGGAATTGCATGAACCTGGGAAGCGGAGGTTGCACTGAGCTGAGATTGTGCCACTGCACTGCAGCCTGGGCAACAGCACAAAACTCTGTCTTGGAAAATCAAGAAATAAATAATAAATAAGTAAAACTAGAGGCCAATATTTTTGATGACCATAAATGACAAAATTCTCAACAAAACACTAGCAAACTGAGTCCAGCAGCACTTCAAAAAGCTAATCCACCACAACCAAGTAAAGTTTCTCCCTGGGATGCAAGGTTGATTCAACCTATGCAAATCGATGAATGTGATTCATTACATAAACAAAATTGAAAAAAAAAATACACAATCACCTTAATAGATGCAGAAAAGGCTTTCAATAAAATTCAACACCCCTTCATGTTAAAAACCTTCAATAAAGTAGACACTGAATGAACATACTTCAAAATATTAAGAGCCATCTATGGCAAAACCACAGCCAACATTAGACTGAATGGGCAAAGGCTGGAAGCATTCCTTTTGAAAAGCAGAACAAGACAAGGATGACCTTTCTCACCACTCCTATTCAACATAATCCTGAAAGTCCTGGCCAGAGCAATCGGTTAAGAGAAAAAATAGAAGACATCCAAATAGGAAGAGAGAAAGTCAAACTATTCCTGTTTGCAGATGGTATGATTCTCACCTATGTCCAAAAGCTCCTTGAGCTAATAAACAACTTCAGCAAAATTTCAGAATACAAAATTAACGTACATAAATTACTAGCATTCCTATACACCGATGCTATCCAAGCTGAGAGCCAAGTCAAGAATGCAACGCCACTTATGATAGCCACAAAAAAGAATAAAATACCTAGGAATATAGCTAACCAGGGAGGTGAAAGTTCTCTACAATGAGAATTACAAAACACTGCTCAAAGAAATCAGAGAAGACACAAACAAATGGAAAAACGTTCCATGCTCATGGATAGGAAAAATCAATACCATTAAAATGGCCATACTGCCCAAGGAGCTTATAGATTCAATGCTATTGCTATCAGACCACCAATGACATTCTTCACAGAACTAGAAAAAAACTAAAAATGTATATGGAACCAAAAAAGAGCCTGAATAGGCAAGGCTATCCTAAGGAAAAAGAAAAAAGCTGAATGCATCACATTACCCAGCTTCAAACTATATTATAAGGCTATATTAACCAATACAGCATGGTACTGCTACAAAAACAGACACATCCACCAATGGAACAGAATAGCAAGCCCAGAAATAATGCTGCACACCTACAACCATCTAATCTTCAACAAAGTCAACAAAAACTAGCAATGGGAAAAGGACTCCCTATTCAATAAATGGTGCTAGATTAAATATCTTTTCACATGCAGAAGATCGAAACTGGAACCCTTCCTTGAACCGTATACAAAAATCAACTCAAGATGTATTAAATATTTAAATGTAAAACCTAAAACTAAAACAACCCTTGAAGACAAACTAGGAAATACTTTTCTGAATACAGGCCCTGGCAAGGATTTCATGACAAAAATTCCAAAAGCAATTGCAAATAAAACCCCGAAAATTAACAAGAGGGACCTAATTAAACTAAAGAACTTCTACACAGCAAAAGAAACTATTAACAAAGTAAACAGACAACCTTCAGCATGGGAGAAAATATTTGCAAGCTATGTATCTGACAGAGTCCTACTATCCAGAATCTGTAAGGAACTTAAACAAATTAACAAGCAAAAAACAACCCCATTAAAAAGTGGGCAAAGGACATGAACAGACACTTATTAAAATAAGACATATACATGACCGACTAGTATATGAAAAAATGATCAACATCACTGATCATTAGAGAAATGCAAATAAAAACCACAATGAGGCCAGGCATGATGACTCACTCCTGTAATCCCAACACTTTGGGAGGCTGAGGTGGGTGGATCACTAGAGGTCAGGAATTTGAGACCAGCCTGGCCAACTGGTGAAATTCCTTCTCTACTAAAAGTACGAAAATTAGCCAGGCATGGTGGCAGGGACCTGTAATCCCAGCTACTCGGGAGGCTGAGGCAGGAGAATTGCTTGAACCTGGCAGGAGGACATTGCAATGAGCTGAGATAATGCCACTGCATTCCAGCCTGGGCAACAGAGAGAGTCTCCATCTCAAAAACAAACAAATAAACAAACACAATGAGATATCATCTCACATCAGTCAGAATGGCTATGATTAAAAAGTTAAAAAAATAACAGATGTTGGTAAGGTTGCAGAGAAAAAGAAATGCTTATACACTGATGCTGCGAATGTAAATTAGCTCAGCCGCTGTGGAAAACACATTGGTGATTTTTCAAAGAACTCAGCAGAATTACCATTTGACCCAGCAATCCCATTACTGGGGATATTTCCAAAGGAATATATATCATTCTACCTTAAAGACACATGCATGTGCATGTTCATCACAGCACTATTCACAATAACAAAAACATGGGATCAATCTAGATGCCCGTCAACGGTAGACTGAATAAAGGAAATGTGCTACATATACACCATGGAATACTATGCAGCCATAAAAAGCAGTGAGGTCACGTCCTCTGCAGCAACATGGTGGAACTGGAGGCCATTATCCTAAGCAAACTAACACAGGAACCAAATACCACATGTTCTCATTCGTAAGTGGGAGCTAAACATTGAGTACATATGGACACAAAGAAGGGAACCACAGACACCAGGGCCTACTTGGGAGTGCAGGGAGGGAGGAGGGTGAGGATTGAAAAAGTTCCTATGGAGTACTATGCTTATTGCCTGAATGGTGGAATAATCTGTACACCAAATCACCATGACACGCAATTTACCTCTGTAACAAACCCACACATGTACTCCTAAATCTAAAATAAAAGTGTTTTAAAAAGTTAGACATTTGAGATGATGGATATGTTGACTGCCTTAATTCAATCTTTTCATATTATGTTTTAAAAGCATAACATCACTTTGTAACCAATAAATATACACAACTATATTTTGTTAACATAAAATACTATACATGTGACTGAATATATTAAGAAATAAAGTTCTGTATGAGAAAAAGTTCATAATTTCCTTTTGCCATTTATTAAGACCAATTGAAGAGCTGTGTCTCCTTTAATCTCAAATGTATTTAACACTCAAGCACACCAAAAGGCACACTCATTTGTATAAACCTATGTATACAACCAAGCTCAAAAATGGCCCAGAAAGATTTTTCCCTCCTGGTATTCATGATGTCGTATAGTCGTCTATACACTGACTCATGGCTTGCCTGCGTGGTCAGGTGGACACTGTGGAACTGATAGTGATGACTTCTAAGGGTAGATCCAAAACCACTGTGGTTTTCACCTTTCCATTTCTTGGATTATTCTCTCTAGGGGAACTCAGCTGCCATATAATGAGGATTCTTAGGAAGCCTATGCAGAGGTCCATTTGGCGAAGAACTGAAGCCTGAAGCCTCCAGTAATAGCCAGCATCAACTTGCTATATGTGTGAGTGTGTCATTTTGGAATCAGATCTTGCTGCTCAGTGAGACCTTCGGATGACTGCAGCCATGACAACATCTTGACTGAAACTTCCTGAGAGAACCTGGGCCAGAACCACCCAGCTAAGCCACTACAGAATCCCTTACCCACAGAGACTATGTGAGATAATCATTATCTACTGTTCTTTCAAGCCACAAAGTTTTAATTTGTTACATAGCAACTAAAGCTATGTAATACAACCTAATTAAGATACCTGATGCAACCCAGAAAGGATTATTTATAATCACAGATAATAGTGAATCTGGTGCTTTTAGTAGCAATAGTTCAAAAAGAAAAAAAGGTTTTGAGCATTGAAGTAGACAGAAATATGGTCTCCCAAAGATGTTCATTAGGATTCAAGGAGGTCTAAATCTCTAGAACCTATGAATATGATACCTTACATTACAAAAGGGAGTGTAGTTGTGATTAAAGATTTTGAGATGGGGAGATTTTCCTTGATTAGACAGGTAGGTCCAAGGTAATCACAAGTGTCCTTATGAGGAGAAGGCAAGAGGGTCATGAGATGTCAGGAGATGTGACAACGGAAGCAAGAGGTACAAATGGTACAAAAAAAAAAGAAGAGATAATGATCCACGGAATGCAGGCAGCCTCTAGAAACAGAAATAGGTGAGACAATTGATTCCCCAGTGAAGCCCCCAGAAGTTACACAGTGTTGTCAACATTTTGATTATAGGTGAACTCCAGATTTGTAAGAGAAAAAACCTGTGTACTTTCAAGCCACTAATTGTGTGGTAACTCATTACAGCAGTAATAGGAAACTAAAATAGTAAGCTGATACTGTGCCACAAGGAAAAAATAACGATACAAAGAGCCAAAAAGAGTGGTAGGTTTCGTTACTTTATCTCACGAAAGTTTCTCTGAGCTTAGTGGGAAAACAACAACAACATTAAGAGCGGTGGCTCAAGCCTGTAATCCCAGCACTTTGGGAGGCCGAGACGGGCGGATCACGAGGTCAGGAGATCGAGACCATCCTGGCTAACACGGTGAAACCCCGTCTCTACTAAAAAATACAAAAAAAAAAAACTAGCCGGGCGAGGTGGCGGGCGCCTGTAGTCCCAGCTACTCGGGAGGCTGAGGCAGGAGAATGGTGTAAACCCGGGAGGCGGAGCTTACAGTGAGCTGAGATCCGGCCATTGCACTCCAGCCTGGGCGATAGAGCGAGACTCCGTCTCAAAAAAAAAAAAAAAAAAAAAGATTCTGTTCTGAACAAATGCCTTCCAAAGGATGCAATCTAGAAAATGAAAAGGATCAAATGACTCATTATTTAATTAAGAAATGCATTTGACAATGCCAAGCCTCCTGTGCTTTCACCCAAAATGCAAATGTTTTTGACGAAAGGAAAGAAATTTTATTTCCAGTATGAGTTCAGTAAATATTTGTTGATGATATAGAGGATAACTTACCGAAAGCATTTTTAGCAAAAAAATGAATTTGGGGATGTTTGCATACTTATTTTTGAAAGTGGATTTCATGCCTCCTGACATGTGACATTATTTTATTTTTTTAAGTGATAAGAACAAACCTAATAGTTATATAACCTGTCACAAACATTTTCACATACATGTCTCAAGTAATCCTCAACCTATGAAGTAAGACTATTATTGTTATTTATATCTTATTCATTAGAATCCTAAGTCTCAGCCAGGTTGACTTCTCAAATCTCACCCAACTATGAATGATAGAACAGCAAAAGTGAATGAAAATCCCTATTCATTTACTATTCATTCACTCTACGCTGTGCTTTTCTAGTGTAAGTTAAATATAACAAGGTTATTAGAAAAAGTAATTGGATACAGTGTTTATCATTGTTTATCATTCTCACTTTTTTCTTTTGACAAGTTAACACTGAGCAATTCTATGTTCCAGCTACCAGGTCTACAACAGTGAAACAGATGTGATTTCTAGCTTGAAGTTCATTGTGTAGTAGAAGAGATAAATGAGTGGGTTGATATTTACCCCGAAGACTGGCGGAGACTGTGGCAGGGCTAAGTAGCACTGTGTTAGGGGATCAAATAGCAGGGGACATTAATCTATAATTGAGGACTTAGGGAGAACTTCTCAAAGGTAGTAACTCAAATTTGTCAACTGAAGCTAAGAAGATTAGCTAGGCAAATAGAAGATAAGTGTGGGTAAGGCAAGGTGTTCCAGGAAGAAGAAACAAAAAAGTCTGGGAGTGGGCTGGGCGTGGTGGCTCACACCTGTAATCCCAGCACTTTGGAAGGCAAAGGCTGTGAATCATAGGAGGTCAGGAGTTCTAGACCAGCCTGACCAACATGGTGAAACCCCATCTCTACTAAAAACACAAAAATTAGCTGAGCATGGTGGCCTGTGCCTGTAGTCTCAGCTACTCAGGAGGCTGAGGAAAGGAGAATCCCTTGAACCCAGGAAGTTGCAGTGAGCTGAGATTGTACCACTGCACTCCAGCCTGGGCAACAAGAGTGAAATTCTGATTCAAAAAAAAAAAAAGAAAAGAAAAAGAAAGTCTGGGAATAGGTTTCCAAGAATGTTTTCATAGAACTGTCCTATATTCAGATGGAGAAACACTCTTACTATTCAACAGATGTCAGCTTGATGCCAACAATGGTGAGTGCTGAGCCTTACTGGTCCAAGAGGATACCTGAGGAGAATTTATTTTTTATTTTTCTTTTCTCAAGAAATTGGCAGATTTTATAGTATCAAGTGTTAATTTTTTCACTTTATATCATAAAGGCCTGTTTCTGGATTCCTTCTAGGAGAAGCTCTAAAATATACATCTTTTCAGAATAACTCCTGTTAGCTGTTGTACATGAGGATCTCCTTCTTTTGAACCCTGCTGAACCTTTTCCCAAGATTCCTTTCCTGTATCTTGTATCCACTTGGAGCTTAATATTATTTTCTGTATACTAGGCTCTTGCACTTGGGCAAAGAGCAGATGTGGCAATAACTTTTTAAAAAGTCATTAGTATATCATTTTGCAAATTTCTTAGCACCAGAAGTATCGGGCCTGGAGTGTTTAAAGCATTTTAATAATTTAGAAATGCAAGATTAATGCAAAGCAATGTTACATTAAATAAGAGTTAATTTGCTTACCTTGTTGTATGCTATGTCATTTGATGAGCAGCCAAAATTAATTCACTAAGTGTCATGCCGGGGCCCAAAAGAAAAATAAAAACGGCTTTGCAAACTTTACTATTAGATGGAATGAATTCATTTATTAAATATAGCTAAATTATTTATTTATCTTCCAGGTTTTCAAAGGGCAGAGTGTATCTTCTTTCAGCTATTTGAAATATGAAATTAAATTGTTATAATAATGTATAGAGATAATTCATAAGGAGTCCAGAGGGGTACAGTGGACAGCACCTTAGGCTAGACAGGCGCTAGTGAGACAACATGTCCTCAGGGCAGGAACTTTATCTGTTTTGTTCACTACTGACTTTCCCAGCATCTAAAACAGTGCCTGGCATCCAGCAGGTATTTCATGGTTATGTGCTCAATAATTAAATGAGTGACTCTCTGTTATGTTTGAATTGTGTCCCATACACACACACACACACACACACACAAATCATATGATGAAGTCCCAACCTCAGGTACCTCAGAATGTGACCTTATTTGGAGACAGGGTCTTAGAAATGTCATCAAATGAAAATGAGGTTATTAGAATATGCATTAATCAAGTGAGTCCTTATGAAGTCCTTACGAAAAGGAGAAATTAGAAGATAGACATGCATACGGAGAGAATGCCATGTGAAGATGAAGGTGGAGATCGGGGTGATGCTTCTACAAGCCAAGAAATGTGAAAGATTACCAGCAAACCACCAGAAACTGGGCAAGAAGCATGGAACAATAGATTCTCTCTCACAGCCCTCAGAAAAAATCAACCCTTCCAACAAATTGATCTTAGATTTATAGTCTCCAGAACCATGAGACAATAAATTTCTGTTGTTTGAGCCACCTAGTTTGTGGTACTTTGTTATGGAAGCCCTACCAAACTAATGTAATATCTTTCTAGTTAAGTCTTGCACATCCAAGTTATAGGCTCTCTTGATTTTAATGTTCTATTATGACTTACTTCGGTTCTCCAGTTGCGTTTAGTGTTTGTCTAACTAACCACTCTCTGAAAGAGAAAATAAGTCTATTTTCTTTGGATTTCACATATCATTAAGCTGTACACAGTGCAAGTGCTGAAAAAATGCTTAATTGTATATACTCTATAAAATAGTCTTGTCTCTTTTGTGATTGAGTACCTTCTGCATATGCTTGTTTGATGATTAAATGAGACAACTTGTGCAAAATAAAAAGCTAGCCTAGATAAATCTCTCCATAAGTGAAATTTGCAAAGATGCAGTTGAGCTTAGTGCAAAAGAAATGTTTTGAAATTAGACAACATGGGTTTAAACTCGTATTAACTGTATAACCTTGAGCAACATACACAATCTCTCTGTGTTCACGGAGAGATTATATTTCTTCACGTTTCCTTGTAATTATTTTGTGACATGTTTTAAAGATTATTGTGTAATATAAGAAAATCTATTAGCATAGTGATTACCACATAGCTAGTATTCAATAAGGAACACTTTTATTGTGACCCATTTAGTATGAAAATACTCTGCTAGGTACTGAGTGGGAATTGAGCATGTAAGAAGTTTCAAAAATGAATGAGTCATTTTACTTCTTGGAAAACACATAAAAACTATTATAGTTAGGAAATGCTAGCTGCTATAACAAATAAACCACCAAATTTCCATGCCCAAACCCAATAGATGTGTATTTCTTAGGCAAAACTCTAGGGTGATAGTCCCTATTTGACAGGCTTTCCTTGATAGAGTCATTCAGAGAACCAGGCTCCTGTCTTGTGGCACTGGATTCCCTTAAAAGTTCTGTGTCCTCTGCTCCAGCCAGCAGAAGAGAAAAGGGAGAGAGTGAGAGAGACATTGGAGAAGACATAACTAACTTTTAGGAACCCCGGTCCAAAAGTGACCATCCCATTCATGTTCCATTGATGAAAATTATTTAACCTGGATGCGTAAGGGTCAGCACATGTAGTTCCTAACTCAGCAGAACTTCCAGCAACAACTTCATTCTATGAAAGGAGGAGATGTAGCTTAGCCATATTTGTTACTGTCACAGAGCTAAATCTATATATAGCAACAAAATGGCGTAAGCTCCAAATGGGGAAGAAATACAGAGTATAGTCTGGGCATAAAACCAGCATTCTCAAAGCTCCAAGTTGGTTCTCTGGGGTTCTGGGCTACTCTAAAATCCACTGTCTGTTATGTAATCAAGAGTAGAAAATCCTATTTGGTGGTAGAGGAAGGAGAGAAATAAGCAGGGGAAATGCTACTAAACCGTATTTCAGGAACGTGGTTACTACTATAGTATTCCAGAGTGATATTCTAAAGAAAGAATTTAGACATGGGTGAAGAGTTTTCACATGGTTCTGCTTACACTTATCCCTGATAGTTTAAGGCTACAAATCAGATTGGACATAATTACTGGGCACAGCCAGTCTTTAATAATACATGTGTACTCTGTGTGTGATGGGTCTGACCTTATGAGGTATGACTGAGTTTTCTGGGATTTTTGTTGCTGTTGTTGTTATTTTGCTCGATAGAAGATCATTTAAACAAAATTAGTATTCAGTAGCAGCACTTGGCTTTTGAGAAGACCTTTTCCTCAAATTAGCTAGGTCAGCAGCACAACTGTACAATTTGTTAATGCACAATAAGAAGCTCTAAATTTCAGTGCTGAGAATGTCACTTATTGAGATGCAATGCATGGCGTGCAGTTATACAAGAAATCTGCCAGGTTGTGAAAGCATTTTCTAAGAACTAATAAATGCAACCAAATAACTTATAGTTGGTCCCAGACTGAGGCAGGGGGAACTATCCAAAGGGAATTATGCAATAGCCAGCATTAATTTATCTATGAGCTAAATGTTCTGTATTAAAGTGAGTCAATAGAAAATGCTTTGCTAGAGGACTTAGACTTGGGTTCAATATGAAAATAGCTCACTGTATTAATTTTTATTAAAAATTATATTATCCTAACAGAAGAGCAGAGTTTACTGTTATTTCCTAGGTAATTTTTAAAATTATATAATCTGCCGGGTGTGGTGTCTCATGCCTGTATTTGCAGCACTTTGGGAGGCTGAGGCAGGAGGACTGCTGGAGCTCAAGTGTTTGAGACCAGTATAGGCAACATAGGGATACCTCCTGTCTACAAAATTTTAAAAAGTTTAGTTGGGCATGCTGGTGTGCACCTGTAGTCCCAACTACTCAGGAGGCTGAGGAGGGAGGATTGCTTGAACCCAGGAGATTGAGGCTATAGTGAGCTATGATCATGCCACTGCACAATCTAGCCTGAGTGTCTCAAATATATATATTTTAATATCCATCATAAGTGATTAAATCACAGAGTGACACACACATTTTCTGACTGAATAGTTTCCTCACTCATGTTCCTTCAAAGGCTATTTTTGGTAAGTAATGGTAAAAAATTGGTACTCTGTAATTTTATCTGCAAATATTATTAAGCCTGGGGGACAAATGATACTCAAAGAAAACATGAAGTTTCTATGTGCTACTTTTATTTGTTTAATAATAGAACCTCCTTAAAAATGCAGTATGGATTTAAGTTCAAAATCTATTTAAAAATTCCATTAAAGTTCATCAAAGAAAAGCACTAGGACTATAATTTAGTACAAAAAGGTGACTAGTAATAGATGAGAATAGGTATACCAGAAATAATTATAGTGTGAGACAATTGCTTATTGAAGATTTAGAAGTTGCATCCAATGGCTAGCCATTCTATTTGCTAAGTTAGATGAAATGAGTACAATTTGTTTAACCCTGTTTGTTATACAATCAAAGACTTATGTATTTAGGAAGAAATAGATTCTGGCAGTAAAACAGGAGCCTATCTAAATGGGTCTGAGCATTTAGTGAAAGGCCACCATTTCAATGGCAGGGAAAGGAAGACCTTTTACCAATACAGAAAAAGTACGTGAGAGTTTACAGATTCCAAGGAGGAAAACATAAGGTTTAGGAACAAATCGCCTGACCAATAGAAGGAAGGAAAACAAAATAAACTGTAGTCATATTCATAAGAGCTAAAACCAGTAACTTATTCCAAGAGCTCCAGATATTAGAATTAATAATTAAGGCCTAGAAACTAGTAATACAGAGGTAAGCATAATAATTTCATGGTTAACACATTTTGTATCACTGACTTTCCAAATTGCTTTAATTTTTAAATAAAAGAGAGGTTCAATGGAAAGGGGATTGGTTGCTAAGTCTAGAGACATACAATGTAGGACTCCGGGGAAACCACTGTGGACCTCTGTTACCTCAGATATAAAACAAAAGATTAGGTTGGATGAGTCTATCTTCTCTTTTGCTCTATTATTTATGTCTCTATTTCATTATTCTAGTGCTAGGGCTCCCAGTTCAGTCATATGAAGAGGGAAGTGGTACCTCCTTCAAACTAGAGTTGAACCAGCAATCTGAGTTTCCCCAAAGATTCTACAGTTATTTTCCAGAAGTGAAAAAGAAGAAACATCAGCTGGTGGCAATGTTGTCACTGAAACAAAGCCTTTTAAAAATATGTTGTAGCCCAAAATCAACTTCAAAAGCAGTCAGAGTAGCCAGGTGACATTATTATAAGTGGCCGCTAATACCATATATCATCTATAGCTTGAATTCAAGAGACATTCTTTAAAATCACAGCAAGAAAAATTAACCAAGTGTTAAGAGGAAACCATTCATTACTGAAGACAGACGATCCTTTACACAGCTGATTGATTTTATGACATCTCATTTACTTTTGCACACAATCAAAAAGTAGCAGTTTTCCTACACATTGCAAATATATAGGACATCAGTTTCCAACGAAACCAGGATACTTGTTTGAAAAGTGAGTCTGAAAAGAATGATTTGAAGTTATATTAATTTCTCTTGCACAATAAAGTAATATGACTTCATATGTACCAAATGCATTGTCACGTCAAAGCCAAGAAAATTGAACAAATAAATAGTTATTTCACTCTAAAATTAATTTTTAATGATGGAATCCAGGTGGTCATAAATAAGCATTTTCCAGGTCTCATTCCAAACTCAATAGTGGAGTTCAAGATAAAGCCTCTGCTTATAGATTGTCCCTTTCCTCTGCCCCTTTCACCATGCAACATTTTTCAAGAGGCTGAAGCAAACAGATTGAATGAAAACTACACATTCATAGCATTCATTGTCTCTGTTTGCCTTCAGCCCATGTTCTGTTCTGTTCTGAGATGAAAGAATCTGCAGAGTCCAGAGGAAATAGGCAAAAGTGTCAGAGAGCTCAGCATTTTCCTCTTAGGCACGACAGGTAGGCACTGAATCACCAGACCCTTTGTCCAGTCACCGGCATCATTCATGATAGTCAGCTAGCCCTCCAAGCTTCAAAGCTGGTGTGTGTGTGTGTGTGTGTGTGTGCATGTGTGTGCATGTGTGTGTGTGCGTGTGTGTGTGTGTTTTGGTTTGGTTATTTATTTATTTATTTATTTTTCAGATGAAGTTTCACTCTTGTTGCCTAGGCTGGAGTGCAATGGTGCAATCTCAGCTCACTGCAACCTCAGCCTCCCAGGTTCAAGTGATTCTCCTGCCTCAGCCTCCCAAGTACCTGGGATTACAGGTGCCCACCACCATGTCAAGCTAATTTTTTGTTTTGTTTTTCCTACATAAGGGCTTTGATATAAACTGAAATTATAGAACTAGAATCTGGGTATTCTAATTTAGGCAACTTCCTGCTGCTCCCTAGAGAAAGGAGTGAGAAATGACTAATGAGTGAACTCATCATGAGTGTATATATGAATGAATTAAAAAAGAAACCCTTAAATCCTCTGAACTTAAGAAATTTAGATAGGTTCTATGTTTTTACCTAACACCGCTCCTATATAGATAAACTAAGAGATCATTTACAGCACCATCCCTGAGAAGTGTCTAAACCAAAACGGATAGACAGTCTCTGACTTAATGATTTTTTGACTTTATGCTGGTGTGAAAGCGATATGCATTCAGTAGAAACCATGTTTGAAGTGTCCATACAGCCATTCTGGTTTTCACTTTCCATATGCTATTCTTTATGCCATCTTTTCTTTCTTGGATTTAATCTTCATATAACATTTAGAAAGCAAAATGAAAATATTTTATCACTGAGTATCAAGAGTTCTTATATGCTTACTAGCAGGTATTTATTTGAACATTTTATTTATGTACAAAAATTTGTACATATTTGGGAAGACAAATTTGTGAAAATATATTCTTTTAAGTGAAATTATGATCTTTGTATCGATCTTTAAATTGAGGAAAAATTTACATACAGTGATTTCAAGTACAAAATGTCATGAGATATGACAAATGGGATACCAATATCACAATGGGACGGTGAAGATATGAAATATTTTTATCACTCCTGGAATTTTGACCTGTGCCTCCACCCACCATAGGCAACCACATTTTATATAATTTCTATCATCTTGGAGATTAATTTTGCTCATTCTAGAATTTCTATACATGGAATTATATTGTCCTTATGACTTCAACTCTGCAGTACGTGTTCTTAATAGGGTGATATTGGCCTCAAGGGGATGAAAGTTGATTGTTGGTGATAAGAGAAAAAAATCTTGGATATTACAATGATGTGTGGCACTCCAAAACTCAACCTTATCTGACACTTACTATGTAAGATTTAATTTCTCTCATTAGGGAGACAATTACTTAAGACTTAATTTGTCTTCTTAGGGAGAATTTAAATTTATTTTTTTCTCAGGGCAAGGGGTAATAATTTTTAAAATGTTGAGATGCATTAGGAAAGAGTTGGTATTGTGCAGTTGTTTCCCATAATATTTTATTAATAGTAAATGGGGTCAAGTTTGTTGATAGTGTTACTTAAGTCTTTTATATCCTTATTGAATTTTCAGTCTACTTCTTCTATTAGTTAGTTTTAGAAGAGAGTTAATTCTCTATTCATAATTGTGAATTTGTCTATTTCCCCCTTCAGTTTGATCAGTTTTTGTTTCATGTATTTTGAGGTTCATTAGGTGCTCTGAAATTCCGGTTCTTCAGATCAAAAACTTAGAGTCATTCTGGGATATCTTTATCTTATACCACACATTCAAATTGTTTTTATTTGTTTGCTCTAACTTTAAAATATATCCAAGATCTAATTATTTTTCACCACCTTCACCGTTACCATTAGGCCTAAATTATCAACATCTCTCACTTGCATTGCTACAAAACCTCCTACTGGACCCTCGATTTCTATCCTGGCAAGGTAGAAATGATTAAGCTTAGTGAGGAAGGCATATTGAAAGTTGAAAAAGGCCAAAAGCTAGGCCTTTTGTGCCAGTTAGCCAAATTATGAATATAAATGAGAATATATTGAATAAAATTAAAAGTGCTACTCCAGTGAACACATGAATAATACGAAAGGAAAACAGCTCTATGTCTAATATGGAGAAAGTTTGAGTGATCTGGTTAGAAAATCAAACCAGCCACAACACTTTCTTAAGGCAAAGCTTAAACTGGAGCAAAGCCCTAACTCTCTTCAATTCTATAACTGTCTCAGAGAGGTGAGGAAAGTGCAGAAGAAATTTTTGGAGCTAGAAGTTGGTTCATGGGGTTTAAGGAAATAAGTCATCTCCATAACATAAAAGTGCAAGGTAAAGCAGTGAGTGCTGATGTAGAAGCTGTAGCCAATTACCCGGAAGATCTAGATAAGATCATTCATGAGGGTGGCTGCACTAAACAACAGATTTTCAATGTAGACAAAACAGCCTTATATTGGAAAAATATGCCATCTAGGACATTCATAGCTTGAGGAAAGATGTCAATGCTTGGCTTCAGAGTTTCAAAGGACAGGCTGACTCTCCGTTAGGAGTTAATGTAACTGGCAACTTTAAGTTGAAGCTAATGCTCATTTACCATTTCAAAAATTCTAGGGCCCTTAAAGATTATGCTAAATCTCCTCTGCCTATGTTCTGTCAATTGAACAACAAAGCCTGGATGACAGAACATCTGTTTACGGTATGGTTTACTCGATATTTTAAGCCCACTCTTGAGATCTGCTGCTCAAAAAAAGATTCCTTTCAAAATATTACTGCTCACTGACAATGCACCTAGTCAGCCAAGATCTTTGATGAAGATGTGTAAGATTAATGTTGTTTTCAGCTAACACAACATTCATAATCTATGGGTCAAGGATTAATTTTGACTTCCAAGTCTTATTCTTTGAAATAATACATTAAGTAAGGCTATAGGAGCCTCGTGATTCCTCTGATGGAACTGGGGAAACTAATTAAAATCCTCTGAAAAGAATTTCCCATTCTAATGCCATTAAGAACATTATGACAGGTCAAAATATCAACATCATTGGGAGTTTGAAGTCAGTTGATTCCAATCATTATGGATAACTTTAAAGAATTCAAGAGATCTATGAAGGAGGTAACTGCAGATGTTGTGGAAAAAGCAAGAGAGTATTAATTAGAAATGGAGCCTGAAGAGGTGACTGAATTGCTGAAATCTCATAAAACATAAACAGATGAGGAGTTACTTCTTATGGATGAGCAAAGAAAATTGTTTATTGAGAAGAAATTTATGCCTGGTAAAGATGTCACAAACGTTGTTGAAATGACGACAAATAATTTAGAATCTTTCATAAAATTAGTTAATTAAGCAGTGGCACAAATTGAGAGCACTGAGTCCACTTTTGAAAGAAGTTGTATCATGGGTAAAATGCTATGAAACAGCATCCCATGATAGAGAAATCTTTGGTGAAAGGAAGTCAAAGGATATAGAAAACTTCGTTGTTTTCTTATTTTTAGAAACTGCCACAGCCACTCCAATACTCAGCAATGACCACTCTGACCAATCAGAAGCCAGTAACATCGACGCAAGACCCTCTGCCAGCAATAAGATTATGATTCCCTGAGGCTCAGATATCTTTAGCATTTTTAGCAATAAAGTATTTTTAAATTACCTTTATGCACATTTTTGACATAATGTTATTGCCCACTTAATAGACTGTAGTGTAGAGTAACCATAACTTTTATATGCACTGAGAAAACAAAAAAAAATTATTACTCACTTTATGGTGCTATTCCCTTTATTGTAGTGGTCTGGAACTGAATCCACAATATCTCTCAGGTATGCCTGTACTGGTAAGAATCTGTCACCTGTTCATAATCAAGTTGCACATTACAATATTTCAATAACAAATTAGGTATTTCACTCTCATTGCAGAAATACCACATTGGGTAAAAAAAAATAAAAAATAAAAAAGTGAAAAAAGACAGTTAAAGGAAGGAACAAAGTCCTCAATTACAAACCTCCAGGTTGGTATGCATAGTATTATTACAATACTAAGTACTAGTCAATAATGTTTAGAGACTTTTCAGAATAAATTACAGTGACCTGCTGTTCTCCTGAAGTCATGTAAAAACATACTCTTCTTGCTAACAAATTACAACAAATATTTGTTTTGCCAGATCAGATTCCTTTACAGTCAGCATGAAGAAGGAGATCCAATTAGAAGCTAAATAACATTTACTCTCATTGATTGCCAAGTCCAAAAATCCCGGGTGAAACACAACTTTGACTAGCATAGATCAAAATTTTTGAACACTAGTTGCTGTCAACAGAATGCATCCCTTGCCATTACTTCATTCTCTGAGTAAAAGTGTCAGATAGTACCTCTGCTAATAGACTTTTCTCCTAGGATCAGGACACATTCTCTTTTATAAACTGCCTGCCTTCATGATTCTCAGTTAAAAAATAAACTTTACGTTGTTATGCATATTTTTACTCAACATGCTCTCATTTATTTTCTCTTTGATCTTGGAGGATATATTAATGATACTTTTTCATAATTAGGTATTTTAGTTTCCACCTTACCAAGTTCAAAATTCTGGTTGATCATATTTGCACCTTCAAAATATATTATTAATAATACACATTTGTATTTTTAATCCTCCTGTTTCTTTCTCCTCTTTTCTGGTCTTCGCTGTTTCTTACTCAGAAGCATTCACATTTATGATGCTCCAGTCAAGCTTTTGCACAAGAGGAATAAGTTTAACAAATATTCCTCCTAGGTCTTTAAACATCTAATAAATTTTTAGATGGTAATAAAAATAAATGAATTTTAATTTTAGAAAAATTTGAGGACACAGATATATAGTAAAAAAGTAAACAAATAATAAAACAATCCCAAAGAGATTAACACAAAACTGTGTTTCAAATTTCAAGCCTTTCTTTAATAAAAAATGTTTATTTTTAACATGTGCAGTTTTGATTCTTCCTCATATTTTATTTTTAGATTCAAGTATTACTTACATAGAATGAAATAAATAATTTTATGTCCACTTTGCTGAGTTTTATTCAACCGATATAACTGTGTAACCACTACTGCAAGCAAGATGTAGAATATTTCCATCACCACAGAAAATATCCTCCTGCTCCTCCTTTCCAATAAATCTCCCATTTCTCAAGGAAATCACTTCTCTAATATTTATCACCATAAGTATAGATTTGTCTATTGTAAAAGTCGTATACATAGAATCTGTTAGTGTGTGTCTAAATTATTTAGTTATTTAGTATGGGCTAGATGACCGGCCAAATCATTTGCTTCTCTAGGTCCTTGTTTTTTCATTAGAAGAGAGAATAACTGGCCAGGCATAGTGGCTCACACCTGGAACCCCAGCACTTTGGGAGGTCCAGGTGAGTGGATCACTTGACTCTAGGAGTTGGAGGCCAGCTTGGGCAACATGAAACCGTATCTCTACTAAAAATACAAAAAATAGCCCAGTGTGGTTGTACAGGCCTGTCATCCCAACTACTCAGGAGGCTGAGGCAGCAGAATCACTTGAACCCATAACATGAGTGATCTTTACTCCAATAACTTCCTCATTTCTCTCTGAGACCTCGTTAGCCTGGCCTTCACTGTCCGTATTGCTATCCGCATTTTTGGTCACAACTATTTAACCAGTTATCTAAAAAGCTGAAATCTTTCCCTCGTCTTCCTAGCTTCTTGGAGCCCTCCAAATTCTTTCAAACTCTGCCTGTTACCCAATTCCAGAGCTGTGTCCTCATCTACAGGCAGCTTTATAGCAGTACCCCATTCTCAGTACCAATTTTCTATGGTAATCCATTCTTAAATTGCTATAAAGAAATACCTGAGGCTGAGTAATTTATCAGGAAAAATAGTTTATTTTAGCTCATAATTCCACAGGCTGTACAGAAAGCCTGGTGCCAGTATCTGCTTCTGGTGAGGGCCTCAGGAAACTTGCAATCATGGTGGAAGGTAAAGGGAAATCAGCATTTTACACGTTGCGACAGGGAGCAGGAGAGAGAGCAAGAGGAGGTCTCAGACTCCTTTAAACAATCAGATCTTGCATGAATTAACTGAGAGAGAACTCACTTAACACCAAGGGGATATTATTAAACCACTCATGAACAATCCACCACCATGATCCAATCACCTCCCAGGCCCCACCTCGAATACTGGGAGTCACATTTCAGTACAAGATTTGGAGGAGACAAACATCCAAACCATATCATACTGAGCACTCATTTTTAGTTTCCTAATCTCAGACATTCTTATGCTTACAATAATCCTGTAAGTTTGGAAAAATTAGTTTCAGAGTAGAGACAATCAAGACACAGAGCTTAAGTGACTTGCCAGCTGAAATAACAACTTTGATCTTCTAAGTTCTTTATTGTATAATCAAAGGCTGACACATTAAGAAGGAAACTCCTACTCCTTTATTATTATTATTTTTAACAGACAGGGTCTTCACCTGTCATCTGGTTTGGAGATTGGAGTGCAGTGGCAAGATTATGGCTCACTGCATCTGGAACTTCTGGGCTCAAGTCATTTTCACGCCTTAGCCTCCCAAGTAGCTAGGGCTTACGGGCATGCACCATCATGCCCAGATAACTTCTTTATTTTTATTTTTTGTAGAGATGAGGTCTTGCTTTGTTGCCAAGGCTGGTCTCAAACCATGGCATCAAGTGATCCTCTGCCTCAGCCTCCCATATCATACTCTTTTTATGGTCTCAGTTTAATCATCATTTTTTTCCAGAAAAAATTCTTGCATTCTCCAAGACTAAACTTGATATACATTTATAGGACTACTTAGATCTCTATTGTTGCCTTACTACAGCACTTAGTACCCTATATTTGTTGTATAATAACTATAATACAAGCTTTTTGAGGGTAGATATGGTACCTTACTCACGATGCATGTCCATTTATTTCTATAATAGCAATCTAGAGAGGTAGCCTTGGCAGGGTCATACATACTGATTTCTGAATACCCCAGAGGGCAATCGGTCCTTTTCTCAAATATAAAGGTTAAAAAAAATTGATATTTGATTGAAAAAAAGAAAAAAAATGGCCAATAAGAGGTTAAAAAAAAAAGAAGAAAAATATCGAAAAAAGAAAGCTCTCTTCTTTTTTTTTTTTTTTTTGAGACGGAGTCTCGCTCTGTCGCCCAGGCTGGAGTGCCATGGCCGCGATCTCCACTCACTGCAAGCTCCGCCTCCCGGGTTCACGCCATTCTCCTGCCTCAGCCTCCCGTGTAGCTGGGACTACAGGCGCCTGCCACCGCGCCCGGCTAATTTTTGTATTTTTAGTAGAGACAGGGTTTCACCGTGTTAGTCAGGATGGTCTCGATCTCCTGACCTCGTGATCCGCCCGTCTCGGCCTCCCAAAGTGCTGGGATTACAGGCGTGAGCCACTGCGCCCGGCCGAAAGCTCTCTTCTTTGTAACATTCCTGTTACCAAATTTCCTCACTCAATGACCTAGGGACTGGATTATTTTGTCTTAAAATGTATCTCTAAAATGAAGCAGCAATAAGAATTTTAAGAACAGGTTGCACATTAGCAACACAGTGAATGGAAGCACTGTGGCCTCTTCTTAGTTATGGAGCATTCCTGCTAGGCTAGTTTGAGAAGCCACGACAGAATTGTTTGACACTTCTTGAAGGTCATCTTTGACAGTCAGTAGTTCATTTTCTGACTTATGGCACTTTTCTTCTTTTCTAAATTTGGAAATGATAACTCCTTTTTGTACTTTGGCTTTTCACTCATTACATTCTATAGGATTGCCAGGGAGGATTGTAGAAAGTCTTTTGAGTGACATCATTTCAGCAGGGTTTTTTTTGAGCATTGAGAAATATTGTCACTGGGGCTTTTGGAGGATATGGGTTATTTTCTTGGCAGGCAGTGTGGCCTCCACAGGGCTCATTAGGCTTTCTGTTGGGAAGATCTAAAGTGAGCAGTTGAATACTGTCATAAAAAAGGGAAGTGATTTGGGTCTAATTCCTAATGGAGCCGCAAAGACTACAGCTCCTTTTTGATCTCTGAATTCCAAATAGGCCTTTTATAGTTGTCATATTATTGACTGTTCACTCCAGAGCCATGATTCTCTTTCTAAATCTTTTATGCTCAGAATGTTATTCTGATGCTTAGTATTACATGAGCAGATTGGCACCCTAGTGTATTTAATAATATCAATATTTCCTTCTAACTGGCTGTGGGGTGTGTGTGTGTGTGTGTGTGTGTGTGTGTGTGTGTTTCTTTTCTTTTCTTTTCTTTTTTTGAGACAAAGTCTCGCTCTGTCGTCCAGGCTGGGGTGCAGTGGCCAGATCTCAGCTCACTGCAAGCTCCGCCTCCCGGGTTCACGCCATTCTCCTGCCTCAGCCTCCCGTGTAGCTGGGACTACAAGGCGCCCGCTACCTCGCCCGGCTAGTTTTTTGCATTTTTTTTTTAGTAGAGACGGGGTTTCACCGTGTTAGCCAGGATGGTGTCGATCTCCTGACCTCGTGATCCGCCTGTCTCGGCCTCCCAAAGTGCTGGGATTACAGGCTTGAGCCACTGCGCCCGCCCAGTGTGTGTGTTTCATAAAAGAGTTCTTCCTTGCAGGACCTGGCTTCTCCAGGTTAAGCAGTCATACATCAAACTCAGTTATCATTTTCTATTTGTTCCTTGTGTAACCTCTTACTATATTCCTCAATTGATTACTGAGAAATTTTAATACATGATGTTATTTGGTGGTGTGAGATAGAGGAAACAATTTCTTATTTTTGATATAAAAGTGATTTGCAAATTCTCTTGAGAATAAAAGCTCAGGTTAATCTTGGGCTGTGGATGATGACAGGACTAGAGTATTGCATAACATTAAAGATCTCTGTCTGATAAGAAAGGAGAAAAAAATGACCAGGTAATTGTATATGTAAAACTTGCATTTTTCCCATGAATAACTATTTCATATTGTTCTAACGAAGTATAACTTTAAGAAAAAGAAGGGGGCCGGGCACAGTAGCTCACTCCTGTAATCTCAGCACTTTAGGAGGCCATGGTGGGCAGATCACGAGGTCAGGAGATCGAGACCATCCTGGTCAACACGGTGAAATCTCATCTCTACCAAAAATACAAAACTTAGCTGGGAGTGGTGGCACACACCTGTAGTCCCAGCTACTCAGGAGGCTGAGGCAGGAGAATCGCTTGAACCCGGGAGAAGGAGGTTGCAGTCAGCCAAGATTGCACCACTGCACTCCAGCCTGGCAATAGAGAGAGACTCTGTCTCAAAAAAAAAAAAAAGAAAGAAAAGAAAAGAAAAGAAAAAGAAGTTTTATTCTACTCATGAAATAAATCACATACCACTTATTCATCTTTTCTCTGTTGCAAATACAAAAGACATGAGTTCAAGTTTTATTATCATGAAACATTATTATTTGTATCTGTCATCAACTGGTAAATATTCCATGAGTAAGAACATGTTAATGTGTAAGATTTAAAAATAAAAAATGGTTAAGAATTTTTTAATAATTTCAAAATGTAATTCAGTGTTTACTCAGATTAATAGTTGATATGAGTATGACAATTTTGTTTTCCTTTTCATTAATGATTATTTTTATTTTAGTCCTTTCTAATCTTCTAGTTTATCTGGATACTTACTATCCATAGTTTATTTTTTGCTTAAAATTATTATCAGTTAAACTTCCCAGGATTTAGTAGTTTAGTTACAACATGAATGAAGAAGATTTAGTTTTGGACAAGTAGGAAAAGGTAGTATGAACTAAAAGCCTGTATTAGAAACACAGAATACTGTAACAATTCTAAAGGCATCATATCCATTTTTACAAAGAAATCCCAGACTGTTTGTTGATGTTTCTAGAATAATCTTTTGTGCTATAATGGCACCAGATTGTCCTGCTGTATCATTTTAAAAATAAAAAAGATAGTGCTCCAACAGTCTTGAATATAATTTTGTAAAAGGAAAAATAGTTACCTATAACCCTAAATCTTAACTAGCTCTTTTAATTTTTGCATGTTAGCTTCTAATCCTTGTGTATTTGCATCTATATTTTTAATAAAATTTATTCCACTTAATATTTACATCCTACAGACTTCACGTTTTTAGTAATCTCTATAATTATTATTTTCACCATAAGTGTAGCTTTCAAGAGACTGACTTACTTTGATAACTAATAGACTTGAGTCTCCTATTCTTATATTTAAAGCAAAGAAAGATACAAAGTTACTGCCAATTTGCTACTAAATCACTGATGCAGAGCTGCTAGCACGATGAAGATTTAGGCAGACAGAATTTTAAACGTTCGGCTGGCAGTGCTGAATTGGGAACTTTCTTCAATCAGAACCTGTAACTACACATGCCACATTCCTGTCCTCTTGGGTTCCTAAAAGTAAATATTGCAATGCACACCCAGACCTTGTGAAAAGCAAATAAGAATCTATTACCTAAAGTCTCTTTTTAATCTTAAGAAACGAATGGAATTGTTCTATCTATGAAAATGAATTCTTATAATGATGACAGGGATTATTATTTTGTCAATAGCCAATGTACAAATCTTTTACAGATGTAAAAGAAAAAAGGAATAACATTTCCTTGAACATGTTTCCTTAAAATATCAAGTGAAGAGACATTTTGAATGATTTAGCACCATTAAACATTTATCGATGCAAAGAGTATAGATTTTTTTATAACCAACTTTGTTAATATTTCAAAATTAAAACAATTATTTCTTGTACTTAATTATAAGATATAGTGTTGGCTTTATAAACCTAGTCCTAATTAGAATAAGAGCATCATAAAATTAACTATTTAGTGTTAGAGTTTAGGAAACAAAATACAAAATAGGATCAATGTAAATCATTCATTCATATATTCACTTTATGAATATTTACTGAACACTTTCTTTGTGTGTGGTAAGAATATAACAAACGCTAATAGATCCTTCTCTTCAAGAAGCTTAAATATTTGAAATTAAATACTTTGGGAATTGAAGTCTGTTAGGAATATTAACGGCCACACTAATATTTAGAAGAATACAATAAGCCGGGCGCGGTGGCTCAAGCCTGTAATCCCAGCACTTTGGGAGGCCGAGACGGGCAGATCGCGAGGTCAGGAGATCGAGACCTTCCTGGCTAACACGGTGAAACCCTGTCTCTACTAAAAATACAAAAAACTAGCCGGGCGAGATGGCGGGCGCCTGTAGTCCCAGCTACTCGGGAGGCTGAGGCAGGAGAATGGCGTAAACCCGGGAGGCGGAGCTTGCAGTGAGCTGAGATCCCGCCACTGCACTCCAGTCCGGGCAACAGAGCGAGACTCCGCCTCAAAAAAAAAAAAAAAAAAAAAAAAAAAAAGAAGAATACAATAAATATTTAGTTTCCTAGTTTTCTTATATAAAGCACAGTTCTTATTAAGACCTGTCTGGTAAATTAAGAGCTTGAGGTATAAATATGTAAATTATTTTTCTCCTCAGTGAGATTGGATAATCTTAATTTAACAAGAATCTCAGCTCTGTGGTGGTGCTCAGCTCCCACTGAGATGTTCATTTCTTTGCCAAAACAGAGTGATCAGCTTCAACTATGCAGGCACATGTTGGCTCCTTTTTAGGCAAATGGTGAATGTAACTCACTTGCAGATATGTGTGCAAAAAGGCTTCCTCATATATGCCACACACGTGCTTTGCAAATGTAACAAATATTTTCTTACATGTGTTTCACCATTGATACTTTATGACCAAGGAAGCTCCATATTTGTGGTAAAGGTGTGGTTAACAATACCTCTCTTAGACGTTGGCACTTTATTCCTTGAGGTCTGGGGATCCAGTAAATATTTGTCCTCTTTTCCAGTTCACGTCAAAAAGACACTACTCTTTGCAGTGCTTCCTATGACAAATGTGTTTCATTTACTTCCAAGATGTGTACTTCTAATCCATTTTCAAAGAATGAACTAGCTTAATTATTTTGAATGTTTTTTCCTTGCCAGATTAGTAGTTTAAAGAGATAATCATATGCAAACCTTCCTCTAAGCTATATCACTCCTGAGGGGGGACTCCTTCATCAACTTAACCCATATTTTGGTTACTTTCTTCTTGTTGGTGAATAAAGACATTCAACTGTAAATACATTCCAGAGCAGCACTGCAAGATCAGGGAATTATTGGATAAATAAATAATTATTAGATAATCTCTGATTACTTGACAGAGAAAGACATTATTATTTATTATTGCAGCCACATGTACATGTCCATTATCATAATAATGTACATTATATCATTGTACATGTGCTTTATAATAATATATTACAATAATATACATTATAATACATATACAAGTGCATTATAATAATGATTTCAAATTGGTTTTGTTTTATATGTTATGCTATATTTGTGTTTTAAATTAGCATTAATTAAACTATTTATAATAAACCTACAACTGCAAATAGAAATAAAGTGAGGTATAAAATGTGATCCCCGAATAAGCTCAAATTTTAGCTGAAAGAGGGATAAATATACATCTATCCAGGTGTCATATTTAAACTCGAACTAAAAGTATGGTATTTACAACATCAGCAGGTTAGAAGCACCTAAATTGGATGTGGTTCCTTGGAGTCAGAAACCCGAGTGGATTTCGGTTCTGGATGGAGCAAGTTGAAGATATCTTGGAAACCTGCTGTTTAAACTCCTCAGTATCTTTTTTTTTTTTTTTTAAATCCTCTTACAGAATACTATACATTCCCGTTGAGATTGTTATGAGTGTCACCTAACTGATCTTTCTACCTTTAAATTTAGGCCATTCTAGTCTGAATCTGATCTGACCATTGAAGCTAAAAAAAACCTTTCTAAAATATGTCTGACCTTTCCATCTCCCTGCTTAAAAGCTTCAATGAATCCCATTGCTTTTATTATAAAGTAAAAACCGTAAGTATATTTTCCAGGTTTCTGAATGATTGGGCCAGTGCTCAAATCTGAGTTCATCCCTGCCCAATTCCCGTTCACATTGCATCCTCCAGTAGAAATAAGGTTCCAGTAGTTCTTTGAACGCATCATGTTCACTGTGCACTTGGGCCTTGGATTTCATGCGTGCCCTTCCCTTTGCCCTGACACTGGCAGCCTCAGTTTTCCTCCCTCCTGGATGACCCCAATTAATTTCTTCGATTTCAGATTAGATCTCTTCATTCAGGCAAGATTGAGGTTAGGGATTTTTTTGTGTGTGGCTGCACACACCTCTGTACTTGCATCATCAATATTCTTCTTACATCCTACTTTAATTTCCTATTTGCTTGTCCCAATAGTCTTTAAGCTATGTGAGCAAAAGTGCTTGGATACAATGTTGGACAGTAAAAACTGTACTAAAGTACAGTTAATAAACTATATAGAAAATGTTAGAGGTTTTGGAGAATTAGGGTACTTGAGATTCTGTCCTATAAGAAATAATTGAAAGAGAAATTAAAAGAAAATATTTCAAGGTTCAGAGAAATCTAGCCAGTTGAAAAAATAAAGAAAGAAAGAAAAAAAAACAAACTCTGGGAGCATTACATAGCAGACAACACATTTAGTGTTGTCTAAATATCCAATGGCTCTCCTACTTTTCCCAGTCCGTTGCGGCCACATGACTAGATCTGGCCACATGACTAGGTTGTGGCCACATGACTAGTTCTGGCCAGTGGGCAGAGAGATACGTCACTTCAAGGGCATGGCAATTAACAGTTACTCTGTTGCTTCCATCTCTCTTTTCCTCTGGAAAAGTAATCCCGAAGGTCACATGTTCCAGAAAGCATAGTAAAGGATTCAGAAAGGCATCCTGACCCACATGAGAAAGAAATAAGCCTTTATTTTTCTAAGACCCTAATATTTCAGGGTTTGTCTGATATGGTCAATAATTACCCAGACCAGTACAAGGAATAATGACTCTCTTCAAGTATTTTAAGAAGCCAGTCATATATAAGAGTAACAAGATATGATCTATCAGTTCCTAAGAACAGAATTAAAACCAAAAGATAAACATTTTAACAATCAGAACTATACCGAGATGGTTTGGGGTCTTAAAAAAAATGAGCCCTACTGGTATTTGGTCACTATAAGAACATTGTAGAAAGCATTGGAGTGCTTCATAGGTGATTAGGCCAGTACCTCAACAGAGAGCCTGGAGGAAGTGGTCGTTTTTAAGAAGAGGAATGACCCCCAGCAAGGCTGCTTGGAAGGTGTGTGTTATTGACTCAAATGGCAGCAAGAATATACATATTAGCCACCTCTTGTGACCAAGCAGTTTAACCCTCACCTTGCCTCACCACCACCTTTCCTTAACTTCCCAAACATCTTTCCAATGATCCCTTCACCAGTGCCCACAGCTTTTGACCCTGGCTTTTCTAGTTGCTATTTTTTTCTCTTTCAACAGTTCTGCTTTCATATCTACATCACTACCTTCTGGGGCTCTTTACCTATTATTTTGGATTTCACATTTGTGAACCTTGACCTTAAGCAATGTGATTATGTGCCTCCCAGCTTCAAATTCAGATTAACATGGGTGCAAGCTGCTAGAAGAATATATGTATTTTAGCTAGAAATAGATAGTGTATTATTTCTAATTTGTTCATTTTTTAAACTCCTTATATGCTACATTGATTTAAAAAAACTGTTCTGAGGCAAATTTGCAGTGACCCTTCCAAGTGATACATTTTTACAAAGGTAGGCAGAGTTCTTGCCAATTTTATTGATTCCTAATACAACACAATTTAAGGTAGATGAGATCAACAGGCAGCAAGCTGACATGCACTCAATTATTCAAGATTTGTTTATTGAACACCTGCTATGTACCAGTTATGCTGGATGTATATCTGCACAGAAGAAATTCAGAGTCCCTGTCTTCTCAGAACTTTCCCTCTAATGGGATTATGAAAAATAAACAAGAGGGGAAAATATATATTAAGCAAGTATCAATTAGTAATGTGAAGGGGGTGTGCACAGTGCTATTGTAGAATCTGATGGAAGTGCGTAATTTATTTCAGGTAGATTACTAATATCCTACTTTGGCTATTTGATTTATACAGAGAAATTTAAAAATTAAACTGTTATTTCCTCCCACAATCTAGCTCACAAGCTTTCATATTTCATCAGGTAATTACCACCAAATCCCAAAACATAACAATGTATAATGCTGGCTCACAACCAACAAATACAGCAGTCTAGAAGGAAAGAGAAGATAAAGCATTCTCTTGAAAGAGGAAAGCAGAACTTTTGCCGATGTAATAGCCAAGATACAAAATTCAAGAAATCATCAGAAAACGTCTTATTCCAGGCAGAGAAAGGGCACAGATGGACGAGGGATTACTGCCATGTGCAGCCCAGTGCCACCACCAGGCTAGGGCTCAGCAGTGCTGGGAGCCAGTGTGCAGAAGAACACTCGAACACCACACGCCATAGGCGGCCATGTGCAAGCCCCGCGGAAAGGCCGGCTGGTTGCTCTGCACTTTTTAAAACTGGCATTTAAAATCACTCTGGCAGATGGAAGAAAAGTTGGAATAAAAATTGACATTTAATTTTACTCTGTATGTTCGTTAAGTTACTTCTAGTATCATTTACAGGGAGATCTTCACTGAATGATGATCAGACTGTGGCAGCTTCCAGCTAATGTAAACAGTATACAGTTTCTAAGGGTCAAATAAATACTAAAAGATCGGTAACAATTAATCATAAGAATGCTATTATCTTAAGAGGTCCTTTATAAATTAAAGGTAAAGTTATAGAAGGTTAAATCTATCTTTGTATACATCTTTCAACAACATTCTCTTTGATTTGTACATTCTCAGAAAGAAAAGAAAGAAAGAGAAAGAAAGAAAGAAAGAAAGAAAGAAAGAAAGAAAGAAGGGAAGGAGGGAAAAGGAAGGATGAATTTTTTTCGTTTTGTCTTTTCATTTTGTCAAAGTCATATCTCTCTGTAGTAAATCAGCATTCTCTTTTCTAATACCTTTTCTATTTCTTTCAAAAAGACAGTTTTTACGCAGATAACTCAGGTAAAGTCATTACTTTTGACTTAGAAATGTACCCATTCACACATTCGTCTCAGATAATTAAATATAAAACTTTTATGAAGATCTTTATTTTATTTGACCCCCAAAGTTATAGTAAAAGTATTTGATTTTACATAATTCTTAGAAGTTAGAGGGGAATTAATCTTTCCTCCACAAATGAATTTCCTTTTTTCCTTGCTCCATTTCTGTTATTTCATCTTTATAGATGTTATTTCCTTTTTCACTTTATCCAGTATATCGCTGCAATAAATGCTGCCAGCGTGCTGCCCATATACCTGTGTCTGCCACAGAGGTCACCTGTGGCTTCATAAGCAGTTCCTGTCCATGCCCATGGCTTCTTATCTCAAGCACTTGCATTTATGGAAGGGTAGAAGTGCAATAGTTTAATGATCCCAGGAATAACACAACCAATGAGGGGCTACACCTGATGGTCTGGTACTCCAGCTTTCTCATTACTTGATGCAATTATTCTGAGTTCATTTTTTTGTTTAACTTTTTTTTTTTTTTTTTTTTTTTTTGAGGCGGAGTCTCGCTCTGTCGCCCGGACTGGAGTGCAGTGGCCGGATCTCAGCTCACTGCAAGCTCCGCCTCCCGGGTTTACGCCATTCTCCTGCCTCAGCCTCCCGAGTAGCTGGGACTACAGGCGTCCGCCACCTCGCCCGGCTAGTTTTTGTGTTTTTAGTAGAGACGGGGTTTCACCGTGTTAGCCAGGATGGTCTCGATCTCCTGACCTCGTGATCCGCCCGTCTCGGCCTCCCAAAGTGCTGGGATTACAGGCTTGAGCCACCGCGCCCGGCCTTGTTTAACTTTATAAAAAGCCCCAGTGGACTCAGTCTCTCTTGTCCACATGGGTAGCCCAGTGTAACATCATCCTGTCTTCCCTGCCTCCTCTCTTCCCTGTCTCCTGTTCCCACTACCTCACTCTGCTTGTTGGAATACCTTCCCAAATAAACTACTGATACCCACCTCCTTCTCCCAGTGAATGCTTTCGGGAGATTCGTTTGGGGAGAACCCAAATTAAGATCAACGCTGATGAAAGAGAAATTGGAAGGAAGCTGACCATTAAACAAGCACTTACCAGGTGCTAGGCACTGTCTAATCTTTGCACATAAAAAATATATTTTATTACTTACTCTTGGAAATACTTCCCTTTAATGTCCTCCCAGAATGATATTGTTTCCCCACCCCAAAGCAAGTATAATGTTCTTATTTTAACTCATAAATCATTTATTTTCAAATATGTAATAAGAGCTCGATGGAATCGAATATTCCTATAAATCTTAGCCACAGCACAGTTCAAGCATGTGTATTGGGGATGCCTATCCCAGTATAGCACCGTTAAGAAGCCACTGGAATTCACATTAAAAGAAATGTCCTCAGGAAAAAAAATATATTCGCAACAGATATGATAGACAACAGGTTAATATTCTCAATATACAAAGCACATATACAAATCCATAAAAAGTCAAAAATGAAGATTTCACAATGGGCAATGGTTATGAATAGGTAGTTCAGGAATGGCCCATAAACAGGACCTTTCTCAATAGTAATCGTTGTAGCAGGCGGTTTTTTTCCAAACATGGCAGTTACAATTATCTCCCACTCCACATATTCTAACAATATGACCTTGAAACTTCTTACCCAATAGATTTCAGCTGAAATTATGTTATGCGTCTTCTGAGTCAGCATTACAAAAATGCCACATATTTCCACTTTGTTTTCTTGGAATTCTCAGCCTTGGAACCCAGCTGGGAGGAAGACCCAGAACCACACGGAGAGACCTATGTAAAGATCAACCACAGTCCCTGGCCCACAACCCTGGTTGAGCTTGCTGGCAGTAGCCTCTAGTGAGTAAACCTTCATGAAAATGGCTGTCCCGTTTGACACTGCGTGGAGCAAAAAGGAGTTACATCTGCCCAAATTATAGAATTGTTAACAAATAAATGATTTTTGTTGTTTTAAGCTTTTATGATTTGGGGTGATTTGTTATGTATTAATGAGCAGCTAATATGTAACTTGATACCTGTAAATGGATACTGTCATGACAAAGATCTAAAGCGCCTGGTATTGGTTTGAGGGTGCAGTGGTGAATGGAAACTGGAAGGAATTTGAGAAGACTGTTAGTGATGTCTGAAATGGATTTGAGGAGAGTTTTAAGAGATAGTTAATAGGTCTCAAGCCCAAAAGCTTGTTAAGTGAAGGCTTAAATGGAAAAAAAAAAACTATTGCAAATACAGGAATGTGTTCCTTGTTATGTAATGATGGAGAGTTTATCAACACCATTGCCCTCTGTAATGTGATAAAAAAATAGAACTTGTACCTCATGTGCTCCTTGAATGTAATGATATAGCTAAGGAGATATCCAGCATAATATTACAATTGTCACCTGGCTTCCTTTCCAAGCCTTTGATAAAATATGAAAAGAATAAGTTGACGAATAAGAAAAAAAAAACCTGTTAATAAATATCAAGGAGTAAGGACTTGCTGGGCTTGAAAATAAGACTATTTTTCATTTCCAGTGTTTCCAGGTTGGAAATGATTTTCAAATTAAGAAAGGACCACACCAAAGGTCAAACTCTGGATGGGACTATAAGCCATTTTGTTAAAACGTTAGAAAGTTCTAATATAGTGCCTCATTAAAAGCTTTCAGACAAACAAAAAGCACTTTCAAGTGCTTTAAAGAATGTCTTGCAGATTCTCTGCACCAAAATGTGAAGCTTGTGTTTTGGCGAGTAGCTGCCCTCAGGGATTCCAAGATAGACAAGGGCCTGTCTTAAAGATACTTCTACTTGTGGCTTTTTAAAATTGGGATGAACCCTAGTAAGATTCATAAAACAGTCTCAACATTTAAAAAAAATGTTTTTGCACAAGCAGTGGGATCACACATGAAAAGAGCAGAAACAGTATAAGATGAGAAGAAACCTTTGTACTCACAATATTCTACAGGCAGAAAGCAGGCTGAGAAGGCTTCTCAAATGAAACCAAAGACCTATTCTTGTGGAAAAGGAGAAACTCAGAAGACACAACCAAGAAATACTGAGAGCAACTCCCAACGAATAGGACTGATCAAAGTACTGGCAAAATATGTCCCATTGCATATTACAGCTGCTATGAGCCAGTGAATACTATCATATCCCCTGGTTTTGAGTAGTTATCTTATTCCTTCCCAGAATTATATGTTGTGGCAGTGAGGAGAAAGGTAGAGAACAGATAATTTGTCTCTTTTAATTCAAAGGTGTTTAGATTGAGAGGAACTGAATTCCTTCAAGTACTGAAGAAGCTGTACTTGAGGAACTGCATCTAAGGAACATAGACCTGAGCTAAATAATGAAATACTGGGCTTTGAGCAGATGCTGTAATGAATTACACTTTGGAAGTCTTGGGGCAGGGGTGGATGCATTTTACCTGTAAAAGCAATGTGAATTGTTGTGACCAGAGCCTGGATTGTGGCAAACTGTATTTGCAAAGATGCCCATCATCAGCTTCTCTCATTCTGTGATTTTACAATGTGATCTTGAGTCTCCTGTGACTGAGTGGTGGTATCTATGTCCCCTTATAGTGAACATGGGGAGGGTTTTGTGACTGCCTGCACTCACTGAGTACTGTGGAAGTTACACCATGTGACTTCCAAGTCTGGGTGACAAAAATCTTCATAAAGAAGAAATGTGTTAAGAAAAGTGGAAACAATCTTTATGAGTCATAGAAAAATGAAAAGCAAAGAATGAGTTTGGCAGTAGTTCTTCAACACTTGCTAAAGAAAACAGACATGAAATCTCAGAAACACATTTCTTACTCACTAGAGAGGTGTAATCAGTTGTGAAGCAGGGAAGATTTAAAGAGCCTCACCAAGGATGAGTAAAACCTACCTCAAACTTTCTGTTTCTCTTTCTCTGATTCTGTGCCTATCAATGAACATCCTAATAGCCAATTCAACAACCTCAGACTCTGTAACTGGGTAGCAATTTACCTGGGCAGAAGAAGGGTATCTTAATGGCTGAAAATGAAAATCCCTTATTGTGAACTGATGAAATAAAAATTAGTTTACTTAAATTTGGTTAGTATGAGTTAGTCTTTATGACCAATGAACTATGATCATGTCATTGTGTTACTGGGTCTACAAATGTGAGAAAGACAGCACAATGAGGGGAAAAAAATAAAACACTTGGGAAGCTCAGTTTAGAAGGCTCTTTGTTTTCCCTTTTCATCATATTATTTGAACACTATTACATTTCTAAATTCCATGCAATGGATTTAGAAAAGGTGATGTTAATAGAATAGGCTGAGTTGAGATGACAGGCAGGGTTAGATATAGGTCAATTTAAAAGGCATTTATGATATTAGAGACCTTAAATAGTGGATCAAATATTTTTTCCAAAGGCTTTTGCAATAAAAATAAGCATCTAAGTATGTAAATTGTATTCATCATCTGAATAAAATCATCAACAAAAACCTGCCACAGATTTATCGCTCCAGCCTCCTTTTGGTTGGACATTTCCCACAGCTTTTTGCAAGCAGACATTGTCTATGAACATCTCCTAGGGAAAAAAAAATCCATATGATCTGAAACCCCATTAGAAATTTTAAGATTTAGAGAATAGCACTTAGCGCTAATAAATATATTCTTATAATTTTTATTTTATCATTTTGTGATTGTATTCTCTCCTTTCTGCCTTCCTTATATTTTTATACAGTCATATCTCAGAAAATGACCATTAAATATCTTCAAGAACTTCCAGAATTCAAACCTCAGATACAGATAGGCAATAAAGACATTTGAGAGAAGAAAGTCACGCATTTTCCATATCAGCAAATGAGACATATATCTCTAGCATCGTCTATACCTCCAACCCGTGCTTCATAGTGGACAACTTGTGCTCACCAAGCACACCACGCTAATTTCTTCCTCTGTGCTTTGGAATATCCTCCTACTTCACAGTCTACCTGATAAATATCTGCAGCAGATGGCTTAATATGACATATACTATTCTTCTAAAGGGAGATAACCTTAAACATATTTTGTCTTCAATTTCATATTTTTCAATTTTTTGTTTTCATATTTTGTTTTCTTTTTTTAAGCTCTCATTTACAGGTTAACACCTGATTTTCTTTATCCTCTAAAGTGACACAATCATAAACTTTAAGAAATATCTAAAGAATAACTATGCATATTTTAAGACTCTTTTAGAGTGTTACAAACTTTACAAAGATATTGTGGTGTCACGTTCCAGATTTCAAGATGAAAACAATCTCATTTTTTCTGTACAAGCATTGTAATGACCATAACTTCTTAGTCAGAGGATTTATGATATTTAATTAAACTATTAATTCCCACTATAATTTGAATACTGAAAGATTCTTGAAGGTAAGTTCCGACCTCTGTTCCCATGGCCCCGAACATTGACAACTTTAATATTTTCTGAAAGAATGGGAATGAAGAGGAGAGAGAATATGAATATAGAGAGATAGTGGAAAATGAATTATTTTATTTTGTATCCTATATTCTGGCCATATATGAGCAGAGTTGGCCTAGAATCACATCAGCCTTGGGTGAATATGGAAGACTGCATCTGTCAGAATATCCCAGAAAAAAATGGCATAGTGAATACTGGATGGTTTCTAGGGTCACTCAGAATTGCACTCATTCTGGGTTAGTTTATGGTTTATTTTCAATTTGGACTACTGTGCCTTCTCTGAACACCTTCCAATGACAGAAATTTCCAAATAAATGTCTTATTTCAAGTAAACTCTTAAGAAAAAAGTTATTTTGTTCATTTAATAAATAATAATTGAGTACCTACTATGTGTGAGACATTGCGGTCGAGGCTAGACATAACCAAAGTAAATGAGTCCAAGTTCCCTCATAGTGTTAGGTGTGGTCTAAAATTGTTTGTTTGATGAGCATATTGAGAAAGTAAGGAAAGAGCCATCATTTCATACTCCCTCTGAACTAAGCCTCAAAAGCCCCTCTGTAGAAAACTGATGCACTTAGCCAGACAGTTGACCTACTAGAAAGCATGGAGTATTTATAAATGGTGTTCAGCATCAGTGATTTCTCAAAAAAAAAAAAAAAAAAAACACAATTATTTTGTATCTTGAAGCTTTACAGAAGTTATTTATCAGTTCCAAGAGCCTTTTGGAGGAGTCTTTAGAGTTTCTAGGTATGGAATCATATTGTCTGCAAAGAGAGATGGTTTGACTTATTTTTCTATTTGGATGCCTTTTATTTCTTTCTCTTGTCCAATTGTTCTGACTAGGAATTCTAGTACTGTGTTGAATAGGAGTGGGCATCCTTGTCTTGTTCCAATTCTCAAGGGGAATGCTCCCCATTTTCTCAAATTCAGTATAATATTGGCTGTGGATTTGTCATAGATGGTTCTTGTTATCTTGAAGTATGTTCCTTTGATGCCTAGATTCTTCAGGGTTTTTATCATGAAGGGATGTTGGATTTATCAAAAGCTTTTTACATGAATATTGAGATGATTGCATGGTTTTTGCTTTTAATTCTGTTTATGTGGTGAATCACATTTAATGATTTGTGTATGTCAAACCAACTTTGTATCCCAGGAGTGAAGCCTACTTGATCATGGTGAATGAGATTTTAGATTTGGTTTGCTAGTATTTTACTGAAGGTTTTTTGTGTATATGTTCATCAATGATATTGGCCTGTAGTTTTCTTTTTTCTTTGTGTCTTTGCTAGGTTTTGGTATCAGGGTGATGCTGGCTTCATAGAATGAGTTTGGGAGGAGTCCCTCTTCCTTGATTTTTTGGAATAGTTTCAGTAGAGTTTGGAATAGTTTTAGTAGAGTTTAATACCAGCTCTTCTTTGAATGTCGGGTAGAATTTATGAATCCATCCGGTCCCGGGCTTTCTTTGTTTAGTAGATTTTTAATTTCTGACTCAATTTCAGAATTCAATATTGTTCTGTTCAGGGTCTCAATTCCTTCCTGATTTAATCTTGGGAGATTGTGTGTTTCCAGGAATTTTCCATTTTCTCTAGATTTTCTAGTTTGGGTATATAGAGGTGTTCATAATAGTCTCTGAGAATCTTTCATATTTCTGTGAGATTGGTTGTAGTGTCACCGATATGGTTTGGCTGTGCTCTCACCAAAATCTCATCTTGAACTGTAATTTCCATAATTCCCATGTGTCATGGGAGGAACCCAGTGGGAGATAATTGAATCATGGGGTGGTTACCTCCATGCTGTTCTTGTGATAGTGAGTGAGTTCTAACAAGATCTGATGGTTTTATAAAAGGCATTCCCCTTCCTCTTTGCTGTCATCATGGGAAGGGGCATGTTTTCTTCCCCTTCTACCATGATTATAAGTTTCCTGAGGCCTCCCCAGCCTTGCAGAATTGTGAGTCAATTAAACCCCTTTCCTTTATAAAGGAAAGAGTCTTGGGTATGTACTTATTAGCAGTGTGAAAATGGAATAATACAGTAAACTGGTACCAGTAGAGTGGGGTATTGCTACAAGTATACCCAAAAATGTGGAAGAGACTTTGGAACTGGTAACAGGCAGAGGTTGGCAGAGGCTCAGAAAAAGAGAGGAAAATGTCAGAAAATTTGGAACTTCCTAGAGACTTGTTGAATGGCTTTGACCAAAATGCTGATAGTAATATGGACAATAAAGTTCAGGCTGAGGTGGTCTCAAATGGAGATGAGGAACTTTTTGGGAACTGGAGCAAAAGTGATTCTTATTACGCTTTAGCAAAGAGATTGGCAGCATTTTGCCCCTGCCCTGGAGACCTGTGGAACTTTGAACTTGAGAGAGAAGATTTAGGGTATCTGGAAGAAGAAATTTCTAAGTGGCAAAGCGTTCAAGAGGAAGCAGAGAATACACGTTTGGAAAATTTGCCAACTGATGATGCGACAGAAAAGAAAAACCCATTTTCTGGTGAGAAATTGAAGCCTGCTGCAGAAATTTGCATAAGCAACAAGGAGGTGAATGTTAATCACCAAGACAACAGGGAAAATGTCTCCAGGTCATGTCAGAGAGCTTTGCAGCAGCCCCTCTCATCACAGGCCTGGATGTCTATGAGGAAAAAAATGGTTTCCTTGGGTGGGCCCAGGGCCCCACTTCTCTCTGAAGCCTAGGAACTTGGTGCCCTGCATCCCAGCTGCTCCAGCCATGGCTAAAAGGAGCCAAGGTAAAGCTCAGGCCATGGCTTCAGAGGGCACAAGCCCCAAACCTTGGCAACTTTCATATGGTGTTGAGCCTGCAGGTAGACAGAAGTCAATAATTGAGGTTTGGGAACTTCCACCTAGATTTCAGAGGATGTATGGAAATGCCTGGATGTCCAGGCAGAAGTTTGCTAAAGTGGAAGAGCCCTCATGGAGAACTTCTGCTAGGGCAGTGTGGGAGGAAAATGTGGGATTGGAGCCCCCACACAATGTCCCCACTGGGGTACTGCCTAGTGGAGCTTTGAGAAGAGGGCCACTGTCCTCCAGACCCCAGAATGGTAGATCCACTGACAGCTTGTACTGTGAGCCTGGAAAAGCCACAGACACTCAATGCCAGCTCATAAAACCAGCTAAGAGTTGGGGGCTGTACCCTGCAAAGCCACAAGAGAAGAGCTTCCCAAGGCCATGGGAAACTGCCTCTTGCATCAGTGTGACCTAGATGTGAGACATGGAGTCAAAGGAGATCATTTTGGAACTTTAAGGTTTAATGGCTGCCATATTGGATTTTGGACTTGCACAGAGCCCGTAGCCCCTTTGTTTTGGCCAATTTCTCCCATTTGGAATGGGTTTATTTACGCAATGCCTATACCCCTATTGTATCTAGGAAGTAAGTAACTCGCTTTTTATTTTACAGGCACATAGGCAGAAGGGACTTGCCTTGTCTCAGATGAGACTTTGGACTTGGACTTTTGGGTTAATGCTGAAATGAGTTGAGACTTTGGAGGATGGTTGGAAGGGCGTGACTGTGTTTTAATTGTGAGGACATGAGATTTGGAAGGGGCCAGGGGTGGACTTATATGATTTGGCTGTGTCCCCACCCAAATCTCATCGTGAACTGTAGTTTCCATAATCCCCATGTGTCATGGGATGAACCTGGTGGTAGGTGATTAAATCATGGAGCAGTTACCTCCACACTGTTCTTGCGATAATGAGTGAGTTCTCACAAGATCTGATAGTTTCATAAGGGAATTTTTCCCTCCTTTGCTCTGCACTTCTCCTTGCTGCCTCCATGTGAAGAAGGAAAATGTTTGCTTCTCCTTCCTCTATGATTGTAACTTTCCTGAGTCCTCCCTAGCCCTAAGGAACTGTGAGTCAATAAACTTCTTTCCTTTATAAATTACCCAATCTCAAGTATGTCTTTATTAGCAGCATGAGAACAGACTATGTAGTCATCTTTATCATTTCTGATTGTGCTTATTTGGAACCTCTTTCTTTTCTTTCTTTCTTTTTTTTTTTCTTTGCCAATCTAGCTAGCAGTCTATTGATCTTGTTTATCTTTTCCAAAGACCAACTTTTGGTTCCATTGACTCTTTGGGTGAAATATTGGATCTCAGTTTTGTTCAGTTCTGCTCTGATTTTCGTTATTTCCTTTCTTCTGCTAGCTTTGGCATTGATTTGTTCTTGTTTTTCTAGTTCTTCTAGGTGTTATGCTAAATAATTAACTTGAGATCTTTCTAACTTTTGAGGTAAGCATTTAGCATTATAATCCTTTCTCTTGACACTGTATTTGCTGCATTCCAGGGATTTTGGTATGATGTATCTCTGTTTTCATTTATTTAATTTTTTTAAATTTCTGTCTTAATTTCATTGTTTACTCAAAAGTCACTCAGTAGCAAGTTGTTTAATTTTCATGTAATTTCCCATATAATTGTGTGGTTTTGAGAGACCTTCTTGGTATTGATTTCTAGTTTTATTCTACTGTGGTCCTATAGTATGTTTGGTATAATTTCAATTTTCTGAATTTATTGAGACTGGCTTTATGGCCAAATTTTTGAGCATGAGGGTGGTCTTGGAGTATTTGCTGTGTGCAGATGATAATGTATATTCTGTGGTTGATGGGTGGAGTAATATATTGTCTATTACTTATTTAGTAATCTAAATGTCTATTAGGTTCAACTGGTCAAGTGTCAAGTGTGAGTCCAAAATTTTTCTGTTACTTTTCTCCCTTGATGGTCTAATGCTGTCAGTGGGGTCTTTAAGTCCCCCATTATTACTGTGTGGCTGTCTAAGTCTTTTTTTATGTCTATAAGTACTGGTTTTATGAATCTATGTGCTTCAATGTTGGGTGCATATGTATTTAGGTTATGTCTTCTTGTTGAATTGAACCCTTTATCATTATGTAATGCCCTATTTTTTTTTTTTTTACTATTTTTTATTTAAATCCTGTTTTATCTGATATAATAACAGCAACTCCTGCTGTTTTTTGTTTTCCACTTGCATGGTAGATCTTTCTCCAACCCTTTACTTTGGGCCTATGGGTGTTTTTATGTGCAACATGGGTCCGTTGAAGACAGTGGACAGATCGATATTGTTTTTCTTTATTCAACTCGCCACTCTGTGTCTTGTAAGTGGAGAATTTAGACAATTTACATTCAAGGATAATACTGATATATAAAATTTTGATCCTATATTGAAGTTATTAACTGGTGGCTTTGTAGTTTCTATTGTGCAGTTGCTTGATAGGGCCTGTAGGTTATATACTTAAGTGTGTTTTTGTGGTAGGATTTCAGTCCACCTACAATGTTCAAGCTGAGAGACAAATCAAGAATGCAATCCCATTTATAATAATGATAAATAAATCTAGGAATACATCTAGCTAAGAAAGTGGAAGAACTCTACAAGGAGAACTACAAAACACTGCCAAAAGATATCACAGATGACACAAACCAATGCAAAAATATTCCATGCTTATGGATTGAAAGAATCAATATTATTAAAATGACCATACTGCCCAAAGCAATCTACAGATTCAACATACTTCCTATCAAACTACCAATGTCATTTTTCACAGAACTGCAAAAAATTATTCAAAAATTCATGTGGAACCAAAAAAGAAAGAGCCTGAATAGCTGAAGCAATGCTAAGGAAAAAGAAAAGAAAGAAAGAGGCATTCCAACTTCAAACTGTACTACGAGTCTACAGTAATCAAAATAGCATGGTACTGGTATAAAAGCAGACACATGGACCAGCAGAATGGAATAGAGAACCCAGAGATAAAGTTGCAAACCTAAAGTCATCTGATCTTGACAAAGTTCACAAAAACAAGTAATGGGGAAAGGACTCTATTCAACAAATGGCATAGCTCATTCAGAAGAATGAAACTGAACCCTTGCCTTTAACCATATACAAAAATTATCTCAAGATGGATTGAAGATTTAAATTTAAGACATCAAACTATAAGAATCCTAGAAAGAAACCTAGGAAACACCATTTTAGATATCAACTTTGAGAAAGAAATTAAGACCAAGTCCTCAAAAACAATTACAACAAAGATGAAAATTGACAAGTCAGACCTAATTAAACTAAAAAGCTTCTCCACAGCAAAAGAAAGTATCAACAGAGTAAAAGACAATCTAGAGAATGGTAGAAGATATTCACAAACTGTGCATCTGGCAAAGGTCTAGTATCCAGAATCTATGAGGAATTTAATTGAATAAGTAGAAAACAAATAACCCCATTAAAAATGAGCAAAATACATGAACAGATACTTGTCAAAACAAGACATAAAAGTAGCCAGCAAACTTATAAAAATATGCTCAACATCACTAATCATCAGAGTAATACAAATCAAAACCATAATGAGAAACCATCTCACACCAATCAGAACAGCTATTATTAAAAAGTCAAAAAATTACAGATGTTGGTAAGATTGCAGAGAACAGGGAACACTTATACACACTGCTGGCGATAATGTAAATTAGTTCAACCACTGTGGAAAGCAGCTTGGGGATTTCTCAATGAACTTAAAACAGAACTACCATTTGACCCAGCAATCCCATCACGAGGGGTATGTTGAAAAGAAAAAAGAAATCATTCTACCAAAAAGACACATGCACTCACGTGTTCGCCACAGTACTATTCACAATAGCAAAGACATGGAGTCAACCTAGGTGCCCATCAATGGTGGACTGGATAAAGAAAATGTGGTACATGTATACCACGGAATACTATGCAGCCATAAGCAGGATGAAATCATGTCTTTTGCAGCAAAATGGATGGAGCTGGAGGACATTATTCTAAGTGAATTAATGCAGGAACAGAAAATCAAATACTACATGTTCTCACTTATAAGAGGGAACTCAACACTGGGTACTCACGGCCATAGAGATGACAACAATAGAAACTGGGGACTACCAGAGGGAGGAGGAGGGGGAGTAAGGGTTGAAAAAGTAACTATTAGGTACTATGCTCAGTACCTGGGTGATGCAAACATTTGTAACAGAAACTTCAGCATCTGTCAGTAAGCCAGGTAACAAACCTGCACATGTATCACCTGAACATAAAATAAAAGTTGAAAAAAAATGGAGATGGCCAACCAGTATCTGAAAAAAAGAAAAAAGCTCAACATCACTAATCATCAGGGAAATGCAATCAAAACTATGATAAAATGTTATCTCATCCCAGTTAGAATGGCTACTATCAAAAAGACAAAAAGACAAAAAATGAGGAGAAAGGGGAATGTTTGTACACTGCTGGTGAGACTGTAAATTAGTACACCCGTTATGGAAAACAGTATGGAGGTTCCTCAAAAATATAAAAATAGAACTGCCATATGATCCAGCAATCCCACTACTGGATATGTAGCCAAAAGAAAGGAAGTTAGTTTGGGGAGGTTGAGGCAGGCAGAGCACAAGGTCAGGAGATGGAGATCATCCTGGCCAACATGGTGAAACCCCATCTCTACGAAAATTAAAAAAAAAAAAAAATTGACCCGGTGTGGTGGCGTGAACCTGTAATCCCAGCTGCTCGGGAGGCTGAGGCGGGAGAATTGCTTGAACCTGGGAGGCGGAGGTTGCGGTGAGCTGAGATTGCACCACTGTACTCAGCCTGGTGACAGAGCTAGACTCTGTCTCAAAAAAAAAAAAAAAGAAAAGAAAGGAAGTTGGTATATCAACAAGATATCTGCAGTCACATGGCTGTTACACTGCAATTCACAATAGCTAAAATATGGAATAAACCTATGTGTACGCCAACAGATGAATGAATACAGAAAATTATTCTACAGTAGAATATTATTCAGTCACACAAATAATGAAATTTTGTCAATTGTAACAATAAGGTTGTCACTAGAGGTCCTTACATTAAGTGAAATAAGCCAGGTACAGAAACACAAGAGAACCTTGCATGTTCTTGCTTGTATGTGGAGACTAAAAAAATGGATCTCATGGAAGGAAAGAGTAAAATGATGGTCACTGGAGTCTGGGAAGGTAAGGAAGAAGGGATAGAAAGAAGTTGGTTAAGGGTACAAAAATTCACTTAGAACAAAGGAATACATTCTAATATTTGACAGTACAATAGGGAAATTGTAGTTAACAATAATTTACTGTGTATTTCAAAATAGCTGGAAGAGAAGAATTGTAATGCTTCCAACATAAAGAAAAGATAAATGTTTGAGATAATGGATATCCCAATTATTCTGATTTGATGACTACATGTTTTGTACATGTATCCAAATATCACATGTACCACCAAAATATGTACAATTATGGTAAAACAATAAAAATACAAAAAAAGGAAACATTGGTCATCACAGAAAAGGAAAGAAAATTAACTTTGAATATGTTTCATTTATGTTCAATATTATCTAGTTATCCCCCTCTCCAAAGAAAAAGAAAGGGAGCTCAGGTCATTCAAACAAGGGCAAGACTCATGTATTTGTAACTCAGTACATCAAAAGTAGTTTATCTGAAAGATCTGCTTACTGTTAATCTAAGCAACAAAAGTTACCCTTCAACCTTCAATTAACATAAAAAATAAATCTGTGTTTGAATACCTTCAAAAAGATTACAAATCATGCTATATTTTCTCATTAAATATGGTTTTTGGGCATTACATACCAGAAAGCAAAAAGCCCCATACTATCATATGCCACTAGGAAAAAAGTTCCCCAATTCACAAAACCACTTCTAAGACCAAGTCTATATCCAGGAAACTACAAAGAACGTAAAAGTCAGGGCCTTCATTTTTCACCCTTCAGAATAGCATAGGATTTTCTTCTGAGTGGTGAAGGACTTTCCTATTCCCTAGTTGATACACTTAGAGAACAATAAAACAGACACACACACAAATAAGAAAAATACATGTAAAAGAATGTAATATTTCAAAAAGTATCACGATAGTTATCAACACACTGATGGACTTTGCCACATGTAATTTAACGATGACTACCGTTCTCACTTTGAATTACCTTGAATTACCTTTGAATTACCTGAAGGCTCAGAGACTTCAGATCTCACTCAGATCCTAAACAGTGAAGAAAACAGAGCCTCATTTCCTCACTTGTAAAGGGAATGTATTTTTGACACACTTGGGGTTGGGTGTGCAGCCTACCGCATCTTCTCAACCCCCACTCCCTCCCCTACCCATGAGTTATCCTTAAAGAACTTTAACTCATGGCCCCATGCTTTGTTCAACCTGATCCATACAGGACATTTTACTTTCTCAGCTCTCCACTCCCATCTGATTTATTCCCAGAAACTTTTAATTGGAATACAGGGATTCCAGTAACTAGCTGTAGATGCTAGAAGTAGCAAATACATAAAATAAAATTTCTGTCTGTGATCACACCCCTTAAAAACAGATAAAAGGATTTTCACCAAATTTAGAGAATATGTTAGAGATGATGAGTCAACATTTACGGAATGTGACAAAGCAAAATGAACCTTGTTGAGTCCAGTGTTGCTAATATTTTCACTTAATTTCTTCTTCATTTGTTATCCAGGATTAACTCTTAGCATCTCTATCACTAGACATATTAGTAGCCTATTTCTTACCAAAGCAGAGACAGCTCATCTAACCCCATAACAGAATATCTTGTACTCCATACCAGAGTCACATCTAGCTATATGGATAAATTGGACGAGTAATTCCATGCACATCTAAACCACTATCTCCAAAATATCCATCCAACAATTATTTATTTAAAAAGAGAGAAAGTGTCTTTTTATATTTCTTTCATTTTATTTAAGATAACTAAGATATTACATGCACTGCATTTAATGTAATATTCTAACTTAATTTTGAATATTCTTTTCTTTTGTAATTTTCTTTTTATTTATTTATGTATTGTAATTTTCTTTATTCATAGTTTATATGCATGGATATAGAAGTACCTTATAAGGTTACATCACAAAGTTCTGTTCAAAGTACCATTGAAAGCTCTTTTCTATTGTCTTTTTTGTCAGCAAAATATTTTTACCTTCTCGGTAGTTCTTTCTCTCTTTTTAGCTTCTTTTGCAATTTTCTAAATCAGAAAACATCTTGGCAGGTATATTAGAGCATTTAAAGTTTAGGGGGAAAATTTCCAGTTCTCACTAAACAGCACTATCACATGCATTTTTCAATTTCAGCTCAAACTGCTGACTTCAGGCAGCTGTCAACTGGCTGTTCTCAGAGTGATTGTCACCTGTTGGAAAAATTTCCAACAGAGATCCATCACAGGTGGCAAGGAATGCTTGGTTTTGTTTTAATTTTTACTCCAAAGTGCACTTCAATTTGGCAGAAGCCAAACTATGAAATAAGCCAGCTACAAAAGGAGTTGTACGTAGAAACCTGAATTAAATGGCACCATGTATTCAAGGGCTGTATTTGTTTTAGAGTCCCTTATACATCAATGCACCAAATGTCTTCCTACTTGGTGCTGACCATTGGCTCTTTGCCCTTTTCCAACCATAATGGTCCATGGATTTCCATCCTAGCCTTACAGTCACCTAATGTTTGACTTTCTTGAGAATCTAAACAATGTATTCAGTTATTATTTACCGTTTCCCATCAGCAATGAAAATACCAAAGCATCAGTGATCAGTGCAACTGGCACCAGCTTATATTTCCTTACTTAATGGCTGGTAGATTTTTAGGTTGGATCTAGTGGCATGGAAAGTAATGGAAATAAAAATGGACAAAGGAGAAAACATCTATCCCAAAGGAAGGAAGGAAAAGGATTAAATTAAGGAGCCAAGTGAAAATTTATGTGAACCCCTCTGCCCCTCAACCCCCACCTTCCTCCAGCAATCTGGCTCATTTTCTGAGTGCCTACCATGTGCCAAGCACTGTGCTTTATCCAAATAATAGTATTTTAAAATACAATGCTATAAATTAGATATTATTAGTCCCTTTTTAAGAATGAGGAAACTAATGTTGAGAGGTTCTTTCTCACAATATCACATCTAACAGGTCTTCAAATCCAGGTATATTAGCTAAAAAGTAAGACATCTAAGAATAAGAAAATGAACACTGTATATCCTGATCCAACAGTCTGTAATCCTAAAGTGACCGAGGTAGAGATGATCAGAATCAAAGTTGCAATTAGTTCAGGGGAAATGGGAAGACCTACTTGTCTTATAAAAAAATTTTCTATAACCAATGTTGTCTGAAATTTTGAAGTAAAGTATAATAGAAAGCACAGAAGATATTTTTAAGTAAATAAAGTATTGGGAGTAAGGAATAATAGTACTAGCAAACATTTATTGAGTACTACCATGCACCAGACACTATTGAAAACATAGTTCCAAGAGTCTTTTCATTGTAATCCTAACAACAACTATGTAATTAAGGTATTACTGTTTTATTCATATAAAGATTATGAAAACTGACATCTAACAAGCTTAAGTAACCTTCCCACGGTCACAGAGTTACTACGTGTCCAAACCAGGACTCTCACTCAGAACTGTATGCCTCTAGACTCTGTGCCTCAAACTACTAGACTAAACTACTTCTGGAACGGAACTGATGATCCTAGTATAGGTGATCAAGTCATTATCTACCTTAGCTGGAATCCAAGCTCTACAGAAGAGGATTCCGAAAGATAAAGTGAACAGCTAAGCACTAGATCATAATACATATAAATTTAATGAGGCAGTACTAACACTGTAGCTAAGTCCTTTACCTGGATTGTCTTATTTCTTGCTCACAACAACCTATGGGATAGGTACTAATACTAACTTTATTTCAAAGTTGAGGAAACTGAGACTTAGGAAAATTTGCTATTTTGCAGGACTTAAAACCTAGACCCTAGGAACTATCACTATTAACCACTATATGCTCCTTCAAGTCATATCTTTATGGGCTGAGATCTAATTCCATCTTTTGTAGTACTGACTTCGTAGTACCCTACTACAGTAAAATATTTTGCTCTTACATCTGGACCAGAGTCTTACATGTTGAATAGTGGATGGAGTAGCCTCCAGCTCCTCCTAGTGGCTAGAATGGCCACTAACATTTACTAAAGAGTTGAGTATTGTGAATCATTGCAAACCAGGAACCACCAACTTATGGGTTTGTCCAAAGGCCTGACAGGCATTAAACACCTGCAATCAAATTTATCCTAAACCTCAGAGGCCTCATTAAATGTCTGACGTCTGGTATGCACCAGGGTACTTTAGCAACTGGGGAAGAGCAGCATGCAGATTAAAATGATAAAATTATCCCCAAATTAAGTTAAGCAGATGTGGAGTTGAGACACCAGGAGTTCTGTTTTTCAGTTTCTTCCTTGCATTCCACAACAGTAAATATCAATGCTTGTTATCGCAGCTAATTACACAGTTCTTCAGCAGTAAAGAAACTCCATTTTCCTTTCATTTCTGACACATAGCATTTAGATGCCTCCCCTCTAATGACCTGCTTCCTTGTCTTTTAAGAATGGAGTGCTACTGCATCCAGCTAGTAATTCCAAACTGAAAGCTGCTCCATCCTCCAACACTTATTCTTTTTAGGGTAAATTTTTAAATGATACCCTAATTACAGGAATTTACAGTCTTTAAAAAAGTAGCTATTTTCAGACCTGTTTACTAGACCACAATCTGAAACATCAGTCAAAAATAGCTTGAACTGATTGCATCCTTCTCTGGAACAGAACATCTAGCAGCAGAATATCCTATTGTAGCTGGTCCATCTACCCCATAATTAAGGTTGCATTGCAGCCCTGTTCCAAACTTATTTCTGCAGGAGAACAGCTAAGATCCCTTAGATAAGATGTCAGAATATGTGCTACTGGAATTGCATCCAATCTGTTGGTTAACATTACCAGAGCCAATTTAGTGTTGAATTTAAATCACAGAAATGTTGGTGATATGGCAACATATATTCACAAAACTTTAGTAAAGTCAGTAATGACTGCCTTGCTCTGTGAGGCTCCACTCTGAGAATCCTCTTCATAAGACCCGGTCAAAGCTCAGTGAGGGAAACATATAGTTGTTAAATTAAAAAAAACTTATTATGTTCATCAACTCAATATTGCACACTTAAAAGTCATAAAAACAGCTTTTAGAATCACAGGGGATTTTTAACCATAACTTCAATTTTTTGGTAATTATTCATACAAACAGATGATGTAATGTGCATTTTAAAAATAAGAAATCAACTTTAGGAATCAAGCGGGTCAAGGATAAGAACAGTGTGACTCAAAGAACTCAATGCCTCCTTTCAGATTAAAGTGAGAAACTCTAAAAATGAGAACAATGTCAGAGAAAATCTTAAATTTTTTTTTCTTTCTAAAGCAAGTTTGATGGAAACAAACAAAAAAAAAACAGCAAGTGTTTTCAGAGGCTGCTATGTTTATATTATATAACCATATGTTGCTAATGTAGCTTTATGTGTTTATCCTTCAAAAGTAAAAGAATTAAACAGACCCAAAGAATTCCTCAAAGCTAAAACCAAAGAATACAATAGCAGACTAACAAAGATTTGCAGAGAACCTACTACATGCAAAGCACTGTTTTGCTGTGAGCTGCATAGTGATATAGAAAATTTGGCACAAACTGCCTGTCCCCAATGTCTACTTCAAAAAAAAATTCTTTCCTCTAAAACATGATCCCTTCTGCTGTCCCTTAGCTGACAGCCTCATGCCATCACAAAGCCTTCCAGCCTTAAGATCTAGAGTCCATTTTTGAAGCAGCACAGTGCTACGAAGGAGAGGCAGATAAAATGGATGGATCCCATCTCAGCATGCTAGGCACACAACTCCCCCCTCCCCAGATTTTATGAAATCACCTCAAAAACCCTCATACATAATATTCAGATAAATTAGTCTTTCCATTTAGCTTCTTCTCTTGAGAAATGTTTTAAGGATCTAGCCCCATCCAAATGCTCTTTGTTTTCTCCCCAACACAGAACCTGTGAATGAGTGTGATTTTAAGTCAATAGAAACATACATAATTTATAAGAGGATTTTTTTTAAATTATGCATTTCCAAACACAGTTGTTAAGGTTATAGCAAGTAATAAAAATGCAGAGAACATCTTGCAGTAGAGACAGGCTTTGGGAACCCCCTACTGGCTTAGCCAGAAGAAAACGACCCCACTGGTTCACTCAGCAACAGCTGTGGGATCCAGATTACAAATTCCTCCCAAGGCAATATGAATATGAGCTTGAAATATTCATCTCTCTTCCCAATACAAACTTGCTGATGCATTGCTGCCTCAATATTTCTATAAACCAAAACACCCCACCCTCAGAGCAGAGCTAGTTGAATCCTAAATTCTTAAGACATAAAGTATACAAAGCTCAGAAGGCACATATGAAAAGATTTTCCTTTGGAATCTCAAAATTAGTTGGCCGTTGGTAGCAAGACTAAACACAGAGATAAAGTCAAAGATCCTCTCACATTTTTGGTTTTTGAATCTCAAAAAGTAAACATATTTGTGGTGGGATTAATAGTTTTCAGTGGGGAGCCATCTCCAGTAAAATGCAGGCACATTATTACACAATTTAGAGAATATCTTATGTGTGTGTGTGTGTGTTTTAAAATAAACAGCACTAGAGAGTTGGATGAAAACACACAGACTATATAAGAGCCAAATTCACAGCGACTGGAAAATGCCACATATGGGTGAAGGTGAAACTCTAAACTGAAGCAGGAAATTTCCCTGATCCCTTTGTAGGGGGGAACTGGAGTACATGGGCGCTGGACCTAGCTAGGTGCTTCAGTGGCAGCAGGGACGAACTCCACTCACTTGAACACATTGCATTCTACCCCTCACAACAGGGGGCGCACAGGTGAGCAGGTGCAGGATCCAGGGCAAGCACTTTTGGGTGCCAGCAGGAATGAATTTTGTATTGCCCCCACAGCAGCGTCTGGGGGGATGCCTGCGACCCTTGAAGCCCCAGAAGGAGTTTCACAGGAGTGTTACAATCAGTGCTTGTTTAGCTTGCCATCTGCAGATGGCTTAAGTGTTAACAGCTCAGTGGAGGGTCAGTGTGACACCCTTTTGCACCTGCACTCGAGTTCTTGTCCAGTGTCCAAGAGGCATGATGTTGCAGGAACAAACTGGAGATGGTAAATGTGTGTGTGTGGGGGGCAGTTATTGCCAATGAAAGTGGCTCTCAGAAAATTAATTCAAGATGGATTAGAGACTTAAATGTTAGACCTAATACCATAAAAACCCTAGAAGAAAATCTAGGTAGTACCATTCAGGACATAGGCATGGGCAAGGACTTCATGTCTAAAACACCAAAAGCAACGGCAGCAAAAGCAAAAATTGACACATGGGATCTAATTAAACTAAAGAGCTTTTGCACAGCTAAAGAAACTACCATCAGAGTGAACAGGCAACCTACAGAATGGGAGAAAATTTTTGCAACCTACTCATCTGACAAAGGGCTAATATCCAGAATCTACAAAGAACTCAAACAAATATACAAGAAAAAACAAACAACCCCATCAAAAAGTGGGGAAAGGATATGAACAGACATTTCTCAAAAGAAGACATCCATACCGCCAACAGACACATGAAAAAATGCTCATCATCACTGGCCATCAGAGAAATGCAAATCAAAACCACAATGAGATACCATCTCACACCAGTTAGAATGGCAATCATTAAGAAGTCAGGAAACAACAGGTGTTGGAGAGGATGTGGAGAAATAGGAACACTTTTACACTGTTGGTGGGATTGTAAACTAGTTCAACCATTATGGAAAACAGTATGGCGATTCCTCAAGGATCTAGAACTAGATGTACCATATGACCCAGCCATCCCACTACTGGGTATATACCCAAAGGATTATAAATTACTCTACTACAAAGACACATGCACACGGATGTTTATTGCGGCACTATTCACAATAGCAAAGACTTGGAATCAACCCAAATGTCCATCTGTGACAGACTGGATTAAGAAAATGTGGCACATATACACCATGGAATACTATGCAGCCATAAAAAGGATGAGTTTGCGTCCTTTGTAGGGACATGGATGCAGCTGGAAACCATCATTCTTAGCAAACTATCACAAGAACAGAAAACCAAACACCGCATGTTCTCACTCATAGGTGGGAACTGAACAATGAGATCACTTGGACTCGGGAAGGGGAACATCACACACTGGGGCCTATCATGGGGAGGGGGGAGGAGGGAGGGATTGCATTGGGGAGTTATACATGATATAAACGTCATGCACATGTACCCTAGAACTTAAAGTATAATAAAAAATAAATAAATAAATAAATAAAAAGACAAAAAAAAAAAAAAAAGCAGGAAGAGGAGATGAAAAGGGGATGAAGTGGGGAGGTAATCTTCTCCTGGAGTCCAGCCGTACTCAGAGAGACTACTTTCCAAAGCTACACTACCATCAAGCTGTCCCTCTGAAATCAAGCCTCTTCTCTCTGACATCCAACTATAGTCTCTGACATTCAGTTGCTTCCCCTCCCCTCCTCTTTCTGCCGGAGAGCCCGGGGTTTTTAATGGGCACAGGATGGGGGGCAGGGCGGGCCACGGGTGGTTTTGGAAAAGGCATTATTGAAGCGGGAGAGCAGGAAAGTATGTTCTCATTTTGGGTCGCAGTTCCAGGCTTGAGGGTGGGGCCGTCACTGGGGACCCATTTTCTTCTGCCAAGAATTTCCCTGCCTTCTGTTCCTATCAGAACTACTGGCCTCACCTGAGATTATGATAAAAGTGAAGTGTCAGTTTAATAATAGTCCAGATTTTTATCCTAATTTCAGTTCAAGTATTGGTTATAATCCATTTTCCTGATATTACATTGAGTGTCAGAAATACAAGGATGAAAGACAAATGTCCTGCCCTCAGGACATGGTCTAATGGGAGACTGCCATAGTCTGATGGGAGAGACATATGAGGTTGGTGCAAAAGTAATTGCAAAAAGTAAAACCAATTACTTCTGCACCAACTTAACACATGTAAATATGCAACCACCCAAAGCATAATTTATGCCATAATGGTATCTTGGTATCTTGCATCGTAAGTGCTCAGTAGATAATAATGAATTTTTATGTTAGAGACATTTTTAGGTTACAGATGTGCTTAAGAAAATAATTCTAAATCAGAGAAACCTTCCCAAGAAAGCAGCTGTACTCAAAAGATGAATACTACAATATTATTTATAATAGTGGACCATTTAAAACTATGTGAACATACAGCAACAGGAGATTGATAATAAATTATGATATGTCTAAATGATTGAATTTATAATGGCTATTAAAATGAATATTTAGTACAAAAATCTCTTCTTTAATATCAAGTGAAAAAAGCAAGATACACATAATAATAGTATTATAATACTATTTATATTATATAATTATAATACACAACAATATTATTATAATAATAGCATTATAATACTATTTGTATTATATAATTATAATAATACACATAATAGTATTATTATGACATGTACTTACATACAAATAATGTAGGTAATGTATGCCAAATATAATAATAGTTACAACTGTATAATAGACCTATGAATATTTTTTCTTTTTCTTTTTTTTAAATTTTACTTTAAGTTCCAGGATACATGTGCAGAACGTGCAGGTTTGTTACAGTTATGTGTGTGTCATGGTGGTTTGCTACACCTATTGACCTGTTCTCTAAGCTCCCTCCCCTCGCTCCTCACCCGCCAACAGGCCCTGGTGTGTGATGTTCCCCACCCTGTGTGCACGTGTTCTCATTGTTCAACTCCCACTTATGAGTGAGAACATGCGGTATTTGGTTTTCTGTTCCTGTGTTCATTTGCTGAGGATGATGGCTTCCAGCTCCATCTATGTCCCTGTAAAGGACATGATCTCATTCCTTTTTATGGCTGCACAGTATTCCATAATGTTTTTGTACCACTTTTTTTTTTTTTTTTTTTTGAGACGGAGTCTCGCTCTGTCACCCAGGCTGGAGTGCAGTGGCCAGATCTCAGCTCACTGCAAGCTCCGCCTCCCGGGTTCACGCCATTCTCCTGCCTCAGCCTCCCGAGTAGCTGGGACTACAGGCACGGCCACCTTGCCCGGCTAGTTTTTTTTGTGTGTGTGTTTTTAGTAGAGACGGGGTTTCACCGTGTTAGCCAGGATGGTCTCGATCTCCTGACCTCGTGATCCGCCCGTCTCGGCCTCCCAAAGTGCTGGGATTACAGGCTTGAGCCACCGCGCCCGGCCTGTACCACATTTTCTTTAACCAGTCTATCATTGATGGGCATTTGGGTTGGTTCCATGTCTTTGCTATTGTGAATAGTGCTGCAATAAACACATGTGTGCATGTGTCTTCATAGTAGAATGAATTATATTCCTTTGGGTATATACCCTGTAATGGGATTGCTGGATGAAATGATATTTTTGGTTCTAGATCCTTGAGGAATCGCCACACTGTCTTCCACAATGGTTGAACTAATTTACATTCCCACCAACAGTGTAAAAGCGTTCCTAATTCTCCACAGCCTCACTAGCACCTACTGTTTCTTGACTTTGTAGTAATCATCATTCGGACTGGCAAGAGATGGAATCTCATTGTGGTTTTGATTTGCATTTCTCTAATAATCAGTGATGTTGAGATTTTCTTCATATATTTTTTGGCCACATAAATGTCTTATTTTGAGAAGTATCTGTTTATATCCTTTGCCCACTTTTTCATGGTTTGTTTGTTTGTTTGTTTTTTGGTAATTTTGTTTAAGCTCCTTGTAAATACTGGATATTCAACATTTGTCAGATGGGTAGATTGCAAAAGTTTTCTCCCATTATGTAGGTTGCCTTTTCACTCTGATGATATTTTCTTTTGCTATACAGACACTCTTTAGTTTCATTAGATCCCATTTGTCAATTTCAGCTTTTGTTGCAATTGCTTTTGGTGTTTTCCTCGTGAAGTTTTGTCCGTGCCTATGTCCTAAATGGTATTGCCTAGATTTTCTTCTAGGGTTTTTATGGTTTTGGGTTTTACATTTAAGTCTTTAATTCATCTTGAGTTAATTTTTGTATAAGGCATAAAGAAGGGGTCCAGTTTCAGTTTTCTGTGTATGGCTAGCCAGTTTTCCCAGCACCATTTACTGAATAGGAGATCCTTTCCCCACTGCTTGTTTTTGTCAGGTTTGTCGAGGATCAGATGGTAGTAGATGTGTGGTGTTATTTCTGAGGTCTCTATTGTGTTCCCTTGGTCTATATGTCTGTTTTGGTGCCAGTAGTATGCTGTTTGGGTTACTGTAGCCTTGTAGTGTAGTTTGAAGTCAGGTAGTGCGATGCCTCAAGCTTTGTCTTTTTGCTTAGGATTGTCTTGGCTATATGAGGTTTTCTTTCATTCCATATGAAATTTAAAGTAGTTTTTCCTAATTCTGTGAAGAAAGTCAATGGTAGCTTGATGCGAATAGCATTGAATCCATAAATTACTTTGGGCAGTATGGCCATTTTCATGATACTGATTCTTCCTATCCATGAGGATGAAATGTTTTTCCATTTGCTTTTGTCCTCTCTTATTTCCTTGAGCAGTGGTTTGTATTTCTCCTTGAAGAGATCATTCACATCTCTAGGTAGCTGTATTCCTAGGTGTTACATTCTCTTTGTAGCAATTGTGAATGGGAGTTCATTCATGATTTGGCTCTCTGCTTGTCTATTGTTGGCATAAAGGAATGGTTGTGATTTTTGCACATTCATTTTGTATCCTGAGACTTTGCTGACGTTGCTTATCAGTTTAAGGAGTTCTGGGGCTGAGATGATGAGGTTTTCTAAATAGACAATCATGTCATCTGCAAACAGGGACGATTTCACTTCCTCTCTTCCTATTCGAATACGTTTATTGCTTTCTCTTACCTGATAGCCCTGGCCAGAACTTCCAATATTATGTTGAATAGGAGTGGTGAGAAGGAGCATCCCTGTCTTGTACCAGTTTTCAAAGGGAATGCTTTCAGCTTTTGCCAATTCAGTATGATATTGGCTGTGGGTTTGTCATAAATAGCTCTTATTATTTTGAGATATGTTCCATCAGTACCTAGTTTATTGAGAGATTTTACCATAAAAGGAAGTTGAATTTTATCAAAGGCCTTTTCCGCATCTATTGAGATAATCATGTAATTTTTGCCTTTAGTTCTGTTTACGTGATGGGTTACATTTACTGATTTGCATATGTTGAACCAGCCTTGCCTCCCAGGGATGAAGCTGACTTGATCATGGTGGATAAGTTTTTTGATGTTCTGCTGAATATGGTTTGCCATATTTTTTTAAGGATTTTTGCATTGATGTTCATCAGGGATATTGGTCTGAAGTTTTCTTTTCTGCTGTTGTGTCTCTTTCCAGTTTTGGTATCTGGATAATGCTGTTCTCATAAAATGAGTTAGGGAGGAGTGAGTCCCTCCTTTCCAATTGTTTGGAATATTTTCTGAAGGAATGATACTAGCTCTTCCTTATATTTCTGGTAGAATTCAGCTGTGAATCCTTCTGGTCCTGGGGTTTTTATGGTTGGCAGGCTATTAATTGCAGCCCCAATTTAAGAACTTGTTATTGGTCTACTCAGGGATTTGACTTCTTCCTGGGTTAGTCTTGGGAGAGTGTATGTTTCCAGGAATTTATCCATTTCTTCTAGATTTTCTAGTTTATTTGCACAGAGGTGTTTATGGTATTCTCTGATGGTAGTTTGTATTTCTGTGGGGTCTGCGGTGGTATCTCCTTTATCATTTTTTATTGTGTCTATCTGATTCTTCTCTCTTTTCTTCCTTAGTAGTCTAGCTAGTGGTCTATTTTGTTTATTTTTTCAAAAAACCAGCCCCTGAATTCATTGATTTTTTTTAAAAGAGTTTTTCATGACTCTATATCCTTCAATTCTTCTTTGATCTTAATTATTTCTTATCTTCTGCTAGCTTTTAGATTAGTTTGTTCTTACCTCTCTAGCTCTCTTAATTGTGATGTTAGAGTGTCAATTTGAGATCTTTCAAGCTTTCTGATGTGGGCATTTAGTGCTATAAATTTCCCTCTTAACACTGCTTTAGCTGTGTCCGAGAGATTCTGGTACATTGTCTCTTTGTTCTCGTTGATGTCAAAGAACTTCTTGATTTCTGCCCTAATTTCGTTATTTACCCAGGGGTCATTTAGGAACAGGTTGTTCAATTTCCATGTAATTGTGTGGTTTTGAGGGAGTTTCTTAATCCTGAGTTCTAATTTGATTGCCCTGTGACCTGAGAGGCTGTTTGTTATGATTTCAGTTCTTTTCCATTTGCTTAGGAGTGTTTTACTTCCACTTATGTGGTCAATTTTAGAAGAAGTGCCATGTGGCACTGAGAGGAATGTATATTCTGTTGATGTGGAGGAGAAAGCTCTGTAGACGTCTACTAGGTCCACTTGATCCAGAGCTGAGTTCAAGTCCTGACTATCCTTGTTAATTTTTGGTCTCATTGATCTGACAGTGGGGTGTTAAAGTCCAGGTGTGGGAGTCTAGGTCTCTTTGTAGGTCTCAAAGACTCTAAGAACTTGTTTAATAAAGCTGGGTGCTCCTGTACTGGGAGCATATATATTTTGAATAGTTAGCTCTACTTGTTGAATTGTTCCCTTCACTATCATGTAATGCCCTTCTTTGTCTATTTTGATCTTTGTTGGTTTAAAGTCTGTTTTGTCAGAGACTAGGATTACAACCCCTGCTTCATTTTTGTTGTTGTTTTTTTTTTTTTTTTTTTTTGGCTTTCTATTTGCTTGGCAAATTTTCCTCCATCCCTTTATTTTGAGTCTATTTGCATCTTTGCACGTAAGATGGGTCTCCTGAATACAGGACACCAGTGGGTCTTGACTCCTTATCCAGTTTGCCGGTCAGTGTCTTTTAACTGGGGCATTTAGCCCATTTACATCTTTAGTATTGTTATGTGTGAACTGGATCCTGTCATCATGATGCTATTTGGTTATTTTGCACACTAGCTGATGCAGTTTCTTCGTAGTGTCATTGGTCTTTATATTTTGGTGTGTTTTTGCAGTGGCTGATGCCGGTTTTTCCTTTCCATATTTAGTCTTTTCTGTTCTTTTCCTTTTTCTTCTTTTCTTTTCTTTTGAGACAGAATTTCACTCTTGTCAAGTTGGAATGCAGTGGTGCGATCTCAGCTCACTGCAAGCTCTGCCTCCTGGTTTCAAGCAATTCTCCTGCCTCAACCTCCCGAGTAGCTGAGATTATAGGGGCCCACCACCACACCCAGCTAATTTTCATATTTTTAGTAGAGACAAAGTATCACCATGTTGGCCAGTCTGATCTCGAACTCCTGACCTCAGGCAATCCACCCACCTGGGCCTCCCAAAGTGCTAGGACTACAGGTATGAGTCACCACACCTGGCTTTAGTGCTTCTTTCAGGAGTTCTTGCAGGGCAGGCCTGGTGGTAATGAAATCTCTCAGCATTTGCTTTTCTGGAAAGGATTTTATTTCTCCTTCACTTATGAAGCTTAGTTTGGCTGGATATGAAATTCTGTGTTGAAAATTCTTTCCTTTAAGTATGTTGAATATTGGCCCCCAATCTCTTCTGGCTTGCAGAGTTTCTGCTGAGAGGTCCGCTGTTAGTCTGAAAGGCTTCCCTTTGTAGGTGACTTGGTCTATCTCTCTTGCTGATCTTAACAGTTTTTCCTACATTTTGACCTTGGAGAATCTGATGATTATGTGCTTTGGGGTTCATCTTCTCTTGGAGTATCTTAATGGTGTTGACTGTATTTCCTCAATTTGCATGTTGGTCTATCTTGCTAGGCTGGGGAAGTTCTCCTGGATAATATCCTGAAGTGTATTTTCCAGCTTGTTTCCAGTCTCCCCATCTCATTCTAGTACTCCACTCAATCATAGATTCAGTCTTTTTATGAAGTTCCATACTTCTTGGAAGCTTTGTTCATTCCTTTTCATTATTTTTTCTTTAGTAAGGTCTTCATGCCTTATTTCAGCAAGATGGTCTTCAATCTCTGAGATCCTTTCTTCCACTTGGTCAATTTGGCTGTTGATAATTGTGTATGCCTCTCAAAGTTCTCGTGCTGTGTTTTTCAGCTCCATCAGGTCATTTATATTCCTCTCTAAACTGGTTATTCTAGCTAGTAATTCCTCTATTCTTTTATCAAGGTTCTTAGCTTCTTTGCATTGGGTTAGAACATGATCCTTTAGCTCAGCGTAGTTTTTTAATACTCATCCTCTGAAGCCTACTTCTGTCAGTTCATCCATCTGATCCTCTGTCCAGTTCTGCACCCTTGATGGAAAGACGTTGTAATCATTTGGAGAAGAAGAGGCACTCTGGCCTTTTGGGTTTTCAGCACTTTTTCATTGATCCTTTCTCATCTTCGTGAATTTGTCTAGTTTTGGTCTTTGAGGCTGCTGACCCTTGGATGGGGTTTTTGTGGGGGATTTTTTGTTGTTGTTATTGTTGTTGATGATGATGCTGTTGTTGCTTTCTGCTCATTTGCTTTTCTTTCAATGATCAGGTCCCTCTTCTGTATGGCTGCTGCAGTTTTCTGGGGGTTCACTTCAGGCCCTCTTCATCTGATTGGCTCCGGAACCTGGAGATGTCACCCAAGGAAGTTGGAGTACAGCAAAGATGGGTACCTCCTCTTTCTTCTGGGACCTCTGACCTTAAGGGGCACCAACCTGATGCCAGTAGGATGGCTTCTGGTGTGTTCCTCGCTGAGGGAAAATCCACTCATCCGGGCTTCCCAGATTCCTCAGAACTACCAGGAGGAAAGGTTAAGTCTGCTGATCTGCAGAGACTGCAGCCACCCCTCTCCCTAGGGGCTCATGCCCAGGGGGATCCGTGTTCTGTCCCTGAGCCTCTGGCTGGAGTTATTGGAGTTCCTGCAGGGAAGTCCCATCCGATGAGGAAGGATGGGTCAGGGTCAGGCCTGAAGAGGCACTCTGGCCACAGACTGCCACAATTGGTGTGTTAGGCTGTGGGGGACAAGTCTTAGGACCAAGCCATCCAGCCTCCCTGGCTCCAGCAGGGGAAAATCACAGCCTGGGGCTATAGAGATGGGTGCTGCCCTTCCCCTGCCCAGGGAGCTTAGGCAGTTGCAAGTCCCAGTGCTGGCTGCTGCCCCTCCCCCAAGGAGCTCAAATGGCTTAAACAGCAGGCAGCCACAATCCGTGATGCTGGTTGTTCCTCTCCCTGGGAATTTAGTAGGCTTAAGCAAATTTCAGCCCAGTGGCTGTTAAGAGTCTGCGCGTTCCAAGGTTGGGACGCTAGGCTCCAGTGGTGTGGGTTTGCAAGTGGGATCTTTCAATCCATGGGTTGCAAAGTTCCGTGGAAAAAGTACCCTGCCTGGGTAGCATGTTCACTCACCATCTCCCTTGGCTGGGGAGAGGGGGCTCCCCCACCCCACGTGACTCTCAGGTGGGCCACTGCACCACACTGTTCTTCTTTCTCTTCACCAGTCATGTCAGCCTCCTAGTCAGTTCTGATGAGAGAACCTGGATTCTTTGGTTGCTGGTGAAGGATTCACATGCTTATTATGGTTTTTTTGTTGTTGTTGTTTTTGATGGGTGCCTCTGAACACCACTGCTTCTAGTAGGCTATCTTGGGCTCACCTCCAACTATACTATCTTCTATTCTCACTAGCAGTTGCTCCATATTTTTGTCAGCACGTGATATGCTCGGTCTTTAGTTTAATCCATTCTAATAGGTATGTGGTGTTATTTAATTGTGGTTTTAATTTGCATTTTTAAATAACTAACAGAATTGTTTATTATTTCATTTGCTTGTTTGCCATAAAGGTATATTTTATTTGGTGAAGTATTCAAATCTTTTGACTATATTTAATAAACAAATTGTTTCTCTTTTATTGAGTTTGGGGAGGATATAAATTAATAATATATTTTTAAATTTTCTTTTTATCATTGGTTTTTACAATTGGATTATAGGCTTGGTTTGGTGGATCACACCTGGAATCCCAGTGTTTTGGGAGGCTGAGGAGGCAGGATCACCTGGGGCCAGCAGTTCGAGATCAGTCTGGACAACATAGTGAGACCAGGTTTCTACCAAAAATTTTAAAAGTCAGCCAGGTGTGAGAGCATATGTCTGTAGCCCTAGCTACTTAGTAGACTGAAGTGGGAGGATTGCTTGAACCCAGGAGTTTGGGGCAGCAGTGAGCTATGGTTGTGTTACTGAACTTTAACCTGGGTGACAGAAAAAAAAAAATTGGGTGTCTCGAAAAAATTTTTTAATTAAAAAACCCAATTAATTGGATTATGATGAACTGTGTTATAATTGTCTTCACATTTCTTGAATTTGGGATTCTTTGTGCTTCTTGGATCTGTGAGTTTACTGTGTTTATGAAATTTGAAAGTTTTCATACTTACTTTCTTCAGTATTTTTTCTTTCTCTCTCCCTGCTTTGGCCACTTAACTTACAAACATATTAGACAACTTGAAATTGTCTCATATCTATATAGTTCATTCATTTTTTAAAAAAATTTTCCTTTATTTTTGTGTTTTATCTTGATGGTTTTCATTTTCATGTCACCATGTTTACCAATATTTACATCTGCAATGTTGCATTTGTCATTAATTCCATCCAATATATTGTTCCCCTCACACATTTTAGTTTTCATTTCTAGAAATTCCATTTTTGTCTTTCTTATAAATTCCATTTCTATACTTAATATTTGAACACATATAATAGTTATATAACTGTTTTTATGTCTTTATTTGCTAATTGTAATATCTGTGTCAGTTTTGGTTTTCAGTTGACATTTCCTCTCATTATAAATCATATTTTGTACTATCTTGCCAGTTTATAATATTTTATTGAATTCCTGACATTGCAGACTTTACTTTGTTGGATGTTAAATGTTTTTGGATTCCTATAGATATTCTTGAGCTTTGTTCTTGATACATGAGTAATTTATTTGGATACTGTTGAAGCTTGCTTTTAAGGTTTGTTACGCGTGACTGGAAAGATGTGTTAGCTTAATTATTTACTACTATTGAAGACAGGTCAGTGTGCTTTACCCAGTGTTCCATGAAACATTAGATTTCTCCAGTTTGGCTGGTGGGAATGGGTGCTATGTCCAGTCTTAAGTCACTTCTAGGCAATGTCATCTTTACTCTGTTTAGGCAGTTTTTTTCCTCTGTCTTTGGGTGGTCTCCTCATACATGGGCACTTAGCAGCACTCTGCTAAAGACATGGAGGGGCTTGCTGTTGACCTCTGGAGTTCTAGCTCTGTGAAGTTCTCTCTTCTCCAGCAGACTGTCCCACATACTCCGAGCTCTGTCTCTTCAACTCAGAGAACTGATCTGGCTCTGCCTAGATTCTGCCTCCATATACTATGTACTGGAAACAATCTTGAAGGCAATAAGATAGGGAAATAGCAGGGCTCACATCATTTTCCCCTGTCTCTCAGAAATCTTTGTCCTACATTGCTTGATGCTAGTGTTTTGATAACATTTATTTCATACATTCTGTCAATTTGTTTATTTTTCAGGTTGGATGATAATTCTGTTTTCTGTTATTCCCTCATAGTTGGAAGTGTATGCCCCTAAGTGTATTCATTTTGCTTCTAAGTGATAACATCATAAGCCTCAGAATTCTAAATAATGAATAAAATATTCCCATAGCAGCTTTTATGTCTGACCAATCACGTAGACCCAAATGTTCCTTTGTAAAATACTTCACATAAGAAAACCTAAAAACAAAAACAAAACAAAAAACCTGATGGCTTCAACTAGGATTTTTGTTGTTGTTGTTCTTTAAGGAACATTGCTTTGAATAAATATTTCTCACTTTATCTTTTAAAAAATTACCTTTTAAAATTAATACTTTAATACTATTCTTGAGTAGCTGTGTTTATTAAAGCACTAGATATTAATTTTGATTTTTCGTTGCCAGCTTACAGCTGTTCTCAATAGACGCTAGAGATAAATACAGAAACTATTGGTTTTACATTTTATTCTTTTTTAAAATGTAGGATACTGCTCTGCAAACTTAATTTTAGAAAAATATTTGAATATTTTTTAAAAGCACAATAAAGCAATGGAAATATTTTATAATAACACATAATTTTTGTGTGGAGAAAACATACTGACTTATAAACCTTCAAATCAATTGCTTAGACTATACCTGCAGGTAAAATGAGCTGTTTGGCCTGAATTGACTGCTTGGTTGTTTCAAAATCCTTAAAAATTCAGTTAAATTGGTTGGATCATTACATAGTATGAAACTGGCAGATTACTTAATCAACAATGGTTGAATTGGCTGTATGTGGAGCTATAACATGAATCTGGGAATAGTAGTCTCGTGTTTGGTGCTAAGGGTACTGGAAAGAACTAAGAAAACATTTGTGAATATTTTTTATCCCATAATTGTGTTGTTTTTCGTCAAAGGACTTTGAAGTTATAATAGTATTAATCTCCTTAAACCTAAGGTATCTATGTCATTAGAGGAATGATGCTGGGTACTTGCAAATTGTCCGTGGCATGCATTATAGACATAATAGGAAATGAGAGGAAATCACAACTAGACCTCAGAATTATCCCATTTACACAATAAATAGAACACCTGTTATAACTAAATTAAACACACACCAGCAAGAAACTGGCCCAGTCTTTACCCAAGGACCACTGAAAAGCTTAAACAGAAACCTCAAATGGCATTCAATAAATAGATTAGTATATTCATGCTAGATTTACAAAGTATACCTCATCACTTATTGTCACTGAAAAGTCAGTAAGCGTTACAGTTACCAGGAGACCTGCTTAAAGCTTCTTACTAATAGTAAGAATGGAGGTTTTGGTTTAGGATGTTATTTGGGAGATTAAAAGATTTAGACAAGCTTAACTGGGAAGAATAGCATAGTTTCTTTGAAATTTTGTAGTTTAAGGCTGAGTTGACAGTTGCACATTCACTAGTTTGATTTCTTTCCTAACTCTGAATGGTTTTGCTAAGAAAGAAGAATGCAGGATGGACTGAACATTAGAAAAGAAATATCGTGATGTAAAATGAGGGCTGAGGTAAAGATGAGGGTAAATGGCTATCCAAATGGGATATCTCATAGATCCAAATAACTTTAGAGTTAGAAAATACTTCAAGAGCCAGCTCATATATTCCCTAATTTTGCAGATATTCTAGGAAGTGAAGCGACTTCACATGAAGACAGGATAAAAGTCCACCCAAGCAGACTGATTATTAGTAGTTCTCCAAGACTTACCAGGTAGATCACCAAATCTGTGGACACTGATAGGTCTTCCTCCCTGAGGTTCAACAGGGTTTCTAAAAGTGAGGGAGGCTGGCTGTGTCTGACAGCAAGCAGTGATTCTTTCTGCCTCTACATAGTGTGGCTGTCACTCTTTCTCTCTTCCAAGGCACTTTGCTGGGAAAGCTCCACTCTTCCCATCACTGTAGATCTAATGTTTCAGAGAAGCACAAAGTGACTGATGCTTCCAAAATAAATTTTTGATTTCTTAGACTGGGGAAGGGAACTTAGGGGCATGGTTAAGAGCACTGACTTAGGTGTGAATCACACTGATTGTTGTGTGAAATTGTATGAGCTATTTCACTTCTCCAAGGCTTACTTTCCTTATGTGAATAAATATAATAATTGTTTCAGTTTCATAAAACTGAGAAGGAATAATCACATGTAAGGTGCTTAACCCAGTATCTGTCAAAAATATTATCCGTTGTCACAATAAAATAGGATTGCCCATCTTCTATGTTTCTTTTCCTGGAAGAGCATTGTTGCCTGGTAGACCCTTATTTTACTCTAGATTCATAATGGGGGAAAATGACATTTTTATAGATTACAAATTTATTGAGGCAGCCATGGAAAAAATTGTCACGCATCACCTGTGAAGTATTGTAAACACATCATAATGAAATCAATACCATATTATTACAAACTTCTCTTTCATATTTATCTGGGGTCACAGGCTTCTCAAAGGACTGTGGACTTGACAATATAGTGTCAATGGAGCTTCAAAGCCAGTCCAATGGTGATGGCAATGACCCATAAGATTCTGGAATTGGGGCTGGGCACGGTGGCTCATGCCTGTAATCCCAGCACTTTGAGAGGCCAAGGTGGGTGGGAGTTCCAGACCTGAGGTCAGGAGTTCGAGACCAGCCTGGCCAACATGGTGATCCCACATATCTACTAAAAATACAAAAATTAGCCAGGCTTAGTGGCTCACACCTGTAATCCCAGCTACTTGGGAGGCTGAAGTAGGAGAATCGCTTGAACCCAGGAGGTGGAGGTTACAGTAAGCCAAGATTATGCCGTTGCACTCCAGCCTGGGCTATAAGAGTGCAACTCCATTTCAAAAAAATACCTGTGGAATTGGGTACAATGTCTTTCTGCACTTCTTTACCCTCTTTACATCCTCTTTTTCCTCAAAGAAGCTGGATTCAAAGAAGGGCTGGGAGCCATGTGGCTAGTTGGTAATAGCTCCTGAAAACTCAATGTAGCAGTGTAATAGGAGAGAATGAAATGGTAAAAGAGAAAAGTTTGAGAATCACTGAATTAATTCAGTCAAGTGTGTCTTTGCTTCCTGTACTAGAACTAGAGTCAATGTATGTTGGAATAGTAATCATTTATATAATTATGCTTCTCTTATTTATGTTTAAAGAACTTTGAGTGAATGAATTATTAAATTATTGAATGAAGGTGAGCATGATAGAAACAAATTTATTCTTCTCCTTAAGATTTGTTTGGACATGGTGCAAAATGAATGGCTCTCAGCCTTCAGAAAGAGTGTTCCCTGCACAGTGTGCCTCCCTTTTTCTGCTGTGCCACATGTGACAAGAAAACACAATTAAACTTTCAGTTGGGTTTTGCATTTTTCTGATCTTCTAACAACTGGGTGTCAGATATCTCAATGCATAACCACCCACTCACAACAAGATTATACATTAGACTCTTTGTTATCTACTTTTATGAAGGATTTCTGAATGCTAAAAGGAATAAATTAACTGTGCCAAATCTGTAATAAAGTTGTTCTCTCTATCTGATTGTTAATATTTCCATGATTGTAGAGTAATCCTCATCAAGGACAAGAACATTTACATTATACTAAAAGAAGGACACTGAAAGTTATATAAAATTCATTTGATTCTTGGAGCTATATATCCATATTTGCTCTAGACTAAATATCATAATAGTATCTAATAGCCAGGTATAAAATAACTATTAGAATAAATATTTCCAAATATAATGAGAATACAAACCAGGAATGCAAAATTAAATATAACCATTTTATTTAAATTTCTCAGATTTTAATAATCTGATACCTAGATTTTCTTCTAAGTGCTATTATAGTGTTAATTTCCCTGTGCCCACACTTGGTAGAAAAGTACTTGCTGGTGACTGCTTGTGAGCAGAGATGTTCATGTTTTTCAACATTAACTCCATCACCAATAAGAGTGACTGGCACACATACTCCAAAATACTTGTTTATTATTGAATCAAATAGTGCATAAATCATAAACTGTGAATTATGGAGATTAATATTTATTTTAAATAAAAATAATAGCTACAATGTTTGGAATAGTCTCAATGGGTAGGCTGCTTCATGTATATTATATCTTTTCAAAGTCATAAATACACCATAATATGTTAGCATGATCACTTTGAAGATAAGCAAACTTTTAAAATACTCTTTAAAATTTTCAATTTAAAAATGATTTGATTTAACACAATTTCTGCAGAAAGGCAGAGAATATATGACACGATCTGTTACCTGTGACCACTCTGATATCATCCCCAGCACTCTTGCCCTCCCTCACTCACATTGCTCCAGTCATCCTGGCTTCCCTGTTGTTCTTGAAGACACCAAGCTTAATGTTGGCTTAGGGTATTCGTATTTACTGTTCCCTCTCCTGAGATACTCCTCCCTCTGTACCCGCAAGATTGGCTTCATCACTACTTCATCTATATCACTGTCTTCTCAAAGAGGCAGTCACTGACTACCCTGTGTCATATAGCTGCCCCACCCTCTAACCCCTTGCCTTGATATAGTTTTCTTCGCTGTATTTGTTGCCATCATATTAAACATTTGCCTGTTTGCTTACTCTAGATCTCTCTCCACTAGAATATAAGCTCCAAGAGAGCAGACTTTGTCATTTTCTTCACCACTGGATCCTTCTGGTGTATAATAGTACACATAGTATCATTCAATATGTAGATAAGTATTTCTTAAATAAATGACTCCATTGGTTGCTCTTACTTACTTAAAAATATATTTTACATGTTTTATGAATAAACTCATTTGGACTTTCTTAGTTCATTATAGATTAGAAACAAAACTCCAAAACAATGATCTATCTAATTCTGACTTTCTTGAGACATATTTTGAGAATATTTTGCAAAAATGATCACCAGTACTCATTACTGCTGCAGAGGCCTAAGGAGAAAAGGGATGCCTCAATTTACTATGTTAACTCAACCCAGGAAATGTTGAGATATACAGAGCCTCACCATTCCAACATTCATCAGCCATGCAAATTAAGTTTTTCATAATTTTGGTGAACTCAAAAGGTTATTGTGAAAAAAAATTCTACTGATTATATTTCTGTTGCTATGTGCCAGGCATTATGTTTAGTACTTGACATGTATTAACATATTTAATTCTCACTTCAGAGCTCTCTGAGGCACTATTATCATGCTGTTTGTTACGGACTGAATTACGTCCCCCTTAAAATTCGTATGTTGAATTTCCAACACCGTACCTCAGAATGTGACCGTATTTGGAGATAGGGTCTTTAAAGAAATGAGTTAGGTAAAATGAACTCATATAGGTGATCTCTAATCCAATATGACCAATGTGCTTATAAGAAGAGGAGATTAGGACTCAGACAACACACAGACTATGAGGCATTGTAGTAGTTAAGAGTTCTCCAGAGAAACAGAACCAATAGGATTTTATATACAGATGGTGCCTGACTTACAATGGCTTGATTTAGAGTTTTTCAACTTTATGATGGTGTAAAAGCAATAGGTATTCATTAGAAACCATACTTTATGTAGCCATGAACTATTCTGTTTTTCACTTTCAGTACAATATTCAATAATTTATATGAGCTATTTAATATTGTATTATATAACAGGCTTTGTGTTAGATGATTTTGCCCAACTGTGGGCTGAGGTAAGTGTTCTCAGCACATTTAAGGTAGGCTAGACTAAGATATCCTGTTCGGTAGGTTAGGTGTACTAAATACATTTTTGACACTGGATATTTCAACATACGATGGGCTTATCAGGATATAACCCCATTGTAAGTCAAGGAGATTTATTTTAAGGCTCTCAAGATTATGAAGGCGGCCAAAAAAAAAAAAAATATCTGCAGGGTGGGCCAGGAGGCTGGAGGCCTAGGAAAGAGGCAATGTTGCAGATGAAGGTACAAGGCAGTCTGCTGGCAGAATTTCCTCTTGCTCAGGGCAAGTCAGTCTTTTGTTCTATCCAGGCCTGCATCACCAAGAACAATATATTTTATTCAAAGGTCATGGATTTAAATGTAAATGCCATCCAAAAACATCCTCACAGAAACATTCTGAATAACATTTGACCAGCTATCTGGGCACCATAGCTCAGCCAAGTAGACACATAAAATTAATCATCACAAGGGCACTCCATGTGAACTTGGTGCCCATACACATCTTTAACCATACAGTAATGCCCCCAGACTCACTGTTTTGATTTCTTTGGTTTCAGCTACTCGAAGTCAACTGTGGTCCAAAAATATTAAATAAAAAGTCCAGAAATAATCAATTCATAAGTTTTAAATTACACACTGTTCTGAGTGGTGTGTGCTGAAATCTCACACCATCCCACTCTGTCCCCGAGATGTGAGTCCTCCCTTTGTCCAGCATATCTACTGTCTATTCTCTCTGCCCATTAGCCACTTAGTAGCTAACTTGGTTGTCAAATTGACTGTCATGGTTTACAGTGCTTGTGTTCAAGTAGCCCTTATTTTACTTAACTGTGCTTCCAAGGCACAAGAGTAGTGATACTGGCAATTTGGGTATGTCAAAGGGAAGTTATAAAGTACTTCCTTTAAGTTAAAAAGTGAAAGTTCTTGACTTAATAAGGAAAGAAAAAAAATCATATGCTGAGGTTGTTAGATCTACAGTGAAAACGAATGTTCTATCTGTGAAATTGTGAAGAAGTAAAAAGAAATTCCTGCATATTATTTATAGGTTTGGGATTATCCTCAGTTTCAGGCATCCACTGGGGGTGCTGGAACATGTCTGCCACAGATAAGGGGGCTACTGTACTTCAATCTCCAATAAAGACAATAATGAGGTCATACTTCCATCTAGCATAATACAACTATCCTATGTACAACTGAAAATGCACTTTTTTTTCCCGGAAAAGGATGTGAAGTCCTTACACGATGTTTTCTCTTCTTGATACTTTGTAATTTAAATATTATGATATGAAGTCAACAATACTTAATACTATGACATGAAGTCAATACATGTTATATCACATAATAAGGGGAAAAAAGGGAAGAAAACAAAGATACTATATATTATATATATAAATACATACATATGTATGTGCATGCATACACACAAACATACTGATAGCAAAACAAGGAAGAAATACTTATGACAATTACAGTATATATTTCTGCAACTGGTAACATGGTCGTAGCTGGGATCTGTAATTACCTTCTTTCACTGCCTATTCTGCCTTCTATCACCTCAGCTGGTCATAGTTCCTTCCCTGGTGGGGTGACCCAAACTTTCATTCCTGAAGGGTCTGGGCCATTAGCAGTTCTATCCGGATTGGGTTGTTTTATTTTTCCATTGATTTTAATCACAGGGTATGGTAATACTATGAGAAACCCTAAGGGATCTCTTGTATTAGACAGAGTCTTACTTAGTATCTGTCCAGTTTCTCCTTGGTATAATAGTTAGGATCAATCACCCCAGCTAACAAGTAACTCCCATATTTGCCTATTGATTCAGAGGCATGAGTAGCCTAAAGTGGTTGGGTGGTCGTCTTAACTGCTGGTTCAATGGAATCATTGTTATCTGTCCTGGTGGAAGCATTCCCCCATTTGGAACTGAGACCCCTAGGCAAGCAGAGCACAAGGTGTACTTTGCACTGAACTTGTGCTGATGATGAACGACAGCCAAAGGGGCCTACACAGAATGCCTCCTATACAGAGCAAGGAAACTAAATAAAGCATTTCCCTTCTCGAGTCTTTGCCATTTACTTGATGTACTTAAGAAAGACGGCATTAGATACTTGTATACTATCTGGAGTGAGGCAGCCAGACACTGTATATTAGGAGGAAAGTTATTCCAAGGAGTAAGGAGATTCACTTGAAACGATATTTGGCTAAGGAAGTGAGAGTACAAAGAGAGGGGATGAAAAGTTCTAATTCTGACTCTGTTTTCAAATAACTGGAACCAGGGCCCACGTATAATGTGTGGGGCACAATGCAAGATGAAAACATTAGGCCTTTGTTTAAAAATTACAAGACTTCCAAGTCTGTGACAGCAGAGCATGAAACCAAGTGTTAGGCCTTGGTAAGCCTAGGAACCTACATAACGACACAGGTCACATGCTGTGTCCAAAGACCTGGGTTCACAGTTTTATCTGTGAATTCAGGAACTGATTTGCTAAGTTAGCTTGTCTCATCCAGAATTTAGAATTCCACATCATGACAGTATAACACCTTATGTTATATGGAAAAGGTTATAACCTTCACTTATTGTAACAGAATTTGATAATGTTTTTCTCTAAAAGCGAATTATTCACCAAAATATCTTCCAGTATTTGTAGCATCCTTGCCTTAAAGAAAAAAAAAACCTCATAAATGAAATTTTTGATGATTTCTATCACATATTTCCAAAGAAAACAAAGTAATCTTGCCTGTTAGAATTTGCATAAGTCCTTCTAGAAGGAAAAAGAAAATGCAGCTATTAGGTATTTTGAATCTTAAAATTTAAAGTTTAAAAGCAGATATTATATAGTTCTTTGGTTGTAGTTAAGCCTTCATTAAAGGATACAAATTATGCCATCAAGCCACTTTAATTTTTTTATGTTTTTGTAATATCATAATTTAATTAAAAGGTTTTTCTCTCCAGAAAAGTATTGATTTTAGCACAATTCTCTCTCTCTTGAAATATTAGAATCTGAATTCCTTTAAAGGGGGATGTGTTACATTATGACAGAAATACACAGGGGCATGAAATACCAAGAGGAAGAATGATTATAAGAAATGAAGAAAATAAAGGGGGAAGAGGAATGAAGAAAGGAAGGGGAAAAGGTAAGTTACTGTGATGCTATTCTAAGGAATATTTATATTTTGTATTAAAGAATATTCAAAAGTAAAATTATGTGACTGCAATGATGATTCTGAAGAAATAAATAGTGGGGAAAGAATCTGTAAGACCTACGAGAGGAGCTCTGGACAATCATGAAGTTTGGGATCAGGCTTGAAGACATCTCCTAAGACTTAGTCTTCAGGTTGGCAATTCACTGCGGCAGTCTGACAGCAGTGAGAAATGGGATTTCTGTACTGTCCACCACAGGTTGTGTATTACAGATGCTGCTGATTATCCGCCCTATATCTAGACTTCCATTTTACCCTAGTAATGGAGCTCTAATTTTATTCTGTGGAAGCTGCGTGTAAAAATAAATATTAAATTATCCAATACCCCTTAAAGGTAGGTGTGCTATGTGAGTGGCCATTGAATTGTTGGTGAAATCTGGCCACTGAATTATAAACAAAACTACTCATTATAGTTAGCATGTAATTCCTAATTCCTTAGTTCCATAGGTCCATTTCCTATAAGTTCTCTTTGGAGCAATTCACTTTATTTTCTTTATGTATCCTGAAACTCTGTCCTTTCTTAGCTTTCAAAATAAAACTCTGATTTTTTCCCTCTAATGTTTTAGCTACTCTTTTCAAATATCTATTACCACAAGTTTGGTTAAGATCTCAGTAATCTCTAATGGGGACTACAGCAATAAATTCTAAATTACCATCTCAGCCTTTGGTTCAAATATAGCTCTTTGGTTTGTTATGCACTGAACATTTTCATATTTTTCTCTAATGGCATAGAACTAGTACAGTTTGAGGCTGAGAATATGACACAGAGAATTAGAGAATAATTATTATTCCTGTGACTGTATTATTCCCAGAATGATCTAAGCAGGTAGACTTCAGTAACAGTGGTACATGTTACAAAAAATAAATGTAGCTATAAAGGGCCACAGGAGGATGGAGGGAAGAGTGATTCTTGGGGATAATAGGAAAATTCATCAAAGACTGGGTGACATTAAGGTGGGTCTTAAATGAGTAGGAGTTTCAAAGGCAGGAAGGAAGAACTCATCAATAGAAGGAAAAACATGAACACAATTACAGAAAGATGAAAGTGCAACTGTGTTTGGAGAATGTAAGTCAATGTGATTGCACTTTAGAGGAGGTGAAGAGAAAGTATGGAAGGTTATTCAGACCAGTAGTCTTCAAACTAGCCTGGGGCTACAGAAGAAAATTTCCAGAAAGTACTCTGGTATGGGTAGTGTTTTTGGTTATCAGTCCCTAGATACTAAATTCCTAAATCTATTCTTTTATAAAACTATCTGCTTGAGAATATTGCTCCTTTCTAGAAGTCATACCTAATTTTCTTTCTCTCCATTTTACAGCAGACGCTCTCTCACTTTAAAATAGAGAGGAACAGCTCTTACACATCTGGAATTTCACTATGGCTAATTGCCTAAGAGTACAAATCCACTAGTCGCTAAACAAAGAGAAAATTAAAATATTTATCATATATATGGGGTGTGTGTGTGTGTGCTGTGTAATTAAAAATGCTGCGTTCTGGTCAATGTTGCAATGTTCAGAATAATTTTGGGTGAGGCAGGGTTTATTTAATTTTCATTTAGTGACCTCAATCTCGTCTGTCTCTGGAGGATCATCAAAGAATGCTTTGTTTCAGTGACTGTGTCTCATGAGAGCAAAGCAATGAGTCTATTAAAAAATGCTGAAAGTTGTGATGCTTTATTTTATGCAAACGACCCATCCTCCCATCTATCACCTATCTGTCCATGTAACGATCTTAAAATTCAGAAGGGAGATGATTCTCATGAAAATATGAATTTCTTTGTTTATTTAAATTGAAATATAATGATTGACTTCACAACGAGGGCTGGCTTGATCAATTAGGTCATATAGCTGACATTTTCTATAAATTTCATGAGCTAAGTCTGTAACTCCAAAGTTTTGACAAAAAACTTATAATACGTAAGAATAAAGCACTTTATCAAAAACTGTTGTCATAGCAAAGGTTTATTAAAACTAGCAATATTTAAATTTCCCTAACCTTTTCTGTTTAACAAGGTGCTTCTAAAGTGAAAGAGTAAAAGATGAGTCATTGTCACTGAATACGTTTTGGTAAAATCTGTGCTATTTTCCAGAAACTAAAAAGAGAAGAAAGACTCTGTGTGACAGTCACTTAGACAGCAGCTAAGTCTGTCGCTCTTCTTCCAAGAGAGACCCTGTTGTGAGAAGTGTAGTTAGCTGGCAGCCCCCAACTGCCACATCTTCAGATCCACTGCAATTTCCATGCAAACATCCTACTTTCCCCCAGACTGCTCTCAGTAGTGACAGCCTGGCGGAGGTACCAGAGCTGGGGGTCACTTCTGCCAAGCCAGGATCCATAACAGAAAAGTTTTGCTCCGGGAATCGCTTATGGCCTAAGATTTTTTAAGAACTGTGCTGCATTCTGAGGCCCTTTGAACCCACTTTCTTCTCCTTCCTCCTCTCCCCTCATAGATCCAGATCTGCATGGCAGTCTGAAGCCTTTTTCTGGCCCTCTCTTCTTTATCTCTTCCACATAGAGTTTCTATCAATCTCTGACATTTCTAATTTTGTCTTGGAGTCTGACTCCCAATCTGAGACACTCTAATACCAGGACATCAGATCCTTTTCTGATTATTTGCTTTCAACAGAATTAAGAGAGGATCTAAGCAAAAGATCCTTTGCTAAATAATAATTTTAAAAACTGATCATACATCCAGGAGTAGGTTAAATAGAGTAAAAGTAATCTCATTCCCCTAGTTTGGGATTAGCTTAGAAACTGAGGCCTAGGCCAACTGTGTGACAAAATAGTCACAGGGATTGGTTCAGGATAGGCATAAATTTCAATCTGGAGAAATGAGACACAAGGAGAATGTTGGGTATTCTGGAAAAGAGTTTTCCTATTCTTAAAAATGTAACCTGGAAAAGATAACTTCTTCCTTCCTTTCTATACCATACAAGTGGATACAAAATTAAAAGCCACCAGTCACTTTCATACTGTAAGGAAAGGAAGTCAAAAAGCAAAATGCTCACGGACCAGGGGACTGCAGAGAAACAGGGATGGAGCAACCAGATTAAGCTGATCCTAAAGCCCACTCTACTGAGTGACTTCCTAGTTAAATGAGGATGTATTTTTCTCTCCATTTAAACCTGCTAGAGTCAGTTCCCTATCACAGCCAAATACATCCTTCGTGCCTCCACTTACATTGGAACCTGCTTGGAATCCACCTTGCCTCAGCTCCCTCCCACGTGCAGTGGATCCTGTTCTTTATGTCTCAGCTGCTTTCCTGGAATGGGCATGCAGTTGTTTATCTGGACTTTGGGCTTTGCCTCTGCCTCAGCCTCCAGCTTCTTATATTTCCTCTGTGGAATGGGACCAATTTGGACGTGAATACCAGCCTGAATCAAAGTCTACCTGATTGTTCATTGGATTTTCTGCTTCTTTGTTTACACAGCTACATTTCCATCTCTAGCCCCTACAACTACCCTGTCAGTTAATGCTTTTGTGTCTCCGCAGATCATTAAGATTTCAGGGACTATGGGCATATAAAGACAGACATACAAAATAATTAACTGTTAAGCTTATTCTGCTAATTAATTTTCACGAATATATGCAAGTGTACAAACATATTTGCATATATATTTTTGCACACATGCACATGTATATGGACATAGAGATATATCTATATATAAAGAGAAATGCCTTTCTATATATTTATGTCTGAATATCACATTTGAAAGTTCTTACCATGATATATCCAGTGTATCACAGGTGAACTCATCTGAATAAAGAACTAATCTGAATAAAGAGCTGATGCAGGAGTCTCCTAGGCCCCTGCTGTCTCATGAGATGTTTTCATTTCTGAGACTTGGGGACAATCTGGGGATAGTTCTAGAAGATGAATCAGTGGGGTGATTGGAGGCCTATGCCAGCAGTTATTTAGCAATTATTACCAAAGTATTTAAATGATTTGTTTTTCCTACTGACATATGTCTCTGGATAGCATTAAATAGTTTAATAACAAGTATGGCTGTATTAGTGCAAACTTCCCTGAATATGAACACTGCCGATGACAATTTGAAGCCTCGTATCTTGGATTTCTATTAGTTCTACTGATGTTCTTGTTTATGCTTTAGGTTTCCTCTCCTAATTCTTCTGCTGTTCCTAGCTTCATGTGTCCTCCGATATCCCCACTTTTGTCACTCACTATAAAGGGGGTAATAAAAAATAAAAACCATATTGATTGGGTCCCTTAGAAGTTCACACTATCCCCAACCAAGTTCTGGTAATCGCTCACAATTCAAAAAAAAAAAAAAGAGAAAGATTCCAGTAAGTTTAAACGACTCATCTTGGAACCTCTTCTTTCTCACTCACTACAGCCCAGACACCCTGGTTTTCTTTCACTTCCTCCTCCTATGCATTAAGCTTTTTCCCATCTCAGCGCCCTTGTTTGTGTTGTTTCACTCAGCCACAATCTACTCCCCTTTGCCTGGTTTGTTCTTACTTTCTGGGTCTTAAGTTGTGCTTCACTGTCTACTCAATTTAAAAGACATGCTCCATATTATTCCCTCTCTTACATCACAGCACTTCACATAATTTGTAATTATGCATTGTTATGGGTTGAATCGTGTATCCTTTCCAAAAAAAAAAACATATGTCGAAGTCCTAACCCTCAGTACCTCAAGAGTGTGACCTTATTTCACTATGGGGCCTTTATAGAGGCAATCAAATTAAAATGATGTCGTTAAGGTGGGCCCTAATCCAGTAAGACATGTGTCCTTTTGCAAAAGGGAAATTTGGACACAGAGACACAGAGGGAAGACAATGTGGGGACACACGGGGAGAAGATGTCCATGCGATTGGAGTGATGCATCTACAAGCCGAGGAATGCCAAGGATTGCTGGCAAACACCAGAAGCTAGAAGAGACAAGGAAGCATTCACCCCTAGAACCATCAGGGAGAGCACGGGTCCTGTAGACATCTTGATTTGCCACTTCTAGCCTTGAGAACTGTGAGACAGGTGTCTATTGTTTTAAGACACTCAGTTCTTGATACTTTTATAAGGCATCCCTAAGAAATAATACATGCATTATTATTTATTGCATGATGTCTGTCTCATTAGACTTTTAGCTTTATGAGAGTAGGGTATGTTTACTTACCATAATTGTTTACAGCAAAACAGAGGATGGTGTCTGGCACCTATTACTAGTGGAATATTTGTGGAATTAGTGAATTACTGAATAAGTGGATGCATGGATAATATTTTAATGCAAGGTCCTTCAAAAGTATTTAGAATCTCAGATTGTTCAAATAAACCACTTAAAAGTAACACTAATTTAATCTTAAAATCAGTTATCATAATGCTTCAAGTAGGAAAAGAAAATTTCTGATGCACAATTATCAAACACTTCTAGCCAGCTCTGATTAGTTACTAAATTGCATGTTGTGGGATGATTCCCCTTAAGAAGGGAAAGCATTGTTCTTCTGATCTTACCAAAAGATTACCCTGTCATGTTTTAAGATAAAAAGCACAAACAATCTCTTCAATCTTCACGATTTACATTAAGAGAAATATAAACAGGAATTGCAGAAGCACACATTTTCTCTTTTGAACGTATGTAATTATAGCCTTAAAGAATTACACAAGCAAAAGTGATGGCAAACATATTTAAATAGCTGTCCCACTTTAAGGGATCTCATTGCACAGTAACTTTATGAACAGGCACATAAATACATTTTCAAACCTGAGCGAACTGTAATACATGAAGACCGGGAGATAAGTAACAGCAGGCATACAGTTGGCTTCCTGCTCCATTGATTTTTATTCCCGTCTTTCCACTGATCACTATACACATTCACACACCACACATGCATACAAACACGCCACATAACACATTTATACCATGTATATAAGCTTAAATATGTATCTATATGTATTCCTACTGACACATATGCATGACATTCTGAACATATCTTACTATGACATGCCTTGGTAAATGTGACTATTGTTTGCTTTATCTCAGGATTCACTTATGAAGGGATTCGGAGTTTTGAAGATTTAGTAGGTAACAAGGGGAAGCTGAGGCAGAACTTTTATAATCCAAAGTATGTGGTCAAAGTCAGCTGTTCGTAATTTATTCTTATACTTCCCAGCAATGTAGATCTGGCAGATTAATTCCCCCTTTCCACAGATGGGAAATTGGGGCCTAGAATAGTTAACTCACAAGCTCAGAATTTTAAATGCTAAAATGACTATTTTTTTTTTTTACAGTATGTTCAGAATTTAATTCTAGTTCTAACAACTCATGTGTTTCAATGGAATCTTAATTCAGTATTTCCACATAAGAATATTTCTTACATATTGAACTCCTTATTCAATCAATTCTAATGTAAAGGTTGATTTTTTAATACAGATGAGTGCACTAACAACTCTAATTTCACAGTCTTGTGCTATTTTTTAGCTAACACAATTATGATTGACTTCCTATATAATTATATATGCTGGACTAATGGTTTATTGACACTTGTAATCTCAAATAGATATTCTTTGAAGAGCTATTTTTACACGAGTCCTTGCTTGTTGAAAAGTTTTAGGCGTAACAAGTGTTAATTATATATAGAACTAATATAATTCTAGACAGATAAAAAAGTACGTTCATTTAAAACTATCGTGTGGACATGTATTACTCTATCTTCCCCAGCACTCTTCTTTCTTCTGGATAAAGCAGCCCCTTCTTTTAGATGGTGAACACATAAGATGGTTGAATGAAAACTGCCATCTCCCTTTGGTCATAACTTCTCTACCTACTGTAATTTGTGTAAAAGTAGGAACTGACCTTGGCTATGATAATAATGGCACATTGGCTCCTAGCCACAAAGACTGACCTGAGACTGGGGGGTGGGACTAAGAGGGGGCTTGGCTGTATGCTAAGCCAGTTCTTCTCTCAAGAGTTTTAACTGAATTGAAGGTGGAAGGGAAGAGCTCTCTCCTTCCTAGTAGCAAAGCTGGGCACTTGTGAGCCAGGAACTACTAGCAGACATTAATCTAGCCCAGGACTTCTCAACCTTAGCAATGACATTTGAGGTTAAAAAATTCTTTGTAGTTGGAAGCTCTACTGTGCCTTCTTACCTCTATCCACTCCATACCAGTAGCACCCTCCTCCCCAAGTGTGACAACACAAAATAGCTCTAGGCTCTGCTAATTGTCACTTGGGGATCACACCGCCCCAGCTGAGAACCACAGAACTAGCTTCATGTAAAGGCAGCAACAGGAGAAATTGAGACCAACCATTCAAGAGAAGTAGGGAATAGACAGAAAGAAGAATATGTCTGCTCAGGACCAGTCATGCCCAAATACATCCTTTTCTTTTTGATTATATAAACTGTTCAATTCCTTTTATTTTTTTAAAAAGTAGTTTGATTTGTTCTTTTGTCAAGTGCAATAATAAGAAACCTGAAACAAAGCATGGTCTCTCAACAAATAGTGCAGGGACAACTGGATACTTACATGCAAAAGAATAAAAGTGGGCCTTTTCTTCGCACCATACACAAAATTTAAATCAAAATGCACTAAAGCGCTAAAACTCTCAGAAGAAAACAGGAATTAATCTTCCTAACCTCATACTTAGCAATGAATATGATACCAAAAGCATGAGCAACCTAAGAAAAAATAGATACTTTGGACTTCATCAAACTGAAAAACTTCTGCGCTTTAAATGGCATCATCAAGAAAGTGAAAATCATAATTCGAGAGATTTGTATATTAAATACATAAAGAACTCTTACAACTCAATAATAAAAGCACACAAAACCTGAATTTAAAAGTGGGAAAAATATGTGAATAGACATTTGTCCAAAAATACGTATATAAATGGCCATTAAGCACATGAAAATACGCATCAGGGAAATACAAATGAAAAACAATGAGATGTCACTTCATACCCCCTAGGGCAGTTATAATAAAAAAAAATCAGAGAGTAACAAGTATTGGTGAGGACGTGGAGAAATAAGTACCCTTATCCACTGCTGGAGGGAATGTAAAATGGTGCAGCCACTTTGGAAAACAACCTGGCAGCTCCTCAAATGGCTAAACAGAGTTATAATATAACCCAGCAATTCCACTTTCAGGTATAGGCCAAAGATAAATGAAAACATATGTCTACCCAAAATCCTGTACATCAATATTCATAGCAGCATTATTCATAATAGCCAAAGTTGGAAACAACCTAAATGTCCATAAGTGAAAGGATAAACATAATAGATGAACAAAATGTGGTACAACCACACAATGGAGTATTTTTAGCCATAAAAATAACGAAGTATTGACAAATACTACATTGATGAATCTAAGTGAAGGAAGCCAGTCACAAAAGATCACATATGATAATACTAATAGGAAATATCCAGAATAGGCAAATCTATAGAGACACAAAGAAGATTCCTTAGGCCCTGGGAGATGGGGGTTGAGGGCTAAGACAGTGACAGTTAAAAGGGATGGGGATTCTTTTTGAAGTGATGAAAAAGTGAAAGCAAAGTAAATAACTATAAACAAGAAAATGGCTGCATAAATTGCTGTAGATTCATTTCATGATATACTGTGTAGTCATGTAAAGAGTAGAGCTATTTTTGACTTTGAAGGTTTTCCAGAAGATATTGTTAAGTGAGGAAAGAGGCAAAATAGCATGTACAGTATGATATCATTTTTAGATCAAAGATAAAAGCTATGTGTGTATAAGTATGTACAGTATATTATGAGAATGGAAAAGTGTAAGGAAAGGTACATGCTAGTTAACATGGGTTACCTGTGCAGCTATGCATGGTATGTATTTGGGAGAGCAGTCATGTGGATGGAAAAGGAGAGGAATGAGGCAAGGCTTACAGTGCACTAAAGCGGGCGGAAGGAAGGTATTGCACTTAAAAACAAAGCACATTTCATATTATCCCATTGAATCACTTAATGATCTGATTAACTATCATTTCTCTGCCAGGTTTTCTAAGTTTATCGTATCATTTAACAACCTCTGGGTTAGAGTCTATTATCTCCATTACCTCCAGATGGGGAAACTGAAGTTCAGAAGGCTTAAAGAGCTTGCAAAACAATACTGCTGGGGCAATTTTGATAAACAGGAAGGACTCCCACCTAAAGTTTGTTTTGGATGTCAAGACTCATGATGCCACAAACACACCAAGAGGATATGAAAAGGCTTATCACTTACATCATGAGGCTTTTGGGGGAGAGCAAGGCTGGCCTCTCGGACTGATTCAAAAATGGTTTGAGGCAATTGGAAAAGGAGATCAGCTGAGGTTTTTATGGTAGTTAGCAGGTAGATTCCCATCTGTAGGGAGGGGCTTGCATGTGTTTGAACTTTATTCCAGCCAGTGCCAAAGGAGGGAGCACTTGGGCTTTCAAAGCAGCTTGTCCAGGAGATGTGGGGCAGAAGAGGAAGAGAGAGGGGGTGGACCTACAAGCTATCAGCAGCCAAATGTCAAAAAATGGAGCAAGACTTTTTATTACAGATGGTTTAAAAATTACATTTGCCAACATTTAAGAAAAATGTTTAGTTTTATATTTATAGTTGTGTGTGTATAAGTGAATCTCTTGTTTTAGTTAAAACAATTTAAATGTCTAGTTTTGTGACACTTGACAATACCCAAAATATAAAGTCATATGTGTAAGACAGCATGCATGACCAAATACCTCAAATTTCACACAGTCCTGAGAAATATCTACTTCCAAAAATCAGCAAAAATTAAATAATCAACACATTTAGTTTTTTTATATGGTTATAAAATTAATAGAAAAAATCTGTATGATCAGTATTACTAGAATGTAAGCTCTGAAAGTATCTTTTTCATCACTACAGAACATAAGCACCTACAACTGTGCCTTGCATGTGATAGGCAATGAATGAATGGGGAAATAAACCTGATAAACACTGTACATCTTAACAAATAAAAGCTAGGTATGAGTTGAAAGAATATGCAAAAATTTTACAAAGCCCAAATATATCTACTAGTGGGAATATAATTATATAAGGATTTCTAACTAATAACTCAAATAATAATTTAAATCTTGGAAACTTTTTAATTGTGGAAAACAATTACTGAACTTTTAAAAAATCAATTTTTGAACAGTTATCATCTATTTTAATAATGTCAAATAATTTTTGGTTGTTACTTTGAATTCCTAATATTAAACTGAATAGTATTCAGAGGAAATGATAATGAAATAAAATTGAATGCACAGTATACTTGTTAACACATGCTGAACTCATTTTAGAATGTTTAAGAGGCTTGAGTTACTAGGAGGAAAGGAATACACTGCAGCCAGTCACTTCATACTAAACTTTTTATTAAAACAGTCCTTACAACATATTTAAAATGGCATGTTCCACAGTCAAATATTTAAGAAAAAAAATCTATATGCAATTATTGGCACACAAATTTAAGAACATAATTAAAACTAAGCCAGATCTCTCTCTGTATTTCTATATCTATATACATATAGATATATATCCATACAGATAGATATATCTTCAAATTCATGTCAGTGACCTGGAATACCTGAGGTTTCAAGTTGTTGGTTTTCCAGATAGTACAAAACATTTTTCATCCACTTTATAAGGGACATGGCAGATCCAGAAAGAATAACTTTGGTTAATAAATGCTGTCTCCCAAAGATCAAACAGAAGTCCTCAATGGGATTAAGGTTTATCTTCAGAGGTTTCTTCCAAGTGGAGGTTGGTCTGTGATGTAAGGAATGATTCCCATGTAGCAAGGCACTGAATAATGGAAACACACCACGAGGCAATCAGTAACAGTTTACTTTCAGCGTTAAAGGATTAATAAATTCTAACACATCTGTTCCTATTGCAATCTGTTCTATTCTTCTAACATCTTGTCAGAATCCTTGTCATTTTCTACATATTTTAATTCTTAATGAGGGCTGCTACTGTGAAGTAAGGGGAAAACATATTAAAGGTTAAAAAGATTAGCAAGGATTAGTTTGCTGAAATAGTCTACTATTACACTATATCAAGGGAAAAATAAGAGCTCCACATTTTAGAGAAAAAGATGGACCCAGTTGGAGCCGAGGAGGAGTGATGATACAAACACACTTCAGTCTGATTTGAATCCCATTACATCAAGTGTGAATTTGAGAAAGTTGATTAACCTTTATTAGAGTTTCTTCAGCTACAAATTAGGTTAATGATAGTACTTACCACTAGCACAACTGTGAGAATTAAATTTATATAATCTGTATAAATCTCTACGCAGAATGCATAACATAAAGTGAACGCTCAAAAAGTTAGCAACTGTTAGGATGGTCTGTTAGGAATGGGTGGAAAGACTTAAGTTATTAATGTGCCACAGGAAATGACACAGGATTGCAAGGGTGTGAAGGCGTTCAGAACACATAAACATAAATGTGGCCTCTTTGATTTTGCCTGAGGATGACCTTCCTAATAGACCAGTCTCAAGTATCTGTATGAAGTTTATGTACAGCATAATTTTAACAGTCTGAACACACTTAGGATTCCTCTAAATCATACCTACTCTAATGTATATTCAGCCTGAGCTATAACAAATTTGGAAAGAAATTATGTGGTTTTTTTTTTTTTTCAAATGTGGATAGACGGCCATAGACATGTATGTTTCTACATAATACACTCCAAAGTTAGACAGATTAAACTGGTCCACCTGGATCAACTACCTCCATGTCACTTCTTCTGCCTCTAATCCTTTCACAGCTTTAATGTGCCCATATCGGACAACCAGTGCTAATAACAGACTAGAGATTTTTCAAACACTGTAAAAACTCAAACGTTTAAAGCTCTCAAATTATAAGTGTGTTGATTTCAAAAAGTATGTATTCATATAATTATGTATGTGTATGTGTATGTGTGTACATATGCATAAACACATTTTTTTCAAACTGAAGATTCAGAATATGGGAAATACTATGTCAATTCAGATTTTCATAAAGATTACATACTGTGATTTAACTCTGAGATAGGTTCCAATAACTTAGGAAGCTAATAATAAAGCTAAAAGATTTGTATAATTACAAGAGAACAGCAAAACATTGAATGATCTAATTGTCAAATAAAAAAGACACTGGGTAAATTTTACCCAATAAATTACTGGGTTAAATAGTAGGTATTTATTTTGTAATATATTTTGAAGGCCAGACTTGGGGTAATGTAGGCCTCATTATAATAATCAAGTTTATCAAGACTTCAAGGGATACTTTTTCTTTAAATAGCTTTAGAAGGTACTGAAAGTCAAGTACAATCCAAGAAGCACAGTAACTGTAATGAATCGATTCTGGGATTTGCTTTTATCCTCCGGTAAGTTACTAACTTGATGATTTTCTAGTTCCTCAGATATATAATAATAATAGCCTCTCTCATAGGGATGGAGAAATAACAAAATAAAATAGGAAGAGGAGGGAAGGGGAGGGGAGTAGAGGAATCAGGGTCAGGTAGTTACTACAGGAGCCACCTAGTAAGAGTGGCCTCCTCTTAGATGGTACAGGAGAAGAATGTAGATATCTTTAAGCATATCTAAATGCCTATACTAATGAAAAGGCATAAAAGATGAATACATCACATTTAGTATATTTTTCAAATTTTGGACTGTAAGTAATTTATGATTGTCCAAACTACACATGATTTGGGGGGCATGAAGGGTAGACACACAAAAACCTCTTCACTCAACAAATATTTTGGAGTTCTTACTATATGCCAGGCACTGTGACGGTACTAGTGCACAGCTCACAAACCAATAGAAATTAGGATTTAGCATGAAACCCAAGTAAGCAAATATAATCAACTATAGGATCTGTGATGTTACAGGACATGATGGGAGTAACAGTAATAGGATCTAAGATTGGAGTGTCCTAATGTTTCCTAGTGGAAGTAATCACTGAATGCAGACTAAAAGATGAGCAAAAGGTAGACCCCATAAATCTTGGCATGTCTGTGAAAGGTCAGTGTGAGGAATTATAGCGTAGTGATCAAGAACTCAGGTTCAAGACTTCTGTTGCTGACCCAGAGGGTGTAATAGGGACTGGAAAGGCTCTTTTGCCTAAATCAATCAACCAGGTAGATACTATATATATAAAGCAATGGTTTTCAACACCCTGGAAATCAGGCAACAAAGGATACTGGCCCCTGAGGAGAAAAACAAACAAACAAACAAAACCAGAGTAAGCTCCATGATACCCCAGTGTTATGGACTGAAGCCCTAATTCTAGTACCTAAGAAAGTGACTGTATCCGGAGATAAGGCCTTTAAAGAGGTAATTAAGGTAAAACAAGGTCATATGGGTGAGCCCGAATCCAATATGACTGGTGTCCTTATAGGAAGAGGAAATCTGGACACAGAGAGGAAACCAGAAATGTGAGCAAGGAGGAAGAATCATCTGAGGACACAGCAGGAAGGTGGGCATCTGTAAGCCAAGGAGAGGGACCTTAGAAGAAAACAGGCTGCTGACACCTTGATCTTAGACTTCTAGCCTCTAGAATTGTGACGAAACAAATTTCTGTTGTTTAAGCCACCTAGTCTTCGGAATTTTGTTATGGCATCTGTATTGGGCTGTTCTTGCATTGCTATAAATAAATACCCGAGATTGGGTAATTTAGAAAGAAAAGAGGTTTAATTGCCTCACAGTTCTGCAGGCTGTATAGGAAGCTGGTGCCAGCATCTGCTCAGATTCTGGGGAGGCCTCAGGAAGTTTACAATCATGGCGGAAGGTGAGGTGGGAGCAGGCATGCCACATGGCGAATGCAGGAGTGGTGGGGGCAGTGCTACACACTTTTAAACAACCAGATCTCATGTGAACTCAGAGCAAGGGCTCACTTATCACCAAGGGGATGGCCCAAGCCATATACAAGGGATCCAACACTATGATCCAAACACCTTCCACCAGCCCCAACTCCAACACTGCTGATGACATTTCAACATGAGATTTGGGCGGGGATGAATATCTAAACTATATTAGCATCCCTCTAATATACCAGCTTGTTGCCTTAACAGAATTTCCAGGCCATGGTGAAGGGAGATATTACCTGGCTGACTCACTGAGCTACAAGGATAGAGCTAAGAGTTAGAGAAAATGCAGCTAGAGTTCATAGCCCACAGTAACAGAGAAGAGAGTGGTGCATAGAGACAAAGCTCTGGAGATGTGCGGAGGATGCACCACACCAAGCAGAGTACTGATTGGTGCATGCATGTGAGAAGACTACGAGACACAGGGGAAAAAAAGCCATCGGGAAGGATTAAACAGTATCCAGCATTCTTATAGGGCCTACAATAGTACAAGATCCCATCAAGCAGACTGCAAAATCACTTAATTCATTATCTGCAAAATTTATCACCATCAGAACACACTATAAGAAATGTCAAAAAAAAAAAAAAAAAAGCTCATCTGGCAGAAAAAAAAAGAGACCTGATAGAAATATGGATCTATAAATAAATGACATAGTAACTACATGAGTACATATGATATATACTTTTCTTATTATTTAAATGTATTTAAAATATAATGAATTAAAAAAAGGAAAATCTTACAGGGCTTGTAATACATGTATAGGTAAAATGCATTACAAAAATAGCATAAAAGCCAGGTGGAAGGGAATGAAAACACACATTTGTAGGTTCTTATATAGGCAGTATAATACTACCTGAGGGTAGACTATGACAAATTTAAGATACATACATTAACCTAAAAATAACCACTAAAATAATAGAGTTATACCTAATACAAAAGAGTTGTATCTAATACACCACAAAGGGATGTAAAATGAAATCATGTAAAATTGCCTATCAATCCAAAAGAAAGCAAAAGAAGAAAATGGGAACAATGTACAGATAGGACAAATAAAAAACAGCAAGATAAAAGACTCAAATATACCAATAATCTACTCAAATGTCTATATGCTAAACACACCATTAAAAGATGCAGATTGCCAACTGAATTAAAAAAAAGACCTACCTATACTTTGTTTAAATTTCTTATAAATATTTTAAATATAAGGACAAATATAGTTAAAATTAAAAGGATTAAAAAATACATATATGGCCAGGCATGGTGGTTCATGCCTGTAATCCCAGCAGTTTCGGTGGTCGAGGTGGGAGGATCGCTTGAGCCCAGGAGTTTGAGATAAGCCTGGGCAACACAGTGAGATCCTGGGTTTACTTCTTTTAATTAAAAAAAAAAAATATATATATATGTATATATATGTGTGTGTGTATATATATACACATAGACATACATATATATATGTTTTATTGTAACATATGTCAAAAGGAAAGCTAGCATGGCTACACTAGTATCAGAAATGCAGATTTCAGAGCAAAGATCATTATCAGAGATAAAGATGATCATTTCATAATGATAAAAGGGCCGATACATCTAGAGGACATAATTTAAAATGTTTACACACATAAAAGTGTTTCATAAAAACTGACAGAAATACAAAGAGAAAGACAAATCTACAAGTATAACTGATTTTGATACCCCTCTCAAGAACTGACAGAATGTGTGGACAGAAAATCAGCACTCATAAAGAAGATCTGAACCACACTATCAATCAAGTTGACCTAATTGAGATCTACCTACAGGACAAAAGCAGAATACATACTTTCTTTCACGTGCCCATAAAACATTTACCAATATAGATCATATTCTGGGCCATACAAGAAGTCTCGATAAATTTTAAAAGATTCAAGTCATATAAAGTATGTTCTTTGAACATAATGGAATTAAATTAGAAATCAGTAACAGAAAGGTATCTTTAAAATCACCGAATATTTGAAATCTAAACAGGACAATTATAAAAAGCCTCTAGTGTCAAAGGACAAATCAAAGGAGAAATTAGAGTTTTGAACTGAATATGAAAACACAACACAGCAACAATTTTGGTATGCCATTAAAGTAGAACATAGAGATTTTTTAGCACTAAATGCCTACATATGAAGGAGGAAAGATTTCAAATCAATGACTTTAGTCTCTACCTTGAAAACCAAAAAAAGAACAATTAAATGCAGAAGAGAGAGAGAAAAAAACAAAAAACAAAACAAAAAAAAAACAGAAAAGAGCAAAGTGGGACTCAATGAAAGAAAAAAGAAAAATAAAAATCAATGAAACTGATATTAGATCCTTGAGAAAATTAAACTTTTACCCATGCTGCCAAGGGTCAGGAATGAGAGGTTTAATGTTAGTTCAGACTCTACTAAAGGAGAAAAGAAAAGTATGAAGATCTTTATGCCTATACATTTGACAATGTAGATGAAATGGACCAATTCCTTGAAAGACATAAATTACCAAACTTCACCACAGAAGAAACCAATAACCCAAATGATTTTGAATTTGTAGTTAAATATCTTCATACACACACACAAATTTCCAGGCCCAGAATTCTTCACTAGTGAATTACAGCAAACATTTAAGGAAGAAATCATACTAATTCCATATAATCTCTTCCAGAAAATTGAAGACATGGGGATGCTGTCCAAAATACCAGAGCCAAAGATATTCCAAGAAAAGAAAACTACAGACCATTATTCCTCCTAAACATAGATATGAAAATTCTAAATAAAATTTTGGTAAATCAAATGTAATAATTTCTACAAAGAATTATGTATCATAACCAAACGGAGTTTATTCCATGAATGCAAGATTGGATTAACATCCAATTATTTATCAAATGACAATATTAAATGCAACATTATCTCAATAGAGAAAAAACATTTATCAAATTCCAATGTCCATTCCTTATTAAAAAAAAAAAAATTCTCAGCAAATTAGGAATAAAAGAGAAGTTCCACAACCCGAAAAGCAACACCTCCAAAAAGCTACAATTAACATCATATGCAGATATGCAATAAATATTAGCTATTATCAGTATTTTATCGCTTTTCAATATCAAGAAAAAACTCAGTTTCATAAACCACTCACAAATCTCCTTCACCAAATGTCAAGTTTAAAAAAGAAGGAAATACAAAAATGCTGAAGTATATCTTTAAAAAATCTACCCACAATGTTTACGAAACAGAAAACTATTAACTGGGTGGAGAGGGCTGATGGAAACAGCACCACACTTTACATTTAGAGAAAAGCCCTCAGTTTCCTTTGCAAACCATCTTTCTGCTAGAGCTCTCTGGTTTGCTCTCTGCAAACCTATACACAATCTTGTATCTGGTACCCCTGCAGGGCAGCCCCAAAGCAATTACTACTTTCAGAACATATTAGGTATTTTTAATAACTGCAAAACTATCATTTAAATAAACTTCTGAACATTCTCCAGGTAAAATTCAAAATGAAATTCTAAGCAGCCTACTCTACTTAGAATTCTTGTCTAATAAGTGATTCAAATTGCACCAAAGATGGCATTAGTCCTCAAGTGAACAAACTCTTATCATTTTCATATTTTGCATTAACTATGCTAGTTTAATAAAGATCTAAGATATTCAGTAGTTGTCCATGCTAATTAGTGATGTGAACTAATATTTTCATTTCTAAAGTAAGTACTAAAAGGGAGAGTAAAACATGATAAGACAGACAAATTAGCTATTTCATGATTTCCTTATCTTCCACACCAGAAGCAGAAAAAGTATGTGTTTTGAAATATAGAACATTATAGAACAATTGACATAGGATAGCAACAGAAATAACATTAACAACTGGCATATACTGATATGAATACTTGGTCAGGCATTACAATGATTGCTTTATATATCACCTTCTTTAAGCCTCACAATGACTACTGTGAATCCTATTTTACAGGTGAGAAAGCTGAGGCTCAAATGGTCTAAGTGTGTTTACATTATAAATCTCATCAATTGTATGCCAGTATTTACCCATCAACAAATGGAGAGTCAATCTCCTGAACCATCACCAGGGTACATTTAATAAGTCACTGGGTCATGAGAATGAGACGCCTTTCTTTCACATAGTAGAAGGATAATTTGGAAGGAGAAGTAGGTAGGAAACCCTGATTGCAGGGGCATCAGGCTGATCACATTTTAGGAAAGAGTATTTACAAAAGGTGAGTGTATGAAAATTAATTCCCTTCATGTATCTTGGAAATTCTGTATATATTTCTAGGAACATATCTATTCTTTGAAGAAGACTGAATTAATACATGCCAGGAATATGGTAAGTGCTCAGTAAATGCAGATGACTCTATAGAGAAGGAATATACTGAACAACTGATGCTAAGATGCTGGCCATCCGAAAACTGCACTTTTCTATTTGAACACTAACCAACTGATAACTTGGTTTCTATTGCTCTCCAAACATATAAATATTAAGTTTTGCCCTAAAAGCCTGAACCCCACTTATGTTGCTGACCAATATGGTTTTTTTTCTAGGCCTCCAAAGCTGAGATCTGACCTTGAACTATGCAGCTCCTGACGCTACCAGAAAACTTTGGGATTCTTGATAGCAGGTTTTTAATTAAATAAATGTAATTGCCTGTTTCCACCAATGTTTAATATTCACCTGTGTTACCTGATATTCTGCACATATATCAAATTAATGTACACAAATCTTTATAAACAACAAAAAGATGACCTCTAGGGCTCCTTAAATTTCTTTGCTCTTGAGTATGAAACCTAAGGAAAAACTCAAGAAATATATTGTTTATACCATATAGTTAAGTAATTTATTACAGTGAGTATTTACTGTGCTCAGGATTATAATTGGAGGATATAAAGAATCATTAATACAACCAAAAAAATCTCAAAACCTACTGTGAGATTTGCTTATAAGTTAATATTTTTAAGAGATGTTTCTATTTATTTGGCTTTGCATTGTCATCAATTTTTTCCACTTTTAAATCATTACAGTGAGTGAAGAAAGTATCTGTCAAAACCAGAGTAGTAATAAAAACTATCCAGCAACACTGCTGGCCTGACATTTAATAGTTCTGGTTAGCTCATTCTAGCTTTGGATTCTCATACTATCATGGGAGAACCAACAACAACAGGAGTTCCACTTCCATTTGAATAAGATGTCATCATTTTCCATACATATGGTTTTATTTCATGCAATAATCTGATGAAATCAGGTAATTTCATTTTACAGTTAAGAAAAATGACTCTCATAGTGCAGTACTGTGTTTTTTTCCAGTGCTCTATATGAAACCATGGTGAACAGCTCCTTCTCACTGCAGAAAAAAATAAGCTGATAAATATGCTATACATGCAACGAGCCAAGATGTGGATTGACTGGAAAAAAAGCTTATCACAAATCCTCGTTAATTGAGAATCCAGTACACGTTTCCCCCAGGTGATTGCAGTTGTAGCCAAAGGCAAGTGCATTCTCTTTGAAGAGAGAACTCAGACAAGGAGAGCCACCACAGGAAGGTGAGCCAGAGGTGGGGAAAACAGACTCCACAGGTAAACGAAGCCTTTTTGTTTCTACACACAGGCTGAAAACCTCCTCAAATGCAGTACACAGATAGAATACGTAGAAAATTAAGTTTTAATTCCAAAACTAACTTTCAGTTTTGAAAATAAATCTCTTGATACTTCAGTAAAGGTGGTGACATTTTGCATAAGAAGAGGTAAATGTCTCTTCAGTTCTCATAAGCGGCTAGTAATCCCACAAGCAGATGTGATCAAGTTTTCTAAAGAGTAAATGGTGACAATAATGGTATTTCTATAGATAAGATACAGCTTTCAACGGAAGCTTCCACATTTGAGAATCACTATTTTCTCAAGCTTGTGGGATATGAAGATGTTCTGTCCTACAGTGTGATTTCAGGCAAATTTCTTTATTGCTCTGGGCCTGTTTACCTATTTATAGTAAGGGTTTGAACTATGTGTGTCCGTTAAGTTTCATCCCAGAACTAAAACTGAAGATTTCCAGAGGCTAACCGTGGCTGACAAGAAGTTGGCAAATGAAATCACATATAATTTGTAAATATGCCTTGCTCTGCTTTGCTTGACCCAGTGTGGAATACAGCAAACATAAAACTTTACTTCTCCTCCTCGCATTTGGTATTTATAAGATAATTGTCATTATAATTTCCAAAGATAAGATTCATAAATATATGAGAAATACTTTCAGTACCACTACAGCTGCTTGTACGACTAGTGGCCAACATTTACTGAATCCTTATTAGTCACTGAGTTAACTGCTTTTCTTTCATTCATTCATGCATTCATTCATTTGTTTAGCAGCTTTAAAACCTATTTTCTATGGCGGCAATTTTGAGCTCAAGTAAAATTAGTGGCTTAAGGCATATGCTGGTTAAGACTCCTGGAAATACCCGATGAGCATAAAATCTTACAAACTATTTTTAGTGACTCACTGGGAATGTTAACCTTTGCTTCTAAGACTTCTCTTTCACCTTTACGTATTCCTTTCCACACATACATATATGTATATGCATGTACATTTATATTTTAACACCCAAACAAATCTATAGCATTTTCAGCACTTCATCGATGAGGATACTGAGGCTCACTAAAATTTAAAAAAAAAGTCCTTAAGGTCACTCAGCTAAAAGTCAGAAGTCATTTGTCCGAAGTCCATGCCCTTAGCCACCATGTGATGCCTATATAACAGCTGATATCTCCATAGGTAATGACATCACACTGTTGATAGAAACAGCTAACTAGAAAATTTTTCATCCAAATTATTACATGTCAAAATAAAATATAATTATATATTTCTGTGGTAATAAAGTAAAATAACTAGACATTTACCTAATAATAATGATACTTATTATTATAGAATATGTAAAAGCCACACCTTCCCATATACTTATTTTAAAACGGGAAATTCCCATATTAAGCCATATAAAGCTGTTGTGCTTTTACTTTTCACCTCTAATCAAAAAGCACCTTTTAGAGAGAGTACCATGATAACTACATCTTTCTCAATAAGCTACCAATTGGAAATATGACTGAGTTTCTTCTAAGTATTTTAACGTCATCTCAAATGATCCTGGACACAGCTGATATCACCTACATTTGAGAAAACACTGAAGCTCAAATTGGCAATCATTTCTCTACTAGGTCAATAGCATCACGAAATTATTTATCATCTATAAAAATCGTTAGGTTATGCCTACAATGACAGCAATAGGATGTGTAACATTTTAGTAACTGTTTTTTAATCTCCTAAATCTGAAACTGAAACACTAATGAAAACTTTCAGGAGGTACATATTTTCAAATTCTGATAGGTAATCAATCTGGAAATTAGAGTTGATACTGCCAGAGAAAAGCAACTTCTATTATTTTGCAATAGCTCAAATTATTCATTAAATTTCATTTTTGGAAAAGTCTAAATTCAGCTTCTGAGAATCATTTGCCAATTTATAATTTTAGAAATACCAATAACTTAAAAATAACAGGATTTGCAGATTATTTTTCTAAAAATTACTTTTACATATCTCTCAAGAATGTAAGTGATAAATGTGCACTTGTAATTATTGCAAATATTTAAATGACTGCAACACAGATAGTTAATGCAAAAGGACTCATTAGCTACAAACGCCATCTTGTGGTCCATTTTTTTTATTATTCTGTAGTATTATTCTGTAGATGTCTAACTCAAGATCTGATAAAGACAGATGGAGCCCTAGATAAAATTTAATCCATTTCTCTCATTTTTATACATGAGGAAATTGGAACTCTGAAAGTTCTAACATATTGGAAATCTTTATAGGAGAAATTAACATAAGAGCCAAAATTTAAATTCATATCCTTATAAACTCATACTTTTGCGACACCACAACATCATTGTTGTTTACTTAAAACTAAGCCAATTACATGAAGTCTATCCAGTTTAATGTGAGACATTTCAGACATTAAGCTTATCTGTTTTTGTGTAAGCATACGTTGAAAGTACAACAAACCATACAGATGAGCATATTTACCTTTGGATTATTAGAAAATGAAGGTGCAACTATGATGTTTAAGCACATTATTTTATAGTGTGTTATATATGTGTTCCAGTTTTATTCTCCTAAAGACTTGTGAGGGGTATATGTGAATGGGATGTGGGGTGGGGGAAGGGAGGAATACCTCTATTTGGCAGTTTAGCAAACTGGGTATATAGAGAGGACATGATTAGGACTTTATAATTAGCTAATACAGGCATCATGGTATCCAACTTTAATTTTTTCCATTAGAAGACCCACCTTTCTTATTTGTGATAAAATGCTGTGTGTGTGTGTGTGTGTGTATGTGTTTAGATCATTTCTTCCTTTTCTATAAAGAAACTATTATATTGGCCCATAGTATGTAGTCTGTCATTTACAAAGCACAATAAGCAGAATGTCCTTGATTCAGAAATTAGACATTTTTAGAAATTATTTCATATTATGTGCAATCTCCTTCCATGCAAATCCCTGATTAACTACATAAAAACTTATGTAGCCCAAAGGATGGGAGGCAGCACAGACTATGGCATGATATAACTGTCTATTTCACACCTAAGGTCACTTTATTTGCATAGATAATTGAGAACAAATTACATTACAGAATATAGGGGACTGATGATAATATATTTTTTTTAATTTTTTTTTTAAATTTTTTTTTTTTGAGACGGAGTCTCTCTCTGCTGCCCAGGCTGGAGTGCAGTGGCCGGATCTCAGCTCACTGCAAGCTCCGCCTCCCGGGTTTATGACATTCTCCTGCTTCAGCCTCCCGAGTAGCAGGGACTACAGGCGCCCGCCACCTCGTCCGGCTACTTTTTTTTTTGTATTTTTTAGTAGAGACGGGGTTTCACCGTGTTAGCCAAGATGGTCTCGATCTCCTGACCTCGTGATCCGTCCATCTCGGCCTCCCAAAGTGCTGGGATTACAGGCTTGAGCCACTGCGCCCGGCCGAGAATATTTTCAATCGAAGGTTTGAAAACCGCAGAAACCTGGCTGGGTGCGGTGGCTCACACCTATAATCCCAGAACTCTGGGAGGCCAGGCAGGCAGATCACTTGAGGTCAGGAGTTTGAGACCAGCCTGGCCAACATGGTGAAACCTCGTCTCTACTAAAAATATAAAAAATTAGCCAGGCATGATGGCAGGTGCCTGTAATCCCAGTTACTTGGGTAGTTGGGAGGCTGAGGCAGGAGAATCGCTTGAACCTGGGAGGCAGAGGTTGCAGTGAGCTGAGATTGAAGCACTGCACTCCAGCCTGGGTGACAGAGCAAGACTCCATCTCAAAAAAAAAAAAAAAAAAAAAAAAAAAAAAAAAGTAAAAACCTATAAAACAACAAAAATATTTAAGACTTATATGACACATAATAAAAGGTTCACAACTAGATGGAAACACGAGCTATAGCTATGGAGTTTGAAAATTTAATTCAGAGCAGAAATCACAATCAAACAACAAAATAAGTACATAATAGTTAAGAATTCTAAAAATGACAACTAGTTGATTCTAAAGTTTCCTTAGAAATAAATAAAAACAAAATCCTGCTGCATTTAAACTTAATTCTACCACTGACTGTGTTTTATATGCTTTATATGATGCTTCAATATTAAATCGATTATAAACTTTTAAATGAGAAAGGACACTATCTATATTAAGTGTAAGAGATCAACAGACTTGTAAAAACCAGAAGGAGCTTCAGAGCAATGCTTCTTAAACTATCCGTAGTGAAGAACAATTGTTTTGTTTTTTCTTTTTGCAGTCTTCTAAAGACCATTAAGTGATCTTACTGGCCATGACTAGTCTGTAATTCATGCCACATGCAAATCACCACAAAGTCTGGACAATACTTGAATTGTTCCATAGAATTCAACAAGTCAAACCTCCTAATCACCCACTTGGATGTCTTAGCAATGTCGAATTGCTATCAAAGATTCCAACTGATTACTTGCAACTTCTAAGTTGAATCTATAATAACTTACGGAATGAATATCAGTCCACACTTAAAGTAGCATTAGAGATCAACACTATTACCCAAGATTTCCTAAACTATGTTCTGTAGAACACTCATCCTGCAGGAAGAAACACTGATCTAGTCAAGAAAAGTATTATGTCTTCAGATTCACAACCATATAAGCACATAAAGTACTCTGAGAACTTCTTTAGTAAATAAACCTGCTTAACTACTTAATAATTACTTTGTTCTTTTTTTTTTTTAAAGTCAGAAATGTCTTGTAATACAACAGGACCTTAATATGACTCTCATAAAACTTAAGTTTTGAAAAAATTAAGTTTTTTTCAAAATTAATTAAGAGGTCACCAAAACAAATACCCAGAAAATTAAATAAATTGACTTCTAAAAAGCATATTATCATTCTCCATGCTAAAGACTATCTTATGCAAAATAACTTTGGTTTAAATATAAAGATTGCTGCAGACAGAAACTAGTCTGATTTTAGATTTACCTCTTGGAATGTGAAAGCAGGACCTTATCAACAACATAGAAGATAATACTTACCTTCTTATTTGCTATGGCAGGGGAATATTCATCTATACATCAGTGAAAAGTTGCATCAAATTATGCAAACCTAAGTTCAAAGGCAGTAGGCTATAACACAGCAGTGTTTTAAGCCATGTTGAATTAAAATCTACTCTGTCAAGACCTCATGGTTACCTAAGCTCGTTCAAGTGGTGTTAAAATGAACACTCTAATGAGCATTAGAAATCTTATATCTCTATCATCTGTTTTCCCTCTGTTTTCTAGAGAACATTTCAGACATTTACTCCATAAATGGTTTCTGTGAGCAAACAAATTCGGTATGTGAGAGGATAAAGAAAGGTGAATAGGTTTCTTTCCTAAGAATTTCTTAGAAACATAAACATGCTAAGATGCGTTGCCAACCTTCTCCAACAAAACGAAACAGTATAAGCTAAATGGGAGTAATCTGGCTATCAACTTGCCATCCTCAAGAAGTGGAAGTAAAGGATTGTGGGATCATGTATACCACAAAGATACAATAATTAGAGACCCAAAGAACTTTGCCCAGAGACTTCCTCTGATATTTATAATAGTCAGTTTTTAAAAAGTTATTTGTGAAATATCTTAAATGTAGATTTCCCTGAGCTCAGCTTACAATTCTTGCTTCTTCACTTATCCAAATTTCCTGGTAATAATGTGTCAAATTGAGAAGGCAGTTTCTTGGAGTCTAATGGTGGCTTGCCTCCAAAGATGTTCTAGAATCACAGAAGGCTATTCCATCTCTGTATCTTTTGCTCTGATCATTTCTATGTGCCTTTAGATTCTATTTGAAATAAGAACTGATTGCTCAACAAAAAAGTGATATATTTGGTAAAAAGGACAAGGCTAATAAATAATCAATAACAATGTTGGTCTCTTGAAACACAAGGAGAACACTCTATTCAATGTATTGCCATTAAATGGCATTAAGAAGATGAAAAGTTGCTGTTTTCCTTTTGATGATCATCCCTAAATAAATTAGATGATCCATAGAAAAGTAGCATGATGTAACCTGAATTTCTTAATGCATTCAGGCTTCCAGTGAGTACTTCCCAATGAATAAGACAGCAGATAATGTAGGTACAAAGATGTAACAAATTGGAAAAGTTAACTGGTATAAAAATGGCTAGACTGAGTAAATTTCTAAGCTTCTTATCCTCTCAAGCTGGTGTGTTTGCTTTGCCAGAAATATAGCCTACATGTAACTGGAATCTATTCAATTTTAGGGTGTATAATGTAGTTCTGAGATATTCTTCACATAGTTCCAAAGACATAGAATGCTCTTTTCTGAAGATCTATTTTAGCACCAGGGCATCTGTCTTCTGAGGTCTAGGGTTTAGGTCAGGCTTTAGTAACTATTAGGAGGCATGATTGTAAAAAGAAATGCACCTTGTTATGGGTTCAAAATTCCCTGTCCTGGATAACTCTGGATTATTCCAGCTCTAGTCAACTTCTTGGTTTTCATAATAAGGAAAGAGAATTTAACTTTAAAGAAGGTGCCTCTTGACAGAGATTCAGCCTAGGAGTCTTTTTTATGGCCAACATAAAAAAAATGATTCAATACAGACTATCTATTACACCTCGGTTCCAACTATTTAAAAGAAAACTCAAACACTACCTGCCATTTCTTAGGCTAAAAACTATGCTGAACAACTCTATGTGGGTAACTCCCCTACCATATCCACCCTTCTCTAAGACAGGCTATTGACAAAGGGTTGAGCAAGTACTGACTGTGCATGGTGTGTATCTGAAGTTACAGAGGAGGTTAACTGCTTTGGAAACATTGTGCCAGTATTGCTGAAAACCTTCTCTGGGGGTAATTTTAGGATTCACCTAGGAAAGTAACATGGCCTGCATTTCTTCTGAGGAAGTGAAGGTCTGTCAGTCTTCCTTCTATGAGTAAATTTAGAATTAAGAGCTTCAACTGGGGCTTTGTAAGCACTGCTTTCAGGTTGGTAAAGGGCGGGCTTTTGCACCACTCACTGAAAAACAGAAGACACCCAGCAATCTCTTTGTGGCAATGGATAGTTTTTGTTTTATTACCTCTTCAAATGTACTGGATTTTAGTTAACTTTCATTTGTATTTGCCTAACCCTTTCATCTTATACTTTCATTCTCCTTCATGAATAAAACAGCAGTGAAATAGAAATGAGTTAGTTCTGTTTTCTTAGTTCCCATTACACAGTTTCCACTAGGAATTCATTTTTATTAATTTTTTGATAACACAGTAATTCCTAATTTTCTTGCTTCCAAAGAGGCTCGTCATACCTACTCTCATTTGACTCTGGTGCTGTTGGGAAGCTCTTCACATTTTTTCCCCCAAAACTCTCTTCCTCCCGACATATGCTTTCACTGATATTGCCTGTGTCTTTCTGTATTCTTCCTTGACTGTATCCTCCTCTATCATCTGTTTCCATGGTCCACGGTCCACAGGTATAATTGTGTCAGGTTCTTTACCTGCTTCATTCTTTTCACTTTTAAGAATTGTCCACTCCTCTCAAGTCATATTCTCATTTAGAGTGTATGATTTTGAAAGTATAACTAACTTTTCTCTAATTTTTTAAGCTAAATTCTAGGAAATATGACTGAGAATGGCCAAGTTTTCCTTCCTTTGCTTTCACCTCCCAGATTTTGAAAATAGTACTGTCTCCTTATGGAACTGTCATGTTCAGATAACAGTTCTTTGTTAGTCAGAATTAAGTCTAGGGAGACTATTCCCCTCATTGCTCCTTTCAGCTCACAGATGAGCACAAATCAATACTTTTTCTGATTTTCAGCTTTGAATAGAATGAAATTTCTGACAGGAATCTAAATGCCATCCATCCAAATCTTGCTTAGGTAGCAGTTTTATCATCATTATCAATATAGATTAACCTCTTAAGCTCAGAATACTTGGAAATTGTCCTAATTTGGACCAGGATGGTTTCAAGTAAATATATACACAATCTACAAAATGTCCCAAAGCATGCAGTATAATAAGTTTAAAACAAACAACCATTTCACTAGAATTTATTTCACCATTTTCCCAACACAAGAAGAAATAAATCCCTAAATAAGTAAAACTACACTTGAAGAACATTCTGGACACTCAGGGCTTATTCATACTTATTTATTTATTTATTTTTCGAGATGGAGTCTCGCTCTGTCTCCCAGGCTAGAGTGCGGTGGCGCGATCTCAGTTCACTGCAAGTTCCGCCTCCCGGGTTCACGCCATTCTCCTGCCTCAGCCTCCTAAGCAGCTGGGAGGGAGTACAGGCGTCCGCCACCACGCCTGACTAATTTTTTTTGTATTTTTAGTAGACACCGGGTTTCACCATGGTCTCGATCTGATCTCCTGACCTTGTGATCCACCCGTCTCGGCCTCCCAAAGTGCTGGGATTACAGGGGTGAGCCACTGCACCAGGCCCATACTTAGTTTTTAGAGGACTGCTGTGAGATCTACTTTTACAAAATTTCTGTGATTTTTAAATGAGCCATAAATAACTAGACTTGGATTTTAAGAAAACCATTAGTAGTACTGTTCATGTGGCTAGACGGTATACCCTTGTAATGATTTTTTTTCTTTTCCTCATTTATCTTTCAGAAATTTTTCTTTGCTATAATTGTTTTTCTGCTTGCTAGATGTCCATACAAATATATTTGTGTTATCTGCTAAGAATAGAACCTTTTATTGAGTCTGTCCATTACAATCAAGCAAAAAAACTAATTTAAATACTTCGCCATTAGAAAAAAAAATAATGTTAGGGCTGTATTAATCAAATAAATGAATAAATATTTTTATATATTATTTTTCCCCAATCAACTTTAGCCTCCTAGCAGCAAAAATTAAGTGTGAATTTGGATCATCTCTCCCCAGGCCACGCCACCCGTGTTTAGCACAGGGCTTCGATAACGGAATCTCACATAAATGAATTTACATGAGGGAACTGACATTCCTAAATAAGACTGATAGAATAAGAAATGCAGTAATCATAGACCTGCTTATTTCTTGAAATTCTTACCAAGTTTTCAAAAAGCTAATATTTATAATTATTTTTAATAGTATAGTTATGATAGAAGATAAAAAACAAATGTTCAACTATTAATTATCTAAGCTAATATACATCAGTATGATGTATCATAAGAAAATTATGACACTATGTGGAAACGTAAAATAAATGAAAAATATGGAACTCAAAATAATATATATTCATTTTAATGATTCTGACACTAAATAAATAATTAAACATATATGTTTTTATGCTGACACATTCCAAAGACCCATGCAGAAAATCTAACAATAATTTAATCTTAAAATAGCAAATTATTTTCTGTAATTATATTTAAATGAACCACTCCCTAGGAGAAAGGATTATATGGATATTCTTTATCCTCATCATACATTTGTGTACTGAGCTTTTGTTGCTGTAATTGTTTGTTTTCAGTGCGCCTGTATTAATATTATAACCAGAAAAATAAGATAATAAAATAAGCATTTCCATATATCCACTAATAATTTTAAAATAAACTATTCAAAGGAATGAACTATATTATAAAATAAGCTATGCAAAGGAATAAACTATATTCCTTTATCATATTCACTTAACTACAAACTGTGCAATTTGGCAAAAATTAACATTAGTAGAAACTTGGGCCAGCAAGACTGCAGAGAGAGGAGAGCGCTACCTCCACGAGTTACAGAGAAGGTCATGTGAGATGCCACATGTGAGATACAGAGCAGGCCTGGATCATAGCAGGTACTTAGAAATGTTAATTTAGCAGGCACATATTAAGAATCTGCATAGACACATTTGAACGTAGCTCCTTTTATTAACCCTACCCTTATCATAACTCTTGTGAATTCTCTACCCTTTCTTACTATCAACCTTGTCCTTGATATGTTAGAGACAAATAAAACAAAGACATTAAATGACCAAAAGGACATCAGAGTTGTCTGTCACCTCCTTAATAACAAAGATGATTTCACTGGACTGGGCAGACGGTTCCCCATTTTTTGTGTTCATCCTGCCAAAAGGTAATTGTTCTCTTTTATATTAATAGTTCTTGCCAAGTCCAGAGCTATTCCAAAGCAGTTCCTAAATGGCTGCACTTTCCTGTCAGAATGTCCAAATAAGCCCTCAAAGTCTAATTGTAAGAGGACACTGGACAGCCAAGTGAATTCAATGGTATTAAAATAAAGCTTTGAGAAGAATGCGCTCTTCCAGTTCATAAGATAAGCCAGGAATCACTTGCTCTCAAGCTTCCATCATTAGCACCATCAGCATTGACAACAACAAAGCAGATTTTCTTTTGCACTTTCAAGAAAAATGTTAGGAAACATCCATGCCCTGTATCCAACATGTCCTGTTTTACTGTTTTAGAATCCCTTTACATTAGCAGGAAGTCATTTTCTTTCGTTATTTGAGTATATCAGTGTACTTTGAAATCATTCATCCTGCTCAAATGGATTTTTAATTTTATTGTTTTATTATTCATTTGTTTAAAAAGACTCAACACATTTATCCTTAATTATTAGTCATATAGAACAAAATGTGAATAACATCATTTTACCTAGTAAAAGTTTCATTTGAGACACCCGTTCTGGATTTAGAATCAACTCTCTCCCAATAAATTCATACATCTAAGTACAACATGACACTGATTATTACATGTTCTTAGATGTAACAGATGCCTCTAAGTATAACATGACACAATTATTGTACAATATGATAATAACTGGAGTTGGATACAGACCTATACCTCATACTTATAATCTAATTTCCCTCTGCCATTTTGATATTTAAGTTTTAATTTCTAAACAATCTGTGACCAGAACTTAATACAGGTAAATCCAAAGGCAAATGTATATATACCCTGTTTCATCCATCACACTAGGAACAGACTCTTTTGGGAATACTGATGAAAAAAGAAGTATTTCCATTAGAATGTGATGAAATTAAACAGGAAATGAATGGTCTCTAGAACATTTCACTTCCCTGTATATCTGAGATTTTCTGATGTTAATAGTTTGTGGCGGATTGTTGCTGTTTAGGCCTTAATCTTCGCTAAGAATCTTTGACCATTTAAGGGCTCTAACTTCTTGATTTTGTTTTACTGGACTGATGTGCCAAATCTGTTACAAGTTTTTCACTCAGGAAAAAATTCAACAAATAAATGGAGCTATAAGGATCTCTGGAAGTTATACAAACGAAAAACAATGATCCCTCCACATTTATACATTTACGATGGAGGACACTTGATATATTTTTGTAACATTTAGAACTGTAGTACACTTGGGGAAAGAGTTAAAAACATCACACACTGATAGAAACTGCTGTGAAAAACAAAATTTGCAATATGGCACAGCGATGCTCTTTTAACTGTTTCTAAGAAAGGAACGTTTTGTATAAACTGAATTCAATCAATGAGACTGAAAAAAATACGTATTTATGTGAGAAGTATGGTCAAAATCCAAACATTTTAGTTGGAATGCTGTGGAATTGTTACGAACACTTTATTTTTATTTTTATTTTTTTTTTGAGACGGAGTTTCGCTCTGCCGCCCAGGCTGGAGTGCAATGGCCGGATCTCAGCTCACTGCAAGCCCCGCCTCCTGGGTTTACACCATTCTCCTGCCTCAGCCTCCCGAGTAGCTGGGACTACAGGCGCCCGCCACCTCGCCCGGCTAGTTTTTTGTATTTTTTAGTAGAGACGGGGTTTCACCGTGTTAGCCAGGATGGTCTCGATCTCCTGACCTCGTGATCCGCCCGTCTCGGCCTCCCAAAGTGCTGGGATTACAGGCTTGAGCCACCGCGCCCGGCCACGAACACTTTAAAAAAAAAATCCAAATTTAGAAAAGTTGGCAGATCTTATCATTTAAAGGAAAATATATTAAGTGCATTTGTCCTGTGATTTTTATACCCTGATATACTTAGGTTTTATAATCGTTTATAGAAAACTGCATGTTTTAAGACATTTTCTTATAAATTATCTCAATTAAATTTTTGATTTTATTGTTTTGTTATTCATAACAAGTGACTTTCTTAACAATTCTGTAATTTAACTGTAGACAAGTTCTACTATAAAGGAGAGGTAAGGTTAGTTCTATGGATTTAAACAGCAATGTGGTAATAAAGCTTTATGTTGATAAATGTGCTTTATTAAAAAGAAATATTTTATTATCATTCAAAATCTGAGATTTATGGGAAATTCATTTTAGATACTTGAATTTACTTACAGTTGTTAGCAGAATGAAAAATTAAGGAGAGACAGAAAATGATCTTTCCAGTTCTACCCAGTTAAAAAACAAAACAAAACAAAACCACGGATCTGTTTGATAATCTCTAGCCCACTAACATGACACTCCTAGGTCAGTTCACATCTCTGCCTTTCCTGCCTCCTAACTAGTCTCATCATGTCCAGTGTTGCCTAACTCTGACCCATGTACAGTCAGAGTGATCTTTCCAAAATGCAAGTCTGACGCTGTCAGTTCCCTGCCGAAAACTACTCAAAGGTTCCCATTTCCCTTAAAGGTAAAAGACTAAATTTATAAAGCACTCTTCAGCCTAATCTTTCAATTCAAAACTACCTTCACTCTTTCTTCCTCCAAAAAAGAACCTCAGTTATCTCAACATGTTCTCTCTCCCTTCGAGGCTTTTGTACATGTGTTTTCTCTGCCTCCAACTTTCTCACACCCTTATCTGGCAACTCCTTATTCATCATTCAGGTCTCTGCATAAACATATCCTTATTTTTCCTAGATTAGGTTATATGCCCCTGCAATGGCTTTCTATACCTAACCTTTATATCATTTTATTATGCTCTCTTTGTGACTGTTCCTGTCATTGGCTGTAACTACATGAGAAAGGGATTGTGTTTGCCTTGCACACTGTGGTCTCTCCAGGGCCAGGCACAATGTCTGGTGATAGTAGGGGCTTAATTAACTCTTGTTGAATAAAAACATCAATATCAGTTAATCTTTCAAGACATATAATATTTCAGTTTAAAGTTTTTTTAAACTGATAAGCACTATATACTATAAATTACAGGGGTCCTCAACCCCTGGGCCACGGACTGGTACTGGTCACTGGCCTGTTAGGAAACCAGCCACACAGCAGGAGGTGAGCGGTGGGTGAGCATTGCTGCCTGAGCTCTACTCCCTATCAGATCAGAGGCGGCATTAGATTCTCACAGGAGCGCATGTAAGGGATCTAAGTTGCATGCTCCTTATGACAATCTAACTAATGGCTGATGATCTGAGGTAGAGCAGTTTCATCCTGAAACTAACCCCGCTCCCACCTAGGTCCATGGAAAAATTGTCTTCCATGAAACCTGTCCCCGGTACGAAAAAGGTTGGGGACCACTGCTATAGGACATAATTTTGTTAATGTAATAATTTCATATATTCATTAATTCAGCCAGAGATAAAGTTAAAGATGTTATTTTAAAATATACTTTCTAAGAAAAGTATGTTTACAATTAAAAAAACCCAAAAATTTATCTGAGGAAAAGTTAGTTGTAAAAAAATGAAATACAATCATCTGAAAAACAAAATGAACTTAAAAAAAAAACATGTTGTTATTCTTTTGCTGATGGAATAGTGTGCTCCTTTGTTGATGGTTTTAGAATAGCTACAGAAGATGGGGATAGCAAAGATATAGGGAATAGGCCCTGAACTGATTTTCTGCTCATTCAAACCGCTGTTCCTTTCCTTCCTTTGCCAACTCTTTATAAATGGAAGAGAGAGGAAAGAGGAGTAGTTAGGAGAATCATTAGAAAGCATTATCAAATGCTTTTGAAGAATCGAAATCCAAAACAACAAACTGAGGCTAAAAAACCAAATGGTCACTGACAACTTCATTGAAACTGAGCTACCAGAGGGGCATCAGAATGTGACACTGGTTCTTTAAAACACTCTTTCAACATTGGACAGACCAAAAGTAAATGAGAATATAACTTTAAAATGAAGCAATATCAAATAACACTAATTACCTGTTCATAATAATGGATATTCTCCTCAGCCATATCTGTAAATGCTAACTTGATATCATTTTGCATATTTTGTTTCCATCTTTCCCAATCTGCTTTCAGGGCATTATTAGCGCATTCCACTTTATCTTCAAGTTTTCCAATCTCCTCTGGAAGCTGAATTAGGTCACAAAGAGAGACAAATTGACCTATGTATTATTTCCATTAGGTGAATTCATCAAATATAAGTTGAACAAAATACCAAAACAGCCTAAGCATAACTCTTTTTTGTTTTTAATCACCAGTATTTACCATATGTACTAACTAAAGTAAAAAGAACACAGGGTTCAGTCAGGGTTGTTGCGTACAGTTCTATGGCTGGCCACCAATTAACACTTGACCTTGGCTAAGTCTCTCAAATCCTGGGCTTCAGTTTCACTATTTATAAAACAAAAGCAACTGAGCCAAAAATTAACTCCAAAGTCTTTTGTATTAAGATTCTCCTTACAACTACCATTTCTGGTGATAATATTTACGTTAAAAAATACAGTTTCAGTCACTTCAGTTTCCCAGTTCTGGTCCTCATTTTTCAACTCTTTTTAGCAGAAGGCTCAATTAACTGAGAGGTTATAACAGCCATACTCTAGTCCCGCCTGGAGGCCCAAGGGATTAACTTGTAAACTTTACTCAGATAGCCAGTAACAGAGGCAAGTTTATAGCACAAGATGCCCAAATCCTAGACCATGAGCCACTGGACAGACTTGGTGTAATATTTACCCTCTTCCCCACTTTATCAGCCTTTGAGTATGTAATCCATTGATTTATTCTTTTATATTTGGCATATTCATATATATGTATTTATATATTTATATTATAGCTATTCATATATTCAGTGTGTATTTACTAAGTGTCTTGTCTGTAGCAGGCATTTGTCTAAGACCTGGAGATTGAGTAGTGAAGAAAATACACAAAAATCCCTGTTTTTACCACAGTTTAAACTCTACTGGGGAGAGAGAAACTACAAGCAAGGTAAATAAAAAATACCAACTGTCCGCTGGTAATAAATGCTAAAGGGAAAAATGGAGCAGAAAGGTAGACAGGAAATGTTAGGATGCTGCAATTTCAGGTAAGGTGGCCAGGGAAAGCCTAAATAAGTATGACTTGAATAAATATCTGAAGTAGATGTGAGAGTGAACCATGGGATTCTCAGTAGAAACACATTCCCAGGAGAGGACACACCAAGGGCAATGACCTGGAGGTGGAAGTATGCCTAGATGATTTAAGAATGGAAAGACCAGCACGGTTGCAAGAAAGAGAGAAAAAAACGAGGGCGGGGGAAAGGCCTGGGAAATGAGGTTAGAGAAACAGTGAGTGGCCAGATCATACTGAGCCATGTAGTCTACGGTTAAGGTTCTTGGATTTTATGGAGATCCAAAGCCAGGAAGATGTGAGCAGAAATGACATCATCTCTCTCATGTTTTAAAAGGGGCCTTATATGTACCACCATTTCAAGACAAAGTATTTGTAAGAGGCCATCTTTTAAAAAGAATTTCTATTTTAAGATGCTGAAATGTAAAAATGTCTTAGAACCAATAAAATGTTACTTCCGATGCTTGTCTGAATTAGCTCCTTTTTAATATGAAATTTCACTTCTGTTCTTATTTCATAGCAGCTGTGTGTGCTTTCGTTTCTCAAATAATAGATATTTGGTATTATATAAAACTTGCATTACCAATGTGAGATCTATTTCAGTAGAAAGCCTGACTTTCATGTTTGTGTCTGTGTTTTTTCACTCTCTTGTTTTGTTTGTAGGGTCAAACTACATCAGTGAGAATACTTTATGGGACTCTGTAGTCTTCTGGGTAATTATTTTGCTAAATCTTAAATAACATGTCCAATGGGATGTTATTGAATAACTAATAATGACAGGCTGTGGATGCTTGGAAATAGGCACCTATAGCCATGATAAAATTGTTGAAAGGTCAAAGTCAAATAGGATCTGGGTCTGCTAGGAGACCTTAGGGATGTTAGAGAGCCTCCTCTGGATTGTTGGATGGAATCTTGCCATTTGCATAGCCAGATGGGGATTATTAACATAATGTCTCCATCTAGGATCAAGGGGTACATACATCAATTATAAACACAGTGTTAACTCTCCTCTGCTTAGGTTTTGCAGTTTAAATTGCCACGCAGTGGTATGGAATGCTGATAGAATGGTTCTACTGAAATTGGCTTTCAGGAAACATAGTATCTAAATCACATAGTCTATCTTTGTCTTCTTCCTGATGCAGCTTAAAATGGTGTCCCTGCCATAAAGGATTTACTACAAAGAGTTTTTCCACGTCAATCTGTAAATCCCCCTCATTAAAGCCTTTGAAGTGGTGGTCTGGTCAGTTGGTGGCTCTGCTCTAACCAGCAGGTACTGTGTTCCTAGAGAAGAACTTAAGAACTCACTCTCAGAACTTTGCCTTCACTGTCACCTACAGAATGGATTGTAGCCTTATCAGTACAGCATTGGGATTAAGAGGACTGACAGTGGGTTAGCCTGGTCTCAGTTTAAGTCACACTTCTGTCGTTTACAAGTTATGCGACATTGAGTAAGACTATCTGTTGAAGCCCTAGTCTTTATCTGTAAAACAAAGGTAAAAATAATAACATGCATTTCATTGGGATTCTTATAAAAACTGCAGCATGAAACAATGACCATTAATTGACTTACACAGGGCCTGAAAATTTGCCTACTAAATGTTCTCACCATCACCATCACCATCATCATCAGTTGGTGAAACTGACATTAATTCTTTCTCTTCTTCTGGTATTTTAGTCTCTGGTAATATGTCATTCTTCTACCAGTGTCTAGGTCTTAAGCCAATTTCTAGTGCTATTTCCTCAATCTATTTTCACCAGTGTAGAAAATGACACATATGCTTTAAATATGTATGATGAATTCTTGTCATTTTTGGGTGACTATATCAGGTTTTTTGTTTCTTTGATGAGTTATTCATAATTTTAGTTGGAAAAAAGGAAGGTAAAAAAATTAGGTATTTCCTCACAGTGAATCATCTTCCCATAATTTCAATTCTAAGAAACACTAACATAATAAGCACAAAACAACTAATTCAAATTAGGAATGATCTGCACTACATCTTTCCCAACAATTTACAAAAGCATAATATAATTAGGTATCTTTCCCCTTCGCTGACTTCAATTTTACTAAGTTCTTTGGTACAAAGACTACGCATTCTGACTGTGCCATCCATTCAAGTTCTAATAGAACATATATACTCAACAAAAGTTAACTTGAGGGGGAGAATAGCCCACTGGCAGGCTACAGAAGTCCTTCTGGTGTTTTATTGTTCCCTCCAACACCACATGTCAGGTTTCAATAACTCTAACCACAGGAAATTCAACTCATTTACTGCAAAATAGCATGGAAAAGACTGGGCTAGATAGGATTTAAGGCTTGGTGTTATTCTTCTTTTCACAAATACTGACAGCAGTTTAGCCCTCTGTTATTGGAAAAATTGAAGAAGCAAGCAACCCTTGTTGCCTGCAAAATGTTGTAATGCCAAAATATGTAATAATAAAAGACTGTAAGATAGTGAAAACATGCTTTATATTTAATAATAAGGCTAATGGGTAATTTCTAGCTTCAGTTATATTCAGCTAGAAATTATCCACACAATTAATTAATCCTAAAAGCTCAAACAAAACAATATGTTTCTACAATGGTGAGTACATGTCTATAGTAACAGTAACAGCAGTAATCATGACTATTTTTTGCATTGTATCATGGGCCATTGTTTTAAGCTATATGCTTTCCATACATTATTTCACTTAATCTGCATAAGCACGTTACAAATGTGGTATTATCTTCCTATTACAAGCTGGGAAACCAGAAAAAAGAAAAGAGATTACATAGCTATTTGTGGCATATCAGGGATTCAAACCAATGTCTGCCAGTCAAGGCAGGTGCTCTATTCATACTGACTGAATAGCACCAGCCAATAATTGGGCAAGCTTGTCTGTGGCTTTCAAGGTTAAACTGATATAGCTGTTATCTCAAGGAGTTTGTAATCTATTAGGTACAGGTACGCAAAAGTAAAGCAAAAACCAAAGGCTATAATAAAAAGTAGAATGGCATACCATAATGGAAGGAAAAACGTAAAAGTGGTATTTACAGATACAGAATGGAAGATTAATTCTGATTGTGGGGTAGGGGACATTTTGACTTTTAATTAACTAGTCAGTGACTGGGACAAGGAAACACCTATCTGAGGATATGATATGAACACAACCACATAAATATATGCTACAGAGTGTGATAAAAGAATGGGCAAGAGGCTGGTCTGGAGTTGGCAAGGAGAAGCATGGGAAATGCAGCTGCAAATGCAGATTAGAGACTGACCAGTAAAGGCTGGAAATGATATTGAGCATGAAAAGGATTTTGCAAGAGATGGTAATACACTGAAGGTTTTGATCAAGGCAGAGCTGTACTTCAGCCAGATTGAGTCAGAGGTATGCGGAAATTGTTAAGAGAGAAACAAAGGAGGAGAAGAAAGGAAACCAGTTCATCTAAAATGGGACTAAGGAATCAACAATAAAAATCAATAGGGAGGATCTGGTTGGTTCTCACTCATTCACCCAGCAGCTTCCACTCAGCATCCATCTAGTCTGCGTTAGGAACGAAAATGGAGGGGGAAGAGATGGACCTTGCTCTCACAGACTGATGCCCTTGGGGAAAAATAAGTAAGTAATCAGGAAAAGGAAACTTGAAAGGCATTCATGCAAAGCAAATTGCAGACGTTAGTTCACAGAAGCATGTTGACCTTGGAGTTTCTGAAGAACTACAGATGGTTCTTTAAGGTTGATACCTATAGTACAGTACGAGTAGATGAAGAGCTAAGGAAAAGGACAGAGAGGCAGGCAGTGCCAGGTCCTACAGGGATTTCTCCCGCAGGTTGTTTGGATTTTCATTGAAGACAAGTGGAGGTGCTGAAGGAGTTTAAGAAAGAGGACTAGAGAACAGTGGTAAATATCAGACTCCTGATGCCACAGAAACTGAAAAGCAGCAACTGAAATGCTGGGAGGCAGAGTCAGGAGGGTCTAGCCTTGACGTAGATGGTGGGCACTGGGAGAAAAGTCTGCATTGCTGATAAGGTTAACTGGAAGAACAGGTATCGCAAGGTGTGATAGGAAATGATGGCCTCAAGGCTAACAGTGGTAATACATTCACTGTCCCGAATAGTATTGCAAAGTGAGGGACACTGTTATATAAACATTCAAAACCATTCAGTTGCATACAGAGCAAACAATTTTTGGAGGCTAGCAGGAATCAAGATTAAAGTTAAGCTTTGAAGCTTCCAAAAAGACTTTGCTACACTAATTTGGATGGTTTGGGCAGGCTGGGAGATAATACGGATACACCAATTGACATACCGATTGCACCAAAGCAGAGCTGACATTTTAAATTTAAAAAATTACGGGTATATGTCTAAGGAAGTAAGTAAAACTGATGTGTAGCTCTGCTCTTTTGGGAGAGACCTCTCTCCATCAAGGTTTTTTATTTGATGTTTCAATGATGCTTAAACTGCTTTGGAATTCTTGTTTGAACTAAAAACAGTAACGTGGTTCATTTGGAAACTGTTAAAACATTTGATCCTCTAAAATGAATGACTAATCCTCCTCATTCAAACACATAAATATATACATCTGTTTTTATTTGTTGACCCTGACCTCTCTGATACCCCTTTGGAAACAATTACGGATGCTCCTGACTTACTTATGTGAAAGAAAACAAAAACTCCAACCTGAACCCCAATTCACTATGCCAAAAGAAAAACATTAAGCTGAAAGCTGAGTCATGCAAGAAGCTGTCTTTCCTTTTGTTCCTAAGCAGATACCTATAGATAAAAAGATTAAACATCTCCACAGGTAGCTACTCTAAGTTCACCTTATCTTATGTAAAGTGCCCATTCACTGAGGCTAAGAGGAATACATAACTAATTACTCCCCTACCTGCTCCTTTTCTCTTGCAACAAGTGGATAACAGTACCCTGCCTATTTCCCCTCCAGCCCACTTTTCCCCTTTAGATACTGAAGCCTTCAAAATCATCTTTGAAGAAAGTTACAGGCCACAGACTGTCTCTGTGATTCCATGTTTATTTCTTCCACTCATGTCCCTAACCTTGGCAAAATAAACTAAACAGATTAAGACCTGTCTCAGATACTTTTTGGGCTACACCTAAATCCCAATAAACCCACTGTTAGTTGAAAATATTGTAAGTCAAAAACGTATTTAATGCTGGCAACACAGCAGACGGTCTCCAATTTAAAATCATTCAACTTAGGATTTTTTGACTCTAGGATAGTGAGAAAACCAAACACATTCAATAGAAACTGTAACCCCACCTTAAAGCTGAATAATCCTAAATGGAACCATCAGAATTCAGGGACCATCTGCATTTTGAAGTGCTAAGCTTTCAGGGCTATCTGAACAGTGTAAACCATTTTACTGGTTATAAGTCATTCAAATGTCATTCACATTTAATTAAATCAAGTTAGTAAGAAATGCAAACAAATTCAGGAAACTTTGTAGAGTCATGTGCCACACAACATTTCAGTCAATGACAATCTGCATATATGACAGTGATTCCTTCCATAAGACAATCATATGGCATTTTTACTGTACTTTTTCTATGTCTAGATACACAACTATTTGCCATTGTGTTTCAATGGACTAAAATAAAATGCTGTACAGGTTTGTGACTCAGGAACAGGCTGTATACCACAGAGCCTGGGTGTGCAGTAGAGCATGACATCTTGAGGTTGTGTAAGTATACTCTACAATATTCGCGCAATGATGAGAATGCCTAAAAACACATTTTTCAGAACATATCCCTATCATTTAATAACACATGACTGTATAGTAATTGAGTTATGTGATGTTGAGTTGATGTGAAAAATAACTGAAAATTTTTCTACTGAAGTCCAAAGACGAAGAAGGAAACATTAGGGAATTCTGAAGCAGCTCATGCTCACCAAGACAACTACTTTGTGAGAATTATGAAGTAAAAATATGAAGTTTATTCACTTAGCTAATAAATATTTTTCCCGTCTACTATGGGCCAGGCACATGGTGGATGTCATGAGAGATACAATGTAATAAGCACATAGTTCCTTGAGGCACTTGAAGCTAAATAAAACGCTATTCTTATACTTTTAAAAAAACTTTTATTCTTATAAAAAACAGTATTCCTATACTTTGGAGTTTTCTTTTGTTCATTCTAAAAAAAAAAGAAAAAAGGGCAGGAATAAATTCTGAATTGTTTTTAGTTATAACTATTTTTCCTGAGAGGTGAACATGACCAAACTTTGGTAAAGCTGACATATTTCTCTAAAAAGTATTATTATTAGTCTTAAAAAGTGAAAACAGAATTTGCTGATTTCTGAGAAGAAACAAAATTACAGGGAGAAAAAAAGAAATAATTTTTAAAAAATCACACTACAAATAAGTCCATCAATAACATATTAAATGTTATTTCATTATTTCTTACCCATGGACAGTACAGTATAAGAGGCAGCATCGAGTGGATGAATAAAAGATGCATGAAGTTCATGTCATGCCCCATATTGGAGGGATCCCAATCCAGCTGAAGGTCATTTCCTCCCTTTCTTGTTAGATCAGGCTTGCTTTTTCTGATTCAGCTCAAAGTTATCTAAGGAATTGTTGTGGGAAGTCAGGTACCCCGAATGGAGGGACTGGCTGAAGCCATGGCAGAAGAACATAAATTGTGAAGATTTCATGGACATTTACTAGTTCCCCAAATTAATACTTTTATAATTTCTTATGCCTATCTTTACCGCAATCTCTGAACATAAACTGTGAAGACTTCATGGACACTTATGACTTCCCCAATCAATACCCTTGTGATTTCCTATGCCTGTCTTTAATCTCTTAATCCCGTCATCTTCGTAAGCTGAGGAGGATGTATGTTGCCTCAGGACCCTGTGATGACTGCGTAAACTGCACAAATTGTTTGTAGAGCATGTGTGGTTGAACAATATGAAATCTGGGCACCTGGAAAAAGGAACAGAATAATAGCAATGTTCAGGGAACAAGGGAGATGGCCTTGGACTCTGACTGCTGGTGAGCCAGGTGGAACAGAGCCATATTTCTCTTCTTTCAAAAGCAAATAGAAGAAATATCGCTGAATTCTTTTTCTCAGCAAGGAACATCCCTGAGAAAGAGAATGCACTCCTGAGGGTAGGCCTATGAACGACCCCCGTGGGGGCCGCCTTCTTTTACGGTTGAAGCCGAAGCGATGAAATAAGCCCCGGTCTCCTGTAGCACTCCTGGGCTTATTAGGATGAGGAAATTCCCGCCTAATAAATTTTGGTCAGACAGGTTGTCTGCTCGCAAACCCTGTCACCTGATAAGATACTATCAATGACAATGCGTGCCGAAACTTCATTAGCAATTTTAATTTCACCCTGTCCTGTGGTCCTGCGATCTTGCTCTGCCCCCATTTGCTTTGTGATACTTTATTACCTTGTGAAGCATGTGATCCCTGTGACCGACACCCTATTCGTACACTCCTTCCCCTTTTAGAAATCGCTAATAAAAACTTGCTGGTTTTACGGCTCAGGGAGCATCACAGAACCTGCCAACATGTGATGTCTCCCCCAGGACACCCAGCTTTGAAATTTCTCTCTCTTGTACTCTTTCCCTTTCTTTCTCAGACCAATTGATGCTTAGGGAAATAGAAAAGAACTCACGTTAAATATCAGGGGTGGGGTTTTCCCCGATAGGCAATGGTCTGATGATTAAAAGGGTCAAAACAGATGCACTGGGCTCCATAAGCACTGGCTGCACTGTGAACCCTGGTCATCATGCTGTGAATGTTTACAGGTCACATGGGCAGGTGGGAAAAGTAATGTGATAAATCCAAGCATTATTGCCAGAAAATAAAAACTATATTCTGTTGGCATGGACTCATGGGACCATTTCTAGAACTGCATAACAGAGCACTGTTTTAGTACTATTCCATTTTTAAAGAGCATATGACTGCTAACATCACCACTGGGGCACTAATCTCACAAGCCCATTTAATCATATTGGAAGTTTTTCTCCTTATACACTCAACACTGACTTTTGGTAAAACTAATCCAGAAACATAATATTCTAATAATTTTCATTTAAAAGTGCTTTTATAAATTCTAATTTAATATTATCTTTACAAATTTAAACTTTCAAGAACATATCTTCACATAAGCATAACCATCAGAAAGAGACCTAATATTAAAGTTGCATAAATCTCTGAAAATATGGTTTATTAGCTTTTTCAACCAAATGATTAACTGGAATGTGAAGAGCAAAAAAAAAAATCACACACACAAAAATAATTTTATTAACTTTATGGAAAAGATTAAAGTGATAGAACATTTTGGAATCTCGTTAAGAGAATAAAGATATATTTTCTTTCTGACAAAATATGGTCTTGGAAATTGTATCACAAATATCTACATATAACTATTACATATGAGAACTGCATTCTCACAAGGTTAGAGTAGCAAATAAAATATAGAAAATATTTTTTAATTGTTAAAAAGAACATATTCCACAAATCTAAGTTTCCAAAAATGCTTTATAATAAATAAAATTTGGAGAAAAATTTAATATATGGGATTACTAATAAACTGAATAAGATATAAAAAAAGTGTATCCAGAGTGCATACATTTGATCTAATGCTAAACATTTAAAAATAACTGAGCTTTTCCTCTTAGAGATTAAAGTGTGTTTAAAGATGACTGGGTAGTCTTTTGCTCTTAAGACTTAAGTTTGATACTCTGATGCTATTTCTCTCAATATATGTCTATTACAGAGGCAGGAACTTTACTTTCAAATTTACTAATAGAAATACCAATGATGTCATTGAATTCACTTGACTATCCTATGGCCTCTTACAAATGGTGAGAGCTTACTTGGACTTTCGAGCAGGAGACTGCAGCTATTTACGATTTGCTTTAAAATAGCTCTGGACTTGGCAGGTACTACAAAAGAGAACAATTACCTTTTGGAGGGATGGACACAAAAAATGGGGAACTATCTACTCAGTCTAGTGAAACCAACTTTGTTATCAAGGAGATAACAAACAGCCCTGATCTTAACATTCTTGCTGGAAGGCCTTCTGATCATCTTAATGTCTTTGTGTTTCTTTGTCTCTAACATATCAAGGATAACTTGATAGTAAGAAAGGGTAGGGACTTCATGAGAGTCATAAAAGTAGGGTTAGTAAGGGTAGCTATGTTTCAGCAAGTCTATTGCATATTGCAGATTCTTAACATGTGCTTGCCAGATGAACATTTCTGAGTACCTACTATGATCAGGCCCTGCGTCGTATGTCACATGTGGCATTTCACTTAACTTTCTCTGTAGCTCTTGGAGGTAGCTCTCCGCCCCTGCCCTCGCACTCCCAGTTCAGCTGGCTTACCTTTCAGTAATGCAAAAGCAGAATTAGGCATGCGATGCAAGTCCCTATGACAGTACTGCAGGCTAGTTCTCAACTATGCTTTTCTTCCTCCTAATTGTTTAGCAAACTCCATCTAAGGATTTTTTTTTTAAGTTCCACAATGCATGTGCAGGATGTGCAGGTTTATTACATAGGTAAACGTGCCATGGTGGTTTGCTGCACCTATCAACCGATCACCCAGGTATTAAGCCTAGTACGCATTAGCTAGTTTTCCTGATGTTCTCTCTCCCCACCTCCCCTGCCAACAGGGCCCAGTGTGTGTTGTTTCCCTCCCTGTGCCCACGCGTTCTCACTAGTCAGCTCCCATTTATAAGTGGGAACATGTGGTGTTTGGTTTTCTGTTCCTGTGTTAGTTTGCTGAGGATAATGGCTTCCAGCTCCATCCATGTCCTCGCAAATGACAAGATCTCATTCCTTTTCACAGCTGCATAGTATTCCATGGTATATATGTACCGTATTTTCTTTATCCAACTTAACATTGATGAGCATTTGGGTTGATTCCATGCCTTCCCTTTTGTGAACAATGCTGCAATGAACATACATGTGCATGTATCTTTATAACAGAATGATTTATATTCCTTTGGGTATATACCCAGTAATGGAATTGCTGAGTCAAATGGTATTTCTAGTTCTAGGTCTTTGAGGAATCACCACACTGTCTTCAACAATGGTTGAACTAATTACATTCTCACCAACAGCGTAAAAGTGTTCCTATTTCTCCACAGCCTCATGTGCATCTGTTGTTTCTTCACCTTTTAATAATTGCCATTGTGACCGTCATGAGATGGTATCTAATTAGTTTTGATTTGAACTTCTCTAATGATCAGGGATGTTGAGCTTTTTTTATGTTTGTTGGCTGCACAGATTTTGTCTTCTTTTGAGAAGTGTCTGTTCATATCCTGTACCCACTTTTTAATGAGGTTGTTTTTTTCCTTGTAAATTTAAGTTCCTTGTAGATTCTGGTTATTAGACCTTTGTCAGATACACAGACTGAAAGCATTTTCTCCCATTCTGTAGGTTGTCTGTTCACTCTGGTGATAGTTTCTTTTGCTGTGCAGGAGCTCTTTAGTTTAATTAGATCCCATTTGTCAACTTTTGCTTTTATTGCAATTGCTTTTGACATCTTCTTCATGAAATCTTTGCCCATGCCTATGTTCTGAAGGGTACTGCCTACATTGCATTCTAGGAATTTTATAGTTTTGGTTTTTACATTTAAGTCTTTAATTCAACTTGAATTAATTTTTGTGTAAGGTGTAAAGAAGGGGTCCAGTTTTAATTTTCTGCATATGACAAGCTCGTTCTCCCAGCACCATTTTAAAAATAGAGAATCCTTTCCCCATTGCTTGTTTTTGTCAGTTTTGCTGAAGATCAGATGGTTGTGGGTGTGCAGTCTTATTTCTAAGTTCTCTATTCTGTTCCATTGGTCTGTGTGTCTGTATTCGTACCAGTACCATGTTGTTTTGGTTATTATAGACTTGTAGTATAGTTTGAAGTCAGGTAGCATGATGCCTCCCGCTTTGTTCTTTTTGCTTAGTATTTTCTTGGCTATATGGGCTCTTTCTTAGTTTCATATGAATTTTAAAGTAATTTTTCTAATTCTGTGAAAAATGTCAATGATAATTTAACTGGAATAGCACTGAGTCTAAAAATTACTATGGGTAGTATGGCCATTTTCACAATATTGATTCTTCCTACCCATGAGTATGGAATGTTTTATCCATTCGTTTGTGTCCTCTGATTTCCTTGAGCAATGGTTTGTAATTCTCCTTAAAGAGGTCCTTCACTTCCTTTGTTAGCTGTATTCCTAGGTATTTTATTCTTTTTGTGAAATTGTGAATGGGAATTCATTCATGATTTGGCTCTCTGCTTGTCTACTGTCAGTGAATAGGAATGCTTGTGATTTTTGCACATTTATTTGTATCCTAAGACTTTGCTGAAGTTGTTTATCGGCTTAAGAAGCTTTTCGGCTGAGAGGATGACGTTTTCTAGATATAGGCTTGTGTTATCTGGAAACAGAGACATTTTGATTTCCTCTCTTCCTATCTGAATATTCTTTATTTCCTTCTCTTGCCTGACTGCCCTGGCCAGAACTTCCTAAGCTGAACAGGAGTGGTGAGAGACGACATTCTTGTCTTGTGCTGGTTTTCAACGGGACTGTTTCCAGATTTTGCCCATTCATTATGATATTGGCTGTGGGTTTGTCATAAATGGCTCCTATTATTTTGAGTTATGTTCCATTCATACCTAGTTTATTGAGAGTTTTTAACACGAAGGAATGCTGAATTTTATCAAAGGCCTTTTCTGCATCTATTGAGACAATCATGTGGTTTTTGTCTTTGGTTCTGTTTATGTGATGGATTACATTTATTGATATGCATATGTTGAACCAGCCTTGCATCCCAGGGATGAAGCCTACTTGATCATGCTGGATAAGCTTTCTGATATGCTGCTGGATTTGGTTTGCCAGTATGTTACTGAGGATTTTCACATTGATGTGCATCAGGGATACTGGCCTGAAGTTTTCTTTTTTTATTGTATTTCTGCCAGGTTTTGGTATCAGGGTGATGTTGGCCTCATAAAATGAGTTAAGGAGGAATCCTTCCTTTCCAGTTGTTTAGAATAGTTTCAGTAAAAATGGTACCAGCCTCCTTTTGTTCCCCTTGTAGAATCCAGCTGTAAATCTATCTGATCTTGGGCTTTTCTGGTTGGTAGGCTATTTATTACTGCCTCAATTTCAGAACTTATTATTGGTCTATTCAAGGATTCAACTTCTTCCTGGTTCAGTCTTGAAAGGGTGCGTGTTGTCCAGGAATTTATCAATTTCTTCTTGATTTCTTAGTTTATTTGCATAGAGGTGTTTACAGTATTCTCTGATGGCTGTTTACATTTTTGTGGGGTCAGTGATGATATCCCCCTTCATCATTTTTTTATTGTGTCTATTTGATTCTTCTCTTTTTTCTTCACTACTAATAGTCTATTAATAAAAAAAAACAAAAAACAAAAAACAGCTCCTGGGTTTCTTGATCTGTGGAAGGGTTTTTCGTGTCTCTATCTCCTTTAGTTACACTCTGATCTTGGTTATTTCTTGTTTTCTGCTAGCTCTGGGGTTTGTTTGCTCTTTGTTCTCTAGTTCTTTTAGTTGAGATGTTAGGTTTTTGACTTGCGATTTTGAGATCTTTCTAGCTTTATGAAGTGGGCATTTAGAGCTATAAATTTCCCTCTTAAACACTGCTTTAGCTGTGTCCCAGAGATTCTGGTACGTTGTTTCTTTGTTCAAAGAACTTCTTGATTTCTGATTTCATTTCATTATTTATCCAGGAGTCACTCAGGAGCAGGATGTTCAATTTCCATATAGTTGTGTGGTTTTGAGTGAGCTTCTTAGTCTTGAGTTCTAATTTGACTGGGCTGTTGTCTGAGAGACTGTTATGATTTCAGTTCTTTCGTATTTGTTGAGGAGTGTTTTACTTCCAATTATGTGATCGATTTCAGAGTAAGTAACATGCAGCACTGAGAAGAATGCATATTCTGTTGTTTTGGGGTGGGGGATTCTGTATATATCTATCAGGTCCACTTGATCCCTATCTAAGTTTAAGTACTGAATATCTTTGTTAATTTTCAGTCTTGATGAACTATGTAATATTGACAGTGGTATGTTAAAGTATCCTACTATTATTGTGTGGGAATCTAAGCCTTTTTGCAGGTCTATAAGATCTTCTTTTATGAGTCTGGATGCTCCTGTATTGGGTGCATATGTATCTAGATTAGTTAGCTCTTCTTGCTGAACTGAACCCTTTACCATTATGTAATGCCTTTCTTTGTCTTTTTGATCTTTGTTGGTTTAAAGTCTGTTTTGTCAGAAAGTAGGATTGCAACCCCTGCTTGTTTCTGCTTTCCATTTGCTTGGTAGATTTTCCCTCACCCCTTTATTTTAAGCCTATGTGTGTCTCTGCCTGTGAGATGGGTCTCTTGAATATAGCACACTAATGGATCTTGACTCTTTATCCAGCTTGACATTCTGTGTCTTTTAATTGGAGCATTTAGCTCATTTACACTTAAGGTCAATGTGGCTATGTGTGAATTTGATGCTGTAATCATGATGCTAGTTGGTTATTTTACAGACTTTAGTGCTTCCTTCAGTGGCTCTTGTAAGGCAGGCCTGGTGGTGATGAATTCCCTCAGCATTTGCTTGTCTGAAATGGGTTTTATTTCTCCTTCACTTATGAAGCTTAGTTTGGCCAGATATGAGATTCTGGGTTGTAAATTCTTTTCTTTAAGAATGTTGGATATTGGCCACCAAACACTTCTGGTTTGCAGGGTTTCTGCTATGAGGTCCAGTATTTTTCTGATGGGCTTCCTTTGTAGGTGACCTGGCTTTTCTCTCTAGCTGCTCTTAACATTTTTTCCTTCATTTTGACCTTGGAGAATCTGAAGATTATGTGTCTTGGGATTGATCTTCTCATGGAGTATCTTACTGGGATTCTCTGGATTTCCTGAATTTGAATGTTGGCCAGTACTGCTAGGTTAGAGAAGTTCCCCTGGATGATATTCTGAAGTTTCTTTTCCAACATGATTCCATTTTCCCCATCTTTTCCAGGTACCACAAACAGTCATAGGTTTAGTCTTTTTATATAATCTCATAGTTCTCGAAGGTTTTGTTCCTCCCTTTTCATTCTTTTTTCTCTAACATTGTCTGCCTGTCTTATTTCAGCAAGATAGTCTTCAATCTCTGGAATTCTCTCCTCTGCTTGGTCTATTCGGTTATTGATACTATGGTTGCACTGTGAAATTCTCATGCTGCATTTTTCAGCTACATCAGGTCATTTATGTTTCTCTCTAAACTGGTTACTCTGTTTAACAGCTCCTGTAATGCCTGTAATGTTTTATGATGGTTCTTAGCTTCATTGTATTGGGTTAGAACATGCTCCTTTAGCTCAGTGAAGTTCCTTGTTACCCACCTTCTGAAACCTCTATTTCTGTCAGCTCATCCATCTCAGCCTCAGCCCAGTTCTGTGCCCTTGCTGGAGAGGTGCTGTGATCATTTGGAGAAGAGGCACTCTGGCTTTTTGAGTTTTCAGCAAGTTTTTTGGTTGATTCTTTCTCATCTTCCTGAGTTTATCTACCTTCAGTCTTTGAGGCTGCTGAGCTTTGGATGGGGTTTTTGTGGGGACACTTTTATTGATGCTGTTGTTGCTGCTGTTTGTTTTTCTTTTAGCAGTCAGGCCCCTCTTCTACAGGGCTGCTGTGGTTTGCAAAATAAATTTGGTAGAAAAGTAAACAAATATTTTTTAACAACTTATTTATTTATTTAAGACGGAGTCTCACTCCCGCCTGGGCAACAGAGTGAGTGCAGCGGCGCAATCTCAGCTCACTGCAAGCTCTGCCTCCCGGGTTCATGCCATTCTTCTGCCTCAGCTTGCCGAGTAGCTGGGACTACAGGTGCCCACCACCATGCCCAGCTAATTTTTTGTACTTTTAGTAGAGATGGGGTTTCACCATGTTAGCCAAGATGGTCTCGATCTTCCAACCTCATGGTCCACCTGCCTTGGTCTCCCAAAGTGCTGGGATTACAGGCATGAGCCACCGCACCCGGCCAAAAAAACTTTATTTTTAAGTGCCTATTGTGTGCCAGGCATTGGCCTAGACACATGACCAAGGGCACAGGATGAATATGAGAAGGAAGGTTTTGCCTCTGGGAGCTTACAGTCTTGCAGGGACTTAAAATTCACATCACACCGGGCATTCCCTGGCCTTAGAGATTCTCAATGAGTTTTCTTTTTAAAATAAATTAAATAAGTACCCTCCAAACTAAATCGTAAGAAATTCAGACTATCTAGATCCAAAAATATCCCCTTAAAAAGGAAATATATCTTTATATTCAATCGATATTCCTTACTGGACTAAATATTCACTCGATGAAATTAAGGAACATACTAATATAGGTAAGTACAGAATCAGACATACTCAAGCTCAGTTGAATGACATCTTTATTTCTAGGACACTTTTACATGTCCAGCGCTCTGCTGCATTTGGGGAGAAAGATATGTACTTGTTACGGAGAGGATGCAACACCTGCCTCAACAGTAAGTTTCCTGTCTCCTAATAACAAATGCTTCTGGCTCCAGGTCAAGACTCAGATTATAGTGGCCACTCAGGTAGCTCCACTTTGAAGAAATACCATTTCATCTTTCTCAGTTGCCTTAGGGTATTAACAGTTTGGTGTTACCTGCTTCTCTTGCTCCTTTCTTACTGAACTTTAAACATTTACAATCACACACATTTATCAGTCAGTGATCTAAAGTCTGGGCTTTGAAGTACTGTGGGTTCAAGTCCTAACTGTGTCAATGCAGTCAAGGTCATTTCCTTAGGAGGGTGCAGTTTCTCCCTCTGTAAAATGTGGCACCCTGGTGTGATTATGAAAAGATTTTTATTAAGGTATCAGAACTGTCCTAAATGAATCTGCCCTCTCACTTATCCTATGTTAAGGAATTGAGGACCCGTAAGAAAAGAAAACCATAGGAGAAACAAAGAGCTATCTTATTAATAACTCAGTAAGCTCTTCAATAGCCCTGACAAAGCCTGAGAGTGTTGGTGGGTGAACTGAACAATGAAATGCTTCAGGTCAAAAAGTCTTCTATTATAGTAAGACCCTTCTCCAAATCAGATAGGTGAAGCCAAAAAGCCCAGAAATTACCTCTATTTTAGAAACTTAGGTTGCCACGTGAACCTCAATAAATTATTCCTCTCAATTCCAAGAAATTTTAGTGTCTTGCAAATTACAGAATGTAAATACCCTAAGACAAAATAAGCAAATGGATATTTTCCCCTGACTCTGAAAGCACTTTAGAATATACTTCCTGGTAACTGAAAAAAGCTGTCTAGGAATCTAGGAAGAATAAAAGCCAAGACCATCCTTTTCGACTTCCAAACATCTTTTCAGGCCTTTAGTTTTTTATTAGAGATCAGTTTTTTTAAAGTATATTAACTCAGCCAACAACTATTTCTTCAGCACTTACTTCATGCCAAGTACCATAGCAGGCACAGTGCCCCTTTGTGAAATGTTTCTCTTCCTTTCTCATTCGTTTTTGGAACACTCCTTTCATAGAGGCAAATCTTTGCCTAATATCACAGAGTCCTTCCAATCCGGATATAGTCTCATGATGAGACCACTAAGGAATGCTTTAACATGTTTTTCTCAAATTGGGATTCCTATATCTGTATCAACACTCAGTGATGGCCTAAGGATCGCCAAAGTCATGAATAAACATGGCAAAATATTCATAGATATTTTACAGAGATTAAACTATTTTTAAATTAACAAATATAAATATATTATGGAGTAGTGACATTCACACGAGAATTTAAAACAGAAGATCTTAAAGAAATTTTGAGTTTGCATTGCCCATGAAGGGGTATATCTCTCAGACTTACTGGGGCATACATTCCAACTTTCCAAACTCTTTTGGTAAAAATATTTGAACTGTACACCACATTAAAATATGTGTTAAAAGAAACTCTGCTTGACTGCTAAACTATACATTTAATAAATAATATACTTTAGCATGATGATTCTAGAGGAATTAATTTTCATAATTACCAACAGTTTTATCAAAGTATCAATTATAAAAATTATGGATTGAGAAATCAGCTTCCCTACAGTCTGTTTCTCTAGGAACAGCTGCCAGAATTACAGGAGAAAATATTCAGTCAAAACCTTTTTAAATCACTGCAATTTATCATTGCTAAAAAGCAATCTAGGGAGAAATTTCACTTATCTCTCTAAGAAAGAGCCACCCATGTTGACTATTTAATTAATAATCTTCCATCACTTATCCCTGATTTTGTAATCTAGAACTACAGCAAATAAGCATCCTTTATCCTTATCCTGTGATTGTCTCTATACATACAATAGTAAGGTCATACGGCAGCACAATTAAAATTTAGATTCTTTCCAATATTATTACTAAGCCCCTAACGTCTAAACATCTTATGAGGTCTGGTCCTAATACATTATAAAAAGAGTTATTTCTTCATTAACAAATAATAGCATTCTCATACAAATTAATCTAGTATGTAAAAATTTATGAGGCTAGCATAACCTTGATACAAAAAGTGCCATTTCTGGCAGAAGCAACTATAATTACAAATCATTCTTATTCAGAAATGTGGATACAAAAGTCCTAAAAAAGAAAGTGAGCAAGCCAAATCCAGCAATGGCCAGAGTGGGTTTACCCCAGGGACCCAAGCATGGTTAACATGAAAAAATCTCTAGTGTAAGTTGCCACAAGAAAATAATAAAAAGCGTACAATTATCTGAGTAGACACAGAAAATCATTCTGAAAGTTCGATACTAACTTATGAATCAACCTCTCATCAAATAGAAGTAGATAAGAACTGCCCCAGCCTGATTAAAAATATATAGGATAAAAAGCTATAGCAGACATTATTACTTATGACAAAAATCTTGTAAGCATTTACTTTACAATCAGGAAAAATACAAGAATGTTCTATCAGTAAAAACATTATAATTTTTTTGCCAGCTAACAACGAAAAAGGAAATATGAAGAATAATTACTGAATAAATAAAATTGCCAATATTCACCCATAACTGTATTTTCTTTCTTTATTTCCGAGTCAAAGTCTTGCTCCGTCGCCCAGGCGGGAGTGCAGCGGTGCGATCTTAGTTCACCACAACCTCTGCCTCCTGGGATCAATCAAGCAACTCTCCTGCCCCAGCCTCCCAAGTAGCTGGGACTGCAGGTGTGCGCCACTGCGCTCAGCTACTTTTTTTTGTATTTTTTTTTTTTTTTTTTTTTTGAGGCGGAGTCTCGCTCTGTCGCCCAGGCTGGAGTGCAATGGCCGGATCTCAGCTCACTGCAAGCTCCGCCTCCCGGGTTTACGCCATTCTCCTGCCTCAGCCTCCCGAGTAGCTGGGACTACAGGCGCCCGCCATCTCGCCCGGCTAATTTTTTATATTTTTTTAGTAGAGACGGGGTTTCACTGTATTAGCCAGGAGGGTCTCGATCTCCTGACCTCGTGATCCGCCCGTCTCGGCCTCCCAAAGTGCTGGGATTACAGGCTTGAGCCACCGCGCCCGGCCTTTTTTGGTATTTTTAGTAGAGATGGGGTTTCGTCGTATTGGCCAGGCTGCTACTGAACTCCTGACCTCAGGTGATCAGCCTGCCTCGGCCTCCCGAAACAGGCGTGAGCCACTGCGCCCAGCCTAGAATTTTCTATGTAGAAAACCCGTCTATAAATTATTAAAATTTAAAATAACTTAAATTATTAAATATAGAATAGATATGTAAAAGTGAATTACTTTTCTCTAATTCTGGCCAAAAAAAAAAAAAAAAGCCATAACATGTTTTAAAATACAAAATTTACGTTAAATACAAGCCAAAAAAATAAGGTACTTAGTAATAAATTTTTGGGGAATAAAACTTTAAACTTTAAAGTTTAAAAATAAACTTTTTGGGGAAAAAAGTTTAAAACTTTATTGAGAGATATTGAAGGATTTTCAAATAGTGAAGTATCAAAAAAAAAATCTATTTTAAATCTTTTGCTGGTTTCTTTCATCTCAGCTTAAATAATAGTTCCCAGATAATGCTTCCCAAAACATTTATCTACAAAGCAGGGTTGTTGTTCTTTTTGTTTTTTGTCTTTGTTTTTTGCTATTTCCTATCTCAGTCCATTCTTCATTTCCTTAACATTCATTAGATCTTACAATCATTTTATTTATTTGTCTTTTCTATTGTACATTTTATTGTACTTTTCTGTTGGGATGTAAGGTCTACAATGAGGGGCCTTGGGTCTATCGATCTTTTCATTGTTATCCCCAGTGTTTACACTAGGTAGTAATTTGGTAAATATCTGTAGATTGAATCAGTGATTTTAGGAAAGTGAAAGGTTAGTAATTAATCCAGGCTTGTTTCTCTTACTGGCTTTATGAGTATTATTTCTTTACATAGATGTGTATCTATATAAAGATATATCACGAACATTTTTGAGCAAAATAACAAAATTTGAGGATGATAGTTTTTCTTACTTAAAAATACCATCTTTTTTTTCTTTTTAAATGGCTTACCTATTATTTCCTTTTATGGAAGAAAAAATCATTCAATCTATTTATTCAAATGCTAAAAATTTCTCTTCATAATCAGAAAAGCTGGGAAATTATCATTTTGAAAAGTTCTTGAAAATAATATATCTAAATAAAAGGATTAAGATTGCCACTCCATCAGAAGACAATAGAAAATTCTGAAATTCATTTCGAATCTGACAGCTACCTCTTCTTAACAAGTATTAATTAAATTGCAGGGGAAAGATAAGAGGGCTCTTAACAATAAAATTGTATTATTTTCTGATTCGTGAGAGAGGTGAGATGTGTCTGAAGAAATTAAATGCTTGATTATACAATGCTGCTAAAGCATACATGTGATTACTAAGTAGCACCTTTTTTACATACTTTACAATACACACTTTTCTTAAAAAGTGAAAACCTCTCTCCCTGAAACCCACTGCAGATTTTGTTATCCAAATGTAACTTGTTCAGTAAAACACAATGCATTTTCTAAAAATGACAAATTGAGTCATAAAACACCCACAAATGTAGTTAACGCATCACCTTTCAAGCCAGCACCTTTGACACCATTAACATCCCTCAAATAATGATTATAATTTCTTGTGACATTACAGGAAACAGAAAGACAATTATTTAAAGGGCCACATTTTTAGGACAGGTAGAGATCTCCTCAGAATCTTCTATGCAATAAAAGCCACTAAATATATATATCAGAATATAAAGGATTCATTTCTTTCTAGGTGCTTCCATCAGTCAATATATTTCTATTAAAAAGAAATGATGTGGCTCCTTAAAAATAAAACAAACAAACAAAAAATCACAGTCCTTTAACTCTTTAGATATAATTCCCTGCACTTTTCTGCAAAATATAACCTAAGGCTAGAAAAGCAATATGTTCAATCACCACTAGGCTTTCCAAAGTTAAGAATTATTTCAAAGCCAAAAATCAAAATTTATTTATTTCACAGAACTTCACAGGCCAAACGATTTTGTTATTAAATATTTTTATTTTACTCACTACTTAACTAAACAATATCTCATACATTATCTCATTTAGTTCTCAATATACCCTGTAAGGTAAATATTATTTTTCCCAGTTTACTTACAAGAAAAAATAAGGCTTACTGAAGTTTAAAAGTGACTTATTTTGAAACTTCGATCTAGAACCTAGGTTCTCTATAGCTTGTGATACAAACCCTAATATACTACAAAACTCCAAAATTGGGTAGATGAGGTTTAAGGCATATACAAGACAGCTCACAGTACTACATAAAGGAACTTCCGTTTATAGTTAACTGCTTTGCATTGTTTTTAATGTCTACTTACATGCACAGTTTATAACACAAGTAAAACATGAGTATAGTACAGGTTAAGTATCCCTTATCCAAAATGCTTAGGACCAGAAGTGTTTCAGATTTTGGAATATCTGCACTACACCTACCAGGTTCAGCATTCCTAATCTGAAAATGCAAAATCTAAAATGCTCTGAAGAGCATTTCCTGTGAGCGTCATGTCAGTACTCAAAAAGTACCAGATTTTGGAGCATTTTGGGTTTCAAAGACATGCGTCTTTGAAATACTCAACTTGAGGTGCAAGTAAATAATCTGTAAATTAAAAATTAACATCTATTGGGAGGTGTGCTTAAAAAATATTTATTTGATGGCGTATGTGATCAAAAGAGTCTGGTGACTACCATATTATTTTTGCTCTAGTACTGTGTACACTGTAGTTTCAATCAGGTGAATTCCCCTGATGTTTCTTTCAGACATTCATTTCTTTTCTATCTGAATCCCTACCAAAGCTAAAACTTCCATGAGAAATGATCTCCCCTCTTTGATTTGATCAACCAAACTACCATATCTAAAAAACAGCTCCTAAAGCTGCAACATACCATAAAACAAATCCAGCCAAATAGAACATTCTGTGATGATAGAAATATTCCATCTGGACCGTCCAAAATGGTACCAATAGCCACACGTGACTACTGAAATTCAGCTAATGTGACTGAGAAACTGAATTTTTAATTGTGTGTTTAATTTTAATTAATTCAAATGTAAGAGTAAACAGCACATGCGGCTAGTGGGTAACATAATGTATAGCATGACTCTAGAAAAGTTGTATCATGTAACTGTAATAGCATCGTATGTATAGCTCAAGTATAAAAATTAGGGGTTCACTCAAAAAAGTATCCTTTAATAAGGATAAAATAGCTTTCATGTGTTTTCCCAGAAATACTCTAATATTACTGAATATTTTCTCAATCACTTCATTTTGAAAAATGAGGTAATATTTTATAAGAAATATTAGCCTGAGGCAAACTCAATTAATGGTACTTTTGGATATACATAGTAGTCTACTAATGGAGTTATTTTTTAAAAAAAGGAGACAAAGATTAACAACAGAGTTATTTCTAGGTAATCTCTCATGATTCAGGTACTTGATTATTATTATAAATATTTTATAGTTTACTTTTAAAGCTCTGTAAATAGACAAGCAAGAGGAACAAAAAGTGGGGGTAGACAAGTCCTGCCATTTATCAAACATATTACCAAACCTCCACTATTGACACAGTATGGTTTTGGAGCATTAACAAACCAAGTGAACATATAGAAAGTCTTAACATCATTGCATATTAAAACAAATTAAGTATATTTCAAAGGCAGCATCAAACCCTAGGGAAAACATGATTATTCAATAGATAACTTGGGTACAAATGGGACAGTTACTAAAATATATACAATTGAATAATATATAATATACATAGTTGAAATATATATAATATATAGTTGATATATACCATTAAAATATATGTATTACATACATAATTGACAAAAACCTCATAAGAATCAATTTCTAATGGCTCAAAGATTCTACTGTAAAAAAGGAAACTAAAAAATTAATGGAAGAAACCATGAGAAATTTTTTCTGTCACCTGAAGTATAACACTTTCTAACTTGTCCTTAAAGGTAAAATCTTTAAGAAAAAGATAGATGAACCTGACTTTATAAAAATTAGAAACTTCTGCTAGTAAAAATCAGTATAAAAAATTGCAATATAAGTGAAAAATAAAGACTAATTTCCCAAATAAGTTCCTATAAATCAGAAAGACAGAGATCAAGAATAGAGAAAACATAATGAACAAAAACCAGACACTGACAGATAAAAATAATACACATTTTACTTAAATATATAAAGCACTGTTTAACCCCACTCATCAGAAGAGAAATGCAAAATTAAACCTACAAGGGGATACCAATTTTCACTTTTGAGGTGGCAACAATTCTACCGTTTGATATCTCCCCCTAACAAGACTTGGGGTGGAGGGTACAGGAATAAGCCAGCTGGTGAGAATATAAGTAGCTCTCCTGCGGACAGCAGCTGGGTGGTAACAAGAATAGCAGCAGCAGAAGAGCTAATTCTTTTATCCCTTCCTATGGGCCAGGCAATATTCTAAGCACCCTACATGGGTTAACACAGTTAGCACTATGAGCTAGGTGCTATTATTATCTCTAATCCACAAAATAAGAAACTGAGGCATGGAGAAGTTAGCTAATTTGCTCAAGATCACTCATTGAGCAAAGGGCTATCAAAATCAAATACCCTCCAATTTAGCAATTTCACTCTAAGTATTCTAAAGATCTACTGGTATACTTACAAATAACATGTACAAAATTCTTCAGCAAAGCATTGTCTACAGTCACAAAATATTAGGAATAAGTATTTACCAGCAGGGGTCAGGTTAAATAAATTCTGCACAGCCATACAATGGAATATCATGTAGCTGTAAAACACCAATACATGGAATGATCTCCAAAATATCTTATTACCTTAAAAAAGCAAAGTACAGAAAACTTTAGAGTATATTACCACACGTATGAAAAAGTCAGAATGTATATTTGTATTTATTGTATATCCATGAAGAAAGTGGAAGGCTACAGAAGTAACTAACAATAGGATATGCTTATATTAATAACATGGATAGTGGGACTTGGAAGAATAGGATATTGGGATGAGCACACTTTTCACTGTGTTTTTCTAAATTTATGAATTTGTAGCCATGTGAATATATTATGTTTTCAAATAAATTATAATTTGGGGTCATTTTTAAAAGCAATGAACTAATTAGTTATGTTAGAGATCAAGACTATATTATCTTATGGGATGAATGAAATGTTGAAGTACCTAATGTTATATAAATGAGAAGTGGTGGTTGGAAAGTAATATTTGCAGGGACACATTACGTCTGGATTTCAGAAAATAAGGCATAAAAATGGAGACTCTGGCCGGGCATGGTGGCTCCCGCCTGTAATCCCAGCACTTTGGGAGGCTGAGGCGGGTGGATCATGAGGTCATGAGATCGAGACCATCCTGGCTAACACGGTGAAACCCCGTCTCTACCAAAAATACAAAAAATTAGCCGGGCACGGTGGCGGGCACCTGTAATCCCAGCTACTCGGGAGGCTGAGGCTGGAGAATGGCGTGAACCTGGGAGGCGGAGCTTGCAGTGAGCAGAGATTGTGCCATTGCACTCTAGCCTGGGTAACAGAGCAAAACACTGTCTCAAAAAAAAAAAAAAACCACACACACACACACACACAAAATGGAGCTCCTTTTTCCTGATTGTTAAATTGTGTGTATATATTTCCTCTTCCAATAAAAGTGTTAGGTGATAAAAGAAGTATTGAAAATGCATGTGAAAGTGGAAAAAGGTGTTATTTCTATATTAATGTACTATTTTATATAAAAAATCACACATTCATGTGTGATCTTGACTATGTATCACAAAGTTAATCTAAATATTGTAACTAAAACTTTGACATTGGACAAAAACTATGCTTTTTGGTGAGAGACCTTCTTCAGGAAGTGGGTTAGGGAAGTCTTACATTTATTTGCACTTCTATGTGCAGTAAGTAATGACCACATCTGGCACTTCTCTCATCATCTGACCTATGTGCGTGCCTCTTTCATTTCCTCATTAATGGAGTGCCCATTATATGTCTTGCATTTTCCTGGTACAAGGGTCTGCAACACCTCTTTAAATGCATTAAGGTTTATTTTGAATGCACTTCACGGATATCTATGTCTTTTTTCTCACTAAGTTTACATTAAAAGCTTCTAAATAAGAAGGTCTCAGAAGCAACAGAATTTGCTTTCTGGGAAGGACAGTATCTTTGTAATTTTGTTATTTTGAAAATGCTTCTTACCCTCTCCCTACCCACACTGCTTATGAGAACCACTGACATACATCAAGGAAAGAAACTGTACCTCCTTAACTCATTTCATATCCTCTTTGTGACTGAGAGATAAACAAGGCAGGTCAATTTAACCTAAAATAAACACTATTAAGACTGCCAGTTCACCGTAATAAAATATTTCAAGTCACCAATGATGTTCCGGCAAAGAGAATTTATCACAAGCAAACTCTGATTAGTATTAATTATTTGAAGCATGTTCATAAGTATTTTCTGAGGATTGTTCTGGGATTACATATAGTGGTTTCTGCTACGGGTAAAAGAGTAGTAGGCTATTTACAAGTACTGTCTTGGAATACAGTTTTCAAGTCCTGGAATATAGTTAACAGCACAGTTTCTGAAGTTCTGCTTCAAAAATTCCTGCATGTGCAATGCTGTTCAAGTAATTCTATTTCTCTGTTCCTCAACTGTCACATTTATAAAACATATAAAAATTTATAAAATAAGGAAAATAATAGTACCTACACCCCACTGTATTGTGTGAGACTTAAGTGAAACAGTACACATAGAACATTTAGGACTCTGCCTGGCACATTGTGTGTGCTTAAGAAATGTTAGCTATTATTATTATCATCAATTAGTCTTAGTATGACTTGTTGATCTAGTTAACACATAATTCTATATAATTCCTTGAAAGAAAAAAAGACTTTCAACTCTCTGAGATAATTATAACTCCACGTATTTCAAAGCATTTTCAAGTGGCAATTTGCAATTTATTATGAAATCCAAGTATATTTTTTAAAGAAGATAAAAGAAGAAAATACCAAACTTTTATTCCTTTTTGCTTTGATTTTAGTAGTAGATAATTGCTACTTGCCTTAGAATTTTCTCATCTCCCTATGTATTTTAAAGCATTTCCAAGTTGCAATTTATAATTTATTATGAAATCTAAGTATATTTTTAAAGAAGATAAAAGAAGAAAATACCAAACTTTTATTCCTTTTTGCTTTGATTTTAGTAGCAGATAAATTGTTACTTGTCTTAAAATTTTTTCATCTCCATGGACTTCAGACCCACCCACTGAGGAAAAAAAATTATATTTATGATACATCAGGCAGTACAGAGTTAGGTTACAATTCTGGCTCTGCTATTTAACTAGTTGTATAACTGCAAGCAAGTCACTTAACTTTCTTATCAAAATCTCCACTACTACCTTCCTTTTTTATGCCATCATCACCACCTACTCATGGTATTGGATTCAACACAGCTTTCTGTTTTCCCATGCAGGAAACACAGTGAGCATTTGAGAGCAACTATAAACTCTTCCATTCTCTTTTCCCTTCATGAACAACTCAGCTCTAAAAGTTAATCACTACAGGCAGAACAAGACTAATGTCCACACTAGTGGAGAAAAGGAGGCAAAGTCATGGTGGCCAAGCACAGACTGTCAAAGCAGCAAGATGAGGAGGTAGTTTCTGCAAACAGTGGCCTGAAGTAGGGGGTAACTGCTCAAGTAGGATGAAGAGGGCACCATATGGGGATAGGAGGCAAACTTGGCATGGGGGAACAGAAGTGTGGTAAAGAAGAGGTGTGGCCCTTGCAGGGTGTGAAAGCCCAAGTGGAGTGGAGAGTGCCACCAATTTAGGAAAGATGACTTGGGCTATGCAGGATTGGTTATATACAGAGGAATTAATCAGATAAGTAGATATAAAAAAGATAATGAGAGCCTGTCTCTCGCTGTCAGAAAGGGAACTACAAATACAGAAAATAAAATATATCAAGAATGAATCCTTATAACTAGATTAAACTTGGAGGTATTGGTGTAAATTCATTGTTTTAATATATATGCAAATACACAAATAATAGATATAAAAACGTGTGTGTGTGTGTGTGTGTGTGTGAGGGAATATGATTAAACAGACATACTCCCTAGCTCTGCTCATACAGAAGGTCTTGGATACTGATACCTCAATAGCAATGAACACATCTAAAGACAAGTTATTGTATTCTAAATATAATTTTTTCTACTAAAAGGAACTAGGGCTCATTAGAGAAATAACTGATTCCAGGGCTGAGCCAGGTAAAGCACAAGACAGTCAGAATGTTTTGTTACATCAGAAGCAAAGAGTTGATCAAAACAATGTGAAGATGTCAAAAGGGCACAGAAGCCAGCCTGAAGATGGTCCCATTCATCAAAATCAGGTAACTCATGCATCAAAACAAGTAATGATAACATCGGGCTAAAACCCACATCCTAAAATAAAAAACAAATTCATACATGAATAAATTGAAAGTTAAAGTAGGATAAGGCATGGGATTATCAGTCTCAAAGACGCTCCCCACAAAACACTTATTAATTACATTAGAAAAAGAGTGATTTTACAGTGGAGAAGCTGGACGGACACTGCCTTAGTGATCAAAGAGCACAGTATCATTAATGGGACAAATAAGCATCATGTACTACCTAAAATGAATCAATGAAAGAATCACAGTAATGCTTAAGTGATATTCCTTTCAAACATTGATAATATAAATCTAAGCATAAGGAAATATGAAACAAGTTAAAATAGGAGGCATTCTACAAAATAATCTGCAAATGTAGAATGGTCATGAAAGTCAAGGGAAGATGAAAGAACTTTTCCAGATTGAAGGAGTTATCTAACTAAATACTGTCAAAAAGACGTTAGAGAACACTGGTGAAACCTGAATGGGTCTGAGCATGTGATAGTAGAAATGTATCAATAATTTATTTATATTGATGGTTGTACTATAGTTATCTAGGAAAACATTCTTGTTTGTAAGAAACACACTATTCAAGTGTTATTAGATTTATGATTTATTCTCCAATGGTTCAAAAGAAATGTAGGTCTTTGAAGTACTTGCAACTTTTCTGTAAGTTTGTCACTTTGAAACAAATTTAAAAACGTAACACTTCCAACCACAACTCTTCCCTACTTGAAACCCTTCAGGGGCTCTCCACTGCAACCAGAAGAAAACTCAAGGCCTACACGTTCTTCATCTGCTAGTTTTCAGTCCTCATGCCATAGTGCTGCCCCTCTGTCCTTCATATTCTGGCTACTTACAACCTAACAAGGCTCCTGGAACATGTGAATTCATTCCCACTTCAGAGGATCATGGCTTTTCCTCCATCTTCCAACACTGGGGCTCCAGAATTTGGATCAATGGCCCCTTATAATGATTCAGCTCTCTTCTCAAGGTCATCTCCTCAGAAAGGCCTTTCTGATCACTCTAGACACTTCCCCTCCTGGTATTCTTGATCATATTACCCTGTTTTATATTCTTTATAGCACTAATCACAGTCTAAAATTATATTCATTAATTATTTTTATTTATTTTCAGTCTCCTTCCACTAGAGAATAAGCTCCTAGGGAGAGGGGCTTTGTCAGTCTTCTTCACCGCAGTATCTCCTCCACCTAAGGCCTGGACATTGAAGGAGCTAAGAACTATTTGCTGATTGACTCTCTAGGACTCAATTTTCCCATCTACAAAAATGGGAACAAATTACTACGCTTCTCATAGGATTAGACATTGGCTGATAAATGCGAATGCTTGGCATAGTGCCTGACATACAACAGGTACTAAATAGATGTTAAATATGATTATAAAATGAAAGCACTAGTTTGGGTCTAGAAATTCTCTGAAAGTCGAATGGCCATATGATTGGGGCATTGACACCCCCCCCCGCCAATGGACTATTGACTAAGCTTCACCAGAGAGAAAAGGCTTACTCTCTGAAGTCTACTAATTATACAACTATACCTCATTTTATTGTACTGCACTTTACCATGCTTTGCAGATATTCCTTTTTTTTTTTTTTAACAAATTGAAGCTTAAGCCTACCAGCATCATTTTTCCAACAACATGTGCTTACTTCATGTGTCTGTGTCACATTTTGGTAATTCTTACAATACTTCAAACTTTTTCATTATTATCATATCTGTGATGGTGATCTGTGATAAGTTGTCCTTGATGTTACCACTGTAATTTGGAAGGGGGGGAAATGTGTCCATATAAAGTAGTGAATCTAATCCATAAATGTGTATGTTCTGACTGTACCACTGACCATTCTCCTGTCTCTATTCCTCTCCTTCCTATTCCCTGAGAGACAATAATATTGAAATATGTCCAATTAATAATCCTACAATGGTTTTTATGTGTTTAAGTGAAAGAAAGAATTGAGCGTCTCTTACTTTCAATCATAAGCTAGAAATGATTAAACTGAGTGAGGAAGGCATTTCGAAAGCTGAGATTGGCTGCAAGCTAGGCCTCTTGCATAGAACAGTTAGACAAATTCTGAATGCAAAGAAAAATTTCTTGGAAGAAATTAAAAATGCTATTCCAGTAAACATATGAATTATAAGAAAGCAAAAAAAAAAAAAAAAAAAAAAAGGCCTTATTGCTGACATGCAGAAGGTTTTAGTGGTCTGAATAGAAGATCAAACCAGCCATAGCATTCCCTTAAGCCAAAGCCTAATCCAGAGCAATGCCCTAACTCTTCAATTTTATGAAGGCTGGAAGAGGTGAGGAAGCTGGAGAGGAAATGTTTGAAGCTAGCAGAGGTTGGTTCACTAGCTTTAAGGTTTAAGGAAAGAAGCTGTCTCCGTAACATAACATAAAAACGCAAGATGAAGCAACAACTGCTGATGTAGAAGTTGTAACAAGTTATCCAGAAGACCTAACTATGATCACTGACAAGGATGGCTACATTATAAACAACAGAGTTTCAACGTGGACAAGTTTTTTTTTTTTTTTCCCCTGAGACAGACTTTCGCTCTTGTTGCCCAGACTGGAGTGCAATGGCACTATCTCAGCTCACTGCAACCTCCACCTCCTAGGTTTAAGCAATCCTCCTGCCTTAGCCTCCCAGGTAGCTGGCATTACAGGCATACACCACTATGTCTGGCTAATTTTGTATTTGTAGTATAGATGGGGTTTCTCCATGTTGGTCAGGCTCGTCTCGAACTCCCAACCTCAAGTGATGCGCCCGCCTCGGGCCTCCCAAAGTGCTAGGATTACAGGTGTGAGCCACTGTGCCCAGCCAACAAAAGTTTTATATTGGAAGAAGATGCTATCTAAGACTTTCATAGTGAGAGAGGAAAAGTCAATACCTAGCTTCAAAGGACAGCCTGACTCTCATTAGAAGCTAATGTAGTTGGTGATTTTAAGTTGAAGCCAATGCCCATTTACCATTCTGATAATCCTAGGGCCCTTAATAATTACTCTAAATCTACTCTGCCTGTGCTCTATACCTGAAATAACAAAGCCTGGATGATAGTGTTATCTGTTAATAGTATGGTTTACTGAATATTTTAAGCCCACTCTTGAGATCTACTGCTCAGGAAAAAAGATTCCTTTCAAAATATTACTGTTTATTGACAATGTACTTGGTGACCGAAGAACTCTGATGGAAACGTACAAGGGAATTATCACTGCCTTCATGCCAGCTAATGTTAACTTCCATAGTCCATGGGTCAATGAATCATTTGGACTTTAGAGTCTTATTATTTAAGAAATACATTTTGTAAGGCTGTAGCTGCCATAGACAGTGATTCCCTTGATGGAACTGAGTAAACTGAACATCTTCTGGAAAGAATATACCATTCTAGATTCCATGAATAATATTTGTGATTCATGGGAACAGATCAAAATATTAACATTTATAGGAATTTGGAAGAAGTTGATTCTAACTCTTAAAGATGACTTTGAGCAAAGGGTTCAAGAATTCAGTGGAGGAAGTAACTACAGGTGTGGCAGAAATAGTAGAGAACTGTAATTAGAAGTAGGCCTGAAGAGATGACTGAACTGCTACAATTTCATGATAGAATTCGAACAGATGAGAAGTTGCTTCTTATGGATGAGCAAAGGAAGTGCTTTCTTGAGGCGGATCTACTCCTGGTGAAGATGCTGTGAGTATTCTTAAGATGACAATAAAGAATTCAGAATATTATGTAAACTTTGATACAGCAGTGGCAAGTTTTGAAAGGATTGGCTCCAATTTCAAAAAGAGTTCTACTGTGGGTAAAATGCTATCAAACAATATCGCATGCTACGGGGAATTCACTGTGAAAGGAAAATGAATATATGCAGCAAACTTCCTTGTTCTCATATTTTAAGAAATTGCCATAGACACCCAAATCTTCATCCACCACCACGTGATCAGTCAGCAGCCATCAACATAGAGGCAAGACGCTCCACCAGCAAAAAGATTACAGCTCTCTGAAGGCTCATATGACCATTAGCATTTTTAACAATGACATAATTTTAAGTTATGAACATTTTTTACACATAATGCTATTCCACATTTAATAGACTACAGTATAGTGCAAACATAACTTTTATATCCACTGGGAAACCAAAAATTTCTTGTGTCTTGCTTTATTGTGGCAGTCTGAAACTGAACACAATATCTCCAAGCTATGCCTGTAATAAATCAAAATGCATTTAATTTAATGATATTCAAATGTGCTAGAGGAAAACTACTGGTTCTCTATTTTGTGGAAATACAATTTTTGATTTTTAGTACTAAATTATTTATACTTTAGGCCAGGCCTGTAATCCTGGGAGGTCAAGGCAGGTGGATCACTTGAGGTCAGGAGTTTGAGATTCCACCTGGCCAACATGGCAAAACCCTGTCTCTACTAAAAATACAAAAATCAGCTGGGCCTGGTGGCACATGCCTGTAATCCCCACTACTTGGGAGGCTGAGGTAGGAGAATCGCTTGAACCCGGGAGACGGAGGATGCAGTGAGCCAGATCGTACCACTGCCCTCCAGCCTGGATGACAGATTATTATTATTATTTATACTTAAATGTTTTATAATAACAATTATTATTATTATTATTTATACTTTAAATGTTTTATAAAACTACGATGTATTATCTAATATTTTATATTCATACTATAACTTAACAAAAATTTTACTAACACAAGTCCTAGATTTATAAATGCTAATTCATCTTCAAAAAAAATTCTTTAAGCACAATTTCTGCATGTCAATGGATAAAGAATAATTAATGTCTGATTAAGGTCACAAGTTAAATAACAGTGAATCAAAGCCCTCTCCTGGCTTCTAATTCCCAGTGGGTTACTGCTCTAAGCATTATGAAATATTTATTACGTGCCCAGGCAGGGCCAGGAGTGAAAGAGATATATAAGACAGATCCTTAGGACATATTTCTTATTAACAAAAAGTCTAAATTAAGAAGTAATTGAATCTGTTTTGAGTTTCTATATAGGAAAGCTATTTAAACTTTCTATCTATGGCAGGCAAACCCCATAAAACACACCACAAATCCAAAGGACACCGTAAGTAGAATTTCTTAAAACCCTGAGAAGAAATGACTGGAATTTTAAACTACCCCTTTTACTTGTCCATCTGTTACTTTTTCTGTTGCAGTTAAGGCAACAGAAAAAACAATCTTCCTAGAGAAAGACACAAGAGCTTAGTCTTTCTTTAGAAATTATCTGCAACACTGTTACACTGCCTCTCTTTCTCCACAGTCTTTGTCTTCTTCCCTCTTCTCCCCTTTCACCCTCACCCACCGCAAACATACACAGGCCTATTCATCAAGACTGTACATTTATATGTTCTACTTTCAAATTAGCAGCCCTTAATATGCAGTTACTTCCCTAAGCAAATTTCACTGGTAAAATTTTGAAAATAGTACAGTATTTTTCACCTCACCCTCTAATATCTCTTGACAAGTTTTCTGGGTAACGGTTACATGAGTCATTCAGTGTTCAGGTTTGTGTTCATGACAGACACGCTGCTGTTGATGAATTTCAAAAGAAATGACTAAAAACACACTTGGGCAGGGTGGTCAAAATATGTTGTAAGAAATGTGTGGTCTTTAAAAAGATTTGGAATACTTTACCTCTAGTTCTTATTAATTTGTTTCTAATTTATTCCTTATTAGATTCCATATTCCATATAAGAAAGCATCCACAATTGTACTCTACAAGTTTAAAGACAGAAAGTAAAGACATTCGTGCAATGAGAACGTGAGAGTAAGGAAAAAAACAAGGTAAGGTTAAGGGTGAAAGTTTGACACACACAAGACATACTTGCCAGACAGAAGTGGATCAGAACTGGGGCTCTCAATAGTTTAGTAACTAATGTAAAAAGTGAGATAAATGGGATAAGATCAGGTATAAAACCCAAGATGTGTATAAGCTGAAAACACACTAGCTACTCAGGAGAAATGCAACCGTATTGCTGGTGCTGTAAACAAAAGCTTTCTCATGTAGTCTCATAAAAGAAAAATATAAAATAGTCAGTGCTGTTGATGTTTATCATAAATAGATTTATGGTTCTCCTTAAAATGTCCTTCTGATACATCAGTGGTACAACACCGAGTGTGTTGAGTTAAAATAATTCCATTGGAGTCCAAAGCACAACCTCTGAATAGTCTGTATGAATTCAGATACAATTTAAAGTATCTATGCAACTGCCTAGAGCAACCAGGTAGGGCAAGTGGGAGTGGTCACTACACAGCTAAAGCTAATTGCTGCCTCGCTTTTTCTTTTTTCTTATTTTAACACTGTGGAGGTCTCACAAGCAGGACTGCAGTTAACACTTTCCAAACTTTGATCTAGAAGAATAAAACTAATATATACTTCAAAGAAAGTTCCTTTAACATTGTTTATAGAAATATTTACAATCTAATCCTAGTTTATAGAAATATTTACAATCTAAACTGGGCTAAGGTTTCAATATGCTCCTTTAACAACACTTTACGGAAGGTATTACCCACATCTCTCATAGTTGAGGAAACTAAAGTATGGAGAATGTTAAGTAACTTGGCCCAGAACTACAAAGGCAGTAAGTGGCCTCTGCCACAAAATGCTGTGCTTTAAATTATACACAACTCTGCAACTGGTATTAAGACCTTATATTAAATTCTTGACAGAGACTGCTCTGTTGTGAAGTGCCAGGGGCACAAAAATAAATGACAGAAAAATCCAGTATGGTAAAATTCCAACCAAAGATCTCAGGCTCAACAGACTCTTATTCATAAGGCAGATATGGTGATTTTTGCAATTTAATCAAATATTCACTATTATCCTTTACAAGTTTAGGAGAACACAGTTTTGCTTATGTACCTACCACTCAAGCCAATGAAGCCCTGAATGAGAGGGCTGCCTGAGAAGACACAGAGGGAGAGGAATTCTAGGCACTCCTTTGTACTTTCTTCTGGGAGAAGCTGGCTGCTGAGGGCCTTCTTGATTACAGTATCACTCAAGCACCATTCCAAATTCCCAGCCAGCTGTGTGTGTGCAAACCCACTACCCTGCTGCACTGTCTGTGGCCAATATTTATTAGTGTTTTACCCAGAATCCATCCTCTACTCTCCACATTACTTTCTGGAAAGGCCAAAGTTTTTTTCAGGTATCTGTAACAGGGTGTGTATTGTAGCTGATAAGTAAACTCTGATGGTCACATTCACACTCCATGTGACTGGTTTGATCCTGAGTTTTCACAATTCTGACCAATAAGTTTTGAGGAAATGTCAGCCAGGTGCCTTTGAGGATAAACTGATAAAAGGAAATATGCAAGAAAAAAAGCCTCTTCTCATCCCAGTGGACATTGTCATGTTCTTTACTGCTGTGTATGCATGTGTGGATGCATGTGTATCTGTGCATGAAAGACAGACACATAACTGCAAACAGACAAAAAGAAGCAGAGTAGAAAATAGGTTATGTTAGAAAATGAGGCATATAGAAAGGAATAATTTGTAAAAAGTTCAGGAGAGAAGTGAGCCAGAAAATACTTAAGAAAAGGAAGAAACAACCTTCACCTCGATCACAAGAAAGGCTTGCTATGGCAAACTTATTTCTTTAAAGCTTCCTAGAATTAGAGAGAAGGCAATCTTGCTCTGTGCAGCATTTAGTACACTACCAAGATCATCTGAAAATTAATAACCTCTATTTAAGGATGAGAGTAAAACACCAGCCAAAAATAGCATGTCATACTGAATAAGGACCAGCCTGAATAATCTGGTATATGTTTGTATCTACTGAATGTGGCTGTGCAAAATTCCAGACTATGATGATCTTATGAAAATGTATTTCTTTGCTCACATAAATATACTGCTAAACAGCTATGGCATTATATCTAGATCCAACTTTCCAATTCTATGCACATATTGCTAAATGTCAAATGTATTCATATTCATTTATATTTGAATGCTGCTTTGAGTGAAAAACTATAAATCATCCATTCAGAAATAAAAATAAAATAGATATGCAGTATTATTTAGCAGCACAGATGAACCTTATTTATTTTACAGTTAAGCAGTGAAGTGAATAAGCATTTTCAAACAGAAGCTCTGACTCTGAAAACTTATAACAAAATGGCAAAACCCACAAGTTTCTCCAAACATCTGAGTTTCCTCATAATCTCAGTCATTATTATACCTTTATCATCTCAGTCAAAAATTATGACTTTCACAGGACACTATTACATTGAATATCTTCTTCATTGGAGCACATAATGCAACTCAATTACTCTTGAAATATTATAATCATATATAAAATTGTTTTTTGAAATGCCTCATAATTGGAGAAATTGTTTAAAAAGTTGGATGACCCTAATCAGATCTGTTTAGTTAATCTTACTGGTGCAATGATCTATCAACAGACAAAGCTGCATCAAATTCTTTTCCTTATCCTCATCAGCCAAAACTTCTGATTCTTCCATTAATATTAATCTCTTAATGTTGAAATATGCCAAGGCTCTGACTGGACTTCTTTCTTCTCTCTTTTCTCACACTTCAAAGACCTTGACAAATCTCATAGCTTTAATACCATCTATTTGCTAATAACTTCCAAATATGTATCTTCAGCTGAACCTATGAATTTTTACATGTAACTCCGTACCCAATAGCTCCACTGGGTGACTAATAGGCAAATCAACTTTACCTTTCCAAAGCTGAGAAACTTATCTTCCCCATTAAACCTGTTGTTTCCAAAGTCTCCTCATCTCAATTAATGCCAACTATTACCTTCCAGTTGCTCCGTCTAAAACCTCAGAATCATCCTTGCCTCTCCTTATTGGCTCACAATCCACAGCCTACCAAATAGCAAATAGCTCTTCCTATGAAATATACTCAGCTTCTGACCCTTTAACATCACTTCTGCTCTGGTCCAAGCTATTATGTCTCACTGGGAATATTTTAAGAGCTACTCTCCAGCTCTGGCTTTCCTCCACCCCATGCACATACCACATGTACATCATCTTGTGCTCTCTCCAAGCACAACAATCATCTTATAACTTAAATATGATTATGTTACTCCTTTGTTCAACTATTTTCCTCTCTCATTGAGATATATAAACCTTATAAAGCTCTATAGGGTCTAACCCCTGGTTTCTTCTCTGACTTCATTTCCCACAACTCTTTTACTTGCTCACTCCATTTCTGCAACACTGGCCTTCTTGCTTTTTCTGGAATGTACAAGCATACTTTCATTGTGCATGTACTGTCCCCTCTGCCTGAAAGGCTCTTCCCCCAGGTATACATATTACTCACACATTACCTCCTTGGTGAATATTTTACTGACACCTAATTCTAAATTGCACTGCTCCTCAACACTCTGTCTCCACACTTATCACTATACAACAATATATTACAAATTTTAATTATTTACTCTTTTTTTTTTTTTAACCTACTAGAACATAAGCTTCATGAGGACCTGGTTTCTTTCCCCAGTGCTGGGAACAGTGACATTCATATGGTAAATAATTAACTTTGCTGAAAAGTTTTTGTTGAATACCTCTACCTTAAATATCATCTTATAAATATGTAAAGTTGCACATCTCCAAATTTCTTCTTCACTTCTTATTCTGTAGCTCAGTGTAGAGAGCCACGATCTGCCCTGCTGCAAGTTAGAAATGTTAGTTATTAATAACTTGAAACATTGGCTGCCCTTCATTATTTAAGTGATGTGGCTTCTATCTTCTGCCTACCTCTTTCTCATATTAACTCTTCTCTGCAATTCCACTGCCACCTCTTCAATTCAGGTTCCCACTGGATCCATACTGAGCAAAGGATAAAGTACATATTTCTCAACCTGATAGATAAGGTCTCCTTTTTACCTGACTATAGTCCACCTTTAAGTCACATCCCCTCTTCCTCACTGTATCCTCCCTTCCACACACCAATCTGGTTTAATCAAGTTAGCATGCTTTTTGAGCTTCTAAAGCTTTTCATAATATCCATTCTACCTGAAATATTCCTTGTGCTTTACAATGAATAACTCCATAGCCATTTTATAAGGACCAATCTCAAATATTACCTCTATACTGTCATTAAAATGACAACAGCTAACAACTACTGAGTGCTTACTATGCTCCAAGCAATGTATTTGCATTATATAATTTAATCCTTAAACAAGCTTATTAGAAAGGTACACATAATGTCCTCAACCTATACATGATAAAATGAGGCTAAAAGAAGTTAGAAAACTTGTCCTGGGTCACAAAATTTAATAAACAGGTGATAAACAGGTGAGCAAGGATTTGATGTTTGATTTATCCAATTCCAAAGCTTAGACAACAAAACTCTATATGAACCGCCAAACTGACCTTCAAATGAATATTCCGAATGTCTTTACTGACTTAGGTAATCTTGAAACCATTAATTTTATGGCTGTGAGATAAGAACTACAAACCACAAACTCTGAGAAGGAGCCACTTTGCAACTAACCATGTAATGTATCAAGGACTCTCTGTCAGATATTATTTTAGTTTGTAGAAAAACACATACCTTTTGTGGGTATATCTGTGTGACAAGAAAAAGTAACTGTAATGTCATTATTGTTCATTTATAGCAAATGCAGGATTACAGGCAAGGTAAAAAGACCAGAACCCTTGTATTTGCATGCCACAAAACCCACACGAAGGTCACCTGATACAGTCAAATGTCCTCTGGAATGTTATATAACTGCAATCTTTCTATCCAATAACTATAACTCCTCTAACCTTTGCGTTTCTTACTAGAGCTTCATTTCACTGACCTTTTTATTATCAGTTGCTTTGCTGGGTTTGCACATAGCATCCCACCCAAAGGTGACTTTGATGGAGTCTCTGAAGGCTGCCCCAATGTCTCCATAGAAATGGCCCCAGGGTTGTCTCCAAAATGGCCCTGTCTGAGTTGCCATGGTAAACAACCAGGCAGATTGCTATATTCAGTTCTCTGCCAGGGTCGCCATGGTGACTGCAAAGGACGGCTCCTTAGAAGGACCTCACAAGGGCACGTTGCCATGGTGACCCTATCCTGCATATTTCTAAGCAACTTCCTTTCAGTCTTTCTGTGACCAATCAAGGCCGGTTCATTTTTAGAGTAACTCTGGTAGATTCCTCCCGAAGATACCATCATAAGACATAGGGATTTTAAAAGTGAGAAGGCCTATAAACACATTAATTATTTGAAAATATAAACAGTTCCATTCACAAATCATTAAATCAGTCTGCATAAATTTTAGGAAAAATTTGTTTTGATGATAAACAAAAAAATATCTGCAATGTCTCTGTTAAATGTGTCTGTTTTGAAACTTAATCAACTGAAAGTATCTTACAGAATATAATGCAGATACTTAAAGTTTCAAATTTTTCCAGTCTTACAATGTAGCAGCTACATGGGTATTAAACACTTTATAGTAGACATGACATACACACCCAAGTGAAATCATAAATATATACTGATGATTAAGTTATAATAAAATATCAAAAATATTTGTATACAGCAAAAGACAAAATATTTGCAAGCCCAGTGGAAAAATAAATGTGTGTGTGTTTTTTTTTAACTGAGTTGGGAAATCCCAGCCATATTTGGACCCAAGCTATTTTCTTCCTTGTGCTTTTGTGGTTGGAACAATCCCAACTAATCTTCCTTTCATTTTAAAACACGAATATAGGCCATTCTTAACATATGCTTGGTTTTTCAGCCATGCTATTATTCTCCTGAAACTTTTAAATACTCTACTGTTCCTAGTATTTCATCAAGAGCAAAATTTTGTCTAACCACTAACTTCAATATCCTTACTTAACACCTAAAAACAAATTCTAAAATTCAGAAGATGCAATTACAATTTCTATACACACGTACAGCCTTTCAGTCAATTCTAGTTGACTCTTAACTCTCTCTCTATATAGTTAAGAAATATAGGTATATATGTACATATATGTATTATATATATACATATATGTGTATATATATGTTTCTTAACTATATATATTGAGAGCGTTAGGAGTCTATTGTTTCTTATTAAATGGAAAAGGTTAATCTGGGGTTCTGTCTACATCATAAAGATGATTTTTCCTTTGAGCACTATTTCCTCTAGTTCTACATTTTCTGTTATTCTCTCTCACAGATTCCTTTCCCCTACTCTGTCCACAGCAGCCCACCACTCCCCACTCACATTCCACTGGAGAGAATAGAATTTCAGTTAATATACATAGTCAAGAAACGTGAGAATAATTCATAGTATAATAATTCTAAGTTGCATACAGACATGCAAGTTAGACTTCGCAGACACAAGGACCCTTTGTATTTGTACTCATCTTTTACTGGTTTTCACAATATTAATTAAATAATGAAATAATTGCACAGGCTGATTTTGTAGAGACTTCATGCTTCAAGCCTTCAATATGCTTGCACAAATCAGAGTAGTCACTATGGTTTCCACTCATTCCTTCGCTACATATTTATTGAGTGACTACGATGTGCCCGGCAGTGCACAAGGGTCTGCGAACACTCCAGTGAACACACGAAAAAAAAAATCGGCCCTTAGGGTGTTTCAGTTATGGAAAGGGAGAGAGAAAAATATATAAAGAAAACTAATTAGGAAGTCATATGTTAGGAAGTGATTAAAGTTAGGGAGACTATTAAAGCAGGGAGGGGGGATGCAGAGTCCTTGGCCAGGTCAGGGCTGAGGAGGCTGCAATAGTACAGATTTACAGGGACGTTTCAAGGACTCCCCAACTCACCTGATGTAAGTGCACTCAATATTGTATTCAATAACAACCTAAATCCTTAAATGTAAAGGAAAATTTAAAAAACATTTCATAATGCCAACAGTAGAAGTTCATTAGATTAAAAGTCCACTTTTCCCACTTCTATACCTGCTTTTTGACAGGCAGCACTGTCTGAGGCAGACAAGAGACGTCATCACCTCCAATCCTATTCTGCATTTCAAGACCTATATATAAACTTGGGCAAATTACTCTACCTTTCAAGTGTCTTCTCACTTTTAAAATGAGAATAATTATTCCAATCTGACAGTATTACTCTGAAAATGCAAAGATACTAAAATATAAATATAAAACTACCATGGGTAAAATAATCTATATGTAGAATTTGCTTTAGAATACTTCAGTAAAAATTTAAACATGAGGAGAGACAATAAAAAAAGTTGAGCAAAATGTTGAGAATTAATGAAGCCCAGTTATGAATATATGAGAGCTCATATTATTAGATCTCATTTTGTTTGAAAATTTCCATAATAAAATATCTTAAGGTAAAGATTAAACTTGCAAACACAAAAATATTCACTTTCACAAAGAGTTTAACAATATTCAGAAAAAAAGTATAGAGGAACATTAATGTATTTTATATAAAAATCTCAAAAAACTAGAAAAAAGTAGATTTATTTACTGAGTACTTACTAACCTGGAATAATGCTAGCATTGCCTTTCATACTTTCTTCCAATACATTATCTCCTTTTTAAAAAATTATACTTTCCTAATAGTATGAGATGAGACATAAGTCAGAAAGGCAGAAAATCATCATTGTTAATTAAGCTTGCAGACTCACATGGTATCCAATGTATAACAGATTTTAGGAAGAAATTTTACTATAATTTGCTGAATGCTTAGAAACAATCATGTAAGAAACAATTATGTAAGGACATTGCTAATACAAATTTTAGACAATGAATTCTATACGATTGTATCAAGAAACTTAAAAACTTACCAGATCAGTATCTGTCTTTTTATAGGTCAAAGCTTCAACTTTGGAATCCAGTTCTGCTTGTATTTGGTCTCTTCTTTTCATAACACCCTTTACATTAAAACACACAGAACAGTATGTACTTAGTTTTAATAATCTTTCCTATAGCAAAAATATGTATTTCAGAAAATAAATAGCATCTCTTCCTCAAGCCATCAGTCATTTGGGGATATAATACATTTTAAAAGTGGTTTTTTTTTTTTTAAATCTCTAAAGACTAAATTGAAAGCAAGTATTTAAGAGGGTTTTTTCCTATAAATGTTTCAATTAGTTTTCCTAATGCATATTTTACCCATTTAAGCAATGTATATATGCACTACATTTTATGGAATACTCTAGGCATGTACAATTCTTCAAAAATAGTAAAGAGCAAAACAAACAAAAAATAGTAGAAGCACTGGAAATATATACTACAGCATAAACTAGTTGCAGGTGGGATGTCACATGGACCATAATCTGGAAATATCTACACTCTGTGGCAACCTTCTTACCTGACTCCAAAGGGATAGATAATCAAACAGGAAATTATGCTGGGAAATCAGAAAACTGAATTATGCATTCATATCCTAAGCATTTTATTTTTGCTCAAAATATAAAATATTCATTAGTTAGCCAAGCTTTTGATGAGAAATCATAGCCTCCTCTTTGACTGAGAGGAGTTTTATCTTTTTTTTTGATTTCACGTTTCAGAGTTTTTAAACTTAAAGCACCCATGTGAAGAAATTTAAGTGCAGAATTCATCTACACTTTTCATTTTTGCTGAATTTTTACAATGTCTTTAAGTGATTCACATTTCTTCCAAGACATGTAACTTAGACTTGAGCCCAGGAGTTCCAGGCTGTAGTGAGCTATGATCATGCCTCTGCACTCCAGCCTGTGCAACAGAGCCTGTTAAACAGACGTTAAACAGGTTAAACATCCTGTTAAACAGACGTCTCTTTTTTTTTTTTTTTTTTGAGGCGGAGTCTCGCTCTGTCGCCCGGACTGGAGTGCAGTGGCCGGATCTCAGCTCACTGCAAGCTCCGTCTCCCAGGTTTACGCCATTCTCCTGCCTCAGCCTCCCGAGTAGCTGGGACTACAGGCGCCCGCCACCTCGCCCGGCTAGTTTTTGTATTTTTAGTAGAGACGGGGTTTCACCGTGTTAGCCAGGATGGTCTCGATCTCCTGACCTCGTGATCCGCCCGTCTCGGCCTCCCAAAGTGCTGGGATTACAGGCTTGAGCCACCGCGCCCGGCCTAAACAGACGTCTCTTTAAAAAAAAAAAAAAAAAAACAAAACACACACACACACACACAAAGGAAACTAACATTTTTCCTAGTTGCAAAGAAGTCCATAGAAAACTCAACTAATATCATAAATTCCTTTATATTTACCTCAATGTTTAATTGCCATTAATGTCAAGAAAGCCCTCCTTTCTTTGACCCAAATGACTCACTCTCTAACTCAGTCCTATTTATTTAAGGTCTGTTTCAAAAAAGATGAAGTACTGGTTTTCATATGCACAAATACATTTTAAGTAAAACGTTGCTTCAGAGGACAACTGGTGAAAATTACATGAAATTAATCATTTTTATGGGAGGATTATTTTTCATTATTTTAGCTCAAATTGAAGAGAATGTTCCAATATCAAACAGGACAAGAAATGCAATATAAGTACTATTTATTATACCCTAGGAGTCTAAAAATTAATTCAATCAAACAAGGACCTATAAAATAATTATATTATAATTTTCCCATACCCTTAACAACGTAATACTTCAATTACATAATTTCCATCTTGATATAAGAGAAAACACTAATTAATGGAGCAGAACATACAAATCAGATCTTCTTGAAGATTCACACAAGGGGGTGACCAACAATGAAGTGAAACCAAAGGATGTAGCCAAGGAAATGGATAGAGAGAGGCAAGAGAATCATCAACAGTGAAACATCGAAGGCCTTTGGGAAGCAAGAAGCTTTGTTTACAGGAGGACTCCAATAAAGTAAAGCACAGCCGAAGCCTGAAATGTCCGTGCAATATTTAATGACTCTGTCAAAGGAAACCTAAACATGATCGACAAGAGAGAGGCAGATCTCAGGCTGAAAGACGAAGTGAGCTTTTCAGACCAAAACAATGAAAAGTTTTTTAAAAAGAAAAAAATTGAAAGAAATTCCTAGAAATCAAGGGTACATGTCCAAATAAACCATGGTTCCAATTATAAAGAATAGAAAAAAAGAGCTATATCTGAATGCAAGCTGACTCCTTCCCTCATCACCACCCTAAAACACCGGAGACCTGAGGGTGCCAATTTGCTTGTGCAAAGTATTGTAGGCACAGAAAAACACTGGATGAAAAACATTAGCTTTGCAGATAGCATTGCTAAATTCCAAATATCTGGAAAGCTTAACTTGAACTGAGGAAGTAAAATGCAAAACTTTGATACAAGAGGAATAAAAGCCTTTTCAAGTAGTGAAAGAAAAACATTTTAACTTGAAAGATTTCTTTTAAAAGCAACCAGAAGGCAGAACATCAAGATCCGACTCAAGTACTTTCTACATAATGGTACTAAATATATTGCTAAATCAAATGTACCTAGAAGCAGGAGAGCAGTTCTTTCATGAAAAGAAATCCCCAAAGCACTAAAAAATTTTAAAGTAAAATTTCAAAAGGTTTGGAAAAACTAATATTCCCTACGTAAATTTTGATTGAGGATGCTTCCTGTCTATGTATAATCTGATAAATTGTTGGTGTTGCTATTGAGTATTGAGTATTCCTGCTTTTTAACAAAGGATTCTTTCCTTCATCTATTCAGGCACACAGCAAACAAATTATTTATTGAACATCTACATGCAAAACAACCTGCTAGGACAAAAAGATAGTAGTTTTAAAGAAAAGAAATATAGTCGCCTTTACAGAGCTTATAATCAGGTTAAGGGACGGAGGTAAAATTCTAATTACGTGTTCTTACCATTAACATTTCACTATAAAGCACGTACTCATGTACAACAGGAAGCAGGGCCTCTGAGAGTCCAGACATCCGCTTTTCAGTGGCCTTACAGCATCTGTCAATGCAGCTGGCAACATCCTTTAGAGTATCAACCAGATCCTCTTCTGACGCTGACCACAGAATATGAATTGGGCCATATTCTTTCATTTCATCAAAATATTCTTTAAAAAAAAAAGACTTAATAAGCTCTTCAATATACAAAAGTTTTCAAAGTACTTGTATCTTAGATAGTAAGAAAGGGCCTTATTTCTCTTACAGTGCATATATTCTTACACAAGAACATAAGAAAATGGATATCATTCTTCATTAAATCAACTGGCCACCAGTTTGCCCAGGTCAGTCTTTGAATGACTACTGTCCAAGTGTAATCAATAGCAACATTCCTTTTCATTGTCAAAAATGTCTTGACTTGAAAAATAAATTATATGACCATCCAATCTGCCTTACCATACAACTGTATTTGAGTGCCTCATAGGCAACATGCCCTGAAAAAAAAACGTATCATCTTCTTTCTCCCCTTCTTCTGACTATATATTCTACTTAGTGGTAACTACTATCCATAAATCTAAGCAAAAAATTGGGAGGTAATCCTAGAAACATACTTACACAGAGCCAGTCAATCACCAATTCCAAAATTTCTAGATCTTAAACTATCCATCTACCTACCTATGTACTTATCTTCACTTCCACCACCATCAGCACCTCTAATCTGTACTGCTCCAAGGGTCTCCTAACTATTCTCCATTTTTGTCACAGTAGAGAAACACTGACTCTTTGTAGTCAAATTAGAATTAGTTAAATTAAACCTTTATCATTAGTCCTCACTGTCTGCTTCTCCAGGTCCAATGTGAAATTCTCTGCCAAAGATTTTAACTCAAGTCAAATTGTTTGTTCATTCATGAATATCCCATGATTTCTCTTTACAAAAACATTTGCACCTGTCCCTCTGCCTTGTCCTCCATTTCTATCACCTGACAAACTACTTCTAATCCTTTAAATTTCAGTTCAAATAAATCTCTGATTCTGTTCCAAAGGATTCATAGATGCTTTGGCCCTCAATGAGCCCATCATACCTATCATAATTTTATACTTCTATTAAAGCATTATCCCACTGTATTATCGATGTCTTATAACTCAAATGCTCTTGGCCACATACTCCTTAAAACAGGGACTGAGTCTTATTATTTTGCTATCTCAAACCCTTATGTGTAATGAGTTCAATAAATATTTTCATATCAATGAAAGAATGCATACACGAGTAACCAAAGACCATTCAGTGTTTGATACGCTATATATTCAAAAACTTGGATTTCATTTTAAAATGTGAATATCTTTACAACGTAACATTTTTACTTTCACACTTAATTTTCAGTAATGTATAGCTTTTTGTGTAGAAAATGTATAAGCAGTGAGCATTTTTTGTTCACTATCTATATAAATACAATTAAATTATCTATATTCAACCATCTTACAATTCATTAGGATTTGCTGGTATCTGTCGTATTTCTCTAAACTATTAAAACTTTAAAAGTTTGTATTAAATAAAAAGTTTAAAAATATGAAATTTAAAAACAATGGAGATACTAGTTGTTACCTAATGAACATTTAATCACCTCTATAGTCCTCCCAAACTCCACCTTCCTGATCCTAGGCCTGTCTTTATGGTAAATAATGACCATACTGAACTACTTTCTAGAAAAGAAAATTTTCCACTTTCTTTTTTCAATTGAGTCAATTGAGAAATCTCAAATTTCTCAATGTATGTCAATGTCTGTCATTAAACCTGAACAATATTTATGTTTATACGCAAAGCTGCCCTAAAATTCTAAACTGCGCTTACATACCACTCAAATCACATCTGTATGTAAGCATTTAGTTAGCTGCACTGTAATTTGTCTACTAATATACATATTTCCCAACTAGACTGTGAGCTTAACAGGTACCATCTTAATTACTCTTTGATACTCATTGTTAGCTTATAAAGCTCTTAACTACCAATAGTTTCCAGAGATCTCTTTGAATTGCCATACCACCTAACTATGCAGCCAGAATCTATGTAATATAACTGGAATCACAGAACCTAGTTAAAATAATTCACCTCTTCAGGTTAAAAAAAAAAGACAAACAATAAATGTAAGGGCAAACCAAAGAGGTTTAAAACAAATTATTATACTATATTCAGTCACTACAGTAATCTCATCAAGTGTCAATGCATGAATAAAAAAGGTAGAAAAGGGGCAAAGTACATTCAGTTATAATTTTTTTCTGTATCTCTTTTTAAAACCAATCAATTCTTAATAAAGCACATTTTCTTACACCATTCCAAATCTTATGTTCATTTGTGTTTTTTCAATCATTGAACAAATTTTAATTGAGTGCTTATTATGATTAAACACTGTCCGAATACTAGAAATAAAATATTTCCCAGCTTATCCTGATGGGCAGTACAGTTAAGTAGAAGTCAATTAACAAATAAGCCATCAACTTAGGGACTTTTGTTTGTCTTTATGTAGTTCCTCATCTCTAATAACAAATTATATTAGGAAATTATTTGCTGACTCAGTTATCTGTTTTTTAATGTAGGTAAATGCAATTAGAAAATTAGTGAAAAATTCACGTGACTAGAATTAGAAAAAATTCATCATGAATTCTGACTTGTAAACTAAAAAAAAAAAAAAAGAAAACAGGAAAAGAGGCAGATTTTCCAATAGGTAAATCTCTCTGCCATACTTTGACAGTATAATATAGAATATCTGTTCCCTCCAGAAAAAAATAATTACCAGAAAATGTGAAAACCCTATTTCCTGAAACATCACTTCTTTGATTCTAAGCTCTGTGCCTTGTTGAATACAAACTTCATAAAACTACATCCACAGTCTTAAACTCAGGGCTTACTTTACCACTATTATCTATGAATGGGAAGTAGAGCAGCTAGTGATTGATAAAAGCGAAAATGGAGACTGGCCATAACTACCTTTGAAATCATTTAGGAATCACAAATGTCCACAACATGGCTGGAATAAGCCACACTTTGAAGCTGACATTCTAACTGAATGTTGCTATACTACACCAACAAATGTGAAGATTCATCAGAAACTGAACAATTTTGAAAACACATTTCAGTAATTCTACTTACCCCTTTCTTCCTTATAAATTCTCTGAGATATTTTATCTATCAAATTTATTTTCTGGCTAAACAGTTCAATAAAGTTATTCATTTCCATGAACTCCTCTGGGCGGTTTTTAACTCCTCTCATTGAGGATGCAACAGCTCTGACTGTTTGCCCCATCCTGCTTAGCAATCCAGGACCTTGCTTCTTGTGAGAAGAGAGTTCCTAGAAACAAAAACCAAAATATTTCTAGTGAAACACGTCTCAATATTCCGAGACTCAATACAAAAAAAAAACCTAATTAGGAGAATAAAATTAAGATAAAATGGTTTCATAGGCATCAATCTTTTTAATGTTAGCTTGAAGCAGATGAGCTTTATTAAGGTACAGTGTCCCCTCTAAGTGGCAGCCTCCTCGATAATATTCCCTTTCACAGTACTCATGTAAAACAGGTATACAGCTGTTCCTCAGACCATAAATCTTTAAAAGAACAGAGTTTAACAGACAGAATAGTGCTCAGTGAGATACTAGAGAAGACAAGGATAATATGACATACCATCTATATTTTATAACAGGAATTTAATAGAAAATGATTGAGATAAGATTTCTCAGGGCCTAAGTTATACTCTGAAAAATAAAATTGGAAAACTTCATTAATTCTTTAGATGTAATAGTAGCTAACATTTATTTAGAGCTTAATACATTCTGGGCACTATACTGACATTTTAATATATATAATTTACCATAAACCTATGAGGTAGGTTTTATTATTTTCCCCATTTTAGAGAAGAAAATAGAGGCACAGGAAAGTTAAGTAACTTGCTCAAGATCCCAGAGCAATTAAGGGATAGAGCAAGAACTGGAATCCTGGAAGTCTGATTCCAGAGGCTTCATTATTAAGCACCAACTTGCTCTGCCCACTTAAAGTCATTAGGATAGTTTGTAAATAGATACTACCTGACTATAGCACTTCAACCAAATGAAGTGGGTAAACTGTGACACCGCCTTCACTGGCTGGTTGTCTGCAGAGAAAATTTTTAATAAGAAATGTAACTAGTTATTTCATACTTAACCTAGGAGGAACAACTATAGACTTAAAAAACAGATAGAAGAAATCCTATAAAAGAATATATTACACACAAACATATCCCTTGAGAAGTATGGCATAAGATAAAAGAACAAATTAAAAGAAAAGAAAGGACAAGGGATTCTAATAATGGCTATGGCCCTTGTTGAAACACAAGCTTGGGATCAAATGAAATACTGCTGACTACCTAATCTACAGATAAAAATATTATATATTATTTACCCAAATATTAAATAACACATTGTCTATCTTCTTCCAGGTTTTCATTCCTGAATATCTTACAGAAAATAATACATACAAAGTAAACTTGTTTATTTCCAATTCAGTGTGATTTTTTTTGTGCCAATAATAACAGATGCCATCCTTGACCAGGCAACACATCCATCCAAGAGTGCTATAGCCTCATTTGATAGAGTAAACATTATCAGAGACAGCTCACGTCACAACTGGCAAGCTGTTACTGAAACTGTTGACTGTAGAGAATATTTCTAACAGCTTCTAAGTTCTGAAGTCAGGCCACATATTCATTTCACAAAAGTCACAAAGGGCTTCCATAGAGCAGGACTATCTGTCAAGATTGAAATGAACCACTTTTTAGCTTCCACCAATGGCAACAACTGAGAGATATAAAACTCAACATTTGTCAGTAACTGTTTAATATTGACTCTTTGTCCTATCTGGTATCTGTCTTGCAGAGTTATAGCTTTATAGAATAAAAGAAAAAACAAGTAGAATGGATAAGGTTTCTGTATTAGAAATTAGGCATTCCCCCACTTAGATAATTAAAGGAAAAGTAAGGAGATTATATTATCTGTCCATCCATCCATCCATCTAGCCATCCATCCATCCATCCATCTATCTCAATTCATCCATCTACCCATTTAATAAGGACTTTTATCCTAACTTAAAAAGCCTTGATCCATTATTACTCAAAATAAAGTAGACCCTTGAACAACACAGGTGTGACCTGAGCAGGTCCACACATGTGGACTTTTTTCAATAAATATATTGGAAAATTTTTTGGAGATTTGCGACAATTAAAAACAACTCACAAACCACATAGTCTAGAAATGTAGAAAAACCGGAGAGAAAGGTATGTCATGAATGCACAAAATATATGTAGATATTAGTCTATCATTTACTACCCTAAAATGTATATAAATCAATTATAAAAAGTTGACATTTATCAAAACGTATGCACATGTTTTGACTCACATGCCACCATTTGCAGTTAAGAGAAATGTAAACATAAAGATGCAGTATTAAATCAAAACTGATTAAAATTAACTACAGTACACACTGTACTACTGTACTATTTTTGTAGCCCTCCTGTTGCTATTTGTGGCTAGCTCAAGTGTTGCGAATATCCACTTAAAACGCCGTATGACGCTGATCATCTCCGTGTGAGTAGTTCATCTCTCCAGTAAATTGGGTATAGCAGTTAAAAGTGGTCTCTTGTGGTTCCCATGTATTTTTTATTGTGTTTAGGGCAATACTATAAACCTGAAATAATACCATGGGACCCATATGAAGTGCCACTAGTGATGCTGGAAATGTTCCCAAGAAGAAGAGAAAAGTCATGGCATTACAAAAAATGTTGAATTGCTTGCTAAGTACCATAGATTGAGGTCTGCCACTGTCATTGCCCTCCATTTCAGACTGACAGTTCATCTGGTAAACAGATAACATAAACTGATGGCATCAATAAATACAGTAGAATACTGTTAGTGTATTTTCTCTTCCTTAGGATTTTCTTAAATAACATTTTCTTTTCTCTAGGTTACTTTACTGCAAAAAATACAGTATATAATACACAAAAGATATAAATATGTGTTAACCAACTGTTTATGTTATAATTAAGGCTTCCAATCAACAGGAGGCTGCTAGTAAAGTTTCTGGGGAATTAAAAGTTACACATGGATTTTCAACTTCATAAGGGGTTGGCCTCCCTAAGTGCCATGTTGTTCAAGGGTCAACTATAGTGTCAATAAAAGAAATATATTTATAGCTGTTCAGTATTTGCTATTTATGCAAGAAGCACCCTGACATTAAAACATTAAAGAGAGACAGAGAGAGAAAGAGTGTGTGTGTGTATATATATATATATGGAGATACAAGATTTCTGTAATATTTATACGTAGATTTGACACAGGGTTATACCTGAAGGATAACTCTCCAGTGTTTCTGAAAAATTCCATCTCAATTCAAGTACACCACTGCGTGATGTGTAAAGGTAAACAAGAGGAAGAAGACAATCTACTATAGATACAGACACCCAAAGATTATATGAGTATAAATAAAAATCATTTACCCAAGCTTGTGCAGTGAGAAAAATTTTGAAGTCTTCATTAAATGTTAAAGTTGGATGATCAGCAATTCGGTTCAAAAATTTATGTAAAGCCTTCCTGCGTGTCTCAATGAAGTCATCATTAAAGCGTTCCACCATTCCTTTTACTATAAACTTTTCTGGCAATGGCTAAGGCAAAAAAAATAAAAAAGGTATTCGAGTATTATTTGCCATAGGTTTATAAGGAATTTTATGCTTTCCCTTTTTGGAAGACTAGTTGAACATCTGATCATGTCTTAAAAAAATAAATTTTAAAAAATTCACAATGTTAGAACCAAAAATGAGAAATCATAACACACTATGAAGAGTTTTTTTTTGAAAGTGTACATAGATTGAAACATTTAGAAATACATGTTATTCCTAAGATAAATGAATTACAGTGAATTTAAGGTCTGAAATTAGGTTTTAGGCATTCAAAAAGACTCACTAGAAAACTGGTAGCTATTCTATGAAAAAAATTTTTGTAAACTTACTGGAATAATCAGAGTGGGGTGTGCTTCTTCCAGTTTCCCCTTCAACCAAAGGAAATCTTGATACCGTCTCCTAACTTCAAATTCACTGGAGTCAAATTCCCCACGAGATGTCTGAAGAAAGTAGGAGAAAATAACAGCACATCCAATATAAGATAGAAGATATTTGCCTAATGTTATTTTAGACACTGTGAAATAAATGGGTCTCTAAGAAAAATTAACAAATCCTAATTATTCAGTGTTTGTCAGCCTGTAATTTTTTTTTTTTTTTTTTGTCATCTATTCATGTAGCAGATGAAACAAAGCAAACTTTCTGGTATTTCCAGAAAGAAAGCAAATATCATACTTAAATTTAAAATCCAAACTGAAAAATCTGTCTTACAACAACCATCTGCCTTCCACAAGATTTGAACTACTATTATCTTTGGCATGACTTTCTTGCTAACAAGCAAGTGTGTTCTGAATTTAGGTTTCAAATATATTTCTTTTCTCAAGATGATTAGAATTCAGAATTTGAGGAAAGTCCTATTTTTGCAATTTGGAAAATAACCTGAATGTAACTGAGAAAAACGTTTTCTTGGAATTTGCTCAAATGAATTGCTGTGCTAGGATTTGCTTTTGGTATATGAAAATTCTAACATTTTAGAGTGATTTTACCACTGTTTTGAAAGAAGTAATTAATAGACATTTGATGTGAAAAGAAAATCTTTCTGTCATTTCTCAAAGAATTTTATTTTGGGTTATATGCCTAAACTCCTAAAAATTAAGCAAATACATTAAAATATCTGTTCTCAACAAACCAAAAATCCATGCCAACACATATGACAAGAAGAACGTGGGTACAATATCAACCTCATTTCTATTGCCTGAGTCCCAAGTCAAAGATAAAAATATGGGTTATCTAAAGCATACACACCTCCCATAAGAAAACAGTCACTCACACCAATACCTTATTTAACTGAATTTTTGCATATTAAAAATTACATGCAGTAATATTTAGGTTGAGATTTTCCTGCAGAAGTAAACATGGAATAACACACTGCATATGTATTTCACACTCACCAGAAATATCAATCACCCACACAGATGTACACAATTGTAAAATTAAACAGTACAAGTCATAAGATGCAATCTTTATTGTCATAAAATAAGGTCCATGAAAGCTATACATTCCAAAGTTTATTCTCTTAAAACAAATGTTCAGAATATCATACAACGTATCTTGGTACAACATTCCCTTTATAATAGGAAAAAGTGGGAGCAAATGAAATGCAGAAATCTGAGAAACTAAGTGTTCACAAAACACTACAAAATCTTAACTATTACGCAACATGGTACATGAAATGGAAATGGTAAAAACAGGAAAACTAAATCAAGTACCAGCAGTTTAATAATAGAGGCTGGTTGGTGTGTGTATGTTCATATGCAAACAGACATGCATACACACATACATATGCAGTCAAAATATGGTTTAGAGTAACTCATTAAAAAATATGACTGAGCACTTCCCTGTACCAGGTACATACGTACAGGTCCACTACCAATTTCTAAGACTATACATTGTCATAACGAACAATGAAGTACTCAAAAAAAAAAAAAAAAAAAAAAAAAACCAGCAGTTAAAATAAGATTGAGCTGTATATGTCTTCAAGAATATCCAACATTTTAAGTAAACATGAAACAATCTAGTATAAATTCCAGCAAGAAGATATAAAATCAAGTCAAATAATTGGTTCAGTCTATCCTCATCACTCTATCATTGACTCAAAAGAATTCTCTAACGTAGTGCAATAGAAGAATAAAACAGAGGATAAGTGCAAGTAACGAAAAGAATGTATTTCTTCCTATTGCAAGATTTCATTCTTCTCTTGAAGGGTTATAAGAGATACAAATGTAGGAATATGATGAGGAAAACAGTCATTATCAGCAGAGTTTGGAATAAGACTAATTTCCCTATAGCAAGGATTAGAATCATTGTCCCCTCTAAAGAGAACAAATTTGGTCATTATAAGATGCCTCAGTGGCTCACGCCTGGAATCCCAGCATTTTGGGAGGCTGAGGCGGGCAGATCACGAGGTCAGGAGTTCAAGACCAGCCTGACCAACATGGTGACACCCTGTCTCTACTAAAAGTACAAAAATTAGCCAGGTGTGGTGGTGTGCACCTGTAATCCCATCTACTCAGGAGGCTGAGACAGGAGAATCGCTTGAACCCAGGAGGCAGAGGTTGCAGTGAACCGAGATCATGCCACTGTACTCTACCCTGGGTGACAGAGCGAGACTCTGTCTTGAAAAAAGAAAAGAAAAAGATGCACAAAAGCTTCCAAACTGTAGAAATAACTGGGTTTGATGACATATATCCAACTTAGAAATATCATGTATTGTATAAAGTGCATTTGGAGTACAAATAATGCTTCTAACATAGAATACAGTTTGCTATGGAAGCACATTGTAAATGCTGGCCAGTTTTTCATGTTTGACCATAAAAGCTTGGGTACTTGAAGTTTAGTACTAATGAACTCTTGTGATCTCTACCCCCAAATACATTTATTCCAAAAATACCAACCTTCGGTCAAGTGTGAACAGTTATTCTAAACCCAGAATTTAGAAAACTTTTTTTGAGGGAAAATGAAACCTAATAGTCAGTTCAGCCAATCAAGAATACAGCTTAACTCCTAACTGTACAATGACAGGCATTTATAGGTTTGTTTTCACAGAGGAAGTGGAAGGAAAGTACCTTGTTAAATCGTTTCATTCTTACTCTTATATGTACTGAGAGAACATACATCTCTAGATCTCCAAAAGAGAAAATACTTCTTTAGAACAGTCACTTAAAATATGCTAACCTAAACAATAAAGGATAATTTCCCATAAAAAGAACAGATGCCAGAAATGTGGTTTTCCTAATATAATCATTTACAGTGGGATCTTCTTCAGTATTCCTAAATAGGTGATTGTCAGTTTACACGTGTGAATATTCATTTACCCTTATAATCCTTAGTGTCCATGAATATAAATATCTATAAAACTAAGATTTTTCCCAGGAAGGCCATCTTTCAACCTCCAAATTAGATGGTGTATCCCACGCTCATAATATCCAATATTTTTCCTTCAAAATATTTGTAACTATAAAGAAATAACTTAGTATCTGATATGGTTTGGCTGTGTCCCCAACCAAATCTCATCTTGAATTGTAAGAATCCTCATGCATCAAGGGTGGGGCCGGGTGAAGATAACTGAATCAAAGGGGCAGTTCCCCCCATACTGTTCTCATGGTAGTGAATAAGTCTCATGATATCTGATGGTTTCATAAATGGGGGTTCCCCTGCACAAGCTCTCTCTTGCCTGCTGCCATGTAAGATGTGTCTTGCTTCCCCCTTGCTTTCTGCCATGATTGTGAGCCCCCAGTTCCAGCCATGTGGAACTGTGAGTCAATTAAATGTTCCTCCTTTATAAATTATCCAGTACTGGGTATGTCTTTATTAGCAACATGAGAACAAACTAACACAGTACAAAATTAATTATTTCATATCATCATACACAAACAGCCCTTCCTCAGAGTGAAAACACCAGGAAGGCAGAAAGTTCCTTTTGTCAGACCTATCCTGATCACTGATGTATTCTTAATATATAAGCACAATACTTGGGAGAAAAGGGGTACTCAATAAAATCTTTTGGAATAAATAAGTAAACGATAAGTGAGTAAGAAAAGACTATCTGATAACATGATATACCTGTACTATTTATATATTTATATCTGTAATATATATTTCTATATATAGAGATATAGTCTATATATTATGATATAGTAAAAGTAATGAGGAGTAGAACAAAGGAAGTTAGTTTATAATAGTTAAACTGAAAGTTTACCATATCCATAGCTAAATGCACAAAAATATAACAGAAAAAATGTATACTATGAAAGTAAACTGTTTGGATTTAAATCTCAGCTCAGCTAATTACTATGCTGTGTAACCTTTAACAAGCCACTAAGCCTCAGTGTCCTCATGCATGAAATGGGGGTAAATCATAGTATCTATGTTTGAGGATTACCGTGAGCCTAAATGAGTTAACATGTAGCAACTGGTTAGAATATTACCTGGCACAAAGCAATCACACAGTAAATGTTTGCTAGTTTATACACTTTAATATTATTATTACTACTACTATTACTACTTCTATAAGACCAGTCCATTTAAAGTATGTTGTAAATAGGAAAACTCAGAAGAACAGTATGAATTAAATTAAACTCATAAGGTGACTTTAGAAAGAGTGTCTTTCTGAGAGATGCAAATGATGGAAAAATAATTCAGTTTCACAAATTATTTGCTAGAATGGATAATGACAATAGATAATTGTAACAGTAGTAATAGGAGAAATTTGGCTCTATTCTAGCAGTATGTCTGTATGAACATTCAATTTTCATAAAGACCTTATGAAGTTAGTACTGTTGTCCTATTTACAAACAAGAAAACTAATATAGAGAGGTTAAATTGTTCAAGTCACATAGCAAGGAAGGTGAGAAATCAAGATTCAACTCCATGTTGTCTTGCTCTACCACATCTTGATATAGCTAAGATAATTCCTTCACTCATTCATTAACAAAATAGATAGTTTACTTATTATGTCCTAAGATTTGTGTTTGGAATTACGGATAACTTAAAATATAGTTATCTTCCTTGAGAAACTCACAAACTCACTGAGAATAAATACAAATAAGTATCTATTCCCATACAGGTAGATGGCAATTACAGGTAGATGGCAACTATTCCCATACAGGTAGATGGCAACTACTGAACACTTATCATGTGTTAGGCATTTTACTAAGTGGGGTTTCCATTGATTCCTTATTCTACTGCAACCCTACAGAAGTGAGTTCTATTATCTCATTTTTATCGATTTAAAAAAACAGCTTAGTTGGATTAAATATATGCTTTTGATGTTTTGCCATATTGACTCTAATGTTTTACATTTTTTTAAGAGTTCAATAGAATAGCATGAGAAAACAGAGGAAGAATAACTATTTCAGCCAGGGGACAGTAACAACTAGAGAAGCCTTCACAGGCATCTAACATTTTGAGTTGTATACTGAAAACTAAGCACGACTTCTTCTGTCTAAGAAGGGGACAGACATAGCAAACAGAAGGAAAACTATATGCAAAGTTATGAGAGCAAGCGATCCCCTAAATATTCAGAAAACAGAAGCAGCTCTACATGAGTGGAGAGCAAGTGTACTGAACGTGAGGTGTAAGAAGTAAGTCTTATCTGGCAAGTTGGCACCAGACTGAGAAGCCCCTTTATATGTCATACAAGAAAGTCTGCACTTTGTTCTGACTGAAATAAGAGGGCAAGAAGGGATTTTAAGAATTCAAGTGAAGAAATCAGCAAACATAACTAATAGCAGTGTGGCAGTTTCCTTGGAAGAAGTGATTATAGGAACATAGTTCAGAACTTTTTCAGCAAAAAAAAGAGACGTACTTTTACATATATGAAGTATAAAAGTCTAGGGTGAGGCTTCATAAATAAAATATCATAAAGAGAATTATTTTAAAATGCTATTAAATAAATGACTTAAAATACAGATTATATTAGGTGATTGCTTAATTGTGCCTGAGGTAAACTGTCTCTGCAGTGCTTTGCCCTATGATTAAAGAGATCTGTGTTCTAGATCTACTTTGCCCTTGAATTATTGCACACTTAACAGTATCTCATACATGAGACAAAGTGGCCACTTGCCCCACTTTGAAAAACAAATGGTACTATATTTTATAATGTTCCAAAGAAATCTGAATATATACTATTGCAAACTGTTTAACTATTTTCTTTTTTTATTAACAACTTGAGGCCCATCTTTTCCAAAGCTATTTCTTAATAATTTTTTTAAACTAAAAACCTAGATGTTCTTATTCTTTTTTTTTTTTTTTTTTTGAGACGGAGTCTCGCTCTGCCGCCCAGGCTGGAGTGCAGTGGCCGGGTCTCAGCTCACTGCAAGCTCCGCCTCCTGGGTTCACGCCATTCTCCTGCCTCAGCCTCCCAAGCAGCTGGGACTACAGGCGCCCGCCATGTCGCCCGGCTAGTTTTTTGTATTTTTTAGTAGAGACGGGGTTTCACCATGTTAGCCAGGATGGTCTCGATCTCCTGACCTCGTGATCCGCCCGTCTCGGCCTCCCAAAGTGCTGGGATTACAGGCTTGAGCCACCGCGCCCGGCCTAGATGTTCTTATTCTAAGAAGTATAGCTGCTATAAAATCAGTGACTTTCTCAGGTCAATTTGAATTTCACTGACTTGATACAGAACAAGTGAAGGGCAGATAAGCAGCAACGTGTTAGCCAAAAGGTTTGAAAAACTAAAAGTCAATTCAGCTAAGATCCTGGAATGTTGAGAATCACAATGAACAAGAGGTACTTACTTCCAAAGCTTCAAAAAAAGCAGCTATATTCAAGAAAATATTCATCCAACGTTTACCTTAGTAATAATCCTATAGGTAATGAAAGTTTCTATTGTAGTAACGTGACTTTCAGGTTCATCAACTGTGATAAAGAGATCCTTTAAATCTGGTTCATCCTCAAACTTGATTTGGTTTATCATTGATAAAGGGGACGTTGGCATCATAGGGCTGAAGGAGTTCATGTCCATCAATGAGGCATCCTAAGAAATAAAACATTCAAAAATTAATATCAATAGAAAAATTAAACTCTTCCATTTCTAGATGCTATCAATATTAATGAAGTATATCAAGAACAAAAAGGATTACTGGGCTTTTAGTTAAATGTGGCATATTGAACATGTATTTTTACCTGTTTCCTCTTAAAAATCCTATCCAAAAGATGACAGTAAAGAAACAAACAAACAAATGAAAAGTACAAAGCCTCAAGGATTGCTATGGTTTGAATGGTTCTGTTCCCTCCAAATGTCATGTTGAAACATTAATCCCCAATGCAACAGTATTAAGAGGTGGAACCTTTAAAGGTAATTAGGTCATAAGGGTAGAGCCCTCATGAATGGTACTAGCCACCTTATAAGAGGGCTGTAGGGAACAAGCTAGTGCCTTTCTTGCCCTTTCACCTTCTTCCATGTGAGGACACAACAAAAAGATATCATCTTGGAAGCTGAGAGCATCCCTCACCAGACGCCAAAAGTGCCAGCACTTTGATCTTGAACTTCCCAGCCTCCAGAATTGTGAGAAATCAATTTCTATTATTTATAAATTACCCAGTCTCAGATACTTTGTCATAGTAGCACTAACAGACTCAGGTGAGGATAAGAAGCAAAAACTACGTAAATGAAAGGTGCCAGCTACTTTTTGGAAACTGGAGAACTGATCATCAAGCGATAACTTAAATAGTAGAGCAGAGAAAACTGAAAAGTAATACTGAAGAGAAGAGTAAACTAGGAAGAAGCAAGGATATTTATGATGTAGAATGCCAGGAAGGTTCAAGAATTGGAAGCACCAAGAACCTGTGGACATAAAGGTTGTGGCAGAGCAAACACCAGATGATTGGTTATTAAGAAGAGCTAATAAAACAAAAAAGAGCTAGAACCTCAGATTCCCTCACCTACCCTAGGCAATCAGGTAACTTTCCCACCCCAATTTGGCAGAACACTGGAAATTTACTGTCTGAAAGGTCTGAACTCGAGGGCATCCAGTAGGATAGGGGGAGAGGTCCTATGAAAAGCCAGCTATCAAGTGAAAGTCCTGCATACCAGACCCAAAGACATGCAACCCTGTTCACCAGGTCCCAAGAACGTTGGCAGGAAGGTACAATCCCCACCCCATCATAATCCATTCAGGCTGTTATTAAAGAAAAATACAATAAACTAGGCTTACAAACAACAGAAATGTATTTCCCACAGTTCTAAACTAGGAAACTCAAGATCAAGATGTCAGCAGATTCAGCATCTGGTGAGGGCCCACTTTACAGAACAGCTTCCTTTCACTACAATCTCACATGGTAAAAGGGGTGAGGGTCTCTCTGGGGTCTTTTATAAGGGCACCAACCCTAATCATGAGAGCTCCACCCTCATGATCTAATTACCTCCCAAAGACTCCACTTTCTACTATCATCGCCTTGGCAGTTAGAATTTCTAAGTATGAATTCTGGGTGGACACAAATATTCATACCACAGTACCCACCATAGTTGGAAGTTTTCTCTCTTAGCTGATATTGGAGAAAAACTGACAATTGTAGCCCCCTAATGAATTAGACAGGTCTCTGCATAACCAGCCTACATCGAAACCCCTACCGCGCGTGCAGAATGTCTACTCCGCTTTTTATTATTTGGTGTAGGAACTACCAAACATCTGAACATGAGGGAAGGCTCTGATGTGAAATAAAGTCACAAACAAACCAAAACAGAAGATTGAAGGAAGCAGAAACAACAGAGCATAAACACTTTTTTAAAACCATGAAATCACCAGAAAGATAATAGAAAATATTAAATCTATGAATGAGAAAGCATGCTGTTTTAAAAAAAACAGAGAACAGCAACACCAACCAAAAAAGAGACTCATGAAAATTAAAATATGGTAACAATATAAAAACGCAACAGAAGGTTTGAAAATCAGAGCTCAAGAACTGTCCCACTATGTGAACCAAAAGAACAAGAAATGGAAAATGAGAAGATTTTTTAAAATGAAAGGATCCAGGCAGGCAGTGCCTGAATAAAAGGAATTCCAGAAAATGAAAAAGAAAAATATCCTTGACATAAAGTATTTCCAGGTTGATAGGGCCTGTGAGGTCTCCCCAAAATGAACAGGACACTGGTTGGGTAGGCAGTACCCCTACAAGCATCCATCACCATGACATTTCATAAACTAGAGATTTTTAAATTCCTGAAAGATTTAAGAAAGAATATAAGTAAAATAAAGGAGGAATCTTGGAAATCAGAATGGCATCAGAGTTCTTAAACGGTGATGCTGGAAACTACATAATAAACTAATGTCTTCAAAATTTTGAGAGAGAAGTATTTTCCACCTAGAATTATACATACCCAGACAATTGTCATTCAAATATATAGGTAGAGTAAAGCCATTTCAGACATAAAAGATTTCAAAAAACTTCCCATGTACCTATTCTTTGGAAGCTTCTTGACTTCTCCAAAATAAGGGAATATGCCAGGAAAGAAGATACAGAATCTAAAAACAAGAGTTACAACAGAAGATTAAAGTAAAGGAAATATCCCAGAAGATAATGTTCTAGGTTGACAGTTGTGCAGCAAACCTAGAGAACAGCCCTTATACACTGGACCAGGAAAATAAATATACAGGGTGTCAAGGAGATGACAGGGAGAAAGAATAAAGGAAGTGAGGGAAGAAGGAAAAGGGGATGGTGGAAAACAGAACAAGAAAGGGGAGTAAGCAAAAGAGGAAAGAAAAAAGAGAAGGAGAGAGAGAAAAACAAGAAAGGGAATGAAAAAAGGAAGTGAAAGAAGGACAAAAAAGGAAGAAAAGGAAACTGATAGAATAATGACATAAATCTGACAGGAAGCATGCCTATGTTAGATCGGTAGATAAATTAAAATTGGTACAAGAAAGTTAAGGAGAGAGAAAGCAAAAGAGAGAAAAGGAGGGATGAGAAAACTTTTACTTATTGAGAGTAAGCTGGAAATATGTTGCCCCATTATTCCTAAATAGGTCTGTATTTTCAGAAAACAAGAACTCTTCTATATAACCATAGTACCAATATAGGTATTTGAATCAGGAAATTAGCACTGACACAATACAACGGTCTAATCCACAGACCCTTTTGAATTTCTGTGTCCCAAAAACATCCTATAAAGAAAATGTTCTTCCCCTCTGGTACAGAACTAAATCCAGGTTCATCTGTTACATTTAACTGCTATATCTCTGGTCTCCTTCAATCTGGAACCATTTCTCATCTTTCACTTTCTATTATGCTATAGACCTACCTGAAGCTATTTTATAGGCAATGTTTCCTTTTCTCAAATATATACATATGTTTTTCTCTCTCCCATCATCTTAATTTATCACCATTTTAAGGTAGATCCAGGTTTAAGAAAAAAATTATTTTTATTCAGAGCCAAGCCATATAGTGAATTATGATTACATTTTCATTCTTTTACTGCTTTAAAAAATATCTTACAGTGATAAGGTCTTGCTATGTTGCCCTGGCTGGTCTCAAACTCCTGGCTTCAAACAATCCTCCTGCCTTGGCCTGCGACAAAGTTTGGTTGTGTCCCCACCCAAATCTTATCTTGAATTATAACTCCCACAATTCCCATGTGTCATGGGAGGAAACTGGTGGGACATAATTGAATCATGGGGGCAGGTCTTTCCGGTGCTGTTCCCCTGATAGTGAATAAGCCTCATGAGAGCTGATGCTTTTAAAAATGGAAGTTTCCTCCAAAGAAAGAATCAGACAGGTACACTCGCTGTTCAGCAATATTCTATCTTCGGCAACCTCTGCTGCTGATACCCAGGCAAACAGGGTCTGGAGTGGACCTCAAGCAATCTCCAACAGACCAACAGACAGTCCTTCTGACTGTCAGACGGAAAACTATCAAACAGGAAGGACACCTATACCAAAACCCCATCAGTACGTCACCATCATCAAAGTCCAGAGACAGATAAAACCACAAAGATGGGGAAGAAGCAGGGCAGAAAAGCTGGAAATTCAAAAAATAAGAGCGCATCTCCCCCTGCAAAGGAGCGCAGCCCATCGCCAGCAACGGATCAAAGCTGGTCAGAGAATGACTTTGACGAGATGAGAGAAGGCTTCAGTCCATCAAACCTCTCAGAGCTAAAGGAGGAATTACGTACCCAGCGCAAAGAAACTAAAAATCTTGAAAAAAAAGTGGAAGAATTGACAGCTAGACTAATTAATGCAGAGAAGATCATAAACGAAATGACAGAGATGAAAACCATGACACGAGAAATACGTGACAAATGCACAAGCTTCAGTAACCGACTCGATCAACTGGAAGAAAGAGTATCAGCGATTGAGGATCAAATGAATGAAATGAAGCGAGAAGAGAAACCAAAAGAAAAAAGAAGAAAAAGAAATGAACAAAGCCTGCAAGAAGTATGGGATTATGTAAAAAGACCAAATCTACGTCTGATTGGGGTCCCTGAAAGTGAGGGGGAAAATGGAACCAAGTTGGAAAACACTCTTCAGGATATCATCCAGGAGAACTTCCCCAACCTAGTAGGGCAGGCCAACATTCAAATTCAGGAAATACAGAGAACGCCACAAAGATACTCCTCCAGAAGAGCAACTCCAAGACACATAATTGCCAGATTCACCAAAGTTGAAATGAAGGAAAAAATCTTAAGGGCAGCCAGAGAGAAAGGTCGGGTTACCCACAAAGGGAAGCCCATCAGAATAACAGCAGACCTCTCGGCAGAAACTCTACAAGCCAGAAGAGAGTGGGGGCCAATATTTAACGTTCTTAAAGAAAAGAATTTTCTTTTTTTTTTTATTTTTTTTATTTTTTATTATACTTTAAGTTCTAGGGTACATGTGCATAACGTTTATATCATGTATAACTCCCCAATGCAATCCCTCCCTCCTCCCCCCTCCCCATGATAGGCCCCAGTGTGTGATGTTCCCCTTCCCGAGTCCAAGTGATCTCATTGTTCAGTTCCCACCTATGAGTGAGAACATGCGGTGTTTGGTTTTCTCTTCTTGTGATAGTTTGCTAAGAATGATGGTTTCCAGCTGCATCCATGTCCCTACAAAGGACGCAAACTCATCCTTTTTGATGGCTGCATAGTATTCCATGGTGTATATGTGCCACATTTTCTTAATCCAGTCTGTCACAGATGGACATTTGGGTTGATTCCAAGTCTTTGCTATTGTGAACAGTGCCGCAACAAACATACATGTGCATGTGTCTTTGGATCTCATTAAACTAAAGAGCTTTTGCACAGCAAAAGAAACTACCATCAGAGTGAACAGGCAACCTACAGAATGGGAGAAAATTTTTGCAACCTACTCATCTGACAAAGGGCTAATATCCAGAATCTACAAAGAACTCAAACAAATATACAAGAAAAAAACAAACAACCCCATCAAAAAGTGGGGAAAGGATATGAACAGACATTTCTCAAAAGAAGACATCCATACAGCCAACAGACACATGAAAAAATGCTCGTCATCACTCGCCATCAGAGAAATGCAAATCAAAACCACAATGAGATACCATCTCACACCAGTTAGAATGGCAATCATTAAGAAGTCAGGAAACAATAGATGTTGGAGAGGATGTGGAGAAATAGGAACACTTTTACACTGTTGGTGGGATTGTAAACTAGTTCAACCATTATGGAAAACAGTATGGCGATTCCTCAAGGATCTAGAACTAGATGTACCATATGACCCAGCCATCCCACTACTGGGTATATACCCAAAGGATTATAAATTACTCTACTACAAAGACACATGTACACGTATGTTTATTGCGGCACTATTCACAATAGCAAAGACTTGGAATCAACCAAATGTCCATCTGTGACAGACTGGATTAAGAAAATGTGGCACATATACACCATGGAATACTATGCAGCCATCAAAAAGGATGAGTTTGCGTCCTTTGTAGGGACATGGATGCAGCTGGAAACCATCATTCTTAGCAAACTATCCACAGGAAGAGAAAACCAAACACCGCATGTTCTCACTCATAGGTGGGAACTGAACAATGAGATCACTTGGACTCGGGAAGGGGAACATCACACACTGGGGCCTATCATGGGGAGGGGGGAGGAGGGAGGGATTGCATTGGGGAGTTATACATGATATAAACATCATGCACATGTACCCTAGAACTTAAAGTATAATAAAAAAAAAAAATGGAAGTTTCCCTTCACAAGTTCTTTTTGCCTGCTGCCATCCATGTAAGATGTGACTTACTCCTCTTTGCTTTCCACCATGATTGTGATGCTTCCTCAGCCACATGGAATTGTAAGTCATTAAACCCTTTTTCCTATATAAATTGCCCGGCCTCAGGTATGTCTTTATCAGCAGCATGAAAATGGACTAACACAGTAAATTGGTACTGAGAGTGAGGCACTCCTGAAAAGATGCCTGAAAATGTGGAAGCAACTTTGGAATTGGACAACAGGTAGAAGTTGGAACAGTTTGGAGGACTCAGATGAAGACAGAAAAACGTGGGAGAGTTTGGAACTTCCTAGAGACTTGTTCAATGACTTTGACTAAAATGCTGATAATAACATGCACAATGAAACCCAGGCCGAGGTGATCACAGATGGAGATGAGGAACTTCTTGGGAACTGGAGCAAAGGTGACTCTTGCTATGTTTTAGCAAAGAGACTGGTGGCATTTTGCCCTACCCTAGAGATTTCTGGAACTTTAAACTTGAGAGAGATGATTTAGGGTATCTGGTGGATGAAATTTCTGAGCAGCAAAGCATTCGAGAGGTGACTTGGGTGCTGTTAAAGGCATTCTGTTTTACAACGGAAGCAGAGCACAAAAGTCCAGAACATTTGCAGCCTGACAATGCGATTGAAAAGAAAATCCCACTTTCTGAGAAGAAATTCAAGCCAGCTGCAGAAATTTGCATAAATAACAAGGAACCAAATGTTAATCCCCAAGACAGTGAGGAAAATCTCTCCAGGGCATGCCAGAGGTCTTCATGGCAGCCCCTCCCATCAAAGGAGGAAAAAGTGGTTTTGTGGGCTGGGCCAGGGTCCCCATAGGGTGTGCAGCCTAGAGACTTGGTGTCCTGTGTCGCAGTCGCTCCAGTTGCTTCAGCTATGGCTGAAAGGAGCCAACATAGAGCTCAGGTCATGGCTTCAGAGGGTGCAAGTCTCAAGCCTTGGCAGCTTCCATGTGGTGCTGGGACAGACAATGCATGGAAGTCAGGAATTAGGGTTTAGGAACCTCCACCCAGATTTCAGAGGATGTATGGAAATGCCTGTATGTCCAGGCAGAAGTTTGCTGTAGAAATGGAGCTCTCCTGGAGAACCTCTGCTAGGGCAGTACAAAAGGGAAATGTGGGGTGAGAGCCCCCACACAGAGTCCCAACTGGAGCGCCACCTAGTGGAGTTGTGAGAAGAGGGCCATCATCCTCCAGGCCCCAGAATGGTAGATCCACTGACAGCTTGCACTGTGCCCCTGGAAAAGCCACAGACACTCAATGCCAGCCCATGAAAACAGAAAGATGGGACTATGCCCTGCAAAGGCACAGGGGCAGAGCTGCCCAAGACCATGGGAACCCCACCTCTTACATCGGCATGACCTGCATGTGAGACATGGAGTCAAAGGAGATCATTTTGGAATTTTAAGATTTGACTACCCCACTGGATTTCAGACGTGCATGGGCCTGTAACCCCTTTGTTTTGGCTAATTTCTCCCATTTGGAATGGGTGTATTTACCCAATGCCTATACCCCCATTGTATCTAGGAAGTGACTAACCTTTTGATATTAGAAGTTCATAGGTGGAAGGGACTTGCCTTGTCTCAGATGACTTTTTGGACTGTGGACTTTTGAGTTAATGCTGAAATGAGTTGAGACTTTGGGGACTGTTGGGAGGGCATGTTTGTTTTTGAAATGTGAGGACATGAGATTTGGTAGGCACCAGGGGTGGAGTGATATGGTTTGGCTGTGTCCCCACTCAAATCTCATCTTGAATTGTAACTCCCACAATTCTCATGTGTTGTGGGAGGAACCTGATGGAAGGTAATTGAATCATGGAGGCAGGTCTTCACATGCTGTTCTCATGATAATGAGTAAGTTTCACGAGATTTGATGGCTTTAAAAATGGGAGTTTCCCTGCACAAGCTCTTTTGCCCTGCTGCCATCCATGTAAGACATGACTTGCTCCTCCTTGCCTTCCACCCTGATTGAGGCTTCCCCAGCCATGCAGAATTTTAAGTCCATTAAACCCTTTCCCCTATATAAATTGCCCAGTCTCAGTTATGTCTTTAGCAGCAGTGTGAAAACAGATTAATATATCCTGCCAGAGTGCTGGAATTGCAGGTGTGAGCCACTGTGCCAGCCCAGTTTTTGTTTTCCTGAGTGTTCCTTATTCATTTATTCATTCTCTCTCACTCCAAACTATATCAGTGTATATATGTATACTGCTATTTTTTATTTTTCAATGTTGATACCATCAATAGGTTTTCTAATAAGGAGACTAAAGAGTATAATATTTTGTTTAAATTAATTATATGACTATAATTAATTAATTATGTGACTATAGACTCAAATTAATTATATGACTACAGACTCACAGATTCCTATTTTATTCAGTGGATATAATTCATTAACATCATAATTTATTTTGATGTTTAAACAGTTCCAAGTTTGACAAGTGGGAGTCCCTTAAAGCTGCACCAGTATGTTTTTGATATGTCTTCATTATTCTTTGAGCACTTTACTTTTTAGAACAAGATGTTTCAAGTTTATAATATTTTGTTCTTTCCCTGGCCAAGCTCTGGAATCAGATATTTCTCCGAGGAGCTCTGGTTCCTTTTTGAGAAGATTGGTATTTATAAACCAAGATATTAGTGCTAGGAAATAAATGTATGAGACATACACACACATATATACACTGATATAGTTTGGATGTTTGTCCTCTCCAAATCTCAGGTTGAAATGTGACCCCCAATGATGGCAGTGAGGCCTACTGGGAGGTGTTTGGATCATTGGGGTGAATCTCTCATGAATGGCTTGGAGCCATCCTCATGGTAATGAGTAAGTTCTCAGTCTATGAATTCTGGCAATATCTGGTTTATTAAAAGACCCTGGATCTTCCTCTTTCTCTTGCTCCCTCTCTGGCCACAGGACATGCTGGCTCTCCTTCACCTTTCACTACAATCGTAAGCTGCCTAAAGCCCTCACCAGAGGTAGATGCCAGCACCATGCTTCCTGTACAGCATGCAGAATCATGAGCCAAAATGAACCTCTCTTCTTTATAAATGACCTAGCCTCAGGTATTTCTTTATAGCAATGCAAGAACACACTAACACACACGTACACACACACGTACACACACACACACGTACACACACACAGACTCATACAGCTCTAGATCTATGGCTAGATATAAAATACCAAGGGTACACAAATTAGAATTATATACCTCTATTTCTTTTTTCTTTCTTTTTTTTTTTTTTTTTTGAGATGGTGTCTCACTCTGTCACCCAGGCTGGAGTGCACTGGTGCGATCTTGGCTCACTGCAACCTCCGCCTCCCGGGTTCAAGCAATTCTCCTGTGTCAGCCTCCCAAGTAGCTGGGATTACAGGCGCCCGTCACCACGCCTGGCTAATTTTTGTATTTTTAGTAGAGATGGGGTTTCACCATCTTGGCCAGGCTGGTTTTGAACTCCTGACCTCATGATCCACCCACCTTGGCCTCCCAAAGTGCTGGGATTACAGGCGTGAGTCACCGTGCCTGGCCTATATACCTCTATTTCTAATTTGACATGTCATGGCTTGTCTAGTCTTTCCCTTTTCCATATTTATAACACTTTTTGCCAGCAGTGAGAAACCTAGCTCCTATTATCCCAAATATGTTTACTTATTGGCTCAATTCCCCTGTACATAATCAATCTCCCAACCACACTGGCTGCTTCCTCTGCTCTGACCACATAGGCCAAGGCAGCCTTATTCTCAACCCCAACCATGCAGGATGCCTCCTCAGCTTCAATTTCAACTGGCAACACTGGTCATCTGCTCAGTCACTTTCAATAGTTTTGTCTAAACAAAAGAAAGAAAAAGACGAGAAAGGAAAGGCTACATGTTATTCTCTCTAAATAAAATTAATTGAAACATAAGGATAATTACAGTAAACTTTAAATTCAAATAACGGTTCTTTCACTTGCAAAGATAAAGCTAACACTCTCAATAGAATGAGTTATTTCTGCAGTGGTGGTAAGAACTTATTCTCCAACTCTATACTTTTCTTTTAGATACATTTGTTCTCCTAAAGTAGCGATACAGATATTAGAATCAAAAGTTTTGTCTGTTGTTATGCATAAGACTATAAAGTTAACTGATGTATTTGAATATTAAATCTGCAAGAAAGCCCATTTTAGCTTAGCAACAAAGTTAGCTAGTACTGAGTAAAATTTTAAAAAATTATTACAAAGAAGGCCAAAAATGGCTTCTAGTCCTATCTCTGCCATTGACTAAGCAGGCACTGAACCAGTAATTCGGCCTTTCTATGTTAAATTACAAAGTTGGACCTGATGATTTCCAAAATATCTCAGATCCAAATGCATTAATAAAGTACTGATGTTTTAAGACGAGATACTTTTTTGTGAAACTACGACTGGGAAAAAAAGATGAAATCATAATATGGAGTTGTTTTCTCCTCAAACTAAATCAATAAAAATGCTTTTGAATCATCAATAATATTCAGAACACTGCTCTAAAGGCTCTTCCCACAAAAAGGTTAGCTCTGTGAACTATAATGCAACATTTAGGTCATCCTTCAATGTAATAATAGAAGAGATATTATCATAGGACATGCTAACTGAAGAAAGAAGATTAACAATAGTCATAAAGATTACAAAGATTCAGCCTATTATCACAAAAAGATCTGTGATCATTTAAGCATTAAGCAAGGAGTAGAAGACAAATTTCATTTGGATTAATCAGACATACAAAAATATGGAAGCAATAGATGTCTTGCAAAAAAATTTAGTGAAATATATCATTTTATGTCTCTATGAGTGGATATAATGAATTCTATCCATATGACAGAATACAATATAGTGACTTAAAGATGATTTAGAAGACCATACAATAACTTGGAAAAACTTTTCACAGTATGTTATTCAGAAAAAAAAAGGCAAAAAAAAAAAATTTCTGTAAAACCAGATTCCAATGTGTGTGTATGAGTATGACTGGGGGGATGGGCAGGGAGGGAGAGAGGGAACTTAGCAGCTACTTAAAAAAAAAGTTAACAGGAATTATTTCAGATGCTGGGATTGCTGTTGGGTTTAATATTTTTCTATGTGATTTTCTGTATTTTCCAAATATTCTAAAACATATGTTGTATTTTGTAACCAGAAAAAAATGTTAAAATTGTTAGAGTCAACATTGTACATGATGTGCTCAGAGACAGTAAGAACCATAGTGATAAAACAGTTGCCTAGGGCTGTTTTGGCAGAATAACTTGGATTATATTTGATTTTTTTCTTAACAAGTTTGCATAGTTAAATAATGGGATGCTAACACAATGAAATACTAAGCAGCCATTAACCCCAGAATTTAGAGCTTCCAAATAAATGTGTAATCAGCATGTACAAAAATCTCTCTCAAAAACCATTTCATATAAATAGCAACTTTATAAGCTGACAAATTTTAATTCGGTGGGCAAACGTACTTTGTATTTTACTGACATGACGTGCAAACGTGCTTTGGCATTCTTTTTGCTCACCCTTCCAACTCACCACAGCCTACTTCTTTTACCTACTACATAATTTAGCATTCTATTTCTTCTGCTTGAAATGCATCCTTTTGTAGAGTGGGAAAGATCTGCATGAATTTACAAAGGCTCACAATACCAATGAGTATAGTGTGGTGTCATAAAAATATGCTTCAATATCTAGCAAAGGCAGAAAATTACAGGCTGAAATTTAGCAACATTCCAGATTTCAGTGGAAGGATTTAAATTACTATGAATCACTCAAAAGCATTCTTAAAACCTCAATAAAACTGACTATCTAAAGCGTTTTATATTCACTTCAAAAAAAAGAAAGAAAATATACTGACAATACTTAAAAGACTTAACATTTGGACATGAATAACTGAAGAAAATAAGTGTTTGAGAAGATCCAAAGAAGCAATTAACCAAAAAGAACTCCATTTAACCTTTTGCGGTTGATGCGTTTCAGGAGAAATGGATCATTAAAATTTGTTCTTTCCAAACAAAGGTCTCACCTCCCCAATAATGGATGTGTGTCTCCCTGTCTCTCTATCTGGATATAAGACCATTATCTTAGGGTCATTTAAACAATGAAAATATATCTTTTTACTTTTTCCTTCAACAGATTACAGCAGAATAAAAATTATCTGTGTGACAACTCTCTACTTCTTAACATTTACTCCTATAGCTAGAACACTGAAAATGCACACACACAAGAAAATCCTGGGATGGTTTCAGGCTGAGATTTGAGTGTTTAATAGAGAAGAAAGGCTGTGTTGCAAGAATTCATGGTCTTTTATCCGTACTCCAAAACAATACATCCACTGACTGTCAGAAAAACCACTTAAATAACTTAACTGAAATAAATGAATTGGAATGGTGTTAGCATGATAACAGAATTTATTGCAAAAATCACAAATTAAGTGTAAGTTTTTCTATTGTTACTCGGGGCTTATTATAAGCATTTGTTATGGGTCGAATTGTTACCTCACCCAAATTCATATGCTGAAGCCCAAATCCCCGGTACTGCATAGTGTGACCTTATTTAGACTTGGGGTCCCTACAGATCTGATGAAGTTAAAATGAGGTCATTAGGATAGGCCCTAATCCAATTATGACTGGTATCTTTATATAAAAAGGGTAAATCTAGACACAGAAACATGGACAGAGGGAAGAGGATGTGTGGAGACACTGGGAGAACACAGATCTATAAGCCACGTTGAGAAGTCTGGAACAGATCCCTCTCTCACGGCCCTCAGAAGGAACTAACTCTGCTGACTTCTTGATTTCAGACTTCTAGCCTCCAGAACTGTGAGTCAATACATTTCTGTTATTTAAGACACCCAGTCTGTGGTACTTTGTTACAGCTGGCAATCTCACACAGCATTTCTGCACTTAAAATGGTACACAATAAAAATCTGAGGATAGAGGCAAAGTTAAAAGGAAGAAATTGTGATTAAGATATTTCAACCTTGCTCCATTCTTTTTAACAGGTTAGTAGTCAACTCCAGGAATTTCTGGGAATGCTTTTTTCCACCCTCCTTTAATGCAATTAGATGGTTCCAACATTCTACCACTGAAATAAATAAATTAGATAGCTGAAATTTAAAATAAAAGATGGTTTGTCAATATTTGAGTGCTCAGGTGATAAACAGCAATAGAAACAGGTTAAAAGGTGAGATCTTTAAGAGGTGTCCTTCTTTAATGTCCCTCATTGAAATGCTACTCAGGAATGTCTCATAAATGTAACGTGAATTATTCTGATAATACTAAATCACACCCACCATCTGTGCACAAACAGCTATTTTCTTTTTACAAGTCACAGGGAAAAAAATCCATGTGAGAAGTGTAATAAATCAGAATACTGGCATGAAAAGGCCATGCAAATAAAATTGCTGATGCACAAGAAACACGCACACCCAAGAGACATCTGGTAAAAAAGCAACTTAAGGTGGAAGGAGTTTGAGAAACCATGTTGTTAAGAAGGACACTCATCTTGATAGGCCTAAATTTAGACTTGCCAGCTGTGTTTTGGTTTACAAATCCTTCCAATCTGCCTGCTTATAATAATAATAAAAATGAGAAAGGCTTTCTGTGGAACACTGTTGAAAATGTGACTGGGGGAAAAGCCAGCCTCTGTCATATTCTATAAAGGGGCATACAACACTCTAATCTTGTTTGACATGATTTCCATCACTACATAGTATACATACCCTTACATACATATATCACAATTTATTTATCCATTCTCCTGTCTCTAGTTTTTCTACTTTGTAATGGTGCTGCCTTGAATATGCTTGTACTTCCTCAAGTTTTATATACTACAGAGTTATAGACTGACCTTAGAAATTTTACACATAATTTTATTTAACATAATTTTCCCTTCTGGCAGAAAAAAAATAAGAGTGGTATAATAAAAGAAAAAGTCTCTGTACATACGCAGTGCTAAAGTTAATCCAAGTTTACACATGTACCAGACGAGTGAACTTGGTCAAGTAACTTTTCTGAGGTTCAGTTTTCTTACTTTCAACTTCTTAGAGAGGTCATAGCTCACCTTAGATCACAGAGGACTAAGAGGATAGAAAGATAATAAATGTGTAGTACACAATGTCTGCTTGAAGGGTTTATATCAATTATCTCATGTAAACCTTACCACACTCCTGCAGAGCATATTTTTCCCCCTTGTTAGAAAGACAGAAATAGTATTGGTAAGTGCTCTTTCTTCTCTTATTTTCAGATTAAATTACTTGTTCAAATAGTAAGTGCTATTAAGTGAAGGAAGGAGGATTTGAGCTAATGGCCAATAAGCTCAAGTATGAAAGGGGTCAAAATCTTACATTGAAATATGACAGGAGTCCCTAGGAGTCATCACTGAATTCACTTTTTTTCAATTTCCCACGAAGTTAAATAAAAATCTAAAGCAAGAATAAGTAAATGTACGTAGTCAGTATACAGCTCTGTAGCATACAGAACGTGAGGAAGTACAAGTGTATTCAAGGAAGCATTGTTGGAAATTAGAAAAAAACTAGAAACAGAAAAATGAATAAAGAGTGAAATAGGCATATAAGGGTGTACATACTACAGAGCAATGAAAATAAACTACAACTTCATACAGCAATCTGGCCAATTCTCATAAACTAAGTATTAGGAGAAAAAAAGCAAATTATAGGAGAATTTGCACAAGATGGTATCATTTTTTAAAGTCCTAAAACATTCAAGGCTCCCAAATCAGTAAATCTTTAAAATATATTACTTCAAGATACCTATATAAACTTCCATAAAAACCAAACAAATAACAAACATAAAATTCAGATTATCCATTTCTTTTTCATAGGAGAAGGATTATCTACGGAGGGGAACACAGGGATGTCAAAATTTTTGAATGTTTTATTTCTTAAACTGAGGAGTGGAACATGGATGCAAATTTTATCATTCTATTACCAAGAATCTGCAAAAATTTTCTGTAACGGTCCAGATGATAAATATTTGGGGCTTTATAGGCCATCTGGTTTCTGTCGCAACTTCTCATCTTGGCCACTGTAGTGTAAAAGCTGTCATAGACAAAACACACATAAATAGGTGTGACTGTGTCCCAATAAAACTTTATTTATAAAAGGTCAACCAAATTTGGCCCACAAGCTGTTACTTGTTCTGGCTTTACACTATAGATATTATATAGACAGCTATATAATACAAACAGATATTTTATAAATACGTATATTGTTTCATATGTATGAAAATATTACATAATAAAAATCATTTTAAAAGTTTTCAAAAGGTATGTTTGAGTAGGATAAGTATATAGTGTCTTTCCACAGTTTTTTTTTTTATTTTTGTTTTTTGTTTTAGAGACAGGGTCTTGCTCTTTTGTCCAAGCTAGAGTGTAGTGGCGCAATCACAGTTGATTGTAACCTCAAATTCTTGGGCTCAAGAGATACTCCTTCTTCAGCCTTCCAATTACCTAGGACTATAGGCAGGAGCCATTATACCTGACTATTTCTTTAAATGTTTTTGTAGAGACAGGGTCTCACCATGTTGCCCAGGCTTGTCTCAAACTCCTGGCATCAAGCAGTCCTCCTACCTCAGCCTCCCAAAGTGTTGAGATTATAGGAGTGAGACACCACACCCAGCCTCTTTTCAGTTTTCTAAAGAAACTTAGAAATAAAAAAAAAATTCTCTTGACAAGTGGTAGGTAGGCAGAGGTAAGTTCCAGATTTGCAGCATTTCCCTTTCTGCTAGGGACATTTTTTACACTCAGATATATACACTTACAAATCAATGTTTTTAATCACCACAATAAAGACAACTCCATATATAAGCAAGAACAAATCAACAACAACTAAAATACTAAGGCTGAAAGGTAGGCAAGGCTCCCCAACTAAGCGCATCCTCCAGCACACTGGTGCAGTTCGCACGTGTGCCTCAGCAGTATGTCATATTACTGCATGTCAAAAATATTTTAAAGCCACGAATGTGAAATCTACAAACGATAAAATGACCTTAAAATAAGTTTGGGGTAATAGATACACACATAAAACACAGTATCAGCCAACTACCCAACTGTGTTTCAGTGATGACTAACTGGAAGCAAAACAAACCAGGGAAAACAATTACTCTAACCAGAACTTCTGAAGAGGTTTAATATATGTCCTACAGACAGATAACGCTGCAGACCCAACTCAGGAATGTAATCAAAATGGTTTTAAGGAGCACAACCAGCTGACTGTGCCCTAAATAGGCATGGCAAAAATGGATCCTGTCTTATCGTAAACCACAACTCTTCCCCTAAACCAAAGTGTTGTCTTTACAGATATTCTCCTATCTGTAAGGGCCTAGATATCTAACTCCACCAACAAATTGACAGAGCATTTCTCAAGAGACAATATATGCTTATACATATATTGGGAAAACCAGTCGGTGATTAAAACAGATTCACCAAACATTCTAATCTCCCAGGAATTCTAAATTGCCTGGCAGATATTACATGTAAGGACTCACTCCAAGAGAGAATTATACACATATTGTATCACTTAAGAAACAATACTGTTGGAAGTGATACCAAAATTCTGGAAATTTAAAAACATGTACTCTAATTATTTCAAATTAAAAGTACCCTACCCTCCTAAGTTTTATCTCCATGGAGCCTTTATATCCACAGAAAATTTTTCCAAACTTTCCATACTTAACTAAGTAGATGTATATATAGCCCTATCCAGATTATCAATTTATTGCTACAATATTTTCCCCTAAACAAGTATAGGTTCCTCAAAGATAGAAACCAGTATATTTTTGTGATCCTCTGAAGATCTCACTACAAATTCAAAGTGGCTGCTTACACAAGTCAAAAACAAAATATTAATCTTATACACCATAATAGTAAATACTGAGCATTTTCTAAGTGCCAGAGACTATGTGCCTTAGCAACATATACATACATTATTTCATTTAATCCTCTCAACAATTTGATAGAAGTATAATTATCATTGCCCATATTTTACAGTTGAATAAATTTGTGGTATAGGGATGATAATCATTCTCCCCAAATCACTCATCTCTTAATTTATAGCAAGACTCAACCACCCTCACCATCCATATGCACACAAAAAGCACTCAGTATAGTATTTTGATTCCATTTAACAAATGTTCACGGGATGTCACCCATGTGTCAGGCACTGGGCTGGGGATACAATAGTGGCCAAGACTGGTAGAGTTCCTGCTCTCATGAAGCTTATACTTTATTTGAGAGGGAAGGGGAGGGTACATATAATGAGCAAATAAATATATAGATAAGTAAGATAATTTCAGATATGAAGAGTAAGTGTTAGGAGAAAATGGAGCAGGTTGTTGGATAAAGGGGCTGCAGGGAGCAGGAAGAATGTTTTCCATAGAACTGTCAGGGAAAGCTTCTTTGAGGAGGTAACATGAGAAGGAGTCAGCCATACAAAACACTTGGAGAGCAGGATTGCAGTAGGATCGATCAATGAGGTCCAAGGCAGGAAGAATATCTGAGGAACAGAAAGGAGACATATGGCTGGAACACAGACTATAATGAAGGAATGACCAGCAAAGCTCATTTTCACATTTGCTGCGTCAGAATTCAAGTATTCATATATTTTATCTAATTGTCTTTTAAAAAGGGAGGAGCACTCTATGATAAATGAATGTTACCCCTGAAAATTCCAAAGTAAAACATTTGTTGCACAACTAGAGATTGTTAAGCATCTGTATGGTCTTATTCAGACTCTTCATAAGCATTAGCCAATTGGTGGTGATTAATCATATCTAATGCAGCTCCATTAATCTTGATTACACTTGAGTAATTTCTTAGTAGAAAATTTTATTTCTTGTATTTAATACTCTATTTTAAAAATTTGGTTTTATTTATTCAGAGAGGTCCAAGATGCCATTTGCCTCTAACTTTGCCACAAAACCATTGTTAGAGGTGGTCTGATTGTTCCTAATGATCCCTCTTCTTTTTGTGAGAGGATTACATCTCCTGGCCAGTTGCCAGGTGATTTTCAGAGCCTCCCAATTGGTTTGGCCAGTTACTTGCTTTGGACAATGGCAGTATCTGCATAGAAGATCTGGGAGCCATTGTCTATTTCCACCAGTGCTCATATTATTTTCCCTCTGTCATAGGAGTGGCATGTCCCAGTCAGAGGTTACTGCTTCAGTCTTGATCTCAAAATGAAGAAGACATGTGGAACAGAGTCAAAGCCTAGAGCAGAATCACAGTTTAGCCACAGCTGACAGATACACGAGCAAGAAAGAGAAAGTAATTGTAAGCAAGCCACTGAAATCTCGAGGTTGTACTGCAGCATAACCTAGTGAAAGCTGATGAAGATAGCGTTCAATGTTCAAATTAGATTACAAAATACACATGCACATTTTTCTCAGAACAAATTAGAGATTCGTTTTATCTAATTTCCAAGATTCATATACCAAGAATTTGCCATTTGTTTCTGGTGACACATAAGGCTTTTATTTTCATTCCAAACAGACTTTTTCTCTTAATATTTCAATTTAAATGATTAAGCTTCTGTTTACTTTAAAACAAAAATTTATCTAAAAATAAAACTATGATATAAAATCATTTTTGTAATAGAAATGAACCTAAAAATATGACAAATGAAAGAACCTCAAAATTATGATAAAGCATATATGATATGACTCTATTTATTTGCAATTACCTAAAAAGACAAATTTATATAAACAGAAAATTTAGATGAGTGGCTTTTGTCTGTGACAGAGAGAAAACAGAGATTAACTGTAAACAGGCATAATGGATCATATTGGGGAGATGAAAATGTTCTAAAACTGGTTTATAGTGATAGTTGTACAATTGGTTAATTATCTTTAAAATAATCATTCAACCAAAATGGGTGAATTTTATGGTATATAAAATATACTCAATAAAATTGAATTTAAAAAGAAAAAACGAGCATGTCATATAAAAGCATTTCTCAATGTCAAAAAATAAGACAATTTTTCTATTTCAATGTTAAAACTGTTGGTTTAATCCTATGTTTTAACATAAGCAGGTTTTTATGTCAGTATTTACTAATAATTTTAATTGTCGTTTTTGTTAATACTAGAGGTAACACTCTATTATCCAGCTTGATTGATATACACAATCCAAAGTTAATCAAATATTCTGTTTAAAATAAGCAAAATCTTTTAAGCATATAACTCTTTACCTGTTTATTGAGAAAACTGTAAATTATATACTTAAGGTGATTCCAATGTAAATGTTTAACTTTTAGTCTCATATCTTCTTTGGAAAGTGTGTGACACAAATAAACAAACGAATAAAATAAATTTTGAACACTGTAACCACATAGCTATTGAATCTGCTTCCTTTTTATCACACTAGCTACTTGTAAAACTACAGCAGGCTATCAGTTCAGAGTGTGCTAGAGCATATTATCAGGACCCTCAACGATACGAACATAAACTTTATCTTTAAAACTCATGGAAATAAAGTATTCTTTTCAGAGTACACTAAGTTTAAATCTGGAGTCTTTTAATATCATTTTCTCAAAATATTTGTCATAACTTTCCTCATTGCTCTTGACCAATAAATAAATAAACACCGTCTCTGCATAAAAGAGCTGTAGCTCTTTCCTATAGGTCCTCACAATTTTTTTCTTTGTTTATACAACATCCAATCCCCTTTTCAAATACAGGCATGTGTCGTTTAACGATGGGGATAGAAATGCAGCCTTAGGAAATGTTGTCATCGTGTGAACATCATAGAGTTCACTTGCACAAACCTAGATGGTACACCCTACTTCACACATAGGCTATATGGTACAGCCTATTGATCCTAGGCTACAAACCTGTACATGTTACTGTACTGAAAACTGTAGGCAGGGCTGCAACACATGATTAGAAAAGGTACAGTAAAAACACAGTATTATAGTCTTAGGCAGTCCATCATTGTCCAAAACGTTCTTACACAGCACACGACTACATAACATTGGCTATAGTTTCTGCTAGTGCCTGTCCCTTTCTGCACCTGCATTTCCAGCCTTTACATCTACTCTGTGAGCAATCTAATATTCAAGATTGCACTTCTTTCCTGCCAGAGTTGGTTTCCACTGCTTGTAACCAAGCTCCCCGAGACAGGTGCTATTATGGCATTAATAGCTTAATATGTTTTTTTCTTTTTCAAGTAAAAGAAGGTTTCTAAATTATTATCTTTGGATTGTTTATGCTTCATGTTTACTTCTTCTAATATAATCTAAATGGGGGATTTTGTTCAGGATTGAGGCTCAACATAGCTGTCTGTATTATCAAACAATAACATTACTCACCATTAATTAAGACTAATTTAATTCTATTTAGTTTAGTATCCTGACAGGAAAGACCAATATGATACAAACTGAATTCGCTAACAACAGACCACCAGCAAATTGCTGTAATAACTGTCTCAGTAAATACGAAAAAAGTCAGAGGCTATGTCATTCATTAATGTATTTATTTTGTAAATAGAGTTCCTACTCTCCAACCTTCAAGGAGCTTCATCTATTGAAAGTAGACAAGCAATCAAGATTTTGGAAAAGAGAAATAATATCTATTTATAAGGCAGAATGTATTAAGCATCAGATGATTCAAAACACTAGTATGGAGAGCACAGACTGGAAAAAATTAATTCGAGCTGAGGATTGAAAAAGGTTCTTAGGGATGATGAGTAACAAAAAAGATTTTATTTCACTATCCTAACAATAAGTACACAAAAGTAGAAAAATACACAGTAAGTTCACATAATGGCAAGTGGACCAACCTAGATCAGTGCTTCTCAAATTGTATGGTGGAAACAAATCACCAGGAATCCTGTATAAATCGGATTCCAGTTCACTGGGTCTGAGATGCCATTTGTAACCAGCTCCCAGGTGATGTAACAGTCATGGAACTGAACAGTGAGGCTCTCCAGGAAAGAGAGTGATGGTGAATGAGAAGGCTGACAGCCTGATCATCAACAGCTGTGAATGGCAAAGGTGACAATATGATCAGAGCTGTGTGCTCCGGAAACGCTGATTTGTTGAGAACACATAGAATGGAGGCAGAATATTAAGAGAATGAAGACCTTATGAGGCTATTTTAATAGTTCTCAGAGGTAACCACATAACCACTCCAAACACAGGAGAGGAAACTGAAAGACGGCACTAATTCCAGAGATACTAAAAAGGCAAAAATGATGGGGGACATTCAGATATATGAACAGACATGAAGAGTGCATGAGAGGGATGATTAGAAGGTAAACACTGAGGATTTTATCCTGGACACCTAAGGAATTATTACATCACTAGGAGAAAATTAAATGGAAAAGACAACGGGTTTGGGAAGAGAAATTAAGAATTGGAGAATGTCAGAACATAGTCCAATTTGGAACTAAACTGAAGGGATGAATAGGCCCATCTAATTAAGACTTTCCACTGCTCTTACAGTTAAATTTAGTAAGTTAAAAATTCATTGGAACAGGCTCTTAGTAGTAAAAAAGGACAGTTCAACTGTAACACCCTCCTCTCCTCTGGGACAGTCATCCAGCTTGTACTAGAACATTTTTAGTGACAGAATTCATGATCCTGTTGGGTAACCCCTTGCATTTTGGAACCTTTAATTATAAATCTATTTTCTGAATAAGCCTGAAACTTCTCTATATTTTTTCACCCAGTGGTCCTAGTTCTGCCCTTCAAAACTGTAAACATTTAATCTACCTGGATCATAATAAGTCTTCAAAAGAAGTTATTAAAAGAATTAACCCATCTCTTCCAAGCTAAATCACTTTTTGTTCTTCCCCAGACTTTCCTCACAGGTCATGGTTACCAGAACATATCATCAGTGAAATCCCTTAGTTGATTCTGTTTCATGGATAGCAAATATATAACAAGACTGTTACTATTTCCTGTGCCAGTGGAAGATCTTGTTAATGGATCTAAGCCCTCCTTCTAAGCCCAGACCAGATTTCAGCTCCATCTTAACACAGTATTCCAAAGAATCCATAACAAGGCACTGGCATCTGAAGATGAGACCATATTCCTCTGCCATTTTTTGACATCGACTGTTAACTCTCCTTTCAAAATGCTGAGAGTGGAATGGATCTTCAGAAGTGGCATGGACAGTTCAAATTACATTAAATTTAATACCCTATATGACCTTGAAAACACAGTGTTTAAATTCAATACCACGTCATTTGTGTATACTGGTTTTTCAGTCACTGAAAACCACTGGCGTTTTTGCACATAAAATGGTCCTATACAAGGTCTCCCCAAACTTATTCTGAAGTTTCCTTATTTTTTTGGTTTTATTGTTGATCACATATGCTACCCCAAAAAGAGAAACTGAGCTTTTCACCTTTCTACTTCACCTACCTAGACTTCCTCCCCAAGGAGAAATACAAAAGAATACTTAACCTATAAGAGAGCTATAATGGCACAGAGTGAAATTTTTTGTAAGAGAAACATAAATAGTCCTGGATCAACCCTATTTTGTTTTATTGTTTTGTTTTTTTGTTTGTTTGCTTTTTCGTAATCATCAAAATAGTAAGGCCCACTAAGACAAGATCAGGATGTAGACCTTAGGGAAAGGGGAACACATATATTAAGTCATGTAATCGTCATGTTAGTATTTATCCTCATTTTACAGATGAAATATCTGACACATTGACATTAAGTAACTTGCCTTAGGCAACAATGCTAGTAAGCAGTGCAGCCAGGATTTCAAATGCAGGCAATGTAGTTAGAGTCCCTACTCCTGCGCAAGTGCGGTGGCTCACACCTGCAATCCCAGCACTTTGGGAAGCCGAGGTGGGCAGATCACCTGAGGTCAGGAATTTGAGACTAGCCTGGACAACATGGCAAAACCGCATCTCTACTAAAAATACAAAAAATTTATAGATACAAAAAAAAAAAAAAAGAATTGCTGGGTGTGGCAGTGTGCACCTGTAGTCCTAGCTACTGGGGAGGCTGAGGTGGGAGGATGGCTTGAGCCTTGGGAGGTGGAGGATGCAGTGAGCCAAAATCATGCCACTGCACTCTAGGCTGGGCGACAGAGTGAGACCCTATCTCAAATAAAAAGAAATGAGAGTTTCTACTCCTAACCACTAAGCCTATATCTTAATGGTATTTTTACTTACAATGACTAATGGAGCTTTCTTCAGAACTTCATATTTATGCCAATTAAATTTCATAGTCTACTCCTGAATACAATGTTCTAACTTATCAAAAGATTTGGAAAGCCGATTATGATATACAGACTATTAGCTATTGTTATAGTTACTACTGCTGTGTAACAAATCATCTGAAAACTTAGTCATATAAAATGATTTTATTGTTTTAGATTTTATTATGCCCACTGGTTTAGGCAGGAATTCAGGCAGCACACAGCAGAAATGTCTTGTCTCTCCTCCATTATATATGAGGGCTCAACGGAACAGACTTGATGGCTGAGGGCATGTGAATGCTGGAGGCTGAAATCATGCAGACATCTTCACATAAAAGCCTGCCACTTAATGCTGGATAGTGCCAGGGCCTTCAGCTGGGGCTGCTGACCAAGCATTTACATGTGGTTTCAATGTAACATGGGTTTCCTAACATGGAGGTTTTAGGTTGCATGTCTTACATGGTGCTCTAAAAAGCACAGTGTCCCACTGGACAACACAAAACCTACATTCCCTTTCATGATCTAGCCTGGGAAGCTGCACAGCATCACTTCCACCATATCCTATAGATCAAAGCAGTCATAATCCCACCCAAGTTCAAGGAAAGCAGCATTTATTCCACCTCTCCATAGGAGAGTGGCAGGTCACATCATACAACAGCATATAGAATGAGAGATACTGACACAGCCACCTTTATTGAAAGTAACTCCACATTTTTGTACTATGTCCTATGACCCCACCCATCTATTTTCTGTGCCCTAGGAGGCTAGCACCTATGGATGACATCACTTTAGCAAGATCACTCAATGAGGAGTGCAAGCAGGAGAACCAAGGGTAGGAGAAGAGGAATTCAGGGAACGTACCCCTTATTTCCTCCTGATTTGGCATGTTTCTGGCAGTAGCTACCTCTCTCTGTAAATACACTTCCTGAAGAAGTGTCCCCATCTCCACAGCTCCAGGTCTGACTGGTTTCCAGCAATGCTATTTCCATTTCTTGTCCCTTTAAAGCTAGGGACGCTAATAGTTTTTTGCCACTACAACTCTCTAAATGCCTCAGTATTCCTTGTATGTTCACTAACTCTGCCAATAATTCCATAAATAGTCCCCGCATTCAACTCTCATTTAAATCATTGGAGAGAATTCTGATTTTTATCAGGGTGATAACTGATACAGGCACACAACAGAAACCAAATAGAGACTGTTCAGAGAACACATGTGAGAAATTAGTAAGCAGGACTTCCTAATCTTTGTCTAATTATTTGATAGATGAATAGTACAATTATGCAGCTCCATCACTATACTGAATTTCCAAACTGACAAAGAAAAAAACATATATAAAGACATGTATACATGTCTATGTTAGATGTCTCAACTTTATTCTTTCAAGAATAACCTTTTCAGCTGGGCGCAGTGGCTCACGCCTATGATCCCTGCACTTCCGGGGGCCGAGACCGGTGGATCACCTGAGGTCAGGAGTTCAAGACCAGTCTGGCCAACATGATGAAACCCTGTCTCTACTAAAAATACAAAAAATTAGCCAGGCATGGTGGTGCATGTCTGCAATCCCAGCTACTCAGGAGGCTGAGGCAGGAGAATTGCTTGAACCTGGGAGGCAGAGGCTGCAGTGAGCCAGGATTGTACCACTGCACTCCAGCCTGGGTAACAAGAGCAAAACTCCATCTCAAAAAATAAATTAATAAATAACCTTTTCTGAAGAAATGAGTGATTTTTTTCTCAAAAGCCTTGCTCAATTAACTCTGATTTACCATAAACACAATCTTAAGTCTTTCATTATTCTTATAAAACATGTTAGCTTCTATTGATCATGTTTTTTTCAAAGTGTTTATAAACAAGATACTAAATAATTCACTTCATGGCTTTTTTGGAGACTGAAATGAAACCTACTGTTCAGTACCTTCCAGAACTTCCTTTTTGCCCATTATTTGTAAAAACAATATTTACCTATCTCTAGCTTCAGGGAACCATTCCTGTATTTCATGACTTCTCAAAGATGACTAGTAGTGATGAAGATGATCACATCTGTAAGTTCCCTGATTATCCTAGATGATATAGATCTCACTTTATGATCCTGAATATCTTTAAAGAGGCCAATTAGAGCTATCACTTACTACCAGATAAGCATCTCAGTGCTTCATTGTGGCTCAACCACTACTCTGTATCCACAGCTGTTTCTTCCATACAGCATTCAATAAAAATAAAGGCAATTTATTTTAATTTATTGTTTTTCCCCCAAAGAGGAGAATTTTTTCCTTTAAATCTGAAGAAATTGGCCCTTTTTCTCCAGTTAAATATTTTGGAAGCCTCATCTCATTTTGACCTAGTTTTAAAATAATTCTTAGGCTCTTGTTACCATTTGTATCTCTTTTATTTTCTTTTTATTTTTATTTTACTGTTTTTGTATGACTGGTTCTGTTCTCCTTCTAACATCTATACTCGTTCTTTTAAATCAATGTCCTCTGCATTCTCTTGAGGTTGGCATCATTTTCTGCTCCCTGGATTACATGAAAATTCAGAACAACTTTGTTTTACTTTCCAGCCCTCTTGATTTATATTGCCATTTAGAGTTTATGTCCCATCTTCCCACCTGAACTGTAAAATTGTGATAGCAAGAACTAAATCTTGTATTTCTTTCTGTAATCATACTTAACACAAAAATATTTGCCATGTACTTGTAATATGTTGTGGGGAAAAAAAAAAGAAATAATACGAAGTTTTTTGTTTTTCTTTTGAGACAGAGTCTCACTCCGTCACTCAGGAGGGAATACAGTGGTGTGATCTCAGCCCACTGCAACCTCTGCCTCCCGGGTTCAAGTGATTCTCCTGCCTCAGCTTCCCAGGTAGCTGGGATTAAAGGCTCCCGCCACCACACCCAGCTAATTTTTAAATTTTTAGTAGAGATGGGGTTTCACCATGTTGGCCAGGCTGGTTGCAAACTCCTGACTTCAAGTGATCTGCCCGCCTCGGCCTCCCAAAGTGCTGGGAAAATTCATACTCTTTAAAAAGCTTCTGGAAGAGGGCACCAGGAACATATTCACAAATAATCTAAGGGAATAAGGAGACTATAAAGGTGAATGTAAATTGAATATGCAGGTTGCCAACCTCAAAGTACTAAAGGGGAGGACAGTCTGCTTCGTAAGTAATTGTGAGATTCCATCCTAGGGCAGGCTGAACAGCAGTCGTGTTTGCTTTATAGAGGAGGAGGCAAGGAAGGGAGTAGTGGAAAGGGAAGGCCACGTGGAGCAGGCTTTCTTAAATTTGCTTGCTTAACTACACATAACGGTTGAGAAATTCAACTTACTGAAATGGATAAAAGTGGCTAATTTTAAACTTTTCCAACTATTCTTTTTGGATTTTCACTAATATTATTATCTTTCCCTTAATCTATGTGGGCAGTTTCTACAGACGTTGTTCTTAACTTTTTCTAAGCATCCAAGACGCGCAGTTAACACTAACAAGCAGGGTGGACCCAGATGTACGGGCTTATAGAGTTTCGAAGGTCCACTTTTAAAAGAATACAAAATTAGGTGGAAAAACAAATTATTCAGATGAGAAAAGGAATCTCAATAAATGATTGGAGCCATGGAGATCTAGATTCCTTAGTCTGAGAGAGCTTTAGGCAGTTCACCAGAAATGCTTATTTAGAAACGCTTCTGGCTGGGACCTGTCATTTCCTTACCACCTAGAACATCTGTAAGTCCAGCAACCCCCAACACGCCCAGAGGTCTAAGCAAACGAATAGCGCTGAAGCTTCAATTTCATTAGCTTCACCTTAGATCTGCCTGTGACGAGAGGACCTCATTTAAACATTGATTCTTAAGAGCCAGCTAGGACACTTAGAATCCGGGGAAAGAGAAACCATTTGACAAGTTTAAAACAATCCCAGGCACTGTGGCTCAAGTCTGTAATCCCAAACCCTTTGGGTGCTGAAGGTGGTAGAATCCCTTGGGCCAGAAGTTTGAGTCCAGCCTGGACAAAAAAAAAAAAAAAGAAAAACAGAAAGAAACCCCAATTTTTCTGATACAATATTGCCATTTCCAACATCCCATCCCATTCCATTTTGAAAGTTTCACAATGCATAACCATAGACTAATATTCCTTGTCTAAACAGCAATGTAAAGAAGAAAAGAAAGTAAATCACCAACTGGCCAATTGTCGTTGATCTGAACATAAAGTATGTGTGGAATATAGAAAGGAAGCGTTTACCTTTTACAACTAAATATAAAATAATTCCATTGTTTTACTATTTAATAGAAAAGTCAAGAGCACAAAACTGTGATAGTCTGTTTAAATATCCGGAATACAAACCTGGGCCTATCATTCCATTTAATCTGAAGTAGGAATAAGTTTTACATACTCTTTTTTGGAGTCAGCGTATGCATGTCCACTTCCTAACTTGGATTTGCTCTCCCACAGTAAATGCGGTGGTTAAGAGGTCGTTTGCTTTACCTAACATCTCCAGGTAACATTAAAATGAACAGGCTTCTTAGTAATTAATATAGAGTTGTGATCTGAACTCAGGTCTTCTTTCAGCAGCAACTTGAGAAACTGGAGTGACATTAAACCTCCCTGCAAGAAAGGTATTTTTCTTTTCTAAAACCCTTTAAGAAATTACAGCCACCCGTCTACACGTACCAAAAGTCTACCACTAGCCCACACAAGTCAATTTCCCTCCAACTGTAAAATAAGGAAAGAAGAGCCTTTGGTCCATAAATTTCCCGGGGACAAGGAAAAACGAAAGCGCTGGCTGTGGGTTGGGTGGCAGTAGCTGACCATCTGAAAAATTCTTAGCTCCTCAGCGGAGGAGCTTCCTGTTAGAAACAACCGTTTTCTCCTGTTTAGGGAGATTTCCTCGAACCTATTCCCACAGGACCTGAGACTCACCTCGGGTGTCACCCAAGTCTCAAATCCACAACCAACAACACTAAATTAAGAATAATGTCTCTAAACTTGGCTAATGTCTCTCCCAGAGTTCAGGGCTGGCCTCGCCCGAAAAGCAGCTGGCGGGGGCGGTTTCGAGCCACCAGCCTCCCAGGTCCGGGAGCTGCCGCAAGGAGATGTCTGTGTCAGAGAAGCAGAAAGGGAAAACAAATCACAACTTTGCAGACTCCACGAAGCCACAGCCCCGCCACACAGAAGGTCAAAGTGCGGAGGAGGGAGCGGCTGCGGTTTGAGGCCCCGAGGCGACGCGGCCCCGGCTGCGGCCAGAGCTGGCAGGCGGGATCCAGCAGCCCGGGGGACCTCACCCGTCCCCAGCTCAGAGCCGCCGCCCCGGGAGGGCAAGCGCGCCAGAGGCAGCAGTCGGCGCAATGCTGGCAACTCCCGGAGTTGCCTTGGAAGTTTCCCGGGACTCGCCGCCGCCGCCCTCACCTTGCTGAACACCTCCAGGTCGTCCTCGTCCTCGTCCAGATCCAGCACCTCCGCCTGCAACAGGGCGGAAGAGCCGCTGCTGCCCGGGAAGGGGGCGCTGCCCCCCGGGCTGTCCCCGTCGGCGCCCCCGGCCGGGAGGCCCGAGGAGCGCGCCTGAGATGCCCGGCGCTCGCCCTCCATCCCGAGAGTGCGCGCCCGGCTGGCCGCCACCGCCGCCGCCAGCCCGGCTCCCCCGAGCGTGCCCATTGGCTCCCGCGTCTCCTGCACCTCCCCGGCCGGCCCCGCTCCAGCCCCTCGCCCGCTGCGCAGACGCGGAACTGCCGGGACCAGCGTCGGCCCGGGCCGGGCGCATCCCCACCTGGCCTAAGGCGGGCTGGAGGGGCGGGACTGGAACTCTCGGACTCCGGCTAGGGTGGAGAATGGGCTGGCTGTCCCCTGGAGAAGAGGAGAGACTCAAAGGTAGGAGGTGGGCGTCCTCACATTGACCCAGTCGGGGGCTACCGAGTGACCGTTTCCGCGTTGGCGGGGTCGGGGAAGAAGCCACGGAGCGAACCGTCCACTTCGCGGGATCCACAGAGAGGCTGGAAGGCACCCGACCCAGCCTGCCAAGAGAGAAAAAACAGCAATAACAATACTGTGTTTCCCCTATTCAGTGGTTGCCTTTCTTCTTGGTTGTGATTTTCGAGCTAGTGTAAAAATAAAGGCATGAAAACTTCCCGTTTAGTTAATTGATTTTTGACTCAGTGACTGGCCTGTGCGGTCATTTCACTGTCGAGCCAGGAAAGCTGAGCTTTACAAACTATTTTCAGCCACTTTCAAATGCATCTTTACTCCTGGACGTCTTCCTGAAGTTAATGAGCAGAATGTTACCAAGACCCAAGGACAGCTAGCAAGTCTGGAAAATTGCCACAGAAAAATAATCTTCAGTCCTTGCACTGCCAAGGCAAAGCTTTAATTATTTAACTGCTTAGTATTCAAAAACAAAACTAAGTTCCAAAAATAATGGAAAAGTGAGCCCACGTTGATATATTTTTTAATTTATCTTCAGGTTTTATACTTCCGTCAGCCCCACCTCTTTTCTGTAGGCCCATTTAAAAATGTTTAAATACATTGAGCTCTATGTAAGAATTCCTTGTTTGGGAAAATAGAGAATATCTTTATTTCTGATTAGAGGCAAGGCCTTAATAATGTATTTTCTCCTATCATTCAAATGTATTCCCATTGATTTCAGGCATGCACCCACCCTTCAGTCAGGTTAGTCACTGCCCCCTGAATATCCAAATTTGTTCCTGTGCTTGATGATTTCTGTACTTTAAATGCCATCTCCTGCACATCCTTCAGAAATTAAATATAGTCCCATCTCTTTCAGAAAGACTTTCTAAATGACAGTCTGTTCTCAATTTAGCATTTAATTTTATTCCATCTTGCAGATTGTATTTGTTTCATGTACAAGTTTTACATTCCTTAGTAAATGATAACATGTTCAAGTTGGGGATCCTGGTATGTATTAACCACAGTATCAAATGTACTCTCAAAAGGCTCTCTGCTAAGGTGTGTAAAGAATATAAGTTATTAAAAGACTTTATTTTTTCCTTGATAAACTTATTCTGGCTAGGAAGGAAGATTCAAGGTTTTCTAATTGCAATCTGAACCAGGAAATTCTTAATAATGCTGTAACACAGGATTGCCAGAAACCATAGAGAATGGGCTCAGAAAATGGGCAGAATAAAGCAAGGCTGCATAGCTTGGATTATAGCCAAAAACCAGGCCACAGAACCAATGGTACAGACATTGCTGCCACCTTTGCCTGATACTGAATGTCACACCATCTTCACCAGTGTAAATATTGTCATTAACACTGATGTTACTGGACTCTAGTTGCTGTCCCTGACAGCAGTACCACAGCTGCCTCTGAGAACTTCTCTGCTATTACTGCCATAAAAATATCTCCACCGTCCTGTTTCTCTGTATTGATTTTTCTAGTATTAAAACCCTGGAGAGTATGTGTGCTTGGCCAATCTGGCCACGTTTCATGGAAATTCCTAAGGCAGAGAATTTTCTAAACATAGAAATGTCATATTAATGCTTGTCAACCAAAAAAGAAGAACAATAGGAAGAAGGGGGAAGGATGAGGAAGAGGAGTAGGGAAAACCTGACTATAATTTGCCTCTTTGGCTATCCAACATTAATATTGCCTTCCTTCACATACTCCCCCTACCTCCATGCTTTGAGCATCTGAGCATGCAGTTCACAGCCCCACAAAGGGAGAAAATTTCAAACCTACTCATTGGTACAACTCCTAAGCAATATGTCTATTCCCCCTGTAGTCTCAGCTTCCCATTAAGTGGGACTATCACTGGGTTGGTTTTTTGTGGGTTTTTTTGTTTTTTGTTTTTATTTTTTTGAGACAGAGTCTCACTCCGTCACCCAGGCTCGATCTCTGCTCACTGCAACCTCCACTTTCTGGATTCAAGCAATTCTCCTGCCTCAGTCTCCTGAGTAGGTGGGACTACAGGCACACGCCACCACACCCAGCTAATTTTTTGTATTTTTAGTAGAGATGGGGTTTCACCAGCATAGTCCAAAACTTTGAGTACAAGTATAATATTAAGAGGAGCACTACCCACTCCTGTCCTGTTTAAGAGAAATCATATCATACGTTAATTTATGGTTTCATGAATATACATCATGTGGAAAAGCTTTCTCTTCTTATACTTTCCAGATGGGATCTCTTCAGACCATAACTTGGTCTTTAATATTCCATTACACCATCTATGAAGTCTGCTGTTTCTAGTAATGGGTTTTGTGATGAGACAAGTTACCCCGTGGACATTGCCCAAAGGCTTTACTTCTTTTACTAGAAAGTGATTTACTAGTTAGAAAACAATATAATATGCAAAATCTGATGAGGAATAGAACAGTCAATGAGTTCATGGACAAGCGTGTTCAGGGAAATCTGATGAGCAGAATAAGCAAAGCCAATTTGACTTTTCCACTAAAGACAAATCATGGCATCCTCCAGTGTGGCAGGGTAAGGGCCCTGTGTAGTTGCTGCTGTGGCAAGCTGAGTGCTGAGCAATGGAAGTAGCCAATTATCCTTTAGTGAGGGGAAATCCTTATTTTTGAGCCAATGCATAGCATAAATCCCTGCCACCATGGCCACTTGGTATGTGAAGCCAGAGAACAAGCACTGGAGTTTCTGGAAAAGCAGTAGGATTAACATCCACAGGAGAATAAGCATTATTGTCCAACTTATTTTAATGTTATAAATTCATCAAATGAAAAGGCTTTTTTGGAAAACATTGTTGTGGGCTACATACAAATATGCTTTTATTCTGGGGCCATTCCAAGAAACTCACCCACATACATTTTCTCAAACCTTCTTGACCCTGAGATCCTACCTTGTTTCTTCTAAGTCCCATCAAGTCAAACCTCTAGTCTTTGTCCTGGAAACAGCATAGAATCCTCATTCTAACTCCCCTTAGAAGCATAGTGGGCACTGTTGTATACCAAGGGGAGGATGTCCCTCGTCCACTGCCCTTTTGCACTGCAATAACTACTAACTGATTCCCTCAAATGATAAAGATCCATCTGTAAACCAGATTTGGAGTTTTTACCCCTTAGTTAACTGTTCAGATAAAACTCCCTATGAGATCATAGGAGTAGAACTGCTGGGAGCAAGAGCCAAATGCTCTTGCAATGTTTGCTTATAGGACTACTTTCAAATATAATGTTTCCACACAAACATGGCTTGCTGAAGGAAGGCTCGTTCAATTTTAGTATTTTTTTCATTATAGCAGCCATTTCATGAGGAGCTGCTTGGATCACATGGTCACCTGATATCACATGCTTATGTATCTAGTTGATATGGTTTGGCTATTTGTCCCCTCCGAAAGTTAGGTTGAAGTGTGATCCCAAACGTTGGAGGTGGGGCCTAGTGGGAGATGTTTGGGACATGGAGGAGGATCCCTCATGAATGGCTTGGTGCCCTCCCTGTGGTAGTGAGTGAGTTCTTGCTTTATTAGTTCACACAAGAAATGATTGTTTTTAAAAAAGGAACATAGCATCTCTCTCTCTCTCTCTCTCTCTCTCTCTCTCTCTAACTCTTTTCCTGAATCTCTCTCTTGCTCACTCCCTCTCTTGCCCTATGACATGCCTGTGCCACCTTTGCCTTCTGCCGTGAGTGTAAGCTTCCTGAGGCCTCACTAGAAGCCAAGAAAATGCTGATGCCATGCTTTTACAGGCTGCAGAACTGTAAACTAAAATAATCTCTCTTTTTTATAAATTACCCAGCCTCAGGTATTCCTTCATAGCAACACAAAACAGACTAACGCACTCGTCTTTGCCAGAACCTGATAACAAGCCAAGGGCTGGTTTCTTAAATCTCTCAGAGAGAGCACATTTTCCTCTAAAACGTTAGTCTTTTGATTTTCTTTCAGAACTTGTCATAGGCCCCAGAGAGTATCCTTATTCTCTACAGTCTCGTCAGTAATATTAACAGTGAAAGATAGGCCCGGCGTGGTGGCTCACACCTGTAATCCCAGCACTTTGGGGGGCCAAGGCAGGTGGATCACGAGGTCAGGAGATCAAGACCATCCTGGCTGACACGGTGAAACCCCGTCTCTACTAAAAGTACAAAAAATTAGCCAGGCGTGGTGAGGGGAGCCTCTACTGGGGAGGCTGAGGCAGGAGAATGGCATGAACCTGGGAGGCGGAGCTTGCAGTGAGCCGAGATCTCGCCACTGCACTCCAGCCTGGGTGACAGAGCAAGACTCTGTCTCAGGAAAAAAAAAAAAACAGTGATAAGTAGTGAGTGTCTACTTGAGTCACACATTCTTATAAGTGCTTTATGCATGTCACTCATTTAATCTTCACAAACACTTTATGATGTATATGCTATTTTTACCATCCTCATTTTACAGATAAGGAGACCGATGAACAGAGTTTAGTAATTTACCCAAGGTAAGTAATAAGTGGGAAATAATTTACACCTCACTGAAAATAATGTTACATATGTTGTCTTAAAAAATAGAAAAGAGGCCAAATATGGTGGCTCATGCCTGTGATCCCGGCACTTTGGGAGGCTGAAACAGAAGGATCACTTGAGGCCAGGAATTCAAGACCAGCCTGGGCAAGGTAAGGAGACTCCATTGCTTCAAAAAAAAAACAAAAAAAAAACTTTTTTTTAAATGAGCTGTTGTTGGTGGCGCATGCCCGTAGTCTCAGCTAGTAGGGAAGCTGGAGTGTGAGAATCATTTGAGCTCAGGAGTTTGAGGCTGCCCTGGACTGTGATTGTGTTACTGCACTCCAGACCAGTGACAGAGTAAGACTCTATCTCTAAAGAAAAATAAAATAGAAAGGAGGATTTGTAAGGATATTCTGGGATTCTCAGCTCTTGGAATTTAGCAGAACAGATAATTCTAAAATTCTTCCACTACCAGTCCTGAAGAACTGTAACAAGAATCTTTAAATTCCTGGTTGAATTTGCAAAAAAGTAATTAACTTTCAGGAGATAAGAAACAAAGTAACCTTATGTGAGAAGATGAAATTGGTAAATATTTGGGCTGCTAGTCTGCCTGTCCCCAGGGTGGAACATGTAGGATTGGTCTCAATAATCTAAAGGTTTGCATTTGAATTATCATAGGAATAAGGGAAATATAAACTTATAAGATATTTGGTCAATAACAATACTCTTTTGGATCAGCCTGAGCTCCACGTAGGAAAGATATCTCCCCAAAAATCTTACTTGTGGTTTGGGAAGTCACAATTCAAAATATTAAAAGTGTTCTTGAGTTAGTGATATAACTGGGATCTCTGGCATAATCAAATAAAAAGATCTCTCAGCTCACTCTAGACAGTTTCAACAGATAAAACTATACTGAAGATGAGATCACAATACATAATTTAAAGCATTCAAGGAAACTATCATGGATCAGAATCATCATATAAAACTTTTAGGAGTACAGCCTCAAAGAACTTTAAATAATCAAACAATATGCAGAATATAAATTATTAAATAATAAAAGAATAACTACAACAGACTACAAAAAGAACAAAAAAGTCTAGAAATGAAAAATATAGTCAGTGTGCTTATTGTTAATTCTTTGCTTCTCTACTGCAAATGAACTCTCATTGCCTGCTCTGTGATAATGGAGATGAGCCTTATAGATATTTCTCCTTTGCCACCTGGCAAGATGTTAAACATTGTCAGGAGAGGATCTGGAGGGATACTGCAGAAGGAAGGGTTTTTCCTCTTCCTGTTTCTGGTGTGCTCCCTTACCAGTGTCCTGCAGAGAGCTTTTTTTCTCCACTGTTCAATGTGAGGTTCCTGTAGGGCAAAACTTTTTATGGTATTTGACTCACTATCAAACTCACACAGCTGTGTTGGCATAGTCCCAGATATTGTGGGCCTGCCCCCAGCCCAGGTTGCTGTACCCCCTTCCCTCTTCTTAGTCCCAGGCATGGACACACACCAGGGACACTGGAGTCCAGCCATTCCCTGATGTCTGTCAAGCACAGCAGCCAAGAGCTGACCCAGTGCACTAGACTCCTGAAGAGGAGGACTTTGTGAGGCTCCTGAGTCTGATAGTTTCCAACAAGCAGCAGCTTCTTCTGGCGTCTAACAAGTTCTGAGGCTCAACACCTACCAGAGGATAGATTTCCATTAAGTCCTACCATGAGGTACTTCATTGATTTCTCCAACATTCAGGAAGCTAAGGTGGAGCTAAGGTGGTGACATCTGGATCTCACTTCTGGCAAGAGAGGGCTTGTCCGTGGGTACTTACCTCAGCACTATGGGTAGTGGTCACATTTTATATTATATTTGTGTACTTTTAGAATTATTTTGACTCTCATTAGCCAATTCTTCATCACGCCTATTCCCTGTCAATAATGCTTTATATGAAATTTTGCCTCCTCAAATGACTATGTGATTTTTATCACGTGACTGGACCTGGAACAATACAGAATTGCTACCAGGAATGGTCCCAGAAGATAGACCTGCAAAAAATGGCATTTTGGGAATCTCCTTACAACCAAGTCACTGAGGAAGAAAAACCTCGAGCCTGGCATAGAGATAGGTCTTCACAGTATGCTAGCACCATCTGAAAAGAGCAGCTGCAGCACTGCAGCCCTACTCAAGGGTAAACATGAAGAACAGTGGTGAAGGAATATTCTCCCAGTGACCAGAACTTCAAGTGTGACATTTGGTCATCTATATGTCTGGAGAGTGAGATGGCTAGAAATACAGGTTCATAGAATGCATGGGTAGTTGCAAATAGTTTAGTTGGATGGTCAAGGACTTGGAAGGAACCGTTTTAGATGATTAGTCAAAAGGGAGCTTACAGAAGAAGTATGTAGGTTGACTTTTCAGAATGGCCACAGATTAAGATGTTTGTGAATGTGAAATGCCCACCAGAGGGCCACTACTACAGCGGTGGCTTTAAGTGGATAGAGTTATGCACTCTGGGATGTCAGTCAACCTTTCTCCCTAGCCGTCATATTCTTCATTTAATGGATCCATGAACTAAGAGGCTATATTGGCAGGGATGGAGTCTATGCATGGACTCGATAACATGAACATCCCTTTACCAAAGCTGATCTGGCTAATGCAACCCTTGAGTACCTAATCTGCCAACAGCACAAACCAACACTGAGCCCTCAATATGGCACCATTCCTGGGATATAGAGGCCAAGCCAGCCAACTGGCAGCAGGTTGATTATGTTGGATCTCTGCCCTCATGAAGTAGGTAGAGATTCATCCTCGCTGAAATGAACACACTCTGGATATAAATATACCTTCCCTGCCGTTAATGTTTCTTCCAGCACCACTATTTGTGGATTCACAGACTGTCTTATTCACCACCATTGCATTCCATAGAGCATCAGATCTGATCAAGGAATTCATTTCATGGTAAAAGAAGTCATCATGGACTCATGCACATAAAATCAACTCTTCTTACTTTATATTTCATATGTTGGAAGTAGCTGGCTTGACTGAAAGGTAGACTGGCTTACTGTAGACTCAGTTATGGTGCCGTTTGGAGATAACATCCTGAAATAATGGGGTTCTATCTTGGAGGATGAAATGTACACTTTGCATCAGAGTCCGTTATATGGGGCAATCTCTCCCATAGGTAGAACACATGGGACCAGGAATCATGGAGTAGAAGTAGGAGTGACTCCTCTTGCTGTTATACCTAATAATCCCCTTAATAATCCACTTGCAGAATTTTTGCTTTCCATCCTACCCCTTCTGGCTCAGAAGTAACTCACGTTTCTTTTACTCATGACTTACTGACCAGAAATGATTGCACAGCTCCACTCAACTTAAAGGGGGTCATGAAGTACAATCATACCCTGTGCTCAGTAGTCAGAGGGTCAAAAATACTTGAATAGCACAAATGACAGTTAAAACCTAAAAGCACTTAATTCTAGGTGATTAAAATGAGGTATAGCTAATCTGATGGAGGGGCTATAACCTGAAGCCTGTGATTAACACCCAATTCTGCAAATGGACAGATCTTTACATGAAATTCCTCATTGGCTTAGAGAATTCAGGCATGTATTTTAAATTATTACCTTCAATTTTCCCATCAACAAAGTAGAGATAATTGATAATATATATCCAAAGGTTATGAGAATCAAAGAAACTAATATACATGAAATCATTTGTGAACTAAAGACCCATATCAATTTTAATTGTGTTATTACTATTACTGTTAATATTATTAATTTCAGTAGTAGCATATGGTTGCCAAATCTGACCCATAATTTCATTTGGACTCTCTAGCAGTAATATTTGGGTTAGTTCTTGTAATGTAACATAATGCTTTGTAGTTTTGACTAGAATATGTGTTTTGTAAAAAGGTTTTCCTTACTATTATGGGAAACTGGCAATTTCAAGTCTTCTGTCATGTACTGTAACAAATAAATAAATGTGTTAGAATAATAAGGTAACATGATTTTAAACATCTTTAGACTAGCAAAACCCAAAGGATATGGAATATGCATGTAATTCCATGACCTATTATGGTCTGCTTTTCTCTTAAAGTGGATACAATAATCCTACTACCAAAGGAAGGAATCTAGGAATGATTTTCTTTAAAAACAAAAAGCAAATTTATTATGTAACAAAACTGAAAATACAGAGTAAGGCAAACTCTAAGCACAGTGAGATAATTGTTCGTAAATATTACCCAATTAATTCTATAAATGAACTAAACATGGCTTAATTGCCAAGCTTTTTCCTAAAGTGTTGATGTTTTTAACTTAAAACAAACATTTAGCTGTTTTTGAAAGCTTCTCAGATTCACTGTACTCAGCTTCCATGGACAGACTCACAGGACAGATCGTTGCTATCCCTGAATTTTATTTAAGTGGTACCAGTATAATGAAAATGTATCTGCAGTTCATTTCATTACTATAACAAAAGTTCCTTTGAATGTATTTCATTTAAGATAACTTTAGAAAAAAATTGTTTTAATAAATCATATATATTTGTTGACGGCCGTAAGTAAAGATGTTTTAGAATATAGAGGAACCATATCTTAAAAGCAAGACTCTAACATTTATTTTCTTTTTCTTTTTAAAAATAAGACTTATTTACATATAATTCACATGACATACAATTCACTTATTTAAAGCATGCAAGTCAATGGTTTTGAGTATATCCACAGAGTTGTACAATCATCACCAAAATCAATTATAAAACATTTTCGGCCGGGCGCGGTGGCTCAAGCCTGTAATCCCAGCACTTTGGGAGGCCGAGACGGGCGGATCACGAGGTCAGGAGATCGAGACCATCCTGGCTAACACGGTGAAACCCCGTCTCTACTAAAAAGTGCAAAAAACTAGCCGGGCGAGGTGATGGACGCCTGTAGTCCCAGCTACTCGGGAGGCTGAGGCAGGAGAATGGCGTAAACCTGGGAGGCGGAGCTTGCAGTGAGCCGAGATCCGGCCACTGCACTCCAGCCTGGGCGACAGAGCAAGACTCCGTCTCAAAAAAAAAAAAAAAAAAAATTTTCATCATCCCCAAAAAGAAGCTCTATACCCACTAGCAGTCACTCCTATTTGTCCCCAGTCTCAGTCCCTGGAACTACAAGCCTACTTTTTAATCTCTATATATTTGTCTGTTCTTCACATTTCATATCAATTGAATCATATAATTGTTGTCTTTTGTGGCTGGTTTCTTTTATTTAGCTTAATATTTTCAAGGTTCATCCATGCTGTAGCACATATTAGTACTTCATCCTTTTTATCACGAAATAATATCTTGTTGTATGGATATACCACATTTTATTTATATTTTCATCAGTTAATAGGCATTTAAGTTGTTTCCACTTTTTGGCTGTTATTAATAATGTTGCTATGAATAATTACGTGCAAGTTTTTGTATGGACATCTATTTTCATTTCCCATGGGTACATTAGGAGTAGAATTGCTAGGTCATATTGATGATAGCAACGACCCATCTGGAGCAGGTGCTGCAAAGACACTGGCTGCAGCTGGGAAGGCACTTTTGGGGATGTGCACTCCACAGGACAGCTGGAGCTAAGAACAGGCAGAAGCCCTGTTGGAAGTGGGGGGAACCCTACCTGTCTGGGCAAGCTGGAAGTCCCCTTGCCCTGGCAGACTTAGAAATGACTGCTCCCACTGCCCAGGCTCTCCCCTCTCCCAGTACTGCTCCAATTTCAGAACAAAGTTGAGGCCAAGCCTGGGCATCATCCTGGCCCAGCTGGGTGTGCATGCACTCAGGGCAGTGCTATCATGCCAGGTTCCTGCTGCCTTGGCCCCCTCTCTGGACTTTGGGTGTGATGAGCACCGGTGGGAGGCTGAGGGGAAGCTGAGGGTGACACAGTGTGGGCCTGTGGGCACCCCTCAGCACAAACATCCTGGGTGCCAAGGACATCAGGTTGATGGCAGTGGGAGGCAGACAGGCTCCTGGGCAGAAAGGGGTGGGTCCCTGGTAATGCCCCACCTTCAGGCCTGGGACAGCCTGAAGCCTGGGGGCCAGGCTGCCAGTTCCATGGACCAACGTGAGAACTCATGGTGCTTTTTCCCAGCCACACATGGCTGCCCACTGAGCAATCACCATGTACTTCCTCCCACCCGAAGCCCACAAAAATCCCTGACTTGGCCAGACTCAGGAAGATGTCAGGATGAACTGCCTGCAGAGAGGAGCTACCCACTGTGGGTCTCCTTTAGCTGAGAGCTGAGCAGACATTGAGACGACCTGCCTGTGGATAGGACCTACCTACTCCAGGCATCTTCTCCACTGAGAGTTGCACACTGGACAGGACAATCTGCTTGCAGATAGGAGCTACCCACTCTGAGTCTCCTCTCCACTGAGAGTTGTGCTCGTTGGGATGACCTACCCGTGGAAAGAAGCTGCCTGCTTTGGGTCTCCTAAGAGCTATACTGTTGCTCAATAAAGCACTTTATCACCTTACTGACCAGTTGTCCATGTACCTCATTCTTCCTAGATGTGGGACAAGAATGTAGGACCCACCAAATGGCAGGACTGAAAGAGCTGTAACACAAACAGGGCTAAAACATGCCCCTTGCTTACCACATTGCAGGTGACAAAAAGGAGAGAAGAGAGGAAGAGAGAAGAGCTGCAGCCCTGTGGGGGCCCAGACCTAGGAGTTCCCCAAGCCAGGGCTCTGACAGCCTCTTTGGGGCTCTGCAGTTTCTGGCATCTGCAAGCTTCCATGCACCACCATGTTCCCTGGTGCCAGCAGTGGAGCCCACTTGCAGTACACCTGGTCCAGCTGCAGGCTCACAGGGAGCTGACACTTGTGCCTGTGCCTGGAGCTGCTTTCCCCACCATGGACAGTGTGTCTGGACCCTACACTCACTCACTCATGCACCCCTCACCACTCCATACCTGGTTCATCCTTGGTAGGCATGGGATTTGGGCCAGTAGTGCAAGCTGAGTACAACATTCCAGGCCAGATGGGAAGAACAAGCCCGGTGAGCCCCAGCAAAACTCTAGCAAAGTCACCACCAGCCACAAAGGTTTCCAACTGGCAAAGCAACACCCCAAGGATCCTGTGACAATGTTTTAACTCTGTGTTTAACCTTTAGGGAAACTATCTGATTGGTTTTTAAAGCAGCCACACCATTTTACATTCCCACCAACAGTGTATGAGGATTTCAATTTCCTCACACTTTTGATATTACTCGGTATTTTCCTTTTGGTTATATCCATTCTAGTGGATGTGAAATGATATGTCATTGTGATTTTGATTTGCGTTCTATAATGGTTAATGATATTGACTGTGTTTTCATATGACTATTGGCCATTTGTTAATCTTCTCAGTAATGTATCTATTCACATCCTTTCTCTAATTTTTAAATTTGGCCATTTGTCTTTATTATAGTGATACAAGAGTTCCTTAGAATTATAGGTAAAAGTCTCTTATGACTTATATTTTATATATTTTCTCACATCCTATGAGTTGTCTTTTCAATTTCTTGTTGACATCCTTTAAAGCAAAAAAGTTTTTAATTTTGATGATGTTCAATTTGTTTATTGTTTTCTCTTGTACTTTTAGTGTCATATGTAAAAATGTTTTGCCTTAATTCTAGATCATTGCTATGGTCTGAATGTTAGTGCCTCCCAAAGTTGATATGTTGAAATCCTGATTCCCAGAGTGATGATATTAGAAGGTGGGGTGGTCTTTGGGAGGTGATGAGATAATTACAACAGAGTCCTCAAGAATGGAATTAGTGTGTTTATAAAAGAGAAAAGAGAGCCTAGAACACTAGCTTGTGTCTTCTGACATGTGATGTTATAGTAAAAGGATAACTGTCCATTAACCTGTAAGACCCTCACCAGACACTGAGTTTGCCAGCACCTTAATCTTGGATTTTCAAGGCTCCAAAAGGAAATCATTAAATTTTCTGGAAATTTTAAAATAACTTTCTGTTTATTTGTAACTACCCCATTATGATATTTTGGTATAGCAGTTCAAATGGACTAAAACAGATCATTGGTGCTGAGAAGTGTGGATGCTCCTGTAACAAATACCTAAAAATATGGAAGCAGCTTTGGAACTGGGTAATGGGTAGAGGCTTGAAGCATTTTGAGGTACATTCTAGAAAAAGACTGCATTGTGGTGAACAGAATATTAAAGAAAATTTTGAGAAGAAATAGAAGAAGAGAGGTGTAGAGAGAACCTCAGCCTTCTTAGAGAACATCTAAGTGGTCATGAATATAATGTTGGTAGAAATATAGATGGCAAAGGCCATTCTAATGAGGTCTCAGACAGAAATGAGGAATATAATATTGGACAATTGGGAAAAGGTCATCCTTATTATAAAGTGACAAAGAACTTGACTTAATTATGTTTTTGTCCTAACCATGTGTGGAAGACAGAACTTTGAGCAATAAAATTGGATATTTGGCTGTGATAATTTTAAGCAAAGAGTTTAAGGAGCAGCATGGTTTTTTTTGTTTTTTTTTTTTTTAATTGAGTGCTTATATATAGTAAAATGCAAGAAGGGAGATGACTTAATAATGACATAGTTAATCAAAACGGAAGCAAAATTTAATAATTTGGAAAATTAGCTTACCCATACTGGAGAAAATGAGACAGCTTTTTGGGAGAGAACACAAATGGTGTGACCAAACTTAATGAGTTTAGTATGGATCAACCATCCCAACAAAAGCTAGGTGATATTCATGTAGACAATGGGGAGATTTGTCAATCATCTAAACAGAGGCCAGGACATATTATCCAAGACAATGGAAGAATGACCCTAAAGCCATTTTGAAGGTAATCAAGGCTGTCCCCCTTATTACAGTCCCAGAGTGCAAGGGTATGGGAGGCAAAACTATTTCAAAGAAGGGGCTGCCACTGATGGTGTCACCTCACATGGCAGACTTGCTCCCCACATTCAGTCACAGTACTCTGCAGCCACCCCAGGTGCAACTACAGTAAGCCAGTTGCAGTGTACATTGTGCTTAGCAAAGCTGTGAGGGTATAGCTACCTCTGTCTAGATTTCAAAGGATGCCCCAGGCAGAGTACTGCTGTTGGGAAGAGCCACCACAGAGACTCCCCACTAGGACAATGCAGATCCCTGGGAGTAGTGCCAACTCCACAATCCCATACAGACAGAGCCAAGAGACTGTGATTACAGCTTGAGAGCGCTGCAGGCATCTAACTTCAACCAGTGACAGTTGCAGTATAGGTAGCACCCAGCAAAGCCAGGGAGTCAAGCCTGCCCACATCTGCAGGGTGAGATTTCTACACCAGTGGACCTAGAGGGCAGAGCGTCAAAGATTATTCTTGAGCCTTAAGTTTTAATGCTGTTTGCTCTCTTGGATTTTGGACTTGTTTAAGATCTGTGACTCCTTTCTTCTTTCTTGAATATTCCCTTGGGAATGAGAAGGTTTGTCCCATTCCCGCCTCACTATTGTATTTTGGATGCTTATAGCTTGTTTGATTTTACAGGCTCACAGCTGGAGGAGAATTTCTCTTAGAATTAATTAACCTTGGGTCTCACCGATATCTTATTTAGATAACACCTCAGACTTTAGACTTTTGAATTGATGCTTGAATGAGTTAAGACTTTGTGGGCTCTTGGGATCGAATAAATGTATTTTGCATGCAAGAAGGATGTAAGTTTTGGGAGAACAGTGTGGAATGCTATGGGCTGTGTTTGTATCCCTCCAAGGATATTTTGAAATCCTAATGCCTGAGGAGATGATATTAGGAGGTGGGACTTTTGGAAAGAAAGTAGGTCATAAGAACAGAGTGCTCATTAATAGGATTAGTGTCATTATAAGAGAAATTCCAGAGAACAAATTTGCCCTTTTGCCATGTGAGGACACAGCGAAACACATCTGTTTATGAGCCAGAAAGTGGATCTTCAGTGGACACTGAATCTGTCAGTGACTTCCTTTTGGACTTTCCAGCCTCCAGAACTGTAAGAAATAAATTTCTGTTGTTTATAAGCCATCCAGTCTAGGTTATTTAGCAGTTTGAACTGACCAAAACACTCATGAAAATACAAGATACACCCCTACATTTTCTCCTAAGAGTTTCATGGCTTTACCTCCTCATTTGGATTGATGATCCATTTAGGTTGATGAATTTATATTTTCTATATGGTGTGAGGAAGGGGCCCAGCTTCATTCTTTTGCATGTAGTACTCAGTGGTCCCAGAACCACTTATTGAGATGATGATGCTTTTCCCACTGAATTTTCTTAACATCTCTGTTGAAAATCAATTAACTGTAATTGTGAAGGTTTATTTCTGGACTTTCAATTTTGATCCATATGTTTATCCATTGATCCATATGTTTATCCTTCTGACAATATTACACTATCTTGATTACTGCAGTTTTACAATAAGTTTCAAAATTGAGAGGTGTCAGTCCTCCAACCATGTCATTTTTAAAGATTGTTTTGGCTATTCTGGGTCCCTTGTGCTTAAATATTAAGTGTAAGATCAGCTTGACAATTTCCTTAAAAAGACAGCTGGAAACCATCATTCTCAGCAAACTATCGCAAGAACAGAAAACCAAACACTGCATGTTCTCACTCATAGGTGGGAATTGAACAGTGAGAACACTTGGACACAGGAAGGGGAACATCACACACCAGGGCCTGTTGTGGAGTCAGGGGAAGGGGGAGGGATAGCATTAGGAGATATACCTAATGTAAATGACGAGTTAATGGGTGAAGCACACCAACATGGCACATGTATACATATGTAACAAACCTGCACATTGTTCACATGCACCTCAGAACATAAAGTATAATAATAAAAAATATGTATATAAAAAAGACACCTGAAATTTTGCTAGGGATTTCATTGAATCTTTTGATCAGTTTGTGGAGTATTGCCATCTTAACAATTTTGAGTCTCCTATTCATGAAGGAGTTTTTCCATTTATTTGATCTTCTTTAATTTCTTTTGACAATGCTTAGCCATTTTCAGCATATACATTTAGTATTTGCTTTTGTTGAATTTATTACTAAATATTTATTCTTTATAATGCTATTGAAATGGAATTCTATTATTAACTTGATTTTCAGGTTGTTCATTGTTATTGTATGACATATAATTGAATTTTTAATATTGATCTTTTAAAAAAACTTTTTTTTTTTTTTTTTTGAGACGGAGTCTCGCTCTGTCGCCCAGGCTGGAGTGCAGTGGCACAATCTCGGCTCACTACAACCTCGGTCTCTCAGGTTCACACCATTCTCCTGCCTCAGCCTCCGGAGTAGCTGGGACTACAGGCGCCCGCCACCTCGCCTGGCTAGTTTTTTGTATTTTTTAGTAGAGACGGGGTTTCACCGGGTTAGCCAGGATGGTCTCAATCTCCTGACCTTGTGATCCACCCGTCTCGGCCTCCCAAAGTGCTGGGATTACAGGCGTGAGCCACCGTGCCCGCCCTAAAAAAAATTTTTATTTTTCATTTTTGTGGCTACATAGATGGTGTGTGTATTTATGGGGTACATGAGATACTTTGATGGCATATAATGTGTAATAATCACATCACGGGAATGAGGTATCCATCACCTCAAGTACTTATTCTTCATGTTACAAACAATCCAACTATACTCTTTTAGTTATTCTAAAATGCACAATTAAATTATTATTGCCTTTAGTTACTCTGTTTTGCTATCAAATAGTAGATCTTATTCATTCTTTCTACCTAATTTTGTGCCCATTAACCATCCCCAGGTCCATAATCCCCCTCCCTACTACACTTCCTAGCCTCTAGCAATCATCATTCTACTCTCTATCACCATTAGTTCAATTGTTTTAACTTTTTTGTTTTGTTTTGACTGAGTCTCGCTCTGTTGCCGAGCCTGGAGTACAGTGGTGCTGTCTCAGCTCACTGCAAGCTCTGCCTCCTAGATTCATGCCATTCTCCTGCTTCAGTCACCCGAGTGGCTAGGACTACAGGAACCTGCCTCCATGCCTGGCTAATTTTTTGTATTTTTTTAGTAGAGATGAGATTTCACCCTGTTAGCCAGGATGGTCTTGATTTCCTGACCTCGTTATCCACCAGCTTCCGCCTCCCAAAGTGCTGGGATTACAGGTGTGAGCCACTGGGCCTGGCCCAATTGTTTTAACATTTAACTCCCACAAATAAGTGAAGAACATGGGAAGCTTGTCTTTCTGTGCCTGGCTTATTTCACTTAAAATAATGTTCTCCAGTTCTATCCATGTTGTTGCAAATGACAGGATTTCATTGTCTTTTATGTCTGAATAGTACTCCATTGTGTATCAATATGTTTTATTTATCCATCCATCTGTTGATGGACACTTAGGTTGTTTCCAAACCTTGACTATTGTGAATAGTGCTGCAGTAAACATAGGAGTGCAGATATCTGCAGTATCTTGATTTCCTTTATTTTTGGTATATACCTAGAAGTGGAATAGCTGGATTATATCGTAGCTTTTAGTTTTTCTTCAAGGACCATTGAACTGTTCTCCATAGTGGTTGTACTAATTTACATTCTCACCGATAGTGTACAAGAGTTCCCTTTTCTCCACATCCTTGCCAGCATTTGTTATTGCCTGTTTTTTGGATAAAAGCCATTTTAACTGGGGTGAGATATCTCATTGTAGTTTTAATTTGCATTTCTCCAATGGTCAATGATGTTGAGCGCTTTTGCATATATCCATTTGTGTATCTTCTTTTGAGAAATGTCTATTCAGATTTTTTACCCATTTTGAATTGGGTTATTAGTTATTTTCTTATAGAGTTGTTTGAGCTCCATATATATTCTGGTTATTAATCCCTTGTCAGATGGGCAGTTTGAAAATATGTTCTCCTATTCTGTGGGCTGTCTCTTCATTTTGCACAAATATTTTCTCCTATTCTGTGGGTTGTCTCTTCACTTTGTTTACTGTTTCCTTTGCTGGGCAGAAGCTTTTTAACTTGATGTGATCCCATTTGTCATTTTTGCTTTGGTCGACCATGCTTGTGGGGTAATAGTAATCATTTATCCTATAACCTTGCTTAACTTGATTATTACTTCTTATGGTTTTTAAATGGTTTCTTTAGGATTTCAATAAACAAAAACAAGTAATCTATAAATAGAGATAGTTTCATATCTTTTCCAATGTAGATTACTTTTATTTTCTAGTTGTATTTGTCAGGAGTTTTCTAGAGAAACAAATAATACAGGATATCTGTCTATCTATCTATCATCCATCTATCCATCTATCATCTATCTATCTATCTATCTATCTATCTATCTATCTATCTATCTGTTTGTCTATCTTTATAAATAAAGAGCTATATTATAAGTCATTGGCTTATGTGATTACAGAGACATACAGATCCTAATATCTACAGCTGGCAAGATGGAGACACAGGGGAGTCACTTACAAATTTGCAGTATGAGTTTGAAGGCCTGAGAACCAGAATTGTTGATGGTATAGTACATTCCAAAGGCCAGCAGTCACCAAACCCAGAAAGAGGCTGATGTTTCAGTCTGGAGTCCAAAGGCAGTGAAAAAGCAGTGTTCCATCTCGTAGGCAGTTATGCAAGAAGAGTTCACTCTTAGTCAGACTTTTTCTTTGATTTAGGCCTTTAACTGATTGGATGAGACCCACCCACATAAGGAGGAAAATCTGCTTTATTTGGCTTACAAATTTAAATGTATTTGCTCTACTCATCTCCTCGGTCTGCTTTATTCAGTCGACTAATTTAAATGTTAATCTCTTTCAACAATCTCACAAACACACCCAGAATAATATTTGATCAAATATCTGGGCACCCCATGGCCCAGTCAAGTGGATACATAAAACTAACCATCATAAACTACCATTTGTCAACTGCATCTGTGATTTTGTCATATAATAAGAAGTTAATAGTTGCTTTCTATCCCTGATTCCTGGGTAGTTCTCCTAAACACCTTGTAATTTCTGAAGTGATTTTCCTGGTTGCCAGGAGAATCAAATATGTGATAAGAAGGTTGAAATTTTCAACCCTACCCTCTAACCTCTAAGTAGGGGAGAGAAGCTGCAAATTGACTTAATTACAAATGGCCAATGATTTAATAAATCATGCCTATGTAATGAATTTCTCATAAAATCCCAAAGGCTGGAATTCAGAGAGCATCCAGGTTGGTGAACACGTGGAGGTGCTTAGAGAGTTGTGTTCCTAAAAACAGTGTGGAAGCTCCACAATCTGCCCCCGTACCTCACCCTAATTGTTTCTTCTATCTGACTGTTTCTGAATTTTATCCTTTTATAATAACCTGGTAACCTAGTAAGTACATTTTTCCCCAAATTCTGTATTTCTACCAAATTATTAAAACTGAGTATGGGGTATGGGAACCCCTGTTCTATAGCCAAGTTGTACAGTTGTTGTGGATAACCCAAGGAGACACTGCTTGCAATTGGCATCTGAGATGATAGGAAGTAGTATAGTGGAACTGAGCCCTTAACCTGGGGATATGATGCTAACTCCAAGTAGATAGTCACAGAATTGCATTTAATCAGATGATACCCACTTGGTGTTTGTTGGATAATTAAATTGATTTGTTGTGGAAAGTAAAACCACACACACACACACCGACACACACACACACAGACACACACACACACACACACACATACACACACACACATCCCATGACAGGAGTGAAGTATTGAGAGTGTTGGGAATGCACAGAAGGAAACCAGAGCTTTTCCTTTTTCAGCACTCATACGCATCACCTCACTTTAAACCATGTTTAATCTCCAAATAAAGACAAATAACAAGGTCATAATTCCATCTAACATGATACCACTGTCCTGCATACAACTGTACATTCACTAACCCCTTTTCCAGAGGAAAAGGTAAAGTCCTTGAGTGATGATTACTCTTCTTTATATCCTGTAATTTTACTGTGATGTAAGATTAACACTATCTGAATACTATGATATAAACTCAGTGTATCTTATGTTACATGATAAAAGAATAAGAAAGGAAAGAAAGCAAAGATGTTTGTTTTATACTCATGATAAATTATGTCCTCATTTTTATAATTCCTCTTGTGGTTGTAGCTGAAATTTGTAACTACCTTCTTCCATACCCATTCCCTTTGCCTTTCAACAAGCACCTCAACGGGTCATGGTTCTTTCCCTGGTGGGATGATTCAAACCTTCATTCCCGAAGGGTCTGGGCCATTAGTAATACTATCTCATTTGGATTGTTGTAGTTTTCCATTGACTTTAATCAAAGGACATGGTTATAATAAGATATCCCTAATGAATCTCCTACATGCTAGACACACTCTTTCTTACCTCCATTGTGGAGTAGTAGTCCAATTTCTTCTGGTAGTTAGGATCAATCACTCCAGACAGCAAAATAACTCTCTTCTTTGCCTGTTGGTTTAGAGGCATGAGGAGCCCCAAAGTGACTAGGCAGCAGTCTTAACATCCAGTTTCATTGGTCTATGTCTTTTTTTAGGCCAGTACCATGCTGTTTTGGTAACTGTAGCTTTGCAGCATAATTTGAATTCAGGCAATGTGATTCCTCCAGTTTTGTTCTTTTTGCTTTGGATGGCTTTGGCTATTCTGAGTTTTTTGTGGTTCCATATAAATTTTAGGATGATTTTTTCTATTTCTGTGAAGAAGGTCATTCATATTTTGATAGGGATTACACTGAATCTGTAGAGTGCTTTGGGTAATATGGGCTTTTTAACAATATTGAGCCTTCCAATCCATGAACATGGAATTTGGTGCCCTCTTCAATTTCCTTCATCAGTGTTTCGTTCTTTTCATTTTGGAGATCTTTCATTTCTTCAGTTAAGTGAATTCCTAGGTATTTAATTTTTTGTGTGGCTGTTGGATTTACCTTTTTATTTCTTTTTCACATTGTTCAATGTTGGCATATAGAACTGCTACTGACTTTTTAATGTTGATTTTGTATCCTGGAACTTTACTGAATTTGTTTATCAGTTATAATAGTTTTCTTATGGAGTCTAGTTTTTTCCAAATATAAGATCATATCACCAGCAAACAAGGATAATTTGATTTCTTTCTTTCCAATGTGGATGCCCTTCATATATTTTTCTTGTCTGGTTGCTCTAGCTAGGACTTTTAGCACTATGTCAAATAACAATGGTGACAGTGAGCATCTTGTTGTGTTCCAGGTCTTTGAGAAAAGACTTTCAGTTTTTCCTCATTCAGTATGATACTAGCTGTAAGTCTGTCATAAATGGCTTTTATTATGTTACGTTCCTATTGTACCCAATTATTTAATGCTTTTTTTAAATCATGAAGGGATGTTTTGAATTTTACCAAATGCTTTTTCAACATCAACTCAAATGACATATGGTTTTTATCATGCATTCTGTTGATATAATGTGTCATGTTGATTGATTTACATAGGTTGAACCATTCTTACATCCAAGGGATAAAAATCCCACTTGGTCGTGATGAATGATCTTTCTAAAATATTGTTGAATTTGGTTTATTAGTATTTTGTTGAGGATTTTTGCATCAATATTCATAAGAGATATTGGCCTGTAGTTTTCTTCTTGTGTGTCTTTGTCTGGTTTTTGTATCAGGATAACACTGGCTTGTAGAATGAGTTTGAAAGTGGTCCCTACTCCTCTATTTTCTGGAATAGTTTGAGTAGAATTGGTATTAGTTCTTCTTTAAATGTCTGGCAGAATTCAGAAGTGCAGCCATCAGGTCTCAAGCTTTTCTTTACTGGAAGACTTTTTACTGTCTTCAGTCTCATTATTTGTTATTGATCTGTTCAGGTTTTGGAAATCTCCCTGATTCAATCTTAGTAGGTTGTATGTATCTAGGAATTTGTTAATTTCTTCTTGATTTTCCAATTCATTGGCATGCAGTTGCTCATAGTAGTCACTAATAATCCTTTGAATTTTTGCAGCATCAGTTGTAATGTCTCCTTTTTCATTTCTGACTTTATTTGGATTTCCTCTCTTTTTTTCTTAGTCTGACTAAATATTTGTCAATTTTGTTTAACTTTTCAAAAAACAAACTTTTTATTTGATTGTGCTTTTGTATTTTTTTGTTTCAATTTCACTTATTTCTGCTTTGATCTTCATTATTTCTTTTCTTTTACTAATTTGAGGTTTGGTTTGCTCTTGCTTTTCTAGTTCTTTAAAATGTATTGTTAGATTGCTTATTTGAAGTTATTTTTCTTTTTTGACATACGCACTTATAGCTATAAGCTTCCTTCTGAGTATTGTTTTTGCTGTAGCAAATAGATTTGGGTATGTTGTGTTTTCATTATCATTTGTTTCATGAATTATTTCAATTTTCCTCTTAATTTCTTTATTGACCCACTGGTCATTCAGGAGCATACTGTTTAACTTCCATGTATTTGTATAGTTACCAAATTTTCTCTTGTTACTGATTTCTAGTTTTATTTCATTGTGGTCAGAAAAGATGCTTGATATTATTTCATTTTTTCTCAATGTTTTAAGATTTATTTGTGGCCTAACATATGGCCTACCATTGAGAATAATCAGTGCACTAAGAAAAAGAATGTGTATTCTGCAGCTCTTGGATGAAATGTTCTGTAAATATCTACTAGATCCATTTGGTCTATAGTGCGGATTAAGTCTGATGTTTTTTGTTGATTTTCTGTCTGGAAGATCTGTCCAATGCTGAAAGTGGAGTGTTGAAGTCTTCAGCTATTATTGCATGAGGGCCCATCTGATTCTTCAGCTGTAGTAGTATTTCCTTTATATATCAAAGTACTCCAGTGTTGGGTGCATATGTATTTAAAATTGTTATTTCCTCTTGCTGAATTGACCCCTTATCCTTATATAAGGATCTTTTTTGTCTCTTCTTATAGTTTTTGCCTGGAAATCTATTTTTTTCTGATACAAGCATAGCAACTCCTGCTCTTTTTTTGGTTTCCAATGGCACGGAATATCTTTTTCTATCCCTGTATTTTCAGTGTAGATGCGTCTTTCTGGATGAAGTGTGTTTCTTGTAGGCAGTAGATCAATGGGTCTTGTTTTTTCATCCATTCAGTCAGTCAATGTCTTTCTATTGGAGAGTATAGTCTATTTACATTCAATGTTATTATTGATGAGTAAAGACTTGCTTCTGACATTTTGTTATTTGTTCTCTGGTTGTTTTGTAATCTTCTTTTTCGTTTTTCTTTTCTTCTTGTCTTCCTCTAGCAAAGGTAATTTTTCTTTGATGGTATGATTTATTTTCTTACTTTTTATTTTTTACGTATCCATTGTATGTTTTTTGGGTTTGAGGTTACCATGAGGTTTGCAAATACTGTATAAAATACTCATTATTTTAACCTGATGGCAACTTAACACTATTTGCATAAACAAACGAAAAGAAAACTAAAAAAAAAAAACAAAACCCTATGCCTTAACTTTATTTCCTCACTTTTTAAATTGTTGTTGTATCTATTTACATCCCATTGTACTGACTTTGCCTTGAAATGTTGTTGTAGTTATTATTTTTGAATGGTTCACTTTTAGTATTTCCGCTTAGGATAAGAATAGTTTACACACCACAGTTACACTGTTAGAATATACTGTGTTCTTCTGCGTACTTACTGTTACCGGTGAGTTTTCTGTCTTCAGTGATTATTTATTGCTCATTAATGTCCTTTTCTTTCTGATTGAAGGGCTCCCTTTAGCATTTCTTGTAGAATGGGTCTGGTATTGATGAAATCCCTCTGCTTTTGCTTGCCTGGGAAAGTCTTTATTTCTCCTTTATGTTTGAAGCATAATTTCACTGGGCATACTTTTCTACAGTAAAAGTTTTCTTCCTTCAACACTTTGAATATGTCATGCCACTCTCCTGTTCTGTAAGGTTGCCACTGAAAAATCCGCTGCCAGGCACACTGGAGCTCCATTGTATGTTATTTGTTTCTTTTCTCTTGTTGCTTCTAGAATCCTTTCTTTATCTTTGACTTTTGGGAGTCTGATTATTAAATTCCTTCAGGTAATTTTCTTTCAGTAAATCTGCTTGGTGTTCTATAACCTTTTGTGCTTATTTATATCTTTCTCTAGATTTGGAAAGTTCTGTTATTAACCCTTTCAATAAACTTTCTAGCCCTATCTCTTTCTCTTTCTTCTCTTTAAGGTGAATAACTCTTAGATTTGCCCTTTTGAGACTATTTTCTAGATCCTATAGGCATGCTTCATTTTTTTTTAATTCTTTTTTTTCTTTTGTTTCCTCTGACTGTGTCTTTTCAATTAGCCTGTCTTCGGGCTCACTAATTCTTTCTTCTACTTGATCAGTTCTGCTATAAAAGGACTCTGATACACTCTTCAGTATGTCCTTTTCATTTTTTAGCTCTACAATTTCTGATTATTTTTAATTATTTTATTTTAATCTCTTATTAATTTTATCTGATAAAATTCTGAATTCCTTTTCTGTGTTATCTTGAATTTATTTGAGTTTCCTCAGCACAGTTATTTTGAATTCTCTGACTGAAAGGTCGTATACCTGTTTCTCCAGGATTGGTCCCTGGTGGCTTATTTAGTTTAATTGGTGATGCCATATTTTTCCTGGATGGTGTTGATGCTAGTAGATGTTCTTCAGTGATTGGACATTGAAGGGTTAGGTATTTATTGTACTCTTCACTGTCTGTGATTATTTGTAGCCATCATTCTTGAGAAGGCTTTTCAGATATTTGAAGGCACTTTGATGTTGTAATCTAAGCTGTTTCTTCTTTAGGGGGCATCCCAGTAGCACTGTGGTTCTTACAGACTCCTAGAAGTACTGCCTTGAAGGTCTTGGACAAAATCCATGAGAATTCTCTAGTTTACCAAATACAGACTATTGTTCCCTTCCCTAACTTTCTCCCAAACATAAAGAATCTCTCTCTGAGCCACCTAAGACTGAGGTTGGAATGACACAAACACCCCTGTGATCACCACCACTATGACTGCATTGGGACAGACTTGAAGCCAGCCCAGTGCTGGGCCTCGCCCAAGCCCTGTTGTAATCACTCCTTGGCTACTGCCTATGTTGATTCAAGGCCCTGGGGCTCTAAAATCAAAAGCTGACAAAGCTAGCCAGACCTGTGTCTTTCAATTCAGGGTGGCAAGGTCCCCCAAGACCCAGCTGGGTCCAGAAGTGTTCTCCAAGAGTCAGACTAGAGTCAAAACCTGGTATTTTGGTATTGTATTGTACCAATTTTATTGTATTGTGGATTAGGTGGCACTCAAACCACACAACATAGTCCTTCTCACTCTTCCTTCCCCTTTTCAAAAGCAGAAGAGCCTCACCCTGTAGCCTGCCTCCCCTACCCCAGGCCATAAACAGTATTGCCAGACTACTACTGATTTTCCCTTAAGGCCCAAGATTTCTTAAATCAGCTTGTCATGAATGCTTCCTGGCCTGAGACTCACCCTTCAGGACAGTGGGCTTCCCTCTGGCCCAGGGCAGGTCCAGAAATGCCATCCAAGAGTCAAGTTCTGGAATCAGAGATCCCAAGAGCCCACTTGGTGCTCTACCCCACTATGACCAAGCTAGTATCTGAAGCCAGCAAGTCTCAGAGTTTCACCCAAAACCCTTGATGTAGTACCTGTGTATTGCTGCTGGTTTTTCAGGGCTTAAGTTAGCAGGTGATGAAAGCTGCCAGCACTTTCTTTCCTTCAAGACAGCAGGCTCTTTTCTGGTCCAGGGTGTGTCTGGGAGATAGGGCCTGGAACAGGGGCCTCTTGACTCTGTTCAGTGTCCTATCCTGCTGTGGCTGGGCTGGTATCTAAGAAGCAGGACGAAGTTCTCCCCACTCTCCCTTCTCCTCTCCTCAAGTGGAAGGAAGTGGTCTCTTTTGAAGTTTCAGGCTATACAGCTTGGAGCTAGGGGAGGGGTGATGCCAGCACTCCCTTGGCTTCCCCAGCTGGTATTTCAGTATGTTGTGTGCCGCACCCCACCCACTCCTACAATACACTGTCTCTGGGCCTAACTCAGCTTGAGGACTTGCCTATGAGTGCAGTCCTTATGGCCTAGACTGCCTTTCAAGTTTACTTGCAGACACAGAGTGCTATAGCTCATCATGGTGAGGTTTGAGGGAACTCAATTTCAGACCACTATGATCATCAATTCCCCTCTGGCTAGGGCTGGTTTAAATGTTCCCTCTGTGGGTGAGCATCAGCTGAATTTGATCCAGTTTTCCTTCCTGCTCTAACAGGACAGCACTGAGTTCAATGCCTCACAACTGCTGTGCTCACCCTCCCCCAGCACCGAGAGATGCTCACCACACCACACCACTGCTGCCAGGGGTGGGAGAGGGTAGGCATCAGCAATTCAAGGCTGTTACTTTTTTTAACCTCTTCAGTGCTTCTTTCAGCAATGTGAAGTTAAAACCAGGTACTGTGAGTGCTCACCTGATTTTTGGTTTGTATGAAGGTGTTTTTTTCTGAGCAGATAGTTGTTAACTTGGTGTCCTTGTGGCAGAGAATGATCAGTGGAGCTTTCTATTCTTCTACCTTGCTCCGCCTTCCAAGCTCTTTTTTTAAATCATGGTTTGCCTTTGCAGAGAGGGAGGGGGATTTGAGTGGCCAAAGACAACTTTAGCTTTTATTCATAAGATGCATCAAAAAATTATCTCTAAAATTATTATAAAAAGAGAATACATTCATGTTTTCCTGGTCTATAAAGAATTTAAAATTTTTAAAGTTTCTTCTGCCAAATACACCAATTCAAGCATTGTGTTTCCTAAGTACAATACTTAATTGTTCTAGCTTATTCTTTCAACTGTTGTCTCTATAAACATTCTAGTGTCTCTCGAGGCACTTTACTCCTCCCTAATACTTCTCTGTGCAGCTTAGATTTCCCGGTTCTTCATTTCGATTATTCTAACACTCAAACCCCGTTTCTTCTTTTGTTTGTGCCTCTAATGCCTCCAATCTTACAACTATTCATTTTCCCAATATTCACAGCTGAGTAGCTGAGTGCTCATGGAAGAGATAATCACTGAACCTGACAAGTCATTACCAGTATAACTTTATAGTCACCCACCTCGACTGGGTCCTCACTGATGCTCAGTTATTCTACTGTATTTCTTTGTTCAGCTGTTGTTATTACTCCCTGAAATGACTGTTTCAAATGTCTTCTGAAACTTGCTTGCCCAGCCTCCCTTCTTACTCTCAGCAGGTGACTTTATCTTCTACTTTATAAAGAAAATAGAAGTTCCAGTTTTCAAACGTAAAGACCCAGTAACGTCTGCCTACATGCAATCCTCCTTTCTTCTTTTTTTAATGGAATCCTTGTCCCACTTTTGAAAACCTGGACTTTGTCAATTCTGCATATGACATCTGGAAATTTTGAGCCTATTTTGGGACTGCAGGAAGATTTATCCTGAAAACAAAACCAGCATGATGAATGCAGCAGACCAGAAATGGGAAAATATCTGAATTTTCAATGACAATATTAAGTATTTTATCAAGTATATTTAGAGGTGACCTTATCAGACATGTCACAGTTTTTTATGAAGAATGAAATGATAAGTATCTTCGTTATTTAAGTTATTTGAATTATCCCTTTTTCTTGGTATTTACATGCCAAAGAACTCTACAATCTGAAAAATAAATACTAAATGCAAAGAGATTTGAAAGTGGCTACATAAGAGATCCACTCCCAGTATACTCCTACTCAGATGTGTAGCCCTTTGGGAACCCAGCTTATTGTGACAGGTGACATGAGGTGCTCCTGTTAGACCCTCACATTACACAGGACACGGACTCTTTTGTCTACTTCGATGAGGCTGAAAACTCTAAAATTCTATATTTCTGGATTGCCAAATACCTTCAAAACAAAAGTACATTTCATATGTTTTGAATACTTAATTCAACTTTTTTTCTGATACAGAGGTTGATCTGAAATACCTAATCTATTGCTGGAAACAGATGCTATTATAGTTTTTAAAATTATAATAAGCTTTACTGGGCTGTAGTTTACATTCAATATATTTCACCAACTTTATTATTACCATTATTATTTGAAATGGAGTCTTGTTCTGTCATCCAGGTTGGAGTGCAGTGTCATGATCTCAGCTCACTGCAACCTCCACCACCCATGAAAAAGCGATCCTCCCATGCAAAAGCAATCCTCCCACCTCAGCCTCCAGAGTAGCTAAGATTACAGGCATGCACCACCATGCCTGGCTAACTTTTTTTGTAGTTTTAGTAGAGATGGGGTTTCACCATGTTGGCCAGGCTGGTCTTGAACTCTTGACCTCAGGTAATCGCCTGCCTCGGCTTCCCAAAGTGCTGGGATTACAGGCATGAGTCACTGCACCTGGCCATATTTCACCAACCTTAAATGTGTAATTTGATGAGTTTTAATAATTTTATACAGTTATGTAACCATGACCAAAATTATGCTTTAGAATATTTCCATCAGTCAAAAAGTTTATTGGGAGTGTTTGTCATATAAAAACCTGAATTCACTAAGTTTAAATTAAAACCATAATACATTTTTCATATGTACATATTCTTTACGTTTACTGTATTTATAGATAATCTCTAAATAAATATTTCCTTTTACCCTTTTCTACATTATGTAAAAATTGTAGTATATTTTTGACTATATAAGCAAGGAAAGGAAAAGGACTTGTGTAAAGCCGAGCATTTTGAGACAACTGATAGAGTTAAGTCCCTTAAATGAATTCATGAGCAGATGGTTGTGTTAACTTAAAAAGAAAGTGCCTTTTGAGAGAGGAAGAGGACCAACATTATTGCAAGCTGACTGTGGTAGGCACTTACATATATCATCCCATTTTGTACTCACAAATAACTCATAACATTGATTTTTTTAAAGCCACTATACCAATTAGTATATAGGAGCTCAAAAGAAATATGTAAATTATCCCAGCTCACAGGGTTAGTAAGCAGTAAAACTGAGGTATGAAAACAGATTTACTTACAAAGTGCTTTCTTTCTATATCACATGACCATCCTGTGTATTGGAAGTAAAACAGACAATAAGTTCTTTGAAGATAGAAACTCTGCCCAAAGCACCATTGGGTTTGTATGTGTGTTTGTATGTATGTGTGTGTGTATGTGTGTGTGTGTGTGTTAAGTGGGGGGATCCATGTGAGGTCTGATAGGATTTCCTGCAGGAGGTAACATCTAAGCTGAAACTTATCGGGAAAATACGGACAATCTGTGAGGTAAGAGCGGTAAAGGTGAGAAGTGAGTTCTAGGAAGAAGGAATTAGATGTGTAAAGGCACAGAAATAAAGAGAAGCATTCTTCAGGAATTTAGCAAGAAGGGAATCATGGGAGAAGAATTTAGAAAGGCAGATAACATGTTGGTCATTTAACAACAGATATCCCGCCCAGAAGTATGTCTTGGATAGGATGGATCTATCAGAATTGCATGTGGGTGCATATTGACTATAGTGGCTGCATAATGTCTGGAGTTACTTTAACAAGTAAGGAGTTATTATTATTGTTGTTGTTATTTTAGACAACGAGAAGTCAGGCATTCCCAATATTAGGTAGCTGGTCGAGGTTGGATGATTCTTCCAGCTGCAGGCTTGGCCATCCTTACTTAACATGTGACTTCTGTTCTTCAGGCTTTATGATGACTGCTTTACCTTTATATATTGAATCTGCATTTTAGTTAGGAAGAAGTAGGAAAGGCAAAGAGTAAAATGTAAATATCATCAATCTGTCCTTTCTCTTCAAAATCAGGGAAAGACATTGTGGTTTTGGAAGCATGAATAAGTGTTTTTGGAAGCACTTATATCTTATTAAGTACATCTGTGTCATAAGGTCATCCCTAGCTGCAGAGGAGTCTGGAAAATTCAGTTTTTTTGTTTGTTTGTTTGTTTTCTTATTTTTAATTAGGCAGTCTGGATTTGTTAGTAAGATTTTGAATAAATATCCAATAATGTTCACAGTACCCAACATAAGAACTCTTTAATAAATAATTGTTAAAAAGTTCTTCAGAGAATACTTCCTAAATGTTACTTTCAGAAAAATATGGAAAAGGTGAAATCCATAATAGGAAAGTAGACCTTCTTCAAGGTCACTTTTGGGTGTTTGGGGTGCCCTCAGCATAAACCATGAGGTATCATAGCAAACTCACCCCATGATAATTTCTGTCACTGGATAGTAAGAAATAATACTCCATGACAAGCAATTCAACCAGAAAGATAGATTTTCTACTTTAATTGAGTTTCAAATTCCTGATGGGAAGTGTCTGATACACTATGTGTCACAACTTGCAGATAGTATAGGGGATCTATACTGGCAACTAGAGTGATAGGCAATAGAGATTCATTCATTAATTCATTAAGCATTTTCTAAGTGGATGCCTTTTGGTATGTTAGATCATGGCTGGGGCAATAGTGTACTATTTTCTACAATTACTCTCCCCTCTCCCCTGTAGTCATATTTTTTGGCTACTCCTTTTAATTTTTCTTAAAAATTTTTGGTCTGTTTCATTAGTATGCATGACCTGTATTGCAATGTTATTCAACCTTCTTATTCCACTAACTCCTATCTCTGTTTCCTTCATGACAGATTATATTCGATTGGATTTTGTGGACTCCGTGCTCCTGATTATTCTCTTATCTCTCTGAGTGCTCCTCTTTACTCTTTGTAAGGCTTTTCTTCCTCAACCTCTCCTTAAATGTCAATGCTACTCAGAATTTTGTCTTTTACCTCCTTCTCTCTGCACAAACTCTCCCTCAGTTATATCATCCACTCAAAGGGTTTCAATTGTTTCTATAAATCAACAACTGTTAAATGTATACTTTGATTTTTTTTCTTTTAATCTTCAGATTAATATCTCTAACTCTCTGCAGGTCACCTCCCCTTTCAGAATCATTGATCTTAACATTTTCCAAGTTAAATTCAGAGATCCTTGCAGATCTATGGTTGTATGGATCCAGCAGTTCCTACGCAATAATCTCTTCCTCTTATTGCTGTAGTCCCTTCCCCCATTTTCTGCAATGATCCTTTTGAATAAAGTTTCTCCTTACTAAATCAGAATGTATCTTTTATTTGATAATTAATGGTTCCGTGCCTTCGAGGAAGTGCTGACCACCCCTTGGACCCCACTGTCTTCATCCAAGTATCCATGCTGGTTCTGGAAGCCCTCGTGTCCTTTCCTGGTGGGAGAAATCAGGATCCATGGTGATGCATCACAACTCCTCATCTAATCCAGTGCTCAGGACACTTGTCTGTTGTAGCATCAAAGTAAGAAGTTACTTTTCGGGCGAGGTGGCGGGCGCCTGTAGTCCCAGCTACTGGGGAGGCTGAGGCAGGAGAATGGCGTAAACCCGGGAGGCGGAGCTTGCAGTGAGCTGAGATCCGGCCACTGCACTCCAGTCCGGGCGACAGAGCGAGACTCCGCCTCAAAAAAAAAAAAAAAAGAAGTTACTTTTCTTCTTTGTGGCAAAGAGATTTTCCTTCACCCCCTTCTATGAAGCCTCTTCTGTGTGTTGAGGGATTCCTAATCTGGGGATTACAGATGACAATTTCCTTAGCTTCCAGAACCTCAGAGATTGTGTGGTGGGGTTCCCTTTTCCCTTGGCTCTCTGACTTTGTCTTAACTATATGATAATCCAATAAGTAACTCTCATTATGACTCCTTCTTTCCTCTTCTTCTCTGTTGACTACATGTGACAACATGCTTCACCCTATGGCACTGACTCGGTTTAATATCCTCAGAAACAGTCACATTTTACCAAAAGCAGTTTAGAACATAATGGTCTCTTTGTAAAACTTGAGAACTTCCCAAATTGGCTCATCTGACTTCTTGAGAGCTCCCCGTTTCCATCATTCCTGTTACCCTTTCTTCCTTTCACCACATCAGACCTTAATTATTTCTAATATTCCCAGAAATTAATCAAAGTAAGCTTATTTTGCAAAACTTGATCTCAACAGTGGTTATGTTTGTATGTAATGCATCACATCAAAGTTTCTAAGGTCTTTCGTGAATTTAAAACCTTAGACTTATGTAAATTAATTCTGCAAGGTATGCAGGTTGTGTTTTTGTTAAGAAACAAGAAGAGTAATTTTGATCTAAAGTAAAATGACTAGTCATTCCAGGATGAGAAAGAGGGAAGTATAGCACAAAATGTTAATGGATATGAAAAGTTGTAGGAGGTTTGCAGAAAAAAAAAATCAAAATAAGGAATTTTACTTCTTGTACAAAGCTAAAATTTGATGGGTTTATTTATAGGATTTGTTAAAGAAGATTTAGTATTAAACTTTATACTGATAGAAAACTACAATTTGGTTTTCTCTTCACTTAAAAATGACAACAGTTTTTCTTCAATTAGTGTTCTGCTCTTTATAAGAGATTGTAAATAGTTTTTATTTACTTGCTGAGTAAGAAAAGATGCTGCATCCTATCAGAAAAATTTCCTGAGCTTATGTTGATGTTAATTCATTATTTCCCTCCCCAATCATGATTTTCCTCGTTTCCCCTGTTACAGTAAATGGCATGACTATCAAACTAATCAGCCAAGTCAGAAACCTAGTTGTAAATGCTCCGTCTCCCTTCTCATCCCCATCATCTAATATACCAAAAGATTCAATTGATTCTCTCTTTAAAAGTATTTTGAGACTGTCCAAAAATACACATTTCAGTATAATCAGCACATTCTATCCCTGTAGTGAAGCAACAGAGGAACGGAAGAACCCAAGTCGTAAGATGCAACTGCATTGATTTGCCATAAGACATCACTCTCACAGGGATGGAAGACTGCAGTGTGTACTTGTTCATGTTGGCAGACCAACTTGGGTATCAGAAAGTGATTTTTTACATTGAATAAAGGAAGTTAGAGGAATAATTTGTTCAATAGTATTAGGCTAAGTAAGAAACTGGGATATAATACAGCTATGATAAAGTGAGAGTGATCTTTTGATGCAAATGGAAAGATTTGAAGTAATTGACTATAATTTCACACATTTATCTCATCAATAGGGGTGGCATGCCATTGAAATGTAAAATACTTGGGGTTCAGGGGCCGAGAGTTTCCATTCCCTAGACGTTACTTAGATGGTCATAGATTATGCTTGCTTCTCTGACTCTGATTTTTTAAAAAACCTATCTGACCCATCTTCTCTGACCAATATGTAACACTCCTGATGTGGAGGACATTTCTGATGTTTTCAGTGGACAGTAAATTGTGAAAAACCTACAGTTCAATTCTGTTTATCTCATTTCTGAATAATTAACATTTTTAATTAAAAAATTTAAGTTCAAAAAGTAATGTTCATTTGAATTCTCACATTATATTTATCTAGGTACCAACACATAATAAATTTGAATTACTCATGAGAAATTAATTTATTCCTTTTTCCATATTTTTTAAATTTAAAACTCAAAAAGTCCTATATTATGTAAGAACTAAAGTGAGACATTTTTATTTTCCAAAGATAAGTATTAAGGCAAAATTATGTGTCAAGTGATGATCCTTCTTCCTTTCCCACTCACCAAAGCTATTATTTCATGCCTTTTATTTTCTTCTTAAATTTCTAATGCTGACAGCTTATCCTTTTCCTTGCCTAAAAAAGTCTGTAATTACTATCACATTTCAGGAAAAAAATTCGAAACTATCTGATGGGAACTTAATCATCTTCCACAGCAGATGTGTTGATGCCAACCTTCTTCCCTTGTTAAAAGGAAATACATTTCCTTCCTCTTATGAAAGACTAGTCTCTTGTACCATGCTCCTGCTCTCAAGCCCTCTCATTGTCTTGCTGGCGTCATCATGGCATAAATTTTCTATGTTTGACATAAATATCACAGACTAGGTTACTGAAACAATGAAAATTTATTTCCTCACAGTTCTGGAGGGTAGAAATTGGAAATCAATGTGTTGGCAGGGTTGATTTCATTCTGAGGCTTCTCCCCTTTGCTTGTAGATGGTCATCTTTGTCTTCTCCCTTTGTCTTCACATAGTCTTTCCTCTGAGCCTGTGTTTGAATTTCGTCTTCTTATGAGGACACCAGTCATCTTGATTAGGCACCACCCTAAAGATCTCATTTTAATTTAATTACCTCTTTAAAAACTTCATCTTCAAATTTGATATATTCTGAGGGTTAAGACTGGGGGTTAAAACTTCAACTTACAGGCTGGACATGGTGGCTCATGCCTGTAATCCCAGCACTTTGAGAGACTGAGGGGAGAAGATCACTTGAGGTCAGGAGTTCAAGACCAGCCTGGCCAACATGGTGAAACCCTGTCTCCACTAACAATACAAAAATTAGCCAAGCATGGTTAGGGGGAACCTGTAATCCCAGCTACTTGGGAGTCTGAGGTTGGAGAATCACTGGAACTCAGGAGGCAGAGGTTGCAATGAGCCAAGATCACACCATTGCACTTCAGCCTGGGCAACAAGAGCAAAACTCCATCTTAAAAAACTAGAAACAAAAAACCTTTGACTTACGCATTTGGAGAGGACACAATCCAGCCCGGAGCAATCAGTTAGGGCCTTTTCTTTCTACATTATCAAGCTTATTTTTTCTTTATCTCTCACAACTGCATCATTACCCAAAGCATAAAGCGCACTGTAGAAGTTCCTATTCTAAAAAATCACCCTTTGACTCCACACTCCACTCCAGCTATTGCTTTATTCCTTTGCTCTCATTTAAGCCATGTTAGTGGCATCTCTTATACATGCTGTGCACATCTTCTCACCACACTTTCACATCTCCACCTTCTCCAATGTGTCTTCTGCCAATTTGATTTTATAAAATTAAACATAGTTGATGACTCCTTCAGTCTTGATACAGTTACCTACCTTGACATCCATGACATCTGCAAAGACATTTTGGTTATTCAACATCCATGCCTTCTTTCCCCCATCAAGTAGCAGATTTGAGTTGGGGTAGGATTGAGCCCACCCCAATTTTAGCATTGGGTCTTTACTGGACACCTTGCCCTTGCCCACATTGATTGGTTCAATACCAAGTATGGATCTGAGATTTATGTCAGTCAGCTCTTAGCATTCACCTGATCACTCTGGTGGGAATTTTTTTTCATTGATTTTTTGTTTCCTTGAACGGGTTCTTCTTTCTCCTTTGGAAGGAAATGAGGAAGCAAGTAGTTCTGTGTTTTGCTAATATCCATCTTGTGATAAAAATGACACTATCCTGGGGAAAAGTTACCATCTGGAAGAAAACAATGATGAAAGAATTTCAGAGAGACAGAAACAGAATCTTGAGGGACTCATGTCTGAAGCTTTTTAAATCTCTGGACTTCTCACTGAAGACAGCTAGTAATCCCTTTTGTTGTTGGTTAGATTGAGTTAGGTTTTCCATTCCTTGGAACTGAAAGCATGTTAAATGAGTCAACACCTACTTGGCTGGTCTTCCTCCCATCTATCTCTCTCTTCATGTCTCTTTCTCTGTCACAGTATTCATCTTCTCACCTAAATATTTTAGTATCAGTTTTCCAGGACATGGTTTTGGGCCTTATGCCTTTCTTTCCAAACACTGAGGTGATATGTAGTAGGGCACATAGTCCACACTGAGAGAGAGATTATGTATGGAGCAGGCCCCAGGAGACAGTCAGGGAAGACCACAGATGAGAGGAAGGGCTTCAGGAGACCCCCTTCTGTCAGGGACACACTATCTCACAGCAATCAATATCTTTGGCTTGTCTGTGTGAGAGGAATACAAATGAAAGGACAGCTACAAAAAATTAAATTCTTGCCATATTTTATATGTCATGATACAACTTCATTTTGTTTTGAATTTTTAACAAAGAAACAACATGATAAAATATATGTATATTTAAAATTTTAAAAGTAAAAAATAAAAATAAATTTTAAAAAATAGAACTTGCCCTGTGAAGACAAAACAAAACACACAAACAAAAGACAAGCAAGCAAACAAACAAACAAACAAAAATACTGTCATAGCTATGGTGAGAAGAGCTCATTGAAGAGGCAAGAGAGTGAGAGAGAGTCTCAAGTAGGGAGGATAGCCCAGGAAGAGATAGTGGTGACATTGTTGAGGGGATGCACATGTCAGCACAATTCAAACCATTGGCCATGGCCTACAACTTCCTGAATGGTAAGAACCCTGACAACCCTTCCAATTTAACTCTGTTCCCCTTCCCCTTGCTCATTGTGCCCTAGCTACATTGCTCTTCTTTCAGTTCCTAACAATTACAGAGCTCTATCATCACCTGAAAATGTTGTTTTCTAAGTGAAATCAATCGTGAACATCTTGTCTGAGTTAACCACTCCTCTACTCATTATCCTCTATCACTTTATCCTATTTGTTTTCTACGTAGTTGTTATCACAACTGTGTAATTATTTGATTCAGCATTTGTTTATTTATTTATTGTCTATTTCCTACTACTGAATTTGGAAAGGAGGAGTCCATGAGGAAACAGACACATCTCCTTTGCTTACGAGTATATATCCAATATCTAGTAAAGTGCCTGGCAAATAGGAAATGCTCATTAGATATTTATTGCATGGATGATTGACTGAGTATAATTATCTAAAGGAGTTTCTTTAATATCATTATATTGTCTTTTCAGTAGTGAATCAAAAGCAATTTCCAATCAAATTTTGAATTCCAAATCTGTGGTTGAACAACCAAAAGTTTCAAATTTTGGCTTCAATTTAAAATTAAAAAAAACTCTCTATCTATATCTGTATCTGTATCTATATATATCTATAGATATATCTATAGATATCTCTATATATCTGTATCTATATCTATAGATATATCTATATATCTGTCTACATATATATATATAGAGAGAGAGAGAGAGAGAGGGAGAGCTTGAAAGAGAAAGAGAGACAGGGTTTTGCTATGTTGCCTAGGTTGGTCTTGAACTCCTGGCCTCAAGCAATCTTCCTACTTCAGCCTCCTGAATAAGATTTTGCTTATGCTTAACTTGGTTTCTGGTGCATTCATGAGATACCTTAGAAGTACATAATTTAATTACAAATACTTAATTTAATTCTTAACAGAATCTTGAAGGTCCAATGTCAAAAACTTCTCAAATTAAAATTTGGAAAGTTATATAGGCTTTGATTTTTCGTTGTTAAGATGGCAAATTTAAGACCTAGAGATACTACTTTAGGTTTTATTCAAGTTGTTATGAAGGAGATAAAACATTTCAAAATATCTACATGGTAGCACTAAGTATGTTTTCAGTTGAAAGTAAAAGAAAACCCAATGAACACATAAATAATAAAGGGGAGTTAGCTCTGTTAACTCAAAAGTGTAGTAGTTCTTGTTACAAATAAACTTAACAATTCTTGATGAATTAGTCAGTCAGCCATGAAACACAGTCAATCAAATAATACACCAAATTATTAACTCTATTATGTGAACCACATTAAAATTTTTCCTGAGGAAGGCCTCCAAATCTCTGGAACCACAAAGACATTTGTTACATCAGCCTTGTTTACCTTAAGTCAGCATTGTCCAGTATGTTCAACAGAGCAGCAGTTTCTCAGGAGGTTTCATGAGAAAGAGATCCATAGCCGAATGCATCTTGGGGCTGGAGTGGTTAAGCTACATGGGCTTCAGAGGTGGAGAGCCTTGCTTAGAATCCTGACTCAGTCACAGTCACATTACTTACAGTCTCTAGGTTTCATTTTCCTCCCACACAAATGAGGCCGAATAGAACTAACTTAATGGAAGAATAAAGATTAAATGAGATAAACAGCGAAACCTGTTTCTTATGGAATGCCAACTATATGCCAGGCACTTCTCTGATAACTTTATGTGTTTTACCTCATTTAACCCTAGCCACAGCCCTAAGGATGAATATGTTATTATGCTCAATTTTACAGATGAGGAAATTGAGGCAAACAAATGTTGAATAACTGCCTGACATCACACAGCTAATAAGCAGCAGAGTCAGGATTTCATTTTATTTGCAATGCCTGTTAACATACTAGCTTTAGGAAATACTACTGTTATAAATGTACGTATGGAGGTAAAGAAGCAAAGCAAACCATCTTAGTAGTCAAGTGCTTCCAAGATATAAATCAGAGCCAGCCTCAGGGAGAGCTGAATCAAGGGTTCATAGCTATCTAGGATATGACAAGAATCATATTAGCTCAATAGCCATGACCACTGTCCTCTTGTGGGCTCTTAAAAGTGTGTTATATTTGCTACCTGCTGCTTACTCAAGATGGATCTCAATTTCAAAATTTCTAAAACAGAGTATCTGTTTGGGATGGTTTGCCACTTTATAATATCAAGACATAGTTTCTCAATAGCTGAATCAAGAGGATGACCTTTTTTTTGTCAATCCTATTCTTCCTATCCACTGTTTACCTTGGGCAGAAATCACTGCCCTTACCAACAATAGCCTGAGAAACCAGATTACATGACCCAAATCTTGACACTTTTGTTTGGAAAAATGACCTGTGGCTTCTCTTTTGAGAAGGAGGCCTAGATGTGGCAGGCACTTATATTTCATAAAATATTTAGTGCTAAGCCTAAAAATTTGTTTGGTTAACATGAAAATTAGCATATATATAGGTATTAAAATCTATCACTAATAATATTCATTATATTTATATATATTAAAAGAAAAATCAATATTACTTACTTACTTCTTTTTTGAGATGAGGTCTCTGTCACTCAGCCTGGAGTGCAGTGGTATGATCCCAGCTCACTGCAACCTCTGCCTCCTGGGCTTAAGCAATACTCCTAACTCAGCCTCCTGAGTAGATGGGACTACAGGTGTAGTCCACCACCACACTCAGCTAATTTTTTGTATTTTGGGTAGCAATGAGGCTTCACCATATTGCCCAGGCTGATCTCGAACTCCTGAACTCAAGCAATCCACCCACCAAGACATCCCAAAGTGCTGGAATTACAGGTGTCAGCCACTGCGCCTAGCCAGTATTACTTACTTTTAAACTAATTCATTTTTCAACAAATATTTATTGAACATCTAATACTTGACAGATTGCTGTTTTAATGCCAAAATTATTGCAACAAACAAAGTCATGAAGTCCCTACCTTCATGCAACTTCCATTTTAGTGGCCGGAATTAGATGATTTGAAAGAATAAATGTAGAGTATATCAGATGGTGATATGGGTATAAGAATAAAAATAAAACTGGGTAAGGAAGTTAGAGAATGCCAGGAGTGGGGAAAGTTACTAATTTTTTTTTTTTTTTTGTAGTAGGTTGAGGTCCTTCTGTTTTATATAGTATGGCCTGATAAAGTGATATTTCAGCAAAGACCAAAAAGAAGGGAAGCTAAGTAAGCTGAAGAAGAGCATTCCAGGTGGAAAGAACAGTAAATGCAAAGACCCTAAGACATCACAATTCTTGACATGTTTGTGGTGGTGAGCAAGGGGAAGAGCCATAAAGATAAGGTCAAAGGGGTGGCTAGGAGTCACATCACTAAGGCTTTTGCAAGTGAGTGTAAGGTTTTGGCTTTTAAACTGAGGAGGACAGAAAAACGTTGGGAAATCCATTGAGCCAAAAAATCTCTCTTACATTTTGCAAGAATTACTCTGGTTGCTGTCTGGAAAGCAGACTTTAGGAGGGCAAGATAGAAGTGGGGATACCAGAAAAGAAGCTATTACAATAATCCAGGCAACAGAAAAGGGTGGTTTGGACCAAGATAGAAGCAGTGGTACTTTTAGATAAATCCTGCAGATTTAACCAACTGGATTTTCCATCCAATTAAACATTAGGCCTTGGGTCATGTAATCCTGCTTTCAGGCTACAAGTAGTTGACCCAGGGATTTATATCCAAGGTGGAGGAGGATATAAGAAACAATAGAGTTGTCATAAGAAAGGCCAATCTCTTTTAATTTCATTATGAACAGACTAAGGAGAAACCAAGGAATGACTCCAAAATATTTGCCATAAGCATTTAGAAGAATATCATAGTTACTTACTGAGATGATAAAATTCTCATTATCAGTACATATGGGAAAGGGTGAAAATTAGGAGCATAAATTGTATGTTAAATTTGAGAAGCCTATGAAATATCCAAATGGGGATGCTGAATAGGTGGTTAGATGTTGTGACTTGAGTTTCAAATAAAGTCTAGGCAGGAGATTAAAAAACTGAAAGTCATTGTTATATAAATGGCATTTAAAGCTATGCGATTTAGCAAGCTCACCTACTGTGTAAAAGACAGAGAAGAAATCTAAAGATTGAGCCTTGGCATTCCAATGTTTAGAGTTTGGGGAGATGAAGAGGAATGAGCAAAAGTGGTTCAGAAAGAGCAACCAGTGAGTTAAGAGATACAGAATGTGCACACGAGGATAACTAATCACCATGCTGAAATTATGCAATATTTAATATTGAAATCAAGTATTTTAAAAAAGTATTTTAGTTTCATAGAAGAAGAAATTTATTTTATCTGTATCTTTACTTCTGTAAAAGTAGAAACATGTTGGTTATTTTGAAAAAGTTAATAAAAATGTGATAAGCATTTTTTAAGGCAAATAAAATGAGTCAGGTAAAGTAATATTAAAATACACGTCTAAAATTGTACAATTAAATAAATCAAAAAATCTTTCAAATAAAATAATAGTAACATAAAAAATAATAAGACCTGCCAAATTTCACTCTCTTGAAAGAAACTTAAGGCTCTCAAACTTTTCTCTTCAGTATGTCTGTTGAGCAGAAATATACTAGTAGTTTTAGGTTTGCAGGTTTTTAAACCTGCTTTGGTGTTACCTAGAAGCATTATCAAAATGATAATGGAAACAACAAAGAAAGCATAATTGCAATCTCATAGAAAATGCATTTGCTTTGCATGATCACTTACAAAGATAGCTGTATGTCTTTTATTTAAACATAAAACATTAGAAATATTTTATCCCAGAAGAAGTAAAATTGGGATACATTTTGAAGTCAGAGCTAGAAGATTTTTAGGTGTGTAGTGCAGCATTTTAATCTTCTCTTAAGTTTTAGAGCTAATATAATGTATACCCAGATGTGAATACACTGTCATTTACTGTACTCATGCTCTTTTAGTGTGTCATTCCCTTTTTTCAATTTTGCCCAATATATGGATACCAGATTGTAATATTCTAAATGTTTTGAGATTCTGAGGTGCTTATTAAATTGAAATACCCTATGTTTGCCTTTGAAGAAAATGCATTTTGTTTATTATCTAATGTGTAAATACATTCTGTGCCATTGTAGACATAAAATTAAGTAAATCTTAGAACCTCAAAGAAATCACTATTTATTGGGAAAGATGTATGGATTTACTGTACAATATGAAATGTGATACTAGTAATAAAATCCTACAATTTTTAAATTTTATGGGGGCAGGAAATTTGATGATATATTCATCTCCTAGCACAATGCCTGGAACTCAGTACAGTTTTTGAATGCATTCATAAATGGTTCTGCCTGGTGGCATTGGAGAAAGTGGAGGTGTCAGCTGGTTTCTGAAACATGAGGGTGTTTTCAAAAAATGGAGAAGGGAGGATGGTGGAATCCAGGCAGGGAAAAAATTATGCACCAGGATACCAAAGTTTGAAAATGCAGAGCCTCTTTGGAGAGCTTTGCGTATAGCATAGGTTTGTGCACAATGGAAAGAGACAAGGAAGTGACTATTGACAGATTGTCAATGGCCTGACATGCCCTGTTTTATGAAGTTTGGCTATATGCTCCAGCTGTCAAAAGATTTCTTAATAACAGTAAAATTTAGCTAATACTAACCATCCTGACCAAAATATTCAAAAATTTACCATGATTTTTGGTTCAAGATAATCATCTTGAATGCACACATTTGCATGCAAAAGAGTACTAGAGGGGGGATAGAATTAAAATTTTGTCTGATGGATAGTCTGATGGACAGAATTTCAATTCTGTCCCCCTGCTAGTTGGATAGACTATCCATCAGACAAAATTTCAATTCTATCCCCTGCTAGTTGGCTCCTACTATGGACTGCATGTCTGTGTCCCACCTAATCCATATATTCAACCCTAACTCTTAACAGGATGGTATTAACAGGTAGGGACTTTGGGAGGTAACTGGGCTTAGAGGAGATCATGAGGATGAAGCCCCCATAATGGGATTTGTGTCTATATCAAAAGAAGGCTAGAATTTTCTCTCTTTCTGCCATGAGAGGATACAAAAGAAGATAGTCATCAACAACCCAGGAAGAGAGCCCTCACCAGACACTGGATCTTCTAGCAACTTGATCTTGGACTTTCTGGACATCAGGACTGTGAAAAATAGATGTTTATTGTTTAAGACACCCAGTCTGTGGTGTTAAAGCCTGAGCTAACAAAGACAGGTCCTCATTATTCCTTCTTTTCCCTCTATTTCTTTTTTCATATCATTGCTGAATGAGCCTGGAAGACCAGCAATTAACCATTGGCAAATATTAAGGTCTTTTCTCCAAAGAAGTAAGGAACTGCTAGGGAGAAATATAGATTCCTGGGTGAATGAATGCCAGTGCCCTAAGTGTCACTCCTTCCTTTTTCTGGCATGTGCGTACACCTTTTTTGAACTTAAGACTAGCATCTTACTGATCATAATGTGAATTTTAACAAGCCCAGTTCACAAATACAGAGCTCTAAGATAGATATCTTATTCATGAGAGGAAGTGTGAAGTATAGAGTTAACTTAAATAGCTTGAGATTGCTATCACTAGATAGTTCTGATTGCAAATTTGGCCCTTGCTGGGGTCAGGGAACATGGCTCTCAGAACGTTTCAGGTCAGCTGTCAACTGATATGGGTGGTTCATTGTGCCTAGACTTTGGGAACAATATGATTTATGCTAAACACTTGCTTTTGTTTTATGTGAGTCTAGAATTTTGGAACATGCTACCCAGAGTGTGCTTATCTAACCAGCCTCCAATAAAAACCTTGGGTACTAAGTCTCTGTTGAATTTCCCTGGCACACAAAACTTAGCATTTGAGGTCCTAAGTCATTTCTGGAGAAATTAAATGTGTCCCATGTGACTTCTGAGGACTCTTGGAAACCTGTACCTGATCTCCACCAGACTTTCCCTTATGGGCCTTTCCTTTTGCTGATTTTGCTTTGTACGTTTTCACATTTTACAATCAAACATACTGTGAGTATATTGTGTGTTGAGTCCTGTGCAACCTTCTAGTGAATCACTGAACGTGGGCATGGTGTTAGAAACTCTTAAAACAGGGGCCTAGTAGAAAAGAATAGGCCTACAAATAGAATCCACATCAGCTATTTAGGAAAACCAACTAAGTCCTCCATCTTGAAAAATAAACTCATCCAATATGAATTAAGAAGTGGAATAGCACAAAAGAGAAGTAGAATGCATACTAGCAGATCACTCAGTAAAAACATATAGATAATCCAGAGAAAAATAAGAAAGAATATGAAAATAAAAACAAAAAAAGTCAACAAGTACTATAATTTACTTGAGAAATATTTGACTATATATAACCAAAAAATTATTCAAAACAGGTAAACTAGAAGGGAGAAGAAAGCTCTTAAAAATTAAACATATAGGGCCGGGTGCGGTGGCTCAAGCCTGTAATCCCAGCACTTTGGGAGGCCGAGACGGACGGATCACGAGGTCAGGAAATCGAGACCATCCTGACTAACACGGTGAAACCCCGTCTCTACTAAAAAATACAAAAAAAATACTAGCCGGGCGAGGTGACGGATGCCTGTAGTCCCAGCTACTTGGGAGGCTGAGGCAGGAGAATGGTGTAAACCCGGGAGGCGGAGCTTGCAGCGAGCTGAGATCCCGCCACTGCACTCCAGCCCAGGCGACAGAGCGAGACTCTGTCTCAAAAAAAAAAAAAAAAAAATTAAACATATAGAGATTTGATGGCAAGATGGCCAAATAGTAACAGCTCTGGTCTGCAGCTCCCAGCGAGATCGAGGCAGAAGGCAGGTGATTTCTGCATTTCTAACTGAGGTACCCAGTTCATCTCACTGGGACTGGTTGGACAGAGGGTGAAGCCCAAGGAGGGTGAGCCGAAGCAGGGCAGGGCATCGCCTCACCTGGGAAGCACAAAGGGTCAGGGAACTCCCTCTACTAGACAAGGAAAACCATTAGGGACTGTACCATGCACTCCAGCCCAGATACCGCACTTTTCCCATAGCCTTCACAACCTGCAGACCAGAAGATCCCCTCAGGTGCCAAAACCAAGAGGGCCCTGGGTTTTGTGCTGGAAAGCACAAAAACTAGGAGGCTGTTTGGGCAGACACCGAGCTAGCCACAGGAGTTTTTGTTCATACCCCGTTGGTGCCTGGAATGCCAGGGAGACAGGACCGTTCACTCCCCTGGAAAGGGGGCTGAAGCTAGGGAGCCAAGTCATCTGACTCGGGGGGTCCCACCCCCACAGAGCCCAGCAAGCTAATATCCAGTGACTTGAAATTCTCGTACCAGCACAGCAGTCTTAACTTGATCTGGGAGCTGGAGCTTGATGTGGGGAGGGGCATCCACCATTGCTGAGGCTGGAGTAGGCAGTTTTACCCTCAGAGTGTAAACAAAGCCTCCAGGAAGTTCGAACTGGGTGGAGCCCACCACAACTCAGCAAAGCCTCTGTGGCCTGACTACCTCTCTAAATTCCCTCCTCTCTGAGCAGGGCATCTCTGAAAAAAAAGCAGCAGCCCCAGTCAGGGACTTATAGATAAAAACCCCACCTCCCTGGGACAGAGCACCTGAGGGAAGGGGTGGTTGTGGGTGCAGCTTCAGCAGACTTAAACATTCCTACCTGGCAGCTCTGAATAGAGCAGTGGATCTCCCTGCACAGTGTTTGAGCTCTGATAAGGAACAGACTGCCTCCTGAAGTGGGTCCCTGACACTCATGTATCCTGACTGGGAGACACCTCTCAGTAGGGGCCAACGGACACATTATACAACAGGAGAGATCTGGCTGGCATCTGGCAGGTGCCCCTCTGGGACAAAGCTTCCAGAGGAAGAAACAGGCAGCAACCTTTGCTGGTCTGCAGCCTCTGCTGGTAATACCCTGGCAAACAGGGTCTGGAATGGACCTCCAACAAACTCCAGCAGACCTGCAGCAGAGGGGCCTGACTGTTAGAAGGAAAACTGACAAGCAGAAAGGAATAGCATTAACACTAACAAAAAGGACATCCACTCAGAGACCCCATCCCAAGGTCACCGGCTTCAAAGATGAAAGGTAGAAAAAAATCCATGAAGATGGGGAGAAACCAGCAGAAAAAGGCTGAGAATTCTAAAAACCAGAACGCTTCTTCTCTTCCAAAGGAACACAACTCCCCACCAGAAAGGGAACAAAACTGGATGGGAATGAGTTGGATGAACTGACAGAAGTAGGCTTCAGAAGGTGGGCAATAACAAACTCCTCTGAGCTAAAGGAGCATGTTCCAACCCAATGCAAACAACCTACAAACCTTGAAAAAAGGTTAGATGAATTGCTAACTAGAAAACCAGGTTAGAGAAGAACATAAATGACCTGATGAAGCTGAAAAACACAGCATGAGAACATCATGAAGCACACAAGTATCAATAGTCGAATTGATCAAGCAGAAGAAAGGATATCAGAGATTGAAGATTAACTCAATGAAATAAAGCAAGAAGACAAGATTAGAGAAAAAACAGTAAAAAGAAACTGACAAAGCCTCCAAGAAATATGGGACTATGTGAAAAGACCAAATCTATGTTTGTTTGGTGTACCTAAAAGTGACGAGGAGAATGGAACAAAGTTGGAAAATACTATTCAGGATATTATCCAAGAGAACTTCCCTAACCTAGCAAGGCAGGTCAACATTCAAATTCAGGGAATACAGAGCACACCATAAAGATACTCCTCAAGAAAAGCAACTCCAAAACACAAAATCATCAGATTCACCAAGGCTGCAATGAAGGAAAAAATGTTAAGGGCAGCCAGAGTAAAAGGTCAGGTTACTCACAAAGGGAAGCCCATCAGACTAACAGTGGATCTCTTGGCAGAAACCCTACAAGCCAGAAGAGAGTGGGGGCCTATATTCAACTTCTTAAAGAAAAGAATTTTCAACCCAGAATTTCATATTCAGCCAAACTAAGCTTCATAAGCAAAGGAGAAACAAAATCCTTTACAGACAAGAAAATACTGAGAGATTTTGTCACCACCAGGCCTGCCCTACAAGAGCTCTTGAAGGAAGCACTATACATGGAAAGAAACAACTGGTACCAGCCACCGCAAAAACATACCAAATTGTAAAGACCATTGACACTATGAAGAAACTGCATCAATTATTGGGCAAAATAACCAGCAAGTATCATAATGGCAGGCTCAAATTAACATGTAACAATATTAACCTTAAATGTAAATGGGCTAAATGCCCCAATTAAAAGACAGAGACTGGCAAATTGGATAAAGAGTCAAGACCCATTGGTGTGCTGTATTCAGGAGACCCATCTCAAGTGCAAAGACACACATAGGCTCAAAATAAAGGGATGGAGGACTATTTACCAAGAAAATGGAAAGCAAAAAAAAAAAAGCAGGAGTTGCAATCTTAGTCTCTGATAAAATAGACTTTAAATCAATAAAGATCAAAAGAGACAAAGAAGGGCATTATATAATGGTAAAGTGATCAATGAAACAAGAAGAGCTAACTATGCTAAATATATATGCAGCCAACACAGGAGCACCCAGGTTCATACAGCAAGTTCTTAGAAACCTGCAAAGAGACTTAGACTCCCACACAATAATAGTGGGAGAATTTTACACCCTGCTGTCAATATTAGATGGATCAATGAGACAGAAACTTAACAAGGATATCCAGGATATGAACTCAGCTTTTGACCAAGTGGACCCAATAGACATCTGCAGAACTCTCTACCCCAAATCAACAGAATATACATTCTTCTAAGCACACATCACAGTTGTTCTAAAATTGACCACATAATTGGAAGTAAAAACACTCCTCAGCAAATGCAAAAGAGTGGAAATCATAACACAGTCTCTCAGACCACAGTGCAATCAAATTAGAACTCAGGATTAAGAAACTCACTCAAAACCACACAACTATATGGCAACTGAACAACCTGCTCCTTCGCCGCTCCATTCCTCCTTCTCCCTTAGCCTGTGTTCTCAAGAACTTAAAATCTCTTCAACTCACACCTGACCTATCACCTAAACGCCTTATCTTCTGCAACACCGCTTGGCCCCAATACAAACTTGACAATGGCTCTAAATAGCCAGAAAACGGCACTTTAGATATTTCCATCCTACAAGATCTAAATTGTCATAAAATGAGCAAATGTTCTGAGGTGCCTGACGTCCAGGCATTCTTTTACACATTGGTCCCTCCCTAGTCTCTGTTCCCAATGCAACTCGTCCCAAACCTTCCTTCTTTCCCTCCCTCCTGTCCCCTCAGTCCCAACCCCAAACGTCACTGAGTCTTTCTAATCTTCCTTTTCTACAGACCCATCTGACCTCTCCCCTCCTCACCAGGCCGAGCTAGGTCCCAATTTTTCCTCAGCCTCCACTCCCGCACCCTATAATCCTTTTATCACCTCCCCTCCTCACACCCGGTCTGGCTTACAGTTTCGTTACGCGACTAGCCCTCCCCAACCTGCCCAGCAATTTCGTCTTAAAAAAGTGGCTAGAGCTAAAGGCATAGTCAAGGTTAATGTTCCTTTTTCTTTATCCGACCTCTCCCAAATCAGTTAGCGTTTAGGCTCTTTTTCATCAAATATGAAAAACCCAGCCCAGTTCATGGCCTGTTTAGCAGCAGCCCTGAGACACTTTTCAGCCCTAGACTCTGGAAGGTCAGAAGGCTGTCTTATTCTTAATATGCATTTTATTTTATTACCTAATCTACTCCTGACATTAAATAAAGCTCCAAAAATTAAATTCCGGCCCTCAAACCCCACAACAGCACTTAATGAACCTCGCCTTCAAGGTGTACAATAATAGAGTAGAGGCAGCCAAGTAGCAACTTATTTCTAAGTTGCAATTCCTTGCCTCCACTGTGAGACAAACCCCAGCCACATCTCCAGCACACAACTCCAAACGCCTGAACCGCAGCTGCCACGGGTTCCTCAAGAACCTCCTCCCCCAGGAGCTTGCTACAAGTGCCAAAAATCTGGCCACTGGGCCAAGGAATGCCTGCAGCCCGGGATTCCTCCTAAGCTGTGTCCCAACTGTGCAGGACCCCACTGGAAATCGGACTGTCCAGCTCACCCTGCAGCCACTCCCAGAGCCTCTGGAGCTCTGGCCTAAGACTCTCTGACTGACTCCTTTCCAGACCTTCTCAGCTTAGTGCTGAAAAATGACGCTGCCCCATTGCCTCAGAAGCCTCCTGGACCATCACAGATGCTTTGGGTAACTCTTACAACGGAGGGTAAGTCCGTCCCCTTCTTAATCAATACGGAGGCTACCCACTCCACATTACCTTCTTTTCAAGGGCCTGTTTCCCTTGCCTCCATAACTGTTGTGGGTATTAACGGCCAGGCTTCTAAACCTCTTGAAACTCCCCAACTCTGGTGCCAACTTGGACAACATTCTTTTATGCACTCCCTTTTAGTTATCTCCTCCTGCCCAGTTCCTTTATTAGGCTGAGACATTTTAACTAAATTATCTGCTTCCCTGACTATTCCTAGGCTACAGTCACACCTCATTGCTACTTTTTCCCCCAGTTCAAAACGTCTTTCACATCCTCCTCCCCTCGTATCCCCCAACCTTAACCCACAAGTATAGGATACCTCTACTCCCTCCTTGGCGACTGATCATGCACCCTTCACCATCTCATTAAAACCTAATCACCCTTACCCCACTCAATGCCAATATCCCATCCTGCAGCACTCTTTAAAAGGATTAAAGCCTGTTATCACTCGCCTGCTACAGCATGGCCTTTTAAAGCCTGTAAACTCTCCTTACAATTCCCCCATTTTACCTGTCCAAAAACCAGAGAAGGCTTACAGGTTAGTTCAAGATCTGCACCTTATCAACCAAGTTGTCTTGCCTATCCACCCCGTGGTGCCAAACCCTCAATACCTCCCTCCACAACCCAGTATTCTGCTCTGGATCTCAAACATACTTTCTTTACTATTCCTTCACACTCTTCATCCCAGCCTCTCTTCGCTTTCACTTGAACTGACCCTGACACCCATCAGGCTCCACAAATTACCTAGGCTGTACTGCTGCAAGGCCTCATGGACAGCCCCCATTACTTCAGTCAAGCCCAAATTTCATCCTCATCTGTTACCTATCTTGGCATAATTCTCATAAATACACACTTACTCTCCCTGCTGATCATGTCCGGCTAATCTTCCAAACGCCAATCCCTTCTACAAAACAACTCCTTTCCTTCCTAGGCATGGTTAGTGCAGACAGAATTCTTACACAAGAGCCAGGACCACGTCCTGTAGCCTTTCTGTTCAAACAACTTGACCTTACTGTTTTAGCCTAGCCCTCATGTCTGCGCGCAGTGGCTGCCACTGCTTTAACACTGTTAGAGGCCCTAAAAATCACAAACTATGCTCAACTCTCTACAGTTCTCATAACTTCCAAAATCGATTTTCTCCCCCCAACCATCGCTCAGGACAATGCTTATGCTGATAAGTTAGATAAAAAAGCAGCTAGCTTCCAACTTCAATCCCTCGTGGCCAGTTTTTCTCCTTCACATTGGCCACTCCCACCTACTTCCCCACTGAAATTTCCACCTATCAATCTCTCCCCACACAAGGCAAATGGTTCTTAGACCGAGAAAAATACCTCCTTCCAGCCTGACAGGCCCATTCTGTTCTGTCGTCATTTCATAACCTCTTCCATGTAGATTACAAACTGCTAGTCCACTTCTTAGAACCTCTCATTTCCTTTCCATCATGGAAATCTGTCCTCAAGGAGATCACTTCTCAGTGTTCCATCTGCTATTCTACTATCCCTCAGGGATTGTTCAGGCCCCCTCCCTTCCCTACACATCAAGCTGGAGGTTTTGCCCCCTCCCAGGATGGAAAATTGACTTTACTCACATGCCTCCAGTCAGGAAACTAAAATACCTCTTAGTCTAGGTAGACAATTTCAATGTATAAGTAGAGGCCTTTCCCACAGGGTCTGAGAAGGCCACCGCGGTCATTTCTTCCCTTCTGTCAGACATAATTCCTCGGTTTGGCCTTCCCACCTCTATACAGTCTGATAACGGACCAGCCTTTATTAGTCAAATCACCCAAGCAGTTTCTCAGGCTCTTAGTGTTCAGTGAGACCTTTATAGCCTTTACGGTGGTCAATCTTCAGGAAAGGTAGAACAGACTAAGAGTCTTTTAAAAACACACCTCACCAAGCTCAGTCACCAACTTAAAAAAGACTAGACAATACTTTTACCACTTTCCTTTCTCAGAATTCAGGCCTGTCCTCGGAATGCTACAGGTTACAGCCCATTTGAGCTCCTATGTGGACACTCCTTTTTATTAGGTCCCAGTCTCATTCCAGACACCAGACCAACTTAGACTGCACCCCCAAAAAACTTTCATTCCCTACTGTCTTCTATCCAGTCATACTCCTACTCACCGTTCTCAACTACTCATAAATGCCCTGCTTGTGTTTACACTGCCGGTTTACACTGTTTCTCCAAGCCATCACAGCTAATATCTCCTAGTGCTATCCTAAACCGCCACTCTAAATTCCCTCCTAAAGTAAATAAATAATCTTTGCAGGCAAGGCTGTGCTGAACCTCCTTGGGCACTCTCTAATTAGATGTCCTAGGTCCTCCCAATTCTTAGTCCTTTAATACCTGTTTTCTCTCCTTTTCTTATTCAGACCTTGTGTCTTCCGTTTAGTTTTTCAATTCATACAAAACTACATCCAGGCCATCACCAATCATTCTATACGACAAATGTTTCTTCTAATGACCCCACAATGTCACCCCTTATCACAAAATGTTCCTTCAGCTTAATCTCTCTCACTCTAGGTTCCCACTCCGCCCCAATCCCGCTTGAAGCAGCCCTGTGAAACATCGCCCATTCTCTCTCCATACCACCCCCCAAAAAATTTTCGCCACCCCAACACTTCACACTATTTTGTTTTATTTTTCTTATTAATATAAGAAGGCAGGAATGTCAGGCCTCTGAGCCCAAGCCAAGCCATCGCATCCCCTGTGACTTGCACGCATATGCCCAGATGGCCTGAAGTAACTGAAGAATCACAAAAGAAGTGCAAATGCCCTTCCTCACCTTAACCAATGACATTCCACCACAAAAGAAGTGAAAAGGGCCAGTCCTTGCCTTAAGCGATGATATTATCTTGTGAAATTCCTTTTCCTGGCTCATCCTGGCTCAAAAATCTCCCCCACTGAGCACCTTGTGACTCCCACTCCTGCCCGCCATAGAACAACCGCCTTTTGACTGTAATTTTCCTTTACCTACCCAGATCCTATAAAACGGCCCCACCCTTATTTCCCTTCGCTGACTCTCTTTTCGGACTCAGCCTGCCTGCACCCAGGTGAAATAAACAGCCATGTTGCTCACACAAAGCCTGTTTGGTGATCTCTTCACACAGATGCGCATGACCCATGTCATAACATTTTTACTAATAATTTTTTTTAAATAGCAAGCTATCTAGAAAACAATGAGAGAAGAATACATCACACCAAAATCTACGAACCCAGTGAAGTCTGAGTCAGAAGAAAATGTGTGGCTCTCTTTACCCTCATCACTAAAGAGGAGGTGAACAGCAAAACAAAACAACTAAGCACATATCAATAAATTGGAAAAATAACCAAAACAATAACAAATAAAATAGGAGGTAGAAATTACACAATAAAATCTGAAATAATTAAGAGTAAAAATAGGATAAAGCCAAAACAAACACAAAAGCAAAGCTACTTTTGTAAATTACCAAGGGAGATAAATTCCCCATGAAAATCATAAAGGAGAAAAGACAGAACCAAAACATAAAAGATTAAGAATGAGAGAGGTGTTGTAGCCAAAATACAAAGACTAAAATAATTATAAAAGAATGCTATATAAACTCTGTGGCCACAGATTTGATAACGGTAGGATGTGGATAGTTCCTAGCAAAATAAAATGACTTAAGGTGACAAGATAATACCAACAAAGAGAAATAAAAACTGGCTGGGCACAGTGGCTCACGCCTGTAATCCCAGCACTTTGGGAGACTGAGGAGGGTAGATCACCTGAGGTCAGGAATTTGAGACCAGCCCAGCCAACCTGGTGAAACCCCATCTCTACTAAAAATACAAAAATTAGCTGGGGGTGGTGGTGGGCACTTGTAATCACAGCTACTCAGGAGGCTGGGGCAGGAGAATCACTTGAACCTGAGAGGTGGAGTTTGCAGTGAGCTGAGATCGTGCCATTGTACTCCAGCCTGAGTGACAGAGCGAGGCTCCATCTCAAAAAAGAAAAAAAAAGAAAGAAAGTAATAAAAAACTATAATAGAGAAATTACATGCTATCTATCTGAAAGTTGAATAAACAACTGCCATTGCAAAAGTCCACAGGAGAAACATTCTTTTTCTTTACTCCCTCCTGAAACCCCAAGAAAATAAGAGCAAAGAATAAAAAGGGCATAAGCACATAAAGGCAAACAGAATAAACCAGAAGGTGACAAAAGTCCAGAGAGGAAGCTGGCTGAATGAAACTGAGGTCAGTGAGGAGTACCTGACAACATTCCAAAGCAAGCCTGGTGGAGTTGGAAGAAAAGTGGGGAAAGTGAAAAAAATTGGCCTTTCAGAAACAGCAGTCCCCAAACTTTTTGGCACCAAGGATGGTTTCATAGAAGACAATTTTTCCATGGACAAGGGTGGCAGGGGTCGGGGGAGTGGGGGATGAATTTGGGATGAAAGTATTCCACCTCAGATCATCAGGCATTAGATTCTCATAAGAAGTGGGCAACCTAGATCCCTGGCATGCACGGTTCACAATCGGGTTTGCACTCCTGTGAGAATCCGATGCGGCTGCTGATCTGAGAAGAGGCGGAGCTCAGGTGGTCATGCATGCTACCCCACTGCTCACCTCCTGCTGTGTGGCCTGATTTCTAACAGGCCATAGGCCTGCAGAAGTTTGCAGGCTGGGGATTGAGGATTCCTGAAAGCAAAGGCTGAAGAACAATTAGATACTCTGCATCAGATGCCTTTTCTTGTCCCCCTGCAGCTGGTTACATTCCTCCTTCCCCTCACCAAGAGGAAAGAGGAAATTAATCATGTCTACCACTGCTATAGATGCAAGTAGAAACCACCCTCCTAAACAACAGGGGAAACAGGAGATAGGTAAACTATTGCAGCATTTTTAAAAACCAATTTCAGGATACATGTTAAAGTATAAAACTTAATCTATTATAATTTTAAAATTAACTTTTATTCCTTAAAAGCAAAGCACTCAATATATCACATTTTTTAATTACAGCAGAATACACAGTGGCTAAAACTGGAAAGTATTTAAACGTATGTTTACATGAAGAAATTGGGAACTATATCCTACAATATTATTTAGCCAGTGTCATTAATGAATTCCAGACATTAACGTTGACTTAGAGAGATTTACAAAGTATTACCATGCCTATAAGTAGAAATATACCCATGAGCAAAAATGTATTTTCTAAAGCAATGAGTTTGAAAACCTATATGCATATGTATTTATATTTAATCTTATAAATGTTTGGATATGATCATGAAGAGTTTGAAGCTGAATTTGAGGAAATAAAAGGCCAAAGTGAGCTGCAGGGAAATGGGAGGTGGAGGAAGCATAGCTTTGTAAGTACTGAACAGAGATTGTAAGCGTGTCAGGTGCAGGGCTAGGGGTATCATTCCTAACATTCTGTCCAGATAGAAGATTAAGGAGAAAAGAAGCAAGGCTCAGTGTGCAGGAGATGGCCGGAGGCTGAGGCAAGGCTTCTCCTACAGGCATCAGTGTCCTGGGAGAGAGAGCAAAATGAAGCATTTAAAAGCCTTTGGCAAAAGATTCCAGCAAGACAGCTTAGTTGTCCTATGGGAGTTTTGTGGGGACATGAATGATTCATTTGCATAAACCTTAGACTCTAGGTGAGGAACAGTGATGGCAATTTCCGAACCTTGCTGGTTTGTGGGGTAAACACTTAATAGGCTGAGCAGCTGTTTTGCCACTGGTTCTGGAAGAAAAAAAGCTAGCTGAAATGCACTTGGCATAGTTTGATCTAAAAGTCAACACACTGGCACACTGGACAAATAAAATAAACAAATTTTATTCCCACACTAGTGTTTGATTACTCTTTTCAGACCAATATTTAGCTTTTTTACATCATCTTCCAAATATGACAATTTCCATTGTGATTATTTTAAAAAACCTTTATGACAAATATGTTTGTGACTTATGTTGTTACTTGATGCAATTAATAGGCATTCATTTATATTTTAAAAATAAATTTTCTATAAATGTTTTCTTTATTAGTGTTCTAAAGAATCAATTTAGTCTACAAAAGCTGTGACTCATAAGTTATGCCTGATTTGATTTGTCAGTACAGTTGACAACTGAATAGCTTTTAAAAAGTAATTGATGTTAGTACTTTAGGAATTGAAATACTGCAGACAGATCATGTGAGAGAAACTGATGTGGCTTTTGCCTTTCAAGAATCCATAAATGGAAGAAAGCAGAATATAAGGATGGTATATAGTCTGGCATGCAATATATTTAATAATATCAAGGTCTTTTAAAAAATAATAGCAGTCTTTTAAACAGAATTAACTTTTGAATGTAGTATCACAGTTTAAATTCACAAAGCAAAAGTATCCATTCAGAATAATTGTGAAAGTTTATGTGTCTACTTCAGTAGTTACTACATACGTAATTTCAATTTTCCAGTGTTAGTAAGTTCTGGTATAAAACAATAAGTATTGTTTTAAGTTTTGTTACTTTGCGAAAACTAAGGCAATTTCAGGTTAGTGTTTCAATTGAGTTGCTTCTACCAGTTTTATTTTTCTAAGCTTTATCAAGGTATAATTAATATAAAAACCTGTATATATTTAATGTACACAATTTGATGAGTTTGAACATACGTATATACTCATGAAACCATTACTGAAATGAAGGTGATAAACATATCCATCATCTCCAAAATTTTCTCAGTGTCCATCTCACCGTTTTGGGGGGTTGGTTTGGTTTCTTTTCTTTTTTTATTTTGTGATAAGGACACAGCACTTCTACCAACTTAAAAGCATTTTAATATAATAAATCTATTTTATTTCAAACTTACAGAGGTATGAAAATAAACTACATTAATTCAAGTTTCATTCGTAATATAAAATTATATTTATTTATTCAGATATTTGAAATAAAAATACTTTTCCCCAAAACACTGTTCTAAAAATATCTGCATATAGGACACATAAGAGTGCAATGATTAAGATATGGATACTGGATTCAGAATGCCTAGTATAAATTCTGACTTTGTCCCTTACTTAGCAGCTATGTGATAGTGACTTAGCATCTCCAAGCTTTAATTTTCTCATCACCAAAGTGGAGATAACAGTTGTAAGAATTTAATTCCTGAGACAAACTTAGTAAAATGCCCTGCAAATAGGAAGTACCAAATGAATATTAGTTATTACTGGAAAAAGAGTGCCTTGCCCATGTGTAGAGGGCCCCTTATGAGCATGCTATGATCTGGCATAGCTTTAGACCTTCTCTGCTTCCAAACATCTCACATATGCAATAAAAGACTATATGGTGTAGTGAACAATGCATTGGATTTTATATTATAAAATTCAGATTCTGATAGAATCTTTTACAGTCTGAGCATGTGGCTTAAGCCTATAATTCTAGCATATTGGGGTGCTGAGGCAGGAGGATTACTTGAGACCAAGAGTTCAAGACCAACTCGGCCAACAAATCAAGACCCCTGTCTCAAACAAAAACAAAAACAAACCAAAAAAAATTGTCTCTACAAATTATATGAATTTGAAAAATCTATTTAAAACCTTAGTTTTTCAACAATAAAATTATAAAAATGTCTACATAGACTATTTTGTATGGTCTTCTTTTACCTTCCTCTTCTCCATTTTTACAATGTTATTGAAAAGATCAAAGAAGATTATACATAAGAACCACAAAGAATTAATTTTTTAAAATTTTTATTTTTTAGACTGAGTCCCGCTCTGTCGCCAGGTTGGAGTGCAGTGTTGTGATCTTGGCTCACTACAATCTCCACCTCCCAGGTTGAAGCGATTCTCTTGCCTCAGCCTCCCGAGTAGCTGGGACTACAGACATGTGCCACCACGCCTAGCTAATTTTTGTATTTTTAGTAGTGATGGGATTTCACATGTTGGCCAGGATGGTCTCAATCTTCTGACCTTGTGATCCATCTGCCTTGGCCTCCCAAAATGCTGGGATTACAGGTGTGAGCCACCCACAAGGAATTTTACCATTAATAAGATTCAATATAGTGGTCACTGACATGGCTCCCAATTGGATTCGTATCTTTGTATTGGGGCATTACTTCTCAAACTGAGACATAATAGCTGTAAAACTTGCAGACAGATTTTGCTACTTTTCTTTCCTTGCATTGTCATTCTGTAATGCTTTGGTCCTAGCTCATAAATACTTTATTTTACCATATTGCATCTCTATTTGCATTTGTTACTCACTTATTAGACTTAGTAAAGTTTATATGAACTCAATGAACAGTTATAGAGTGACTACTACTATTAACATCCAATCAGTCAAAAGATGGTGATATAATTATGAATGTGATGCAGTTTTGTCCTTATAGTCTTGGTTTGATAATTTTAATACAATGAGGCAAATACAATAGTTAACTACCCACTAAGAGACCCAGAAGAGGAGAAATTAGAAGAGGAGCAGAAAGGGATGTTAAAAAGACACACAAAAAGTGATCTCTGAATGAGGCTTGAACTTAGTCTTCAAGGATGAGTGAAAATACAGAGGTGAAGAGCCTGAGAAATGTAGTTTTCCATGAGCATAACCTGCAGCCTAAGGAGAGAGAAGTGATAAGGCTGAAGGTATAGGTGGGAACATGTACTTTATCTCTATATGGAACCCTCATAACTTATGTAATGTTAGGCCCATCATAAGAATTCAATAAATATTGATGGGTAAATAGAATAAATAAAGGAGCATTCAGAACACAGTGTAGATAAATCTTTCCCAAAGAAAATAATAATGGTAATAAATTGTGAGAGGCCACAAGACTATAGCTTGCCATTAAATTTCTAGGGAATCAGATACCTAAAGAAATAGCAGTAGAACCCCAAATGTAGACTCAAATTATGTGTTCATCTCATAGTAAAATTGCTTAACAAATAGCTATGACCAGACAGTAAACTAATATTTCTGGATGCTGATTTGACGGTAGATTCAAGTGTCCGGGATAGGAAGAATAAACATGAGAGAACTGTAAGAGAATATGAAAGAATATTATTTTGCCATTGACTCCATGTTTGTTTGAAGCTGATGGTGGAGCCCAGGGAACATTACCATTGGACTGACAACCCACCACAAGGTATTTATTTCTAAGGAGAAGAGTGAATAAGATCGAGTGAATTGACCTATAGCCACGTGAAGCCTCCACAGACTTGCCTGTATTTGTCTATTTCACACATAGTTCCCATGAAAATGAGAATAAAAACAATTTCAGGAATGTCTCCTTGAAGATATAAGTACATTTGATTCTCTGACTACCCATTTGTAGCGTCTAAATAAACAATGTGGACAAAGGCAAAAAAAGAGAGAGAAGGACAAAATGTAGTAAACACCGCACACCTCCTATATGCTGAGCCAATATTTTATGTGAACGAATGGATGACATTTGGAATTCAACTTGTTTTAGCAACTTTTTTCTTTTAATCCCAAAGCACTTCCTTCTTAATTAAAATTTTATCTCCTAATGAAGTTGTTTAACCTGGTTAGCTGATCAAAGGGAATTAAAATTTCTTCAATGACTAACAACAGCAATCTCCTGAAATATGTAGTTAGAATACATTCAGTCTGAGAATGAACTAAATATATGAAAGTGAGAAAATTTAATTTTGTGTTTTCGAGAGTCAAAAAAATACAAATGTGATAGTATCTTACTGTAAAACCCATGAATATTTTAAAAGTAGTTGTAAATCAAAGTGGATTGAATCATCAAAGATAATGCATTTTAATAGAAGTTAAATACAGAATAACTTTTATCTAGAATTTCTCTAATGCTTATTTTTTTCTCCCTCTCCAGAAAAGGTAAAAAGCTTGGGGAAGCGGAAATCTCAAATTGTTATCAGGAAGAAAATGTTTATAACATCCAAAGTAAGATTTGAGTGGATGGCTTTTTCTTAAAAAATAAAAATAAAAATATCACTTCCTGATTTTATATTAATGTTTTTCCCAGGTGCAGCTGACCTTTCATTTTTGCTTTCATTGCTCTCTGGTGTGAAATTTTTATTGTTTATGAAGCAAATCTTTTTTATGCTCCCAATGAATGAGACTATCTCCACTGTTTGACTACAATGGTTAAGTCGTCCTATATCAGGTCCTCCATTTACAATCTGTGTAAAGATTTATTTAAAATCGGGACAATAAGTTATTTCATAGTGTTGTTGAAATGATTGAGTTAAATGCCCAATAGATGGTAGACACTATTAAAATTACTCCTAAATATGAGTTGATCATTGGTGTAAGCTTTCCTTTATATTAGGAATATATTCTTTAATACATATTTCTTCAAAAGCATTTCAAAAATAAGAAGCAGCTATTGAATGATATTGAGTACCTATTTAAACAAAACCTATTGATTTTGAAAAATTAAAAATAAGTTGCTGAATTTCATTTAATGTATTTAAGATGTATGAATCTTTATGCAAATCAAATTGTCTTTATTATTGTTTTCTGCTTCCTTTATTGATTTTAGTTTAGAGTTATCCTAGATATATCAAATTAATTGGGTAGCTCTTTATCATTTTTCTTGCCAGGAATAAATTATGCTAACATCAGATATATCTATTCTTAAAAGTACTGAAAGCCCGTTTTCACAAAACTGTGTGGCTCAGAACCTTTTGGGCAATGATAATTATGTAATACTTTCACTCTAAATTCTCTTACATAAATGGTCTGTTTAATTATTAGATATATTTCTGCATCAATTGTGGTAATATTTAAAATTTCTACAAAAACACCTATTTCGTCGAGGTGTATCAGCTTAGGTTTGTAAATAGCGTTCTTTTAATTACAACAACCAACTATTATTAATTATTGCGTTTTCATATTCTTTTATTTTTCACTTTTTTTTTTTTTTTTTTTTTTTTTTGAGACTGAGTCTTGCTCTGCCACCCAGGCTGGAGTGCAGTGGCCGGATCTCAGCTCACTGCAAGCTCCGCCTCCCGGGTTTATGCCATTCTCCTGCCTCAGCCTCCCGAGTAGCTGGGACTACAGGCGCCCGCCACCTCGCCCGGCTAGTTTTTTGTATTTTTAAGTAGAGACAGGGTTTCACCGTATTAGCCAGGATGGTCTCGATCTCCTGACCTCGTGATCCGCCCGTCTCGGCCTCCCAAAGTGCTGGGATTACAGGCTTGAGCCACCGCGCCCGGCCTTTTTTTTTTTTTAAAGATAAGGTCTGGCTCTATTGCCCAGGCTGGGGTGTCGTGGCGTGAACTTAGCTCACCGCAACCTTCACCTCCTGGACTCAAGAGATCCTTCCGCCTCAGTGTCCCGAGTAGCTGGGACTACAGGCACATGCCACCACACCTGGCTAATATTTGTGTTTTATTGTTTGTTTGTTTGTGGAGATGGGGTTTCACCATGTTGGCCAGGCTGGTTTCGAACTCCTGAGTTCAAGCCATCCACTCGCCTGGGCCTCCCAAAATGCTGGGATTACAGGCATGAGCCACTGTGCCTGGCTTTTTTCTCACTTTTTATAATTAGAATTACCTATTTTAGTTTTTCCAGTTTACTTGTTTCATAGAGTTAGTCGTTCCAATATTTTCCTGATTTCTAGTTTTATTGTGTTATAATCTTAATTTGTTTTCAAATTATTTTCTGAATCTTTTAAAAGTTTTAACAATAATGTCTTCGTGAATATGTATGAAATTGATTTATTGCTTTGTTAAATAGGAAAATCAATGAGGCCTATTTTTCTCTATCTCCTTGTGGTATTTTATTTGGTTTCTGTCTTTCATCTGTTTGGAATTTGTTTTGATATCAAGTGTGAAATAAAGATCTAACTTTTTTTTCAGTAAGTGTACTTAGGGGTTCCAATGCTCTCTATTTAATCAATCATTCTTTCTTCACTGACTGGAAATACCACCCTTATGGTAAAATAATAACTGTTAAGAGTTGTATAGATTTTTGCATTTGTTTATAGGTTTTTGAGTTTATTCAATGGATATATCTGACACCTGTACCACACTTGTAGTGTTTGCGACTTAATGGTTAATTCCGATATCTGGAGTTAACTGACATTCTTACACATTTCCTTTTTTCTTTATACTGTTTATTCTAGTATCAGTCAACAAATTGTCCCCTCTACACCCTTGAATAACTTTCTTCTCTTGACTTTCATTATTCCACATTCTCTTGGTTTTACTTCTGTTCCGCTATTCAATCATTTTTAGTCATCTGCAAATGTATTTTTCCCATAGCCAATCTCTAAATGCAATTTATATAATAGACATATATAAAATAAATTGAATTTATTACTTTTTCTGATTACAGTAGTAATAAAAAGTTATTCACAGTTTCAAAACCTCAGAAATACCTAATTCAGAATTCCAATTTTGGGTATAAAGGGCTAACTTGTATCAGACCAACATTTCCACAACGAACAACTGAAAAAAATTATAAATTAAAAAATAAAAACTGTTTATAAATGTTAAGTAACTACCAGGCAATCAGATCCTGAGAGACCAGGATCTCTGAGAAAACAAAAATGCACTGAGGTTAGCCTAACATTCAGTGTCACCATTTTCCTTGAAGTATTTGTTGTTTGTAAGTTGCAACTGAGAGTCTGAGAAGTCAAGCAGTGGCCAAAAATCTTAGAAACCTAGCAGAATTTTCATCACTCTTATGATATGATGGAGAAAAAATACAGTTTAAGACTTCCCAAAGATAAGGGCCCTAGACATTCAGGTGGGATCCCTGAAGGGTTATATGCTAGGAATAAGGATAAATAGAAAAATTGAAACCCAATTTTGCAACAACTCAGTCTACACTGGAGTAAGGTAATCTACTCCCAAGTCAGGCTGACAGCCAGACACAAATGTAAGTCTTCTCTAGAGGAAAACAACATCACCAAGAGCCCTAAATATGTATGTACACATTATCTGGCACTAAAAGCAAAAGGAAATCCCCATAGAACAAGATACTCTTAAATAACTGAAGGCAAGAGAAAAACATAGGCAGTATAAATAGAACTACAGATGATTCATACAATGGACTTACCAAACTTAGACTTTCAAATAATGTCAATTCATATATGTTTTAAAATAAATGACAAAATGGATCATTTTAGTAGAAAACTGAAATCCATAAAAAGAGCATAATGAAAACTCTAGAATAGACAAATAAAATAATTAAAATTAAGAAATCAATAGATTGGTTTAATGGCAAACTAAAGACAGCTGAAGAGAACATTGGTGAACTGGAAGAAAGGTCAGCTGAAATTATCTGGACTGAAGCAGGGAAATGACATAAGATACTCAGAAAAAAGCTCAAAAGATGTATGTAAATGATGAAAAGGTCTCAGATATTTGTGTTATGAGTCTCAAGGAGAAAAGAGAATAAGAAATAGGTAATATTAGAAGAGATAATGGCTGAGTATTTTAAAAATTAGAGTAATCAGTAAGAGATCCAATAATTGCTGCAAACCCTGAGCAAGATAAATACAAAGGAAAGCAGATTAAGTTACCTCAGAGAGAATATCAGAAATTGTCAAAAGGAAGCAACCACACTGCTTTAAAATAGAAAAATAAGAGGTTCAACTTCTTTAAGAGAAAAACATTATAAGGAAAACTAAAATCAGAGTGTTAAAGTGTTGAAAGAGACTTATTGCTAACCAATAACACTATTCTTCAAAAGTGAAGAAGAAGTGAAGACATTTTTGAACGAGCAAAACCTGAGAAAATTCTTTCTCAGTAGAGTCACACAAAACTGTTACTAAAGTGAGTTCTGTAAGCCTGGGAATATGCTGCCAGATAAAAGCATAGAAATATAGAACAAAACCAAAAAGGTACAAAAAGAGTATGAATGTGGATAAATTTAAGTGAGTATTAACTGAGTAATACTCTAATATTATTTATGGGTTTAAAAATAAATGTAGAGTTAAAATACACGACGACAACAGCACAAGAGATGGAAGATAGTTCAATGGACTTAAAGTAATAGCAGACCTTTAACTTGTTTGAAAAACGGTAAAAGGAACATTAGCTTCTAATAAGTCAACAATGCATGTTGTAATGAACATGGTAACTATCAATGTATAATTACCAACCCAATGGGAGACGGAAAAAAATACTTGATTAATTCAGGAAAAGCCAAGATAGTAAAGAAAAACCAACATAGAATGGGTAGAATAAGTAGAAGACAAATAAGATAATCTTTATTTTCAAATATATCAAAATTTACCTAAAATAAAAAACTAAAATCAAATCCTTTAACTATAAAATTAAAATCAAATACTTTCACATAGATTTCAGGCTAGGTGTAAACAAAGGATTCAAGTCTACACTTTTTACGAGAGACACACTATAAACAGGTTGCAGAAATGTTTTCAAGGAACGAAAAACAATACTATGAAATTATTAACCAAATAAAGTATATCTAATTATCATTATATCCACAAAATTAGATTTTAAGAAGTTTAGAAATAATAGAAGATATTTTCATAATGATAAAAATAGGTAACACACTAGGAAGATATGAGCTCTAATTTGTAGCACCAAATAGCATGGTCGCAAACTACATGAAGCAGTGTCAATGGAACTAAAAGAGACAAAACTACAAGCACGATTTTTGAAAAACCAAATATTATCATATTTATTTTCTACTTTCAATAATTACCAACTCATAGCCAATAAAATTTCATATATATTACTCTCTCACCTGTGATTTTTTTCTGAAGCAAATTCTAGATAGGATGTCATTTACTCTCAAAACATTTCCTTATATAGCCCTGAAAAAAAAAAGCCTCTTGATAACGAGGCCATACTATGTTCCACACAGATTGTAAACACGCTTTTTGACTGATGTGTTCTTTAAGAATTATTAAACTCCAAGTGATTTTTAAAATATAAACTTTTATTGTTCACTTCAAGTGTTAATATTTTATTAAAGATGAGTTTGTGACATTAATATTTTTTCCAGGTAGAATATCAACTGTGCCATGTAATGGTAGGTTAATAATGCATCATTTCAAAACTAGAGGCATTTGGGGTATGAAGAATCACAACAAAGAAACTGAAGAACCATAAGATAAATAGTTTATAAATAAATTGGTGGACATATATGGTGACAACAAGGATAGGTCACAGTGAAATTGTCCACTAGATTTCTGCTTTCTGGTGTCCTTTCAGGATAGGGGGATAGTTAAAAATGTTAAAAGGACTACACTGTTCCAACACATATCAAAGCATGCATTAGTGTATGCACAGATATGATAAAGAAAAGAGAAGAACTCAGTGTGGTCTTAAGGAAAGGGGTTTGCAGAACTGAACAAGAACATGTGCACACCTTGAGAAATACCACACCCTTGCCTTGTAAAGCCAAGTGGTAAATAAAACTGATTTGATATTGTTAATGTCTTTTCATATCTACGTTATTCCATGGACCTCAGGGAAGCTTGCCTTTGGTTAGGGTATCCTCTGTTGTAGGTAATCAGAGAAAATATTTTATTTCTTGGAAATTCTTTCAGTCTACAATAGAACCTTTTTTTTTTTTTTGGAAATAGTTCCATGGAATTTCAACAAACAAGGGCATATCGTATGTTTCTATTATACAAACTTGTTTCTGTTTATTAGGTTTTTATCATGTGCATAGGTTCTATGTCATGTTTATTAGGTTTTATTCAGCAATTTTATTTAGAAGTCCTCTCTCTCCATATTCTTTTCTACTCAAATAGTCAGGCACTGGTATTAGTGTGTTCAATATCCCAATATCATTGTGTTTCTCTAAATTCCTGTTTGAGTTTTCAAACTTTTATAATCTAGACAACTTGATGATAAACTATTTGCCAATAACAAATAACAATGATATATTTTTATCAGCAGATTGTGAATTTTGTTAGCATAAAATAACTCGTTTCATTGTGAACAAAGATTTTGATAATATTTTCATTTCTCTCTTTTTCCTTATGATTGATTGATGCACACACACACACACAAACACACACGCATGCTACTATCTTTAAAACATTTTAATTTTAATTTTTAAATTATTTGTTTGGTTTGTTTTTTTGTTTTGAGACAAGGTCCCTATGTTGTCCAAACTGGTGTCTAACTCCAGTGCTCAAATGATCCTCCTGCCTCAACCTCCCAAGTAGCTGAGACTACAGGCACGTGCCACTGAGCTGGGCTAAACATTTTCATTTAAAATAAATAGGATTGGCAAGTATTAGAATAGTCCTTCAGATCACTGATGCAGTGACAATAATCATCGGCAGCTTCTTGCAGTATCCATTTTTCCAGAAGTATTCCACACAAATAGATACATATATAAATTCATTTAGTCACACTTCACTACCTCAAAATATGAAATATCCACTTTGCCTTGAATCTTGTTTTTGACTTTATAAATTTATCTTTAATGTGTTTCATATCAACACATAGAGATAGAGATATGCCTCATTCTTTTTCATTACTACGAACTATGTCATTTGTGGGTGAACCATAATTTATTTAATCATTTATGGACATCTATAAAACCAAGTCTTTTGTTACTAGACAAGGCTTCAATAAATACGTTGTATGCATGCCATTTGGAAATGTTGGTAGTATAATCTACAGGCATTTCTTGATGTTGAACTAGTACATAAAGAGTGTGCACAGTTCTCATTTTCTTTTTTCTTTTTTTTTTTTTTTTTTGAGACGGAGTCTCACTCGGTCGCCCAGGCTGGAGTGCAGTGGCCGGATCTCAGCTCACTGCAAGCTCCGCCTCCCGAGTTCACGCCATTCTCCTGCCTCAGCCTCCCGAGTAGCTGGGACTACAGGCGCCCGCCATCTCTCCCGGCTATTTTTTTTTTTTTTTTTTTGTATTTTTTAGTAGAGACGGGGTTTCACCGGGTTAGCCAGGATGGTCTCGATCTCCTGACCTCGTGATCCGCCCGTCTCGGCCTCCCAAAGTGCTGGGTTTACAGGCTTGAGCCACCGCGCCCGGCCAGTTCTCATTTTCATAGACACTGTCAAATTGTTCTTCAAAACGTTTATGTTAATTTACACTCCTACTGGCAATGTCTGAGGATGCCTTTTATCACATACTCTCTCCAATGGTGTGACTTTTCAAATTTTCTTCCTTTCCTAAGATAATAAAAATCCCCATTTTTATTTTGCATGTCCTTGTAAGTAGGGTAAAGCAGCTTTAAAAATACTTAAACGCCTTATATTTTTATTATCTGAAAACTGTCCTTTGCTTTTTTATTGCTGGTGTTTTCTTTTTCTTATTGATTTGATATGCCTCTGTAGATGAAAGAAATCAGAGATTTGTAACATGTGTTGCATTTTTTCCTACTTTTTGTCCTTGGACTTTCTGTTTTGATGCAGTTATTTTAATTTTCATGCAGTCAAATTTATCAGTCTTTCCCCTTTTTCCCCCTTTTTTTCTGGATTTTATTTCTTTTAAAGGCATTCCTAGTTCAAATATTACTGGAGAAAAAACTTTCCCATATTTCATTTTAGAACTTTTATGATTTTACTAAATCATTGATATTTCAAACTTAATTGGATAAAAGGTATGTGGTAGTGGTTACTTTAATATCTTATATTAAAAAATCCATCCTTTCTCCACATTTATCACTTATAAATTTTATAAGTACAGTTTTAATTGCTGTGCATTTATAACACCTGATGGGATTAGTCTCTTTTTGTTTCCTTTTTAAAAATTGGCTAGCTATTCTCACTGACCTGTTTTTCTCTATATAAACTTTAGAATTCTCTTGTCTAGCTTCAAAACATAGAGAACTGCAATATTTACAGTATTGGTTCCTCTTATCCAAGAATATGATAAATATTGGCATTCAAAAATTTTGATGTCTCTCAATAGCAGTTAAAGTTTCTATTATACATAGTGAACATTTTTCTTACTAAGATTTTTCTTTGGTGTCTCATAGAGGTTTCTTTTGTAAGTTTAACTTTTATTTCCATTGTATTTTCTAATTGGCTAGAAAGGCAATAATCATTTTTATATCTAGCAAACTAAATTATCTTACGTCTAATAGCTAAACAACTCAATCTCTTGAATATTCTAAGTATATAATAATAGGATCTGCAATTAATGATAATATTGCATTATCCTTTTAAAGTTTATGTCACTTCTTTTCCTTGCTATTTACCTTTGTTAGAGCTGCCAAAGTAATAAGAGCACCAATCATGAGCATTTTTCTTATTTCTAGTTTTGATATTGATGTTTATATTAGAGCAACAATCATCCTGATGTTAACTTTTAGGCTGATATATAAATACACACACACACACACACACACACACACACATAGATATTTTCATGTATGCTTGAAAATAAAGATTAGAAATAGACCTTACTTGGAAATGTTTTACTAGTTGCATTTTCATAGGCAATTTTAATTTATTTTTATTTTTTAAAAAAACTTTTTCCTAGCTGGTAGACTACCAGGAACATAGGCAAGTTTTTAAAAAGAAGAAACTCATAGTATATATGCTGTACATCCTGAATAAGAAAAGGATTATTGGCCAAAAGAAGGCATTAAAGACTTTAATAGCCTTTAGAAATGGTATCTAGTTTTCAGAGGTCATTCTCATTAGAACATGAGGTGGAACTTTATGCAGCAATGCTCAGTGTTCTTCCCTAACCTTGACTTTTTTTCCACACTATCATCTCATCTCTTCCCTTTTTCTCTTTAGCACCAGGTGCTACTCAATTTGTACATCCATTAGGAGATTTCAATTTCCAGGAAGCAAATGCTGGAAACAGTGGATGATGGGTTATACATTATATTCTGCATTACGTTCTGGAATGTGCAGTCATATTAGGAAAAGTGCTACAATAGGGCAATAAGAAGAATTCTTGGTAGATGCTATGATTTGAATATGATTTTTCCCCTCTAAATCTCCTGTTGAAATCTGATTGCCATTGTGGTAGTGTTACAACGTAGGGCCTCTAAGAGGTGATTAGGTTGTTAAGAGAGATTAATACCTTTCTTATGGGAATGATTAGGCATTGTGAGAGTTTGGCTCCCTTTTCTTTCACACAGGCATGATCTGTTTCCCCTTCTGTTTTTCTGCATTGCTATGAAGCAGCATTAGGCCCTTACCAGATGCAGCTGCCCAATCTGGTGCTTCCCAGCCTCCAAAACCATGAGCCAAATAAACCACTTTTCTTTATAAATTAGCCTGTGGTATTCTGTTATAGCGATAGAAAATAGACTAAAACAGGAGATGAGTGGTTAATGGATACACACACGAGTCTACGCATAGATCCAAACATATTAGAAGCATAATTCAGTCTTTATTTAACACATCCTCATTAAAATAAGCTTGCTTTCTGTTTGAAAACATTCTGTGCTAATGTTAGAATCACCCAGAATTGACTAAAGAGTACATTAAACTTCAGTAAATTATAATTTAGTGAAGTAAGTTCAAAGCTTAGTCTAAAAAATATAAAAAGAATAACCTTATCACATATCCTAAGTTTGTGTGAGAAGCTAAAGTACTTCATTAATCTCTAACTTCACATTTCCTTCCAGTTAAGTGGAGACGAAAATTGAGCCAGATCATTGGCAAGTGACAAGCTAAAATGTAGAAACAATTGCATAGCACCTTAAATATATAACTTTATATAAATGCTGTGAGAAGCAGAATATAATGAATAATCCATAAAGAGTATTGGGTTTATACTTCCATTAAAAGCTGTCTTCCCTCAAGTCTTGAATATTCCATGAACAATTCCATTAATCTTTTATCTACAGCACGTACAATATAAATCACTGATATGTTGTATATAAACACCTAATAAAATGAGGTTTTTAAAAAATAGCCTAAATTCTATTTTAATTCATCCTTTTACTTTTAAAAAGTTAGTAATGATAAAATGCAAAAGACCAATTATTTTTGTCATATTGTAATACAGTTTTAGTTTAATGTACTTTTAAGGCTTAGTGACAGATGAGTTTGCACCAGTCTTTATGTGTCATACCTTTCTGTCTTTTGTATTGTCATCTAAAAATAAATATATAAGTATAAACTTTTAATAAGTAGGTTCTATAAAGTACACTAATCATGTTAGCATTTTTTTACTCTCTTTCTTCTTCTTCATTCCAAGCTCTTAATGATCTTCAATAATAACTTATGAGTAAACTTGCTTATTGGTCTCTTTGTTGGAATTAGCCATATGAAAAGAAAATTTCTGTGGTCTAGCTTATATATGAATTTGAGGATGAAGATTACTTGGTAGCTTTCAGATGGTAAACCAAAAAATGTTTCTGCATCAGGTGTAAATGTTTTTCGTTTTTATATTAAACTTTTAACACCCATTTACTTGCCTATGTGAATACCTACCTGGGCAATGGTGCCGTGAAGAATCAGGAGTGGACAGTTCCCAATGTGCTCTGATTTAAATTATAAATGATTGTCCTGAAATGAAGAAAATTCAAACACCAAAAGGAAAATTATTTTAATTCTACAGAAATGTGTTTGATTGCCTTCCATATAAAATGTATGTACCAGGTATTGAGGAAGTTTTAATTGGTATTCTAGGTTAAAAGAGAGTTTTACTTCACTTCAAAAACAAATTTATGAGAACAAAAATATTTTTACAAAAAAATTTACAAAAACAAATTTTTCTTAGGTGGATGAAAGGTATGAAATCGAAAGACAAAACTTTAGAACTTTTTAGAATAAAATATAGAATATTTTTGTGACATTTTGTAAAACTAAGGTGTCTTATTCAGTTAGGACTGCCATAATAAAATATCATAGCTTGGATGACTTATACACATTAAAACGTTTTTTTCTCATAGTTCTAGAAGCTGGAATCCAAGATTAAGAGGCTGGCAGAATGAGTGTCTGTGAGGGCCTGCTGCCTGGTTCATAGATGGCCATCTTCTCAGTTTCTTCTTATGGTAGAAAGGGAAAGGAAGTCTCTTTTATAAGGGTACTAATCCCACTCCCTAGGGTTCTGCTCTCCTAATTACTTCCCAAAGTCTCTATCTCCTAGTACTATCACATTAGAGATTAGGTTTCAACATATAGGTTTTAGAGGGGCACAAATATTCACTTTATAGCAGAAGGCATTATTTTTAATATCATGTATTCAAAGAACAGTATCTGAAGCTAAAGTATTTTAAAATCTCCTCTGTTGCTATAAACTTAGGTAATTTACTTAAGTTCTTTTGTCTTCAATTTCCTCACTTGTAAAATAGAGGTAATAATTTTATCTAACCCAAACACTTGTTTTGAAGATAGAATTTGCTTAACTCATGTAAAGCCATTAGGAAAAGGACTGCCACATAGTACGTCTGTGAGTCAGCTGGGACCCAGACTGAAGGGTAGCAGTTACCCCAGGAATGCTCTTACTAAAGTCAAGCATAAAAGTACTCAGAGGGACAAGTAGAAACATGATGACATATTCCATTGGCCAAAACAAGACACGTGGAAACACAACTTCAACAGGTTAGGGAAATATATACCTGCCATGACATCATTGGGGTAAGGAAGAAATATTTTGGAAATAGTATTAAATATACTACACTGTTCTTTAGGATTTGACTGGTTCTTCAGGGTTTGATTATGCAGAATTTTGGTGTAGGAGGGCGGTTTAAGAAAAAAGAACAAGGTCTTTGCAAATAGGCTAGATTTCAAAGATAGAAACACAGAAACATCTGCATATGAGGAAGTGGAGCAAAACACATTTTAAAGAAAGTGATTTTGATCTATGTTTTCCCTCCAAAGTTTTTAAGAAAGGCCAATAAGGAAAAAAGGTATTTTTAAAGTATATTTTGCTAGATGTTTCTTTGATTATGCCATCAGTCTGGGCCACCAAGTTACTGCAACCCCAAGAAGCTTTTTAAAAGAATTGTGCAAAGTAATAATATAAATATCTCACTCATATTACCATATAGATTCATCATCCATATGCAACTTCTAGTGGTAATTTGTTCTATACCCTCTCCAAGGTTTTGAGTACATACAGATATGTCCAAATATACACATATATAAGAAATATAGTGAATATATATTCATATATATACATATGTATGTAAGTATAAAGTGATTGTTTAAATATCTCATCATGTACAGATCAACTTAATTCGTTTTAAATAAGACAATTGCTTGAAAATTCAAATGCATTTATTCTTTCCTGTGAACTTTAGAATGATTTTGTACAATTCAAAAATTCTGCTGGTGATTGCATCAAATGTAGTTTCATTCTATTAAATATACAAATATATATGGATACACATACATTTGTAAAGGATTGATGTTTTAAGAGTATTAAGTCAAATAACAGTGAAACATGCAATATTTCAGCATTTATTCAGGTTATACATTTTTCAATAAAATTTTATAGTTTTGTATAATAAGTTGTAGTTTCCTTGTTAAAAGAGCTCAACATGATACAGCATCTACCATTCGGTTAGATCTTAATAGCTACTAAAATGTTGAAATGATTTATTTACTTATTCGTATATTTATTTCATTGTCTTCTCATATGATAATGGGTTCAATGATTCATTACTTGAGAAGTTGCCATATACTTTTCAGTGACTATATTCATTTTTCAGAAGCCATAAGCCAATTTATCAAGAGTCTACCAAGAGATTCTAACGTGCCTGCAATTTTTACAAATATTTAATGCATTATACTAAGATGCAAAATAGTGGACATGGTAAATGTTACACAAAGTAGAAATTTAATATTGAATTATAAAGATTATATGTGCTTATAAATAACGATCAATCATTAATTATCAATGTTAACATATGAAATGACAAATGTGGTTTGTTTTTTTCCCTATAGGAGCACTGGATGCTAGTGCAATTATTGCATGAAACCACCAAAATAAAACAATCTCAACTGAAGTTGGCAAAACAGATATAAAGTTAAAAAATAGTTATTTTACAATAGAAAACAATTTAGTAAAGGCATTGAGAGACCATACTTTGTCCTCTTCTACCTGGGTGTCTCTAGGTATATGCAAGGGGAAGTTATCTTTTTCTTTTCTTTTCTTTTTTTTTTTTTTTTGAGACGAAGTCTTGCTCTGTCGCCCGGGCTGGAGTGCAGTGGCCGGATCTCAGCTCACTGCAAGCTCCGCCTCCCAGGTTCACGCCGTTCTTCTGCTTCAGCCTCCCGAGTAGCTGGGACTATAGGCGCCCGCCACCTCGCCTGGCTAGTTTTTTCTATTTTTTAGTAGAGACGGGGTTTCACCGTGTTAGCCAGGATGGTCTCGATCTCCTGACCTCGTGATCCGCCCGTCTTGGCCTCCCAAAGTGCTGGGATTACAGGCTTGAGCCACGCGCCCGGCCTATCTTTTTCTTTCTAGAGAACAGGGGAAGATTTCTCCATCAGTACAGTATCCTACTATGTAAATCGGCTACAAGTAGACAAACAGCAGCACATGAAAAACAAGAGTTATTTGTGTGCTGAAGTTTATAACACATAGAAGTAAATGTCGGAAAACAACACAAAGGCTAGAGGGGGAAAACTCACAGAATGAAAGAAAATATTTGCAAACTACCCATCTGACAAGGGATTAACAACCAGACTATGTAAGGAGCTCAAACAACTCTATAGGAAAAAACGTAATAATCTAATTAAAAATGGGCAAAAGATTTGAATAAGCATTTCTCAAAAGAAGACGTAGATATGGGAAACAAGCATATGAAGAGGTGCTCATCATCATTGATCATTAGAGAAATGCAAACCAAATATACAATAAGATATCATCTCACCCCAGCTAAAATGGCTTTTATCCAAAAAAATAGGCAATAGCAAATGCTGGCAAGAATGTGGAGAAAAGGCAACCCTTGTACACAGTTGGTGGGAATATAAATTAGTACAACCACTGTGGAGAACAATTTGGAGGTTCTTCAAAAAACTAAAAATAGGCCAGGTGCAGTGACTTACACCTGTAATCCTAGCACTTTGGGTGGCCAAGGAGGGAGGACTGCCTGAGCTTGGGGGTTCGAGACCAGTCTAGCCAACATGGCAAAACATCATCTCTATTAAAAATACAAAAAATTAGCCCGGCGTGGTGGCACACACCTGTAGTCCCAGCTACTTGGGAGGCTGAGGCATGAGGATAATTTGAACCCAGGAGGTAGAGGCTGCAGAAAGCCAAGATTGTGCCACTAAACTCCAGCCTAGATGACAAAATGAGACTCTGTCTCCAAAAAACAAAAAGCAAAAAAACGAAAAACGACAACCAAAAAACACCTAAAGCTGGCACAACCGTATTACCCAGCAATCCCCCTGCTAGGTATCTACCCAAAATAGAGGAAGTCAGTATATCAAAGAGGTATCTGCACTCACGTTTATTGCAGCACTATTCACAATAGCCAAGATTTGGAAGCAACCTGTGTCCATCAGCAGATGAATGGATGAATAAAATGGGATTACATATACACAATGAAGTACTATTCAGACATAAAAAAGTGAGATCCTGTCATTTGAAAATATAAGTGAAACTGGAGGTTATTATGTTAAGTGAAATGAGCCAGGGACAGAAAGACAAACTTCCTGTGTTCTCACTTATTTGCGGGAGGTAAAAATTAAGACAATTGAACTCACAGAGATAGAGTAGAAGGATGGTTATCAGAGGTTGGGAAGGGTAGCAGCGCCTTGGAGGGGAGATGGGGGGGATGGCTAATGAGTACAAAAAAAAAAAATAGGAAGAATGAATAAGACCCAGTATTTGTTAGTACAACAGGGTAACTATAGTCAAAAATAACTTAATTGTACATTTTAAAATAACTAAAAGATTATTATTGGATTGTTTGTAACACAAAGGGTAAATGCTTGAGGTATGGCTTCCCCATTTACCCTGATGTGATTGTTAAGCATTGCATGACTGCATCAAAATTTCTTATGTGACTCATAAATATATACACCTACTATATACCCACAAAAATTAAAAATTAAAACTAAAAGAAAAAAATATATAGGACATGACATTCTTAAACATTATGAACCTATTAACAGACTTTAAAAACAATGGAGTAAAAGCTAAGTACAGGAAAAATAGACAAATCTACTAGTATAGTGGCACATTTCAGTGGTCCTTTTGCAAAAGTGGATGAAGCAAATATTTTATATAATAAAATACTAAATAATTAAGGATATAGAAACTTAAACAACATACCAACCAAGGTTACCTAAAAGGCATTTTTGGAACATTCTACCCAGCAATTACAGAATACACATTATTTTTAAGTATACACGTAACATTTACCAAGATAGGCCATATTCTGGGTAATAAAATAATTTTCCCTAAACCTGAAAGTATTCAAATTCTACAAAGTTGTCTGACTACAATGGAAAAATTAGAAATTAAAAAATAAAAAGGCCTCTGGAATATTCCCAAATATTTGGAAACTGTTTTATTCAAGATTCTTCAGACACACAGAACCAATAGGATATATACAGTTGACCCTTGAACAACATGAGAGTTAAGAGTGCAGACATTCCATGTAGGTAAAAATCTGCATATAACTTTTAACTCCACAAAAACTTAACCAGTAATAGCTTGCTGTTTACCAGAAGCCTCACCAATAACAGTTGATTAATACATATTTTGTGTGTTATATGCTTCATATATCATATCTTTACAATAAAGTAAGTTAGAGAAAAGAAAATGTTAAGAAGATCATGAGGAAGAGAAAATATATGTAATATTCATTAAGCAGAACCAGATCTTCACAAAGTCTTCATTGTCATGGTCTTCCCATTGAGCAGGTTGAGGAGGAGGAAGAGGAGCGATTGGTCTTGTGGTCTCCAGGGAGAGGTGGCAGCAGTGAAAGAGGTGGAGGAGGTGGAATGGGAGGTATGGGAGGCAAACAAACTTGGTGTAACTTTACAAAAGGACACTAATTTCTGTCTGACTTTTTGCTTTTTCATTTCTGTAAAAATGTTTCTATATGCTACCAATCTTTCTTCCAGTTGGCTTTGGTCTAAGTGTCTGCATCACAGAAGGGTTCATTTTGTACAAGAAGTCACAAGCAGTCTTGGATAATCAGAGCCCTCCTGCTAGGTTGCCTAATGTCAATTTTTCTGGCACTGCTTCACTTCTATCTTCTTCCTCATTGTCTGGCACTGGTTTGGAACTGCTCATTTCCATGAAGTTATCTTCTGTTAATTCCTTTGCTGTGATGTGTGTTAGCTCTTGAATTTCTCCAAGATCCGTATCCTGAAACTTTACACCCCTCACCGTTTTTGCGGTATCCACAATCGCTTTCATGATTTCCTTGATTGGCTCTGTCATAAATCTTGTGAAGTCATGGACAATATCTGAACACATGTTTCCCTGGTAGGAATTTATTGTTTCAGGTTTGATGGCTTTCATGGCTTTTTCTATAACAACGATGAAATCTTCAATGGTGTAATTTTTCCAGACTTTCATGATGTTCTCCCCATTGGGGTTCTCTCATGATGTTGACAACATTTTTCCATAGAGTACCATATGTAATGAGTCTTAAAGGTTTTTATGACCACTTGAGCTAGAGGCCAAATTAGATATGTTGTGTTTAGGGACAAATAGACCACTTTTATTCCTTCGGTGCTGAACTCATGAGGTTCTGAAGGAGCAGAGACATTGTTCAATATCAAAAGAATTTTTAAAAACAGTCCTTTATTGTTAAGGGGCTTCCCAATGTCAGGGACAAACCATCAATGAAACCAATACAGAAAAAGTGTCCACAGCTGGGTGTAGTGACTCAAGCTTGTAATCGTAGTGCTTTGAGAGACCGAGCAGGGAGGATTGCTTGAGGCTGGGAGTTTGAGGTTGGTCTGAGCAACATATCAAGATCCCATCTCTACAAAGAAAATGTTAACCGGGCATAGTAGTGTGTGCCTGTGGTCCTAGCTTTTAGGAGGCTGAGGCAAGAGGATCACTTGAGCCAAGAAATATAAGGTTACAGTGAACTATGATGCTATGATGGTGTCACTGCACTCCAGTCTGGGTGACAGAGGGACAACTTGTCTTCAAACACTTTTAATTTTTTAATTTTTTTTTAAAGAAAAAGTGTTCAGGCCTTCTTTTTGTTCAAACAAAATACTGGCAGCGCTGCTGTCTATCTTTTCAAGGCTCGAGGGCTAGTAGATTTATAGGTAAGGGTAGACTTGGTCATAAACCCAACTAGATTTGCACAAAATAGGAGAGTTAGCTTCTCCCCTCCTGCCTTAAATCCTGGTACTCGCTCCTCTCCCTTATTAATTAATATCCTCTGTGGCCTCTTATAGGGCACTGTAGTCTACACTAAAAATCTGTTTACTCAGATATCGTTTCCTCTCAGTGATTTTTCTTAATAGTATCTAGGAACTCATTTACTGCTTCTTGGTTGGCAGAAGCTGGTTCTCTTGTTGACTGTGCTTTTTTGTTTTGTTTTGTTTTGAGGCAGGGTGGTCTCATCCTGTTGCCAGGCTGAAGTGCAGTTTTAGCTCACTGCAGCCTCAATCTCTCAGGCTCAAGGAATGCCTCCCATTTCAGCCTCTGGAGTAGCTGGGGCTACAGGTATGCACTATCACACCCAGCTAATTTTTTTTTAATTTATATTTTTAGTAGATATGAGATCTCGTTATGTTGGGTAGACTGTTCTTAAACTCCTGAAATCAAGCAATCCTCCCATTTCAACCTCCCAAATTGCTGGGATTACAGGTGTGAGCCACCATGACCAGCTTCTTCACATTTTTTAGGTCAAATGTCCTTCTGAAATCATCAAACTGTCCTTTGCTGACATTGAATTTTCCAGCTTTATATCTTTCATCTTCCCTTTGCTTTAAGTTGTCATATAGTAACTTCACTTTTCCTCAGGTCATATTAAGAGTCTACAGGTATGACTTTCTTAGGAAAATCCTGTAATCACATAAACGCTGCAGTTTCTACATGAGATATAAAGGTATTTTACAAAAAACTAAAAAAATACAAGGATTTCATACCTGGTGATGTATGATAAACATAAAGCAACAGCTTTATGATTTTTTTTTTCTTTTTTAAAAATAGTCTAATGCTGGTTTTATTTATATTGAAAGAGTAGGCAATTGTAGTGGTAGACGTTAATCTACGGTACTTATCAAACAATTCAACTTTTTCTTGTAACGTCATGATTTTTCTCTGCTTCTTGGGAACAGTTCCAGCTCTACCAGTGGCACTTCGTTTGGGTTCTCTGGTACTATTCAAGGTTTATGGTATTGAACTAACACAATGAAAAATAAGTAAGAACTGTGAGCGATCACTGTTTACTGTGATACATAATTTACCAGAGAGACAAACTGCTCATATGGAGAAGATTAGAGTCATATGGCATTTTAAAGTGGATACGTTTAACATTTGAGCTCACTGCCATAGCAACAGGAGGTGGCTACAAAATTATTACGGTATTCTAGTATGTACTATAGTTAATTTTATGCAGTTATAATTTAATACTGCATCATTATATATTTTTTCATCAACTTTTAAGTTTCAGGTTACATACGCAGGATGTGCGGGTTTGTTACATAGGTAAATGTGTGCCATGGTAGTTTGCTGCACCGATCAACCCATCACCCAGGAATTAAGCCCAGCATCCATTAGCTGTCATTCCCGTTGCTTTCCTTCACCCTACCCCAGCAACATGCCCCTGTGTGTGTAATTCCCCTCAGTGTGACCGTGTGTTTTCATCATTGAGTTCCTACTCATAAGTGAGAACATGCAATGTTTGGTTTTCTGTTCCTGCATTAGGTTGGAGGAAAACAGCTTCCAGCTCCATCCATGTCCTTGCAAAAAACATGATCTCAGTCATTTTAATGGCTGCACGGTATTCCATGATGTGTATGTACCATATTTTCTTTCTTTCTTTCTTTCCCTTTCCTTCCTTCCTTCCTTCCTTCCTTCTTCCTTCTTTCCTTCTTCCTTCTTTCCTTCTTTCCTTCTTCCTTCCTTCTTCCTTCTTTCCTTCTTCCTTCTTTCCTTCTTCCTTCTTTCCTTCTTCCTTCTTTCCTTCTTTCTTCTTTCTTTCTTCCTTTCTTTTCTTTCTTTCCTTTCTTCCTTTCTTTTCTTTCTTTCTTAGATGGAGTCTCGCTTTGTCATGCAGTGGTGCAATCTCGGCTCACTGCAACCTCCGCCTCCTGGGTTCAAGCAATTCTCCTGCCTCACCCTCCTGAGTAGCTGGGACTACAGGCACCTGCCACCATGCTCGGCTAATTTTTTTTGTATTATTATTATTTTTTTTTGGTAGAGATGGGGTTTCACTCTATTGGTCAGGCTGGTCTCAACTCCTGATCTTGTGACCCATCCACCTCGGCCTCCTAAAGTGCTGGGTATACAGGCATGAGCCACTGCGCCCAGCCATATGTACCATATTTTCTTTATTCAGTCTATCATTGATGGACATTTAGGTTGATTCCATGTCTTTGCTTTTGTGAATAGGGCTGCAATGAACATAGGTGTATATGTATCTTTATAATAGAATGACTTACATTCTTTTGGGTATATACCCAGTAATGGAATTGCTGGGTCAAATGGTATTTCTGCTTCTAGATCTTTGAAGAATCACCACACTGTTTTCCACAATAGTTAAACTAAGTTAGATTCTCATCAACAGTGTAAAAATATTCTTTTTCTTCACAACCTCGCCAGCATCTGTTGTTTCTTGATTTTTTAATGATCACCATTCTGACTGGCATGAGATGGTATCTCATTGTGGTTTTGATTTGCATTTATCTAATGATCAGTGATGTTGAGTTTTTTTCATGTTTGCTGGCTGCATGAATGTCTTCTTTTGAGAAGTGTCTGTTCATCTCCTTTGCCCACTTTTTAATTTTTCTTTTTCTTGTAAGTTTAAGTTCTTTGTACATTCTGGATATTAGACTTTTGTGAGATGGATAGATTGAAAAAATTTTCTCCCATTCTGTAGATTGCCTGTTCATTCTGATAATAATTTATTTTGCTGTGCAGAAGTTCTTTAGTTTAATTAGATCCAATTTTTAAATTTTTTCTTTTGTTGCAACTGCATTTGGTGTTTTTATCATGAAATCTTTGCCTGGGTCTATGTCCTGAATGGTATTGCCTAGATTTTCTTCTGGGGTTCTTATTGTTTGGGGTTTTACATATAAATATTTAATTCATTTTGAGTTAATTTTTGTGTAAGATGTAAGGAAGGAGTCCATTTTCAATTTTCAGCATATGACTAGTCAGTTCTCCCAGCATCATTTATTAAACAGAGAATTATTTCCACATTGCTTGTTTTTGTCAGGTTTGTTGAAGATCAGATGGCTGTAGGTGTGCAATCTTATTTCTGAGTTCTCTGTTCTGTTGCATTGGTCTATGTGTCTCTATCTGTACCAGTACCATGGTGTTTTGGTTACTGTAGCCTTGTAGTATGGTTTGAAGTTGGGTAGTGTGATGCCTCCAGCTTTGCTCATTTTGCTTAGGATTGTCTTGGCTATATGGGCTCTTTTTTGTTTCCATATGAATTTTAAAGTAATTTTTTTAATTCTGTGAACTATGTCAATGGTAGTTTAATGGGAATAGCATTTAATCTATAAATTACTTTGGGCAGTATGGCCATTTTCATGCTATTGATTCTTGCTGTCAGTGAGCATGGAATGTTTTTCTATTTGTTTGTGTCCTCTCTGATTTCCTTGAGCAGTGGTTTGTAGTTCTTGAAGAGGTCCTTCACATACCTTGTTAGCTGTATTCCTAGGTATTTTATTCTCTTTGTAGTGATTGTGAATGGGAGTTCAGTCATTATTTGGCTCTCTGCATGCCTGCTGTTGGTGTATAGGAATCTTGGCGATTTTCGCACACTGATTTTGTGTTGTAAGACTTCGCTGAACTTGTTTATCAGTTTAAGAAGCTTTTGGACTGAGATGATGGGGTTTTCTAGATATAGAATTATGTTATCTGCAAACAAAGATAATTTGATTTCCTCTCTCCTATTTGAATAAGCTTTATTTCTTTCTCTTGCCTGATTGCCCTGGCCAGAACATCAAATAATATTTTGAATAGGAGTGGTGAGAGAAGGCATTCTTGTCTTGCATTGATTTTCAAGGGGAATGCTTCCAGCTTTTGTCCATTCAGTATAATATTGGCTCTGGGTTTGTCATATATGGCTCTTAGTATTTTGAGGTATGTTCCTTCAATACCTAGTTTATTGAGAATTTTTAGCATGAAGGAATGTTGAATTTTATTGAAGGCATTTTCTGCCTCTATTGAGGTAATCATGTGGTTTTTGTCTTTAGTTCTGTTTATGTGATGAATTGCTTTTTTTTGATTGTTGTATGTTGAGCCTGTCTTGCATCCCAGGGATGAAGCCAACTTGATCATGATGTATAAGCATTTTGATGTGCTGCTGGGTTTGGTTTGCCAGTATTTTATTGAGGACTTTTGCATTGATGTTTATCAGGGATTTTGGCCTGAATTTTTCTTTTTTTGTTGTGTTTCTGCCAGGTTTTGGTATCAGGGTGATGATGGCCTCGTAAAATGAGTTATGGAAGAGTTCCTCCTTTTCAATTGTTTGGAATAGTTTCAGAAGAAATTGTACCAGCTCATCTTTATACTCTGGTTGAATTCAGCTGTAAGTCTGTTTGCTCCCGTGCTTTTTTTGGTTGGTAGGCTATTTATTACTGCCTCAATTTCAGAACTCATTATGGGTCTCTTCAGGGATTCATTTCCTTCCTGGTTCAGTCTTGTAAGTGAGTATATTTCCTAGAATTTGATGATTTCTTCTAGGTTTTCTAGTTTAGCATCATTATGTTTGTTTTACATTTCTCTCAACTGGGAATGGCACTGATCTGTATATGTTTGAGTGCATTGGTTTTAATAAATTTAAACTTTTTATGATAGATTTATGTATATTTTATGGTAGTAAATTATAAAATATACTAGGACCTACGTATATTTTTGTATTCATGATGTATCTGACTTTATGTTAATTACTTACATTTCTATGCTATGAAGTTCATCTGCAAGTTCTTTTAAACTGTTGCAAATCTCTACCTAAAAAAATACCTAGGAATATATTTAACCAACAAGGTGAAAGATTTGCATAAGGAAAACTACAAAACACTGATGAAAGAAATCATCAATAACACAAACAAATGGGAAAAAATTCCATGTTTATGGATTGGAAGAATCAATATAATTAAAGTGAACATACTTCCCAACGAAACCTAGAGATTCAACCCAATCCCTATTGAAATGCCAACATCATTTTTCACAAAATTTGAAAAAACAATCCTAAAATTCACATGGAAAGTAAAAAGAGCCTGAATAGCCAAAGCAATCCTAAGCAAAAAGAACAAAGCTGGAGGTATCACATTATTTGACTTCAAGTTACACCACAAGGTCATATTAACCAAAACAACATGGTACTGGAATAAATATAGACACACAGAGAGATGGAACAGAATAGAGGACCCAGATTTAAAGCTACATACCTACAATCAACTGATCTTTGACAAAGTCAACAAAAATATACACTGGGGAAAGGGCACACTATTAAATAAATGATGCTGGGGAAAATTGAATAGTCGTATGCAGAGGAATGAAACTGGACCCACACCTCTCACTATATACAAAAATTAACTCAAGAGGGGTTAAAGGCATAAATGTAAGACCAGAAACTATAAAATCCCAGAAGAAAATCTAGGAAAACCTCTTCTGGACATTGACGTAGGCAAAGAATTTATGACCAAGTCCTCAAAAGAAAACACACACACAAAGAAACAAAAATAGACAAAGGGGACTTGATTAAACTAAAAACCTTCCGCACAGCAAAAGAAACAATCAGCAGAGTAAACATATGACCCCAGAATGAGAAAAAATGTTGGAAACTATGCATTCAACAAAGGGCTGGTATCTAGAATCTACAAGGAACTCAAACAACTCAACAGCAACAGCAAACCATTCAGAAGAGGGCAAAGGGCCAGCCTCAGTGGCTCTCACCTGTAATCCCATCACTTTGGGAGACCGAGGCAGATGGATCACTTGAAGTCAGGAGTTCAAGACCAGCTTGGCCAACATGCTGAAACCCCGTCTCTACAAAAATACAAACATTAGCCGGGTATGATGGTGGGTGCCTGTAATCCCAGCTACTCAGGAGGCTGAGGCAGGAGAATCACTTGAACCTGGGAGGTAGAGGTTGCAGTGAGCCAAGATCGTGCCATTGCAACCCAGCCAGGGAAACAAGAGTGAGACTTTGGCTCGAAAAAAAAAAAAAGAAAAAGAAAAAGAAAAAAAGAAAAGAAAAAGGAAGTGGGCAGAAAATATAAACAGACGTTTTTCAAAAGAAGACATACAAGTGGACCAACCAACATATGAAAAAAAGCTAACATCACTAGTAATCAGAGAAATACAATTAAACCACAATAACATGTCATCTTACACCAGTCAGAATAGTAATTATTAATAGAAGTAAAAAAACAAAAGATGTTAGAGAGGATATGATAAAAAGAAAATTTTTATACACCTTTAGTGGTAATGCAAATCAGTACAGCCTCTATGGAAAACAGTATGGAGATCTGTCAAAGAAATAAAAATAGAAGGCCATTCTAGCCAGAAATCTCACTAGTGGGTATATACTCAACTAGAAATAAATTATTATATCAAATAGATACTTGCACTCATATGTTTATCACAAGACTACTCACAATATCAAAAATATCAGCCTAACGGTCCATTAATGGATGATTGGATAAAGAAAATATATGATATGATATTTTATAATAAAATATATAACTATATGTACTATCATGGAATACTACTCAGCCATAAAAAAAAGAGAATGAAACTATGTGTTTTGCAGCAACATGAATGGCACTGGAGGCCATTATTCTGAGTGAAATAACTCTGAAACAGAAAGTCAAATACAATGTTTTCTTACTTAAAAGTGGGAGCTAAACAATGAATGTATGGACTTCCAGGGTGGAATAATAGACAATGCAGACTCCAAAAGGCGGGAGAGTAGATGAGGATTGATAAATTACCTATTGAGTACAATATTCATTGTTTGGGTGATGACTACACGAAAACTTCAGACTTCATCACTATGCAATATGTACATGCAAGAAATCTGTAATGTACCCCCTAAATATATAAAAATTCAAAAATTTAAGAAATTATTGCAAATCTCCAAACATTTTCCAATATATTTATTGAAAAAAAAATCTGCATATAAGTAGACCTGTGCAGTTTAAACCCTTCTTATGCAAGGTCAACTCAAAGTATCTTGAATCTGAATACTGCAAACTCGTGCAGAATTTCTGTATTGAATTCTGGAGACAGAATTCCTTCTTTTGCAAATCTTAGTTTTTCTTCTTAAGGGCCTCAACTGATTAGATAAGGCCAGTTCACATTATGGAAGGTAATCTGCTTTACTTCAAGTCAACTGACTTGAAACATTAATTGCACCTTAAAAATACCTTAACAGCAACGTGTAGACTAATGTTTAACTAAACAACTGTTCACCATAGTCTAGCCAAGTTGAAACATAAAATTAACCACCACAGAAAATACACAACACACATCTTAATTATGCATTAGTCAAAGAAGAAATTGAAAAGAAGATTAGAAATAATTTTTATCTCAATGAAAATTAAAACACAATATGCCAAAATTGGTGGGATAAAGCAAAAGCAGTGCTTGGGGAAAATGTATGCCAATAAACACGTACATTAGAAAAGAAAATATGTCCTACTCTAATCAATGACTTCAGCTTTCACCTTAATAAACTAGAGAAAGAGGAACACATAAAACTCAGATTGAGCAGAAGAAAGAAAATAGTAAAGGTTGCAGTGAAAATCAGTGAAGTAGAAATCAGAAATAAATGCTTGCTTTTTGAGATCAATAAGATTGATAAACCAAATTGAACAGATGTAGATCAATCAAGAAAAATATTTGAGAAGACACTAATTGCCAATATAAAAAATAAAAGAGCTAACATAGCTACAGATCCTTAAGGCTTCAAAAAATTATAAGGAAATTTTATGAAAACTTTTATGTTAAATCAATAAGTTAGACGAAGTAGACAAATGATACTCAGGAAGAAGTATATAAATGGAATCATCCTACGTTTATTAAAGAAAATAAATTTATAATTAAAAATCTTCCCATGAAGAAAAATTTAGTTCCAATTGGCTTCTCTGGAAAATTCTACCATTATTTAAGGAAGAAATCATAGTTTTTCTAAGAAATTGAAGAAAGGGAAATGCTTCCTAATTCATTTTATAAGTCAAATATTATTCTGATATTCAAATCAGGGAAAGACATTACAAGAAAAAACAATTGCAAAAGTGTTAAATTTTTTTAAGCAAATTAAAACTTATGTCATAACCAAGTGAATTGTATTCCAGTAATGTAAGATTGATTTAACATGCATAAATAATATAATTGATCATGCTACATTAGACAATGGTAATAATAAATATGATAATCTGAATAGATGCTGAATGGTATTTGACAAAATACAACGTTCTTTTCTGAAAGAAAAAAAAAACTCAACAAACTAGGAATAGAAAGGAATTTCCTCAACCAAATAAAAGAGATCTTCAAAACTGCTACATACATTCATGCAGCCAACAAGCATATGAAAAAATGCTCAACATCACTAATAATTAGAGAAATGCAAATCAAAACCACAGCGAGATGCCCTCTCACACCATTCAGAATGGCTGTAATAATAAAAGTCAAAAAATAAGTCAAAAAAGTAGAAAAACAACAGATGCTGACTGGAGAAGCTGTGGAGAATGCTTATGCACTACTGGTGGGAATATGGATTAGTTAAGCCATCGTGAAAAGCAGTTTGGCAGTTTCTCAAAGAACTTAAAACAGAATTACCATTTGACCCAACAATCCCATTATTGGGTCTATACCTAAAGGAATAGAAATCATTCTACTAAAAAGACACATGCATATGTATGTTCATCACAGCACTATTTACAATAGCAAAGACATGGAATCAACATAGATGTCCATCCATAGTAGACTGGATAAACAAACTGCGGTACACCATGGACTATTATTCAGCCGTAAAAAATAATGAGATCATGTCCTCTGCAGCAATATGGATGGAGTGGGAGGGTATTATCTTAAGCAAACTAACACAGGAACAGAAAACCAAATGTTGCATGTTCTCACTTATAAGTGGGAGCTAAACATTGAGGACATATGAACACAAAGAAGGGAACAACAGACACCAGCACCTACTTGAGGATGGAGGGTGGAAGGAGAGCGAGGATAAAAAAACTGCCTATCACATACTATGCTTCTTACCTGGGTGACAAAATAATTTGTACACCAAACCCCCATGACATGCAATTTACCTATACAACAAACCCACACATGTAATCCTGAATCTAAAATAAAACAATAAAAAACACTTAATACCTGTAACATTTCTGTGAAAAAAAATGGCCAGATTCTCTTTCTAGTCCAGAAAAGAAGAATGAAAGCCCATCTGATTGTCAAAAAAACTAGGATGACTTTACAAACAAAAAACCCTACAACAGATAATATCATGCATATTGGCTAAAGAGTGAATAATTTTCGCCAAGGATCTTAAAGAAAGTAAGGATTTCTGCTCTTATAATTCCTATTAAGCATCATTGTTCTGGAGGATCTATCCCGTGAGGTAGGGCAACAAAAGAAATAAAAGACATCTGGATTGTATTGAAGGAAGTGAATCTGTCTGGATCCACAGACAACATGATCATGTGTACAAAAGAAACAAACAAAAAATAGTTTATAAAGGTTGCAGGATGTCAGGTGAATACATAAAAATTACTTGTGCTTGGCCGGGCACGGTGGCTTACGCCTATAATCCCATCACTCTGTGAGGCTGAGGCGGGCGGATCACGAGGTCAGGAGTTCGAGACCAGCCTGACCAACGTGGTGAAACTCTGTCTCTACTAAAAATACAAAAAATAGCCAGGCATGGTGGTGCGTGCCTGTAGTCCCAGCTGCTCAGGAGGCTGAGGCAGAAGAATCACTTGAACCCAGGAGGCGGAGGTTGCGGTGAGCCGAGATCATGCCACTGCACTCCAGCCTGGGCCACAGAGCAAGACTCCTTCTCAATAAAATAAAATAAAATAAAATAAAATAAAATAAAAATTACTTGTGGCTTATATACCAGTAAAGAACAATCAAAAATTAAAATTTTTTCTGAAGGTCTAGAGTTGAAAGGAAGTGAAAAATAATAAATAAAAATTTAAAAATTTAAATGCCATGTACAGTATAAAATATAAAAATAAGTGCAGCGTATTGCATCTAATAAATCTTAATAAAGCTATGAAAAAATAATTAAAAATGAAAAAAATGAGTAAAAATAATGCAAAGTGAACATTTGGAATCTCAAAAATAAACTGTACCATTTTGCATAGAAAAGGAAAAACAAATTTTATTTACTTTGGAAAGAATGGAAGAAACAATAGAACACAGGAATATCTGAAGAAAGGAAAGACAGTGTAAATGAGTTATGCATTTTCTTGTATATTTGCTGTGCATTTATTTAACATTTTAAAATATGATCTCTATCAAGCCAAGGGACACATGTAGCTACACTTGAAATTTTTTGACTGCTTATTTTGAAATAATTTTAATTGTGTCTTCTCACTAATTCATTCAATCATTTATTTATTTCAGTGTGAACTCATGAATATTTACTTTATACTTTCAGTTATTATTCAATCCTACATTATTAATTTTCTTGCTCAAATTGTTTTAGGTTTGGCCATTAGAGGTTATTTTTGGTTGGCGTACCTCCATCGTTTTCATTCTTTTTATTTATTATTTATTTATTTTCCTTTTTTGAGTATTTCTTTCCTTTCTGACATCACAATATGTTCCAGGCTCACCTTGTTTTCCCCAGCTCAAGGCCTATATTCAATAACTTCGTTGTGTGGATATAATAGTTCGTTTAGCCACTCACCATTGGAGGACAATTTGATTGTTTGCAGTCCTTGGTGATTACGAATAAAGCTGCTATAAACATTCTCAAAAAGATTTTTGTATAAACAAATGATCTCAATTCACTTGAATAAATATCTAGAAATGAGATTGCTAGATTTGTGTGGCAAGTGTATGTTTAACTTTAGAAGAAATTGTCAAAGGTTTTAATTTGTATGAAGTCTAATTTATTATTTTTAAATACTATGTTTTAGTATCATATCTTAGAACGCTTTGCAAAACCCAAGATGCAGTTTTTTTCTAGGAATCTTATAGTTTTATATTTTACCATTATGTCTGTAATTCTATTTTGAGTTAATTTTTGTATTAGGCTTGATATTTAGGTCAGGTTCACTTTTTTATATGTACATCCAATTGTTCCAACACCTTTTGTTGAAAAGACCATAGTATTTTTCTCTATTGAATTACTTTCGCATCTATCCCCAAAATCAGTTGACTAGGTTTTGTGGATCTATTTCTAGGCTCTTCATTTTGTTCCATTAATCCATGTATCTAGTCCTTCATCAAACACTCCATGTTCTTTCATTTCTTCATAACTGTAGCTTTTTTAAGGAGTCTAGATATCAGATCATCTAGATACCAGTTTGAGTCTTCTAACTTTGATCTTTTTTAGAATTATTTTAATTATTCTATCATTTTGCCTTGACTTAGCCATTCCATGATGTATCAAAACATCATGTACACCATAAGTATATATATTTTTTACTTCCCAATTTTAAAAAAGATGTCCATATTGAAAAAAATTAAGGAGAACAAGTTCTCAAATTTCTAATCAGACACAACTGTAGCCAAACTGATGTCTTCAAATGTATCTAAAGAAAATGTTAATGGGTATGGAATTTAGAAAGAATAAGCCAAAAGGGCAAAGTACTGGCATTTATAGATTAGTGATTTAACAACCAGCACAGTTCAGGGAAGATGAACAGTAAATCTCAAGGAAAATGAATAAGGTTTCTGTTGTAGACAGGAATGATTCATCACATCTGTACATGGCCTGAATGAAATTACCTCCATTTGTCTGATTTCATTTCCTCCAAGCATCCTATTGATTATCATTTGGCTCCAGGTTTTGAGGTCAGAGTGTTTCAGTTCTGCTCTGACCCAGCATTCAGTAGTTACATGCAGCTTTCTTAATTTCTTAGAATACCACTTTCCTCATTTGTAAAATGATGTTAAAAATAAGTACTTACAGGATTGTTGTAATTAACTATGGTGATGAAAACCAATAAACTAAAGGGAAATCTCCTAAGTAAAATGGAGATAGCAGATATCTGAGTTTCCAGATATCAGCGCTCCAAGTTGGCACCCTTCTTAAGAACACTGCCAGCAGAAGGGACAACAGTGGCCAGATGCAAGGAGTACCAAAGGTAGTGGGAGCGTAAGAGGCTAGAGAGACAATGCATCTTGCACATGAGGGAATTGAGCAGTGGTGATTAGACTACTCTCATGAGGTTTCCCAAATGATTCAGAGGGTAGTAGAAGGTACCCACTTGAGCAGAGGACAACATCAGCCAAGAGTAGACTATAGTAGCCCCAGTTAGTAAGACTTTCAGTCTTTCCCTCTATTGCCTTTCTCCTTTCCCAACTCTGGAGATGCTGTAAGGAAAAGGAGAGGAATTGTGGGGACAAGAGGAATAGGAATGTCCACCCCATAGCATGTCCTTCTCACTTGATATCTAGCAGGCACTGCCTGTGGGTAATAGGTGAGCCGTAAATTACCTATGAGACAGAACCAACTAGATTTTTAATATATTACATTTAATATTAATGAGTGCATAGCTACACATTCTGCCCAAGATATCTTAAGAGACAGAAAACGAAAAGGAAACAAGGCAATTATTAAAGAAAAATCAAACATTTTCTTATTTGTACCCTATAGAAAACAGAGCTGCAATTAACAGTTTTTTTGTTTTGTAACTGGGAACAATTCTTTCCTAATTGGACCTTCTTTCTATTTTTTGCTTGCTTTTTCTTTGCAAGAAAAATGTTTTCTTTTTCTTTTTATGATTCTAATGAAGTGTTAAAAGAATATATATGTCATGAAACATATTATTAATAAAATCAATGACATAAACTTACCCTTGCCAGCTGAAATTCACTAACTTAGAAAGTCACAAATATTTCCTCTGCTAAATTCTCTCCCCTATTATATACACCTGCTACAACCCCACAAGTAATCACTAGCTTGAATTTTATGTTTATGTTTCTTTGCATAGCAGGCATTGTCAGTGTCCCCTCTATATCTTCTGGGCATTCATCATTCCTGTAAATGCAGAAGGATTTTACTGTAAGCACCTCTAACTCTCTTCCTAGGAGGTTTTGCTGGAGTGTACAAGGTAAACCAGAAGAACTGTTTTTTCTTTTAAAATATTGTTTAAAATGATTTAATTTTCTATGTGCACACATATGCACACATACAAACATACATATACATGCCTCTTAACAACATGTAGTTATTTCACATGCCTTTAGCTTTGTGGTATAATAAATATGATATCACACCTTATGTGATTTTCTGTAACTTGCGTTTTTCATTAAACTTTGTTGCCAAAATTCATTGTATTTTTGAGTATACCTGTAATTCTTTCATTTTTTTTGCTGCATATACAGTTTTATGCTATACATCAATCATTTGATTTTCCCATCGATTCTCTAGATTGTTGGCAATTTGGATTGTTTCCTTGTTCTTTCCATTATGAACAGTGTTGCTATGAACATACTTATACAAGACTCTCAGGGCACCTGTGCAAAACTTGATCTGTTACAGTGTATGAGAATGCTCATTTCAAACTACATCCCAAAGTGGTTGCAGTAATTTACCCTCCTCCTGGTGTAAGAATTCCCATTGAACCAAATTCTCTGCAACTTTTGGTCTTGAAAGGTTTTGATTTGTAGTGCTACCTTTATTATATATAAAGTTACCATACACACATAGATCTGAGTCTGGACTCCTTGGAATAGTCGTTGGTTCATTCATCTGTTATTGCACCAATAGCATATTGTATTTATTACTTAGTTTTGTAGAATATCTTATACCTGGTAGAACAAGTTTCCTTCTTTTGTTGTAGTTTCCTTGAATATTTACATTAATTTAAGGAATAATGACTTTTTATAATATAGAAAACAAGAACATGCAATGCTTCTCCCTTAATCAGATCATCTTCCATGTTATTTTGAGTTTTAAAGTTTTGTCCATAGAGTTCTTGTGCATTTTTTAAAAGCTAAAAACAATGTATTATTTTCATTGCTATTGAGAATGTTGTTCTTTTAAAGTTATTGTCTCTTTGGTTATTGTTGCTGTAGAGAGTCAAATCTCTCATAAGAAGATATTCACTTTATCTGCAAATTATGGCAGTTTTGTCTTGCCTTCTAAGCTTTTATTATTTCTTGTTTTTTCTTTATAGCCTTTACCAAAACATCTAATAGTGTGTTTTAACAGTAGCAGTGTTGGTGTACCTTTTTGTCTTGTTTCTGGCCTCAAAGGGAATGCATTAATAGTTTTTCCATTTGGTACAAGGTTTGTTATAGGTGTCGTTATACAGTATATCTTTTACCAAGTTAAAGACAGCCCCCTTGTATTCTTAATTTGCTAACACCTTTTATGAAAAAAGGCTTGCCTTTTATCAAATGCCTTTCTAGTCCCTATTGTGAAAATTACATTTTTATCTCTTTATTCTATTAATGTAGTGAATTACAATTGACATATGAAATCAATTTACTTTATAAATATAGAAGTAGTCACAGTATGTGAGGAGATAAAAAATGTGCAATCTAGAGCTGCAAAGTCTCAGGGAAAGACTTTGAGAATGAGGACAATGCACAGAAAAAAACAGAGCATAACTAAGAGATACAGATCTTTGAAATATTGTATGCAGTCATCAAGCCACATATGAACCTAGTACTCCCCTAAACATTCATTGAGTAAGTCAAGAAATTGCTTCTTTGCTAAAACCAGTTAGAATTTGCTTTTCTGATACTTGATATGAAAATGTTGCTTATTAATTCAGGTCTAATTGTTTTCAGCTGTCTAATGCCATTTATAAAATAGCCAATTCTATCTTTCTGATTTGAAGTGCCTCCTTTACTCTGACCTCAATTTGAAAAAAAAAATGAGTCTGTTTCTCAATATCAATCCATTTCTTTGTCTATTTTGTCTATTATTACACCAATGATATTCTTATTTTTAAAAATTATATTGTTTTTAATTCTTTTTTGAATGGTTTGAAGTAAGAAAATTTAAAACAGTGTATATTAAAAACTCTCCTCAACTCCAAACATCCATTATTAGTAGGATTTCCCATTCAGAACACCCAGTGTGACAGGTTTCCTGTATATCCTCCCTCAGAACTTCAAGCACATAAAAGTAAACAAATTTTAAGTCACAAAAGTAGTATATTATAAACTTGATCTGCACCTTACTTTTTGTTTAATAGTGTATCTTACATATTATTCCACTTCAGCATATAAAGCACATTCTCATTCTTTTCTGTAGCAGGATGACACTCCGTTGAATGAATATTGCCTCATTTGTTTAACCAAATAATCTTTTAGCCATAGGCATTTAAGTTATTTCATTCTTGTTTTACTATTACAAAGGGTTATGGAATGAATAGCATTGTACATGTATCATGTTGAATGTGGAAATGTGTGACTCCAGTATACATTATTTGGTGTGGAAGGTGCATATGTACATTTCAGCTTTTGAAAATGCTGTGAAATTACCTTTATTTAAAGTTGTAAATTTCAGATAGCAGTGCATTTTAACACAGCCTATTACCAAAATTTTAATTTGTTCTATACTGTTGAGGGAAAATCTGTATCTTCTATAATATTTTAACATCAGCTTTATTGGGTTATAAATTACATCTGAGAAAAAAACACCCATTTTTAGCATACACTTTAATATGTTTGATAAATTTATACACATGTGTAACTATCGCCACAACAAAGATGAAAACATTTTTAATCACCCCAACGTTCCCTTGAGCCTCTGCCAAGTGATTCCCCCAACTATCCTTGCCAGCTGGTGATCTTTGATTTGCTTTCCATTACTATATGGTCTCTAACCTAATGATTTTTTGACTTTATGAATGTATGAAAGTAATATGCATTTAGTAGAAACTATACTTCATTATCGTACTGTATTCAATAAATTATATGACAAATCAACACTGTTATAAAATAGGCTTTGTGTTAGATGATTTTACCCAACTGTGGGCTGATGTAAGTATTCTGAGCATGCTTTAGGAAGGCTAGGCTAAGCTGTGATGTTTGGCAGATTAGGTGTAGAAAATGCGTTTTCAACTTACAATGTTTTAAACTTGAGATTAGTTATTTTATGACATAAATGTAATGCTATCATAAGTCTAGGAGCATCTGTCTTGGATTTGTTATTTCTAGAGTTTCACCTAAATGGAACTGAATAGTAGGTGCCCCTTTATGCCCTCTTGCTTCACATAGGGATTTTGATATTCAACCTTGTTTTTGTGTGTATAAGTAGTTCTTTTTTAATGCTGAGTAGTGTTTCATCATAAAAATATAATCGTTTATTAATACATCTATTGATGGATATTTGATTTATTTTTAGTTTTTTACTCTTTGAATAAAGGTACTACAAACATTTGTGTTCAAATTTTTTGTGCATATATATTTTTTTAATTTGGGAAAATTATTTAAAATGCTTAAATACTTTTAATCTGGAGAATCTCCAGGTCACACTTCAGTAGAAATTGTCAAATGGAACCAACTAGTTGTATAATTTTTCGTTCTCGTCATCAATGTATGAGGGTTCCAGTTGTCACACATCCTTGCTAACATTTAGTATTATCAGTCTTTTACATTTTTGCCATTCTGGCGAGTCTGTAACACTATCATACTACAGTTTTAATTTACATTTCTCTCTTGATAAAGGATATTGGGTATCCTTACATATATACATTAGACATTCTTCTTTTATGAATGTTCATTCAATCTTTGCTCATTTAAACAAATGTAGTTGTTTATTATAAAGTTGTAAGAGTTCATATGCCTATCTGTCATCATCTACCCATTATTTATCTATATAGTTTGGATATAAATATTTAGTCAGATTCAAGATATAATTGTTGATTTGTCTATTTATCCCTTGAGTTCTTTCAGTTTTTACAAGCTCTGTAATTAGACAGTTAAACATTTTAGATTGAATGTATTTTTGTTAAACTGATCCTTTTATCATAATGAAATGACCCTCTATTTCTCTGATCATATTTCTTGTTCTGAAATTTACTTTGGTATTAAAACAGCAACTCCAGATTTTTAATGCTTCATACTTAAATTGTATATTTATTCCTACTTTTTTCCTTTTTTTATGTGTCTTCATATTTAAAAGTTTGTTTCAAGCCAGCTTGGAGTTTGGGCTTATAATTTCTTTTCTTTTTTTAATTTAGTCTGATAATTACTGTCTTCTGTCTTAAGTGCTTAGGTCATTTTTATTATATATAATTACTGCTGTGTTGGATTTATTTCTATCACTTTGCTATGAGATTTTAGATTTTCTCATCTGCATAAGAAAATTTCCCCTCTTTTCTAGAGATTTTAAAATATGCATATTTAACTTTTTATAATCAACCTTCAAATAATATAATGTCACTTCACCTATAAGACTCTTCTAAGTGTTTACTTCCAATCCTTTGTGCTGTTTGTCATACTAAATCCCAAAACATGTTATTACTGCTATTGATTTAAACTATCAGTTATCTTTTAAATTAAACAAAACCCTATTTCTAACACATATTTAATAACGAAAGATGTAATGGTTTCCCCCTAATATTCAAAACAAGTCAGAGTGGCTTCTCTCACCCCTGTTATTTAATATTTAACTGAGTTCTTATACAGTGTAATATGCAAGAAAACAAAGCAGAGGCATCTAGTCCGGAAAGAAAGATGTAGAAATGCCTTTATTCACAGATGACATAAGAATATATACAAAACTGCCCATTATTTTCTGATGGAAAATTAAACCTATCATTCCTTTATCATAATTACTTATTTAAAGAGAAAGAGCTTAATCTCTAAGCTCTGATCTTTGAAAAATTAAAAATATAGAAAAATTTAAATAAATTTAAAGTTTGACTTTCTGTATTTTTGGAAAACCAATCTTCAATTTCTTTCACTTTACATTCTTGCTTTCCATTCTTCTAGTAGAGAATGAGAATTCCTTTTCTACATTCTGGTGACTTGTTTCAGAGATAATATTTTATACGACACATAATCAAGAGTGGCCATTAGATAGGTCCAAAAAACTAAACATGATATTTTCTCATCCAAATTGTATGAAAAAGATCATTTGAATACTTGTTGAAGCATTTAGATTAATCGTATTTGTGCACATCTAAAGATTTATTATCTTTGCTCATTATTTTCTAATGGAAAATTAAACTTATTGTTTCCATTTTATTCTGAGAATGGTTTAACTGTGCTGGGAAACAATTTATTACTGTAAGTTCTTGATAAATAATTACAGCTTTTTGTATCTTAATTGTTCATTCTAAAGAGTTGATAAATAGTATAATCATTCTTTATGTGTAGATAGACTTATCTATACTCTGAAAAGTAGTAATAATAACAACAAAAGCTATGAAAAATAAACTGAGAGTGAGAATTTTAACTAAAATACTAACAGTGAATTTACTTAATAAACTTAAAGAGACTTGAGATAGATTCACAGTTACTGAAACTGTAACAGTATATAATCTCCATTTGTCTATATTTGAAGATATTATTTATGTCATAGTTCATCAATGTCCAAGCAAATGCTTTCAATGTACTTGAATTTTTCTCTGCTATAATATTTCAATTATTATTTATTAATTTTTATATGACATTTGAAGTTTTTTGTTTAATAAAGTTTCTTTACATTTCATGAGAGATGTGAGGAATGTTCTGGGGGTTGACAGAATTGTATTTCTAAATGGTTGTATTTGTCACATATTCTTGTTACTCACTTTTAATTTTAACCATTATAGATAGTCTGGCTATTAAGGTACATTTTATGATAGAGAAGTAATACGCATTTTGAATGTCTGCTAGCATTTGCCTGGCAAAAGTTACAGCAACAACAGATAACTAAGATTTGAGCATACACTGTGATTCAGCAAATACTCTTGTATATTTTACCAGGAAAGATTGTCCAGAATAAGCTAGCCTATATTTTACATTTTTATTTTGAATGTATTTTAAAGTACATTAGTTTAAGACAATGCTTATTAAAATAAAAACCTTATCTTATTTCGTCTCTCTCTTCATTTTCATTATAAGATAGCATTCTAACACAGTATTTAAGAGAAGACTATGAGTCAAACTGTCTGACTTTATCACTTCCTAATTCTGAGACCTTTAGTCAAGTTGCTTGGGCGCTTTGTACCTCTGGTTCCTTATATATAAAAAGGGAATGATAAGTGATTTTGCTTCCTAGGGTATTATTTATAAGATTACATATGTTAGGTGTTATAGAATGACCTGGCACAGAAGTAGCACCTAATTAAAATGAGAAGCTCTCATTACTATTCTGAATTCTTACAAAATGTTGAGTTATAAATTATTTCCATGTTTGATAAAGAATAATAAAACACCTTTGGGAAGATAATTCTCTCATTCATTCAATAAAGATATATTGAGAGATTACTATTTGTTAGGCAATGTGCTAAGTGTGGGGCAACCATAAAACATGGTCTCTGACTTAAAGGAGTTCACTTGTTGTGGGAGACAAGTAAGGAGACAGGAAAACAGATAATAACTGGTATAATAACATAGAGAAAGAGTCAAAAAATTCTTTTCTTTCTCTTTTCTTTCTTTCCTTCCTTCTTTTCTTCCTTCCTTTCTCCCTCCCTCTCTCCCTCCTTCCTTTCTTCCTTCCCCTTTCCTTCCTCCTTCCTTCCTTCCTTCCTTCCTTCCTTCCTTCCTTCCTTCCTTCCTTCTCTCTTTCTCTCTCTCTTTCTTTCTAAGGTCTCGCTCTGTCTCCCAGGCTGGAGTACAGGGTCATGATCACATAGCTCTCCATAACCTCAAACTCCTTGCTCTAGTGATCTTCCCACTTCAGCCTCCTGAGTACCTAGGACAACAGGTATGTACCACTGTGCCCTGCTAATTTATTGTTTTAAATTTTTTTGGAGATGTTGTCTCACCATGTTGCTCAGGCTGGTCTCAAATTCCTGGCCTCAAGTATTCCTTCCACCTAGGCCTCCTAGTGTGCTGGGTTTACAGGTCACCACACCAGATCAATTTTTTTTTTTTTTTCTGAAAAAGGCCAGATAGTAAATATTTTAGCCTTTGTTGGCCATACAGTTTCTGTTGCAACTCCTCAATCCTACTGTTGTGTTAAAGCAGCCTTAGACAACACATAAACAAATGAGGGGCATGACCGTGTTCCATGACAACTTTATTTATGGACACTGAGATTTAAATTTTATATAATTTCCACATACAGCCTTTTGTTTTCTTTTCCAATCTATTTAAAAATGTAAAAATTTTTCTTAGCTCACAGGCTATACGAAGATAGGTGGTAGTCAGACTTGGTCTATGGGCTAGAGTCAGGTGATTCCTAAATCAGAGGAAAGATGAGCATTCCTGTAAGGAGTGGCTGCAGGGGAAGTCTTCCTGAGAAGAGTGTGACTGGCTGAGCTTTAAATAGTACAGATAACCCTGTGAATATGTAAAGGAATAGCATCCTAGGCAGGAAATAAAATGTGCAAATAAGAATGGCCATCAATAACAGTCACCAATGCTGAGTCCTTGCTTTGTGTTACTCACTTTACATAGATTATTTAATTTACTCATCCCAATATCCTTATGAAGTAGTCATTATTTAATCTATTTTGCAGAGTAGAAAATTGGAGCTTAAAACATTAAGCAACTTGCTATGGACACCAAGCACTAGAGCGGCGTTTTGAAACTAAATCTAAAGGATTCCATAAGCAAGCTCTTAAGTTATATAATATATGATGCCATCAGATTTGTAAATATTTAGGAAACAGAAAATATCATGACTAAGGATTTTAGTTGATGGAAGAGATGGGACAAGAGCAATGCTCCCTTAATGACTTCAGAATTTATCCTGAGGGTGAAGAAAGAACTATTACAGGATTTCAAGCACCAAAATGTCAAGATAAGATGCTAGAAAAGTGGTTCTAGAAACATAGTGGAGAGAAACTCAATGCCAGGCATATGAGAGCTTATTATTAAAGATGCTGAGACAGGATACTGGAAATACAGCTGGAAACTACAGCAAGGATCTAGACAAGAGATAGTGGTAGTCTAAATGTAAACAGTGATTGGAGGAATGGGAGAAGAGCTGACAGAAATATAATGGTTATCAAACTTAATTCCCTAGCACAGTTACTATAGCACTATTAACATTTTCACATGCTAAACCTCATTCCTGGAGATTCTAATTCAGTAGGCCTGAGTGTGAACTAAGTATCTGCATTTTTTAAAGTTTTAATAATTAATTCTGTCAGCCGGAGTGGAGAGGTACTAGGAAAAACTCAGGAAGTAGACTGAGGGTAGGGTATATTGTAATATATTTACTACAATTCGGAATAAATGAGGGAGAATATGATGAGTTTCATACTGAACAAGCTGTAGTTGAGTCATCTTGGATGCATTCAAATGGAGATGTCTAACAGATGCTACATAGAGTGGCCCAGAGTTCAGGACAGAGTAATGAACAAAAGATAGAAACAAGGTGGTCAGCATTCATTCATAGAGGAGTAAAACACAGTTTTCATAATCTTTGTTACAGGTTGAATTCAAGATCAGAATGCTTCAGAGGGTAATCAGGCATTTGAACAGGGGCCTATTGACTTCTTTGTACCTTTAAGGCACGCCACTTTTCAATATTGGGTTTTGTCCTTAATTAGGGTCAGTGAGGTTCTACACACCAGCATGGTGCCATAAAATTTCCAGAAATGAGCCTTTTCTAATACTCCAGCCAAAAGCAGTGTATAAGGTTGTTTTAATGAGAGCAGAATTGGCCAGAAGGAGACAATCAACATCAGCAGTAACACTCAGTGTTTACCAGCTCATCAGCAGCACCCCAGGGGAGGCAGTTGCTACAATTAGCTTAACTTCTTGCAAAGCTAAAGCAGAAGGTAGATACAAGAGAGAATGAGCCACACACTCAGTCAACGAGTACAGCAATTTCTGGAAATCTCTCATTTCATAGAAATAGTCCATGTCATCAGTGTGAAGGAGGATGCCTGTCTTCTGTTTGTTCAAAAGAGAACATATATCCAATTCTCATAAGAATAATGAAAACAGTTTTTAAGAAATGGGAAGCTACAGCAGAGCCATGTTTGTAAACTTTTACAGTTTGGACTACATCTGTCCTGAAATTATTGATGCTGAGCCAGATTAACAATAAGCTTTTGATAACTACTCTGAAGAAGCATTATAGAAGCTTGTTTTCACATATTTTGGCTCAAGGGCCATTATCTACTATATCAATGACCAATGGTGGATAAATCAATGCCCAAAGAGTCTTACTTATTTTTTATAATTTCATTTAATTCTCAAAATAATTTGAGGTGGCTTACAATACAAATGTTTGTATCAATATTTTAAAATAATTTTTTATTTTTATCAAAAAAAAACAATTCAGATAGTATTAACAGACCCATAATGAAACACAGTGGCCTTCTCTCCTTCAAGTCCTTCTCCCTAGAAACATTCTTTCAACTCTTTCACTGTCTTTCCTGATGCTATAAATAATATATGCCTACATTGCTATTATTCAAGTTAATCTTTTACATATATTATTAGCTTCATTTTATATAAATTCTGCTATATAAAATTGATTCTTCCTCCCCTTATCCTTCTAAAAATTGTCATATCGCAATATTTAGTCAAGTCAATTGTCAGCTCCTGCTGCATTTTGTCAATATAGATATTATTCATTGTGGAGACAAGTAGCATATCATGATTGTTTCCTTTCTAGCACTAACTTCTCTATCCTCCACATGCCCAGAATTAGTTATTCCTTTGCTATTTCATGTACTTATCCTTATGCGTGTTTTTCTAATTGTTTTCAACAGCACTGATAAGTTCATATAGTTTCCAAAACTTAGACAACCAATCTATAATTCTTTGCTTTTTCTAGCTCTTTCTGGAAAATGTACTACAAAGACTTCTGTTTATCTTCTATTCTGGGCAGGTTTCTCTCTAGGTCTACTGCACAGCTGTCTCCTCAGGGGCTTCCCTCTCTACTCATCTGTGTTATATCCCTATTTCCAGGATCCTATGTCTTCCTCCTTCTTAGTTTATTGCCTTGCTTTTCTGGATGACATCCTTTAATAGCTTTCAAGGAAATGGAGCATGAAAAGCATATTTTTCAGTCTTGTTTATTTGAAAGTGCCTTTTACCATCCCACTGATTTTCTAAAATTTTGGTTGTAATATTCTAAATTTACAAGTTCTTTTTATTGTCCATTTACCATAACTTTTTTTATCTTAGAAATGCAATAAAATTTATCTTTTTGGGTGTTATTAATTATAGTGGTGTCTTCAAGTATTCTTTTGCCTCCCTGTGGAATTATCACAGTCCCATATTGATAGTGTAAGCCTGAAAGATAGAAGATGGTAGTTTGAGAGTGGAAATTTTAAACTGTGATTAGAGAGGGAGTGCAATTACTGGTAATGACAAGAATTGACTGAGATCGGGTGAGGGCAAGGTAGTTGGAGAGAGATGTCAAAGAACTGAGAGTCCATGGTATAGAAAGGATTACTTATGTAACTTTGCAATTTCTGAGAACTAAGGCAGAAGTAGAGTTAGAGAAAATGATAGTGAACTGGAAGCTAAAACATTCAAAGAACAAGAGCGAATCACTTATTTTGGCATTATTTGTAGATTATTGCAGTAAGGAGTGGATAGTGGATGGAATAGTTTCATATTATGAAATTAAAAACTGTGCAGTACTACTCTGTTCGCATGCTGCTGATAAAGACATGTCTGAGACTGGGCAATTTACCAAAGAAAGAGGTTTAACTGGACTTAGAGTTCCACATGGCTGGAGAGGCCTCACAATCATAGTGGAAGGCAAGGAGAAGCAAGTCACTTCTTACATGGATGGCAGCAGTCAAAGAAAGAGAGCTTGTGCAGGGAAACTCCCATTTGTAAAACCATCAAATCTCTTGAGACTCATTCACCATCATGAGAACAGTGCATGAAAGATCCACCCACATAATTCAATTACCTCCTGCTGTGTTCTTCCCATGACAGGTGGGAAGTGTGGGAGTTACAATTAAAGATGAGATTTGGATGTGGACACAGCCAAACCATATTATGTGCGTTTCACAGAAGGAAGAAAGAGTAATCTGGAAATGGCAGTGAAGAACAGGGAAGATGCAAAATTTACTTCCTGTACCAGTGGTAATGAAATTGTGAGAGAAAACAGCTACAACTTGAGGGCACTATAGGTGAATTCACATCTTAAGGAGTCAGACTTTCGTTAGAAAAAGAAATATAAGGAATGTTTAGAGAAGAGCTTAAGGAAAAAGCACATGAATATGTTATCTTCTCTATTACTTATATTTGATTCTAAAATCAGAATTCTAGATTCTAACTGATTCTAAAATTAGAATCATACACTGTTAAATGTTGAGATGCTAGATTTACCTAATAATCTTATTCTTAGGTATTCATTTTAAAAAATTGTCCTTTAAATTGCTAGCTTTTTATTTTATTTAAATGTTTTTATGTCAATTAATTTCTTTTTTCTAATCATTTTAAATATTTTATATTTGGTTTCCTTTTCTCTTACTCTTAACTTTTTAATATCTTTATTCCTGTGCTTCTACAGTCTTTTATGACCAGATCTATCATCTCACTGAGTCTACACTAATATATTCTACATTTCATTCTGCTACAATGGGTGAAATATCCATTTTTAAGGTCATTTCTTTGATGACTACACTGGATCCCGAACGCTTTTGTCCAACAAACAACTTGATTTCTGCAGTTGAAACTTCTCAATTTAGCGTTAGCAATTTATTTTTGCCTAGGATATCATTTCCATAATCATATAAACATGCTATAATGTCTCCCATTTTAAAAGAAAGTAATCCTTCCCATGACTTCATAACCCCCTCAGCTATTATAGCATTTTTCTATTCCTTTTTAGAGTGAACCACCTCAAAAATCTTCCAAACTAGACTGCCTCCTTATCTTCTCTTATGACTTTCCATACTCTCTCTCTCACCTGTTTTTAAAAAGTGATTTATTGTGACATATAGTATGTATATTAGAGCACATAAAACACACACGTACAGGTCATTGAGAATGACTGTATATGGAAAAAACACATATGTGCTGATCAAAGGAAAATAACAAAGTCAACATGCACATACTCACCACTAAGGTTAAAAATGAAACATTACCAGGACCTTAAAGTCCCTTCCTAATCCTATACTCCTCTTTATATCTAGATGTAGCCATTATCTCTGCTTTTTTTTTTTTTTTTTTTTTTTGAGACGGAGTCTTGCTCTGTCGCCCAGGCTGGAGTGCAGTGGCCAGATCTCAGCTCACTGCAAGCTCCGCCTCCCGAGTTCACGCTATTCTCCTGCCTCAGCCTCCGGAGTAGCTGGGACTGCAGGCGCCCGCCACCTCGCCCGGCTAGGTTTTTTTGTATTTTTTAGTAGAGACAGGGTTTCACCATGTTAGTCAGGATGGTCTAGATCTCCTGACCTCGTGATCCACCCGTCTCGGCCTCCCAAAGTGCTGGGATTACAGGCTTGAGCCACCGCGCCCGGCCCTATCTCTGCTTTTTAATTGTGATATTCAAACCATTTTCATAGAAAACTATTATTGATATATTTACATTTAAATCTATCATCCTGCTACTTGTTTTCTATTGATCTCGTCTTTGTTCCATTTTCTCTCCCTTCTGCTTTCTTTTGGATTGTTTTTGGTGACATTTTATCTTCTTTTTGGCTTATTAGCTATAACACTTTATTTTGTTACTTTAGTAGATGATTCAAGATTTATAATATATGTCTTTAACTTATCATGGTCATTTTTCAAGTGATTGTATGTCCTTCACATATAGTATAACAACCTTACAATAGTATGCATGCATTTATCCCTTTCTGGTTGTATTTTCACATGCTTTACTTGCACATATGCTGTAAACCCAACAAGACATTACAATTACATTTGTTTAAAGAGTAAAGAATCCTAAGGAGATTTAAATAAAACAAAAAATATCTTGTATATTTACTTCTGTACTTACCAGCTTTGGTGTTCATTCTTTTTATCATGTAGATCCATGATTCCATCTGATATCATTTTCCCTCTTCCTGAAGGGATTTTTAGAAATATTTCTTGTCATGTATGCCTTCTGCTGCTGAATTATTTCAACTTTTATATGTCTGAGAACATGTATATTTTGCCTTTGCTTTTTAAATGTGGGTATAACATTCTAGGTCAGCAGCTTTTTTTTTTTTCCTTTCTTTCAGTAGTTTAAAGGTGTTGATGCTAATGGTTGCATTGTTTCCACTGAAAAATTTGCTGTTGTCTTCATCTTTGGTCCTCTGAATAAAAGGTGTCTTATTTCTTTGGCTACTTTCAAGATTTTCTATTATTGCTGGTTTTGAGCAAGTTGATTATGAGATGAATTAGTAGAATTCTCTTCACATTTCTTCTACTTAGGGTTTATTGAACTTCCTAGATAAGAGGCTTATAGTTTTTATCAAATGTGACAAAATTTGAGCCGTTATTTCTTCACAAGTTTTTGCCCTGCTCTCTCACTCCTCTCCTTTGAGTACTAGGATTTCACATATATTAAACAGCTTGAAGTTTTCCTTCAGTTCACTGCTGCTCTTTTCCTTTTTCTCTTCTCTTTGCTCCTTTTTGGATGGTTTCTATTGTTGTGTCTTCAAGTTTGTTAGTATTTTCTTGTGCAATGCTGTATCTGCAGTTAGTCCTATCCAGTGTACAGTAGTTTTTCCTTATCTGCAGTTTTGCTTTCAAGCTGTTTATGTGTGGTTAACCATCATCCCAAAATATGAAATGAAAATTTCGAGAAATAAGCAATTCATAAGTTTTAAATTATGCACTGTTTTGATTAGCATGGTATAATCTCACTCCATCCTGCCCGGGACATAAATCATAATTTTGTCCAGTGTATCCACACTGCATATGCTACCCACCCTTTAGTCACTTTGTAGCCAGCTCCGTTATCAGATCAGCTGCTGTGGTATGGAAGTGCTTGTGCTCAACTAACCCTTGTTCTACTTAATAATGTCCCCAAAGTGCTGGTAACTCAGATATGGCAAAGAAAAGCCATAAAGCACTTCCTTTAAGTGATTAAATGAAAATTCTCAACTTAATAAGTAAAGAAAAAAAATCATATACTGAGTGAAGTTGTTAAGATCTACAGTAAGAACAAACCTTTTATTCATGAAAATGTGAAGAAATTCATGTTAGTTTTGTTGTCACACCTCAAACTGCAAAAGTTATGGCCATAGGGCATGATAACTTCTTTTATAGTATATTGTTATGATTGTTCTATTGTACTATTTATTGTTGTTAATCTCTTACTATACCTAATTTATAAGTTAAACTTTACCATAGGTATGTAAGTATAGGAAAATATATAGTATATGTAGGGTTCAGTACTATCTGTGGTTTCAGGCACCCATTGGGGGTCTAGAATGTATCCCCACAGATAAGGGGGACTACTGTGATTTTCATCTCAAACATTGTGGTTTCCATATCTAGAACTTCAATCTGGGAGTTGTTAAATCTTCCATGTATCAACTTAATTTTTGATTATATGAAAAGTAATAATAAGAATTGTTTTAATGAATCTACTAATTCTATCATCTTTGCAGGTGCTATGTTGGTTTCAGTTGATTGATTATTCTTATTATGGGTAATATTTTTCTATTTCTTTTCTGTTGGGCAATCCTTGATTGGATGTAGAGATTATGATGCTTTTCTTGGGTAGTGTTGGATATTTTATATTTCTATTATTAGTATTGAGCTGCGTTCTAAGACTCAGTTAAATTACTTGAAAACAGTTTGATCCTTTAGAGTCTTTAAGATTGTTGGATGGAATCAGAGGAGCATTCAGTGTAGCACTAATTATTCACCACTCCTGAGGCAAGACCTTCCTGAATACTCTTACCAGTGCTCTATGAATTATGTTTTTCAGTTTGGCTGGTGGTAATGGGCATCATTCCCAGTCCTGTGTGAAAACCAGACATTGTTCCTTCTATTCCTTACAGATAATTCTTTCTTCAGCCTTGGGTAGTTTCTTCACACACACACATTCATCTGTATTCTGCAGAACTCTCTCTATGGGAACCTGCTACATACAGATCACCAGTATTCTTTCCCATATTCTGTCACTCTGACCCACAGGCTCCAGCTGTGTTAATCTCTCCAAGCTCTCAGCTCTATCTCCTCAGTTCTGGGAATCAAATGAGCTCTTCTTCAGTTTCCTCTTCATGCATTGCATTCCAGAAACATTCTCAGGGCTGTCAGCTGTATTAACTGTGGGGCTCACCTCTTTTCCTTTCCATTTCTCAGGAATCACTAGCCTTTGTTGTATGGCCAAAAAAAAAAAAAAAAAGTTTTTTTTTTGTTTCATAAATATTGTCTACTTTCTTGTGTCTTTGTTTTAAATGAGGGAAAATCACATCCTTGTTACTATATCTTGGTTAAAAGTGGAAGTTGCTTGAGAATATTGAACTACACAATTTTTAAAACATGTAAAACAAATCAATACATATGTAGATCACTTCTCAAGAACCAGAGAAATTTTTGTTATCTGAAAATGCCCCCCAAAAATCTTGAGAAATAACCTGAATTTCACTTATAATGCATAGAAAAGCAAGCCCTATTTGTTCAATGTGAAAGTTAACATAAGCAATATAGTAGTGAACATTTGAATTGTGTTTCTTGGGCCAGAGTCCACAATTTGAGAAGTGATTTTTCTTTTTCTTTTTTCTTTTTTGGATGGTACAATATGTGTATTTAAGTCTACTTAATGTAGAAAATATATGGAGGTGGTTAACTAAATTCTAATAGGGATTCTTAAAAGAAATTATCCCCATCTATCTAATCTATTTATGTAACAACATTCATCTGGCTTACTTTTTTTTTGTTAAGTGGGTTGGGATATCTTCCCCTACTCTTTTCCTTATAAAATATTGTGGTACATTCTGTTTAATTAAAAAAGTAATAATTTTATGTCAAATAAATTTTCTTTAAAATTTAGTTTTTGCTACCTTGGTTAAGGGAGACATTCTATCTCACGTTCGTAAAATTAATCTTACTTTTTCCCCAAGTTTTAGAAAGATTTTTCTTTTGTTTAGATTTTTAATCCAATTGGAAATCATTTTGTGTATTGAATGTGATATGCTATGATTTCATCACTGTTTCCATAGAAAAGGCCAATTGGGTCAATGCTTTCAATGGAATATAATATTTTCTTAATTAATTCACAACTTTACATCTTACAACAGGTTTCCAAATTGGTTGTATCTCTTTCTGGGTTCTCTATTCTTTTCTAGTAATCTATCTACATACTCTTGTGCCCGAAAGACACTCTTCTAATTTCTCTAGTTTTGCAACATACCAATGAGACTGATAGGAGTTGGTAGATAAATATCTAGATTTCTTGTGCCTTCAGCGGACTGACTTTGTGATGTGTGCTCTACAATGCCCCCTAGAGTTTCTTGGTGAAATTAAATTCAAATTACCTATGGTAATAAATTTTTTGACAACATATGCTTCATTGCCTTTTTTTCCCTCTATCTCACTTCCCCACTTCCCTACTAGCGTTTTCTGAAATCATCTATAATACAACAGAATTGCACCTGTATCCTTGTGTCAGGATCCTTTGGCAGGAGCCCAAACTGAGATTCTAATACATTTCTATATTTATGTTATCTATTTTTTTATTAACTAAAAGAGGTTTGAATTTTATTAAATGTTCTTTCCGAATTTAATTAGATGATAATGCCAATGTAATGAGTTATATTCACATATTTTTGTCTTAAATCTTATTTTAGAGGCTATAATTTCTTTCTTAGAGTAAGATTTATTGAGGTTCAATTTATATACAATAAAGTTCATCCTTGTTAGGTGTACGATTTTATTAATATTAACACATACTTACAATAATGTTACTTCTATCATCATAATAAGAAAATGGAACATTTACATTGCCCCAGAAAGTCCATTGGTGGCCTCTTGTTGTTAATTCCCCGCTTCCTTTCCCATTCCCTGACAACAACTGGTTGGTTTCCTACCCCTATAGTGTTCCCATTTCAAGGATGTCATATAAATGAAATGATAATAAAATATATAGACTTCTAAGTTTATTTTTTAGATCTTATGTTTCAGATCATATGCTTTATTTTTTCTTGGGTTAACACATGTTTTGGGAATTGCTGAGTCATATAGTTAGTGAAAATTGAACTTCATAAATATACAAACTCTCTTTAACTGTATATTCAAATAGATTCAGATATAGATATGTAACTATTCAACTTATCAATCTCATCTTGAGTAAGTTTTTGAAGTTTATGCCTTTTAAAAAAATTGTTCATTTTTATGGAATTTAGTAGGAAAAGTGACTCATCATATTCTCTTAGTTTTTAGTATCTATAGCATCTATAGTAGATGCCCTTCTTCTATTCCTGATATGGGTAATTTGTGTATTTTCTTTTTATTATTACGCATTTAGCTACAGGTTTACTGGTTTTATTGATTTCTCATAGAAATTTGTATTTTGTTACATTGACTTTATTGTGTTTCAATTTCATTGATTTCTGCTCTTGTCTTTATTATTTTCCTACTTCTGCTCTCTTTTGGTTTAATTTTGTCTTCTCTTTCTAGTTTCCTATGGTAGAACATAAAATCATTGATTTGGATACTGATACCCTCCAAATCTCATGTTGAGATGTAATCCCAGTGTTGGAGATGAGGCCTGGTGGGAAGTCTTTGGATTATTGGAGCAGGTTCCTCATGGCTTAGTGTGGTCCTCAAGGTAGTGAGTGAGTTTGCCTGGGATCTGGTTGTTTAAAGTGTGTGGCACATCTCCCACTCTCCCTCTTGCTCCTGCTCTGGCCATGTGACATGCCTGCTCCAGCTTTGCTTTCTACCATGTGTAAAGACTCCCTGAGGCCTCCCTAGGAGCCAAGCCAATGCCAGTGCCATGCCTCCTGTACAGCCTGCAGAACTGTGAGCCAATTAAACCTCTTTTCTTTATAAATTACCCAGTCTTCGGTATTTCTTTATAGCAATGCAAGAACAGCCTAACAGATACCTCTTCTTTTACTAATCATTTGATGCTATACATTTTTTTTCTACAGACTTCTTTGATGTCTTCAAAATATTTCGATATGTGTTTTCATTTTCATTTAATTAATAATTTCTAACTTCCAGTGTAGTTTCCTCATTGATCCATGAATTGCTTAGAAATATGTTGCTTAATTTCCAATATTTGAGTATTATCAAGATACCATTTGACTACTGATTTCTAGTTAAATTTCACTGTGGTCAGATAATATATCTTGTATGTTTTCCATTTTTTTAAAGTTTGTTCTAAGGCTCAATGTGTTCTGTCTTGGTAAATGCCCATATGTACTTCAAAAAATTATGTACCTTGCTTATTACTGGGTATAATGTTCCATGAATGTCAATTAGGTCAAGTTAGCTGACAGCATTGTTCAGTGCTTCTATGTACTTGATTTTCTGTGTATATGTTCTATCAATTACCTAGGTGTGTAAAGTAATTCAAATAATTGTGAATTTGTTTATTTCTACTTTCAGTTCTGTCTGCTTTATTTCATGTATTTTGAAGCTCTGCTGTTAAATGTGTATACATTTAGCATTACTCAATCTCCTTAGTGATTACTTTTATTATTAGCAATTACAATGAAAACATGTGATGTCTTTATTTTTTTAAAATAATCCTTGTTTTGAATCTCTTTAATGTCAATATAGCTGACTCATTTTCTTCTGATTAAATTTTATATAGTGTGTATTCTTTTCCCATTGACCAAGTCAGCCTTTTAATCAGAGTTTAGATAATTTATATTTAATGTAATCACGGTGAGTGTTAAATTTAAATATAATGCTATTTATATGTTTATTAGATTTTTTCTGATTATACTTTACTTTCACAGTTGTCTTACTAGTTACATTACTTTCTTTAGTTTTTTTCTTAGTAGTTTCCCCAGTGTTTACTGTAAACATTATTAATTCATCACAATCTAGATTCAAATGTTACAATACCACTTTATATATCCTGTAAGAAATTTAACAATATATTTTCAATTTCCTCTCTCCCATCCATTACTATTTTTTTTTTTTTTTTTTTTTTTTTTGAAACGGAGTCTCGCTCTGTCGCCCAGGCTGGAGTGCTGTGGCCGGATCTCAGCTCACTGCAAGCTCCGCCTCCCGGGTTCCCGCCATTCTCCTGCCTCAGCCTCCCGAGTAGCTGGGACTACAGGCGCCCGCCACCGCGCCCGGCTAGTTTTTTGTATTTTTTTTAGTAGAGACGGGGTTTCACCGTATTAGCCAGGATGGTCTCGATCTCTTGACCTCGTGATCCGCCCGTCTCGGCCTCCCAAAGTGCTGGGATTACAGGCTTGAGCCACCGCGCCCGGCCAACTATTTTTATCATACCTTTTATTTTACCTATGTTATAAATTCAAAACTTTGCTTTGTTTAGATAATTTTAAAATTATTTCTTTTATATTTACCTTAATTTTTACTATTTCCAAGGCTGTTCATTTCTTTGTGTACTTCCAAGTTTCTGTCTGAAGGATTTCCTTTAATATGTATAAAAGTTAAACTTCTCTTCTTGCTTCATTTCATTCATTTGATCTTCAATCACTGATACCCTTTCTTCCACTTGATTGAATCGGCTACTTCGGCTACTGAAGCTTGTGCATGCATCATGTAGTTCTTGTGCCATGGTTTTCAGCTCCATCAGGTCATTTAAGTCTTCTCTACACTGTTTATTCTATTTAGCCATTCATCTAATCGTTTTTCAAGGTTTTTAACTTCTTTGCGATGGTTTTGAACATCCTCCTTTAGCTCGGAGAAGTTTGTTATTATGGATCGTCTGAAGCCTACTTCTGTCAACTCGTCAAAGTCATTCTCCATGGATGGAGTTTCTTCAGTTGCTGGTGAGGAGCTGCATTCCTTTTGAGGAGAAGAGGCACTCTGATTTTTAGAATTTTCAGCTTTTTTGCTCTGCTTTCTCCCCATCTTTGTGGTTTTTATCTACCTTTGGTCTTTGATGATGGTGACGTACAGATGGAGTTTTGGTGTGGATGTCCTTTCTGTTTGTTAGTTTTCCTTCTAACAGTCAGGACCCTCAGCTTCAGGTTAGTTGGAGTTTGCTGGAGGTCCACTCCAGACGCTATTTGCCTGGATATCACCAACAGAGGCTGCAGAACAGCAAATACTGCAGAACGGCAAATGTTACTGCCTGATCCTTCCTCTGGAAGCTTCCTCTAAGAGGAGCACTCGGGTGTATGAGGTGTCAGTCGGCCCCTACTGGGAGGTGCCTCCCAGTTAGGCTACTTAGGGGTCAGGGACCCACTTGAGGAAGCAGTCTGTCTGTTCTCAGATCTCAAACTCCATGCTAGGAGAACCACTATACTCTTCAAAGCTGTCAGACAGGGACATTTAAGTCTGCAGAAGTTTCTGCTGCCTTTTGTTCAGCTATGCCCTGCCCTTAGAGGTGGAGTCTACAGAGGCAGGCAGGCCTCCTTGAGCTGCGGTGAGCTCCACCCAGTTCTAGCTTCCAGACCCCTTTGTTTACCTACTTAAGCCTCAGCAATGGTGGACACCCCTCCCCCAGCCTCGCTGCTGCCTTTCAGTTTATATGTATAAATGCTAGTAATGAACTCTACTATGTCTTGTTTATATGAAAAGATCTTTATGTTGTCCATTTTACTGGGGGTATAATTCTGCTTAACAAGTTTCTTTTTTCTCTCTTTTTTAAATTCTTTCCTTCTTTCTTGTAGTGAATGCATTTAATACTGTTCCTTCTAAGTGATGCTTAGCTGCATCTCTATAATCATCGATATACTATGATTTCATTATTGTCAGTTTTAAATATTTTTCCATCTCCATTGTAATTTCTTTTTAAACTTATTTTCATTGTTTTTTTTTTAACCTAATCTGGAATTCTATAATTGTAACTTTCAAGTTTTCAACTGTGGCACTCTACTGCAAAAGAAGCCATAGACAACATGTAAATTAATGGACATGACTGTGCTGTAAAAAAACTTTATTTATAAAAGCAGTCAGTGAGCAATTGCCCAACAGACCATTGTTTCTTGCATTTTCTCCACAGGTTTCTTCAGATTTTATTACAACTTATTTTGCAGGCTAATATATGCTATTTTTATCAAAATGTTCTCTGTGTCTGTTGGAGAAGAATGTGGGTTTTTTGACAGACATATTTATATACACATTTTTCAAGCTGTTTAATTATATTATGTTATTCAGATCATTTATGTCTTTTTTGTTTTATATTACCTTTTATAACACAAATAATTAGCATTTGAATTTTTAATCTCTGTGGGCACATAGTAGGTATATATATTTATGGGGTACATGAGATGTTTTGATGAATACAGGCAACGTGAAATAAATACATCATGAAGAATGGGGTATCTATCCCCTCAGGTTTTTATCCATTGAATTGCAAATAATCCAACTATACTCTTTAAGTTATTTTAAAATGTACCATTATTATTGACTATAGTCACCCTCTTGTCCTAGAAAATACTAGGTCTTATTTATTCTTTCTAGTTTTTTGTATTTATTAACCATCCTCACCACCACCCCATCCCCAGCCCCCAATACCCTTCTCATCTCTTTTAACCATCTTTTTACTTTCTATGTCCATGAGTTCAATTGTTTTGATTTTTAGATCCCACAAATAAGTGACAACATGCAAAGTTTATCTTTCTGTGCCTGGCTTATTTCCCTTAACATAATGATCTGCAGGTCCATCTGTGTTGCTGCACATGACTGGCTCTCATTCTTTTTTATGGCTGAATAGTACTTCATTGTGTATATGTACCACATTTTCTTTATCCATTCATCTGTTGATGGACATTTAGGTTGCTTTCAAATCTTAGGAACTGTAAACAGTGCTCCAACAAACATGGGAGTGCAGATATCTCTTTGATAAGTATATCAGAAACTTCCTTTCTGTTGGGTGTGTCTCCAGCAGTGGGATTGCAGGATCATATGGTAGCTCAAGTTTTAGTTTTTTTTGAGGAACCTCCAAAATGTTCTCCATAGTGTTTGTATTAATTTACATTCCCACCAAAATAATTAGCTTCACAATTTAAATACTTCCAGAGCCTTTTGAAGTTCGTAGGTAATAAAATGATGGAACTATGGGCCATTGCTGTAAGCATAGTTACATGGATTGAAATCAAACCTTCCTTGCTATTTTTATTAATATATAAAACCTGGTATTTCAAATGGGAAAAAAGTGTTGGAAATTTCACTTATATTGCTATTTTAAGTCCCAATACAATATATTATTTTATATTTAGCCATTATTCTGTGCATGTTTCAACTTTCCTGGACTGATAAATATGGTCTGTGAAAAAACTATTCATTATCATTTTACTTAATCTTTTATATAGCCCTCTTGGAGGTTATCTGAATTGTATCCAAAGTAGGACAGGCAAGATTATAAGGCTGGGAAGAATAAAAGGGAACAATGTTTCTAATTTTATTCACAATTTCCCTACTACTTAAGGTTCTCTTGAAGCTCTTTTAGGAACACTGAAAGACAGTTTTCTCCCTAAGTCTCAAACTAAATGTTTTAATTTACACAATACAATTATTAAAAACTATAGCCAGCTTTATATATTCCATTTGCAGACAAATCTTAACTTACTACTTCCAGTCTTCTACTATGGGTATACCAAATATTCATGTTCAGGTCAGTGTGATGGCATATTAAAAAAAAAAATTAAAAAGACTGGGAAATATAGGGTTTGAAAATAAGATTAAGAGAAATTTAGTCTACTGATGTTCAAGTTGTGGTGCTGCCAAATATCTTAAATTGAACTTCATGGCAGTCAAAACACAAATGGCGAACACATTACTCTAAATTTTTCATGAAGAAAATGTGAACTTATTCCTTAGAAAAAAAGTTTTTCCTAGTAGTCAGGAAACTATTTTTCTCAAAACATTTTTCAAAAAGAAGATATTTCATCATGTGAGAATGAGCTACTCAATAACTTCCCTGTAATAAATGTACTAATGGTATCACACAGCAGTTTTATTTCCATGCCTCCATGCAGAGTTTCTGCATTTCACAACTCTGGGAGACATCATTTTCAATGTCTTCTATACAAATGACTCGTTGACATTATGCAAGACTTACACCACCCAGCTATACACAGAATCCCCAAGATAGATAAGTCAAGGCCACAACACTGAATGCAGCTTAGTGAAAGACACTCTTTAAGAATAAAGTAACTGTGATTTTGTTGAATAATGCTTTCTTAACAGTGGTTCCAAAATTAAGGGGCATGGAAAGACTCTGACTATTATACAGAACTACCTAACTTCTGCCTTCTCTAAGTGGCTATACAGTGTTAATGGTTATATGATCTTGCATAAGTTAGTAGACTGTCTTAAGTCCCAATTTTATCATATATAATACAGAAATAATATGTATATGAGATTTATATTAAGAAATAATTTAAAAATTGGACAAAATAGAAAACTAATTTTTGGGATTTAAGATAGTTCTTAGACTTTAATACGAGTCACTGGGTTTCTGGATACTAATGGAAATACAAATTATATTCTTACATATTGATTGTTATTTTAATAAGAGAACTACTTAATTAAAAGCTAATGAATAACCCTTATAAAGGAAGTATAATTGATTATAAACACAAGCTGAAGTTAGGGAAAATCACCTGTAGAATTCCTTCCTAGAGAAGGATTTATAAGACCCAGTTTCAAGTGCTGTCATTTCTACATAGTAAATGTGCATTCTTAGGTAGGTAATTCAATGTTTTTTGGCTTATTTCATCATCTACAAAACTGAGGGATTGGAGTACATGATTTCTGAAGTCCAATCTGTGCATTCACCGAATGCAATCTGTGCATTGCCTCTTGTGGATGCTACTTTTTGAATAGTTCAAAACAACAACATTAGCGAATTTGGAATCCATCATGGCCCAGAAGTCTGAGACTAATGGGATATGGAGATAGTAAAGTTACAGTGCATCAACAAATCAATATCTAACTGCCACTTTGCTATCTTCAAAATGAGGTCTTTTATATCAACAGAATAATACAGACTCCTTATTGAAAAGCAATCCAAGATAGAGTGATTTAGAGAGAGCTCAAGGAAAGATAAATAAAGTCAAGGAAAACTACAAAAGTGACTTAAAAACTTTACTCAAACCAGGAATCAAATTGATGTTAGGATTTGAGCTAATATTTGCTAGTTTCTATGAAAACTTCCCCTACAAGAAGGAAAGAATGTTTGAAAGGACATAAATTTGTTGAATGTCATAGCATTTAGAAAGGGATATGGAAGAAAAAAACAGTATTGAAAGCTCTGAATCTCTTAGATTAATTTAGCAGTAGAAATTAAGTACACAGATTGAATGAAGCTTTTTGCATGCAATTGGAGCAACCACACCTACCAATGCTTTTCTTTGTTCCCTTACCCAGTCTAATTTCTTCTTATAATAAAAGCATCAGAGTTGTCTACAGTTTTGTTTTGTTTTAAACCTACTAGTGAAATATATCATTAGGGTTGTTAGTAATCTCTTCTGTATTTCATGAACAAATAATGTGGGCAGTTGTCCAATCAGAATAAAATAATCCCTGCACTCTAGGGAGAACTCCATGTAATTCCCTCATACCACCTTGCAATGGCGAGTCAACTTTCCATGCAGTTGCATTCTGATTGCTTTTTATCCCTTACAACCCAAAATAGTGGGATGAGAGAATGTGAAAAACTCCTTTCTATTTTATTGTTGATATATGGTGGGCTGAGGGAAAAAATGAACACATTTAACAAATTCCAAATATGTTATTTACATGGATGACTCTGCATTTCTAAGGTCAGTATATTTTGATTGAACCTTAGGAGAATTAAACTTTTCCTTCTTTAGCTTACCATGGAATTATCCCAGCTGGGAATCCAAAATAAAATTTGCTGTTTGTAGTTGGCTCCAGTTTCTGTATATTTCAAATAGAAACATTGAAACCCTGTGTGGAATGATGAACTGTCATTGATTTTGAACTGAATTATCAAATATGCTAGTGGGAAGTTAGATAAACCTGTAGTCATTTATATGATTCTCTAACACGGTAAGATTTAAAAGATTTTTTTAAACCCCTTCAAAAAATCCGAAAAAGGGAAATCAGTGCTAACCAGTGTTAAAAACTCATTCAATTTGTATTATTGGGAAACCAGATGTATTTGTTTTCTTAATGTCTGATATATATATATATTATATATATATGTGTGTGTGTGTGTGTGTGTGTGTGTGTGTGTATATAAAATGAAGCTTTTTGCATGCAACTGGAGCAACCACACCTACATACACACACACACACACACACACACACACATACCCTATATGTGTGTGTGTGTGTGTGTGTGTATATATATATATATAAACAGTAAACAGTCTGTATCCTCCTTACTCCTTACTGACTTAGTCAAATCTATCATAAATATGATTGTGCAGCTTGTTTATACAGTTGACATTTTAATGACATGTTGATTCTGTAAATCATTTGTCAATCGATATTTAGAAGTTATTTTGTTTGTTTGTTTTTCATCTTCCGAAGCCTGTAAGTATGACAAACCTTAAGCCTAAAATGTTTGCCAGGTGAAATGCTGACAGTCATTATTATATATTTTTGGCAGAATTTAAAAACATTTGCTTGACCCCCTAGAGCTAGAAGTATTGATTTTTTTAATGGGTACACTTTTCTCAAATGGACTCCGTTGCTTAAATCCAACATCCGCTCCTTTGTTGAAGGAGCAGTTTTTTATTTCCAACCAAGTAATTACGGTTCTTCTTTTTGCCACTGATAATGTGTTTAAGAATCTATATAGTCTCTCAAGGAAATTTAAAGTTTGTCTTCTATGCCAGAAAGCAAAGAGGCAATAGGGTTTTAATAATTAATAAGTTGTTATAACTTTTTTCTTTTTCTTTTTTTAGTTTTTCGAGACAGAGTCTTGCTTGTTACCCAGGCTGGAGTACAAGAGTGGTATCACAGTTCATGCAACCATGTACTCCTGGGCTTCAGCGATCCTCCTGCCTCAGCCTCCTGAATTGCTGGGACTATAGGCACACACCACCACTCACAGCTAATTTTTAATTTTTTTTGTAGAGATGATGTCATGGTATGTTGCCCAGGCTGGTCTCAAACTCCTGGTCTTAAGCAATCCTTCTGCCTTGGCCTCCCAAAGTGCTAGGATTACAGGCATGAGCCATCATACTGGGCCTATAACTTTTATCTAAACATTTTTTAGCTTTATTCTAAACAATAAACTTACTTTATCTTTTGCGATCAGGTAGGTAGAACTTCCCAGATTGGTGTAGACAGGACAGTTTTTTTCCCCCGTACAGATTTTCTCAAGAAGCTAGGGATTGCAGAGGCTGTCAGAAGCTAACATTCCTTAATCTACTTTTACAAAAAAAAGAAGAAAAACACCCAAAGAGTGAAAAAGTTATGGTATCAATTTGACCAGGAGTGCCAGTCACTTGCATTATTGATCACGTAACCACTAGACCCTCTTCCAATAATCTATGATATATGGTGGTAGATGCTGGTAGGAGAGAATATTCTTTTATAGATTTGCAGTACCCTTCTTGCCTTAGGCAGGGCGGAGTTGAGACTCGTCTGTTTTCTCTCTTTTTGGATAAGGTGTAGCTCAATCACCCACTTAACATCTACTTCCTAAAATGACCTTGCTCGTAGACCTGAGCTACTGATCAGTACTTACTAACTTTAAAATTCCTCTATACTTTGAGAGTTCAAGGACAGTTTTCTCTGGCTCTGCACAGCCTAGAAAGGGTAGTCTAGCAAGAGAGAGTTGAGAGCGCACAGTATGGTAGAAAATAACAAATAGTTCAGTGAATGTATAATGTATTATTTAAAAGGCTCATTGTGAGAGAAGAGGCCAAGGATGTTTAAAGGAAGAGTCAGCAAAAGGGGGAAGGCACATTGTTAGATGCCTTATATGCTGTTGCAGTGTTTGGACTTGATTCTGAAAGCTGGGAGGCATTGAGATTGAGCAGGAGAGTATATTACTGAGTTGTTGTTTTTGTTTGTTTTATTTTAAGAAAATTCACTCTGGAGGCTCTATAAAGAAAAGCTCACGGAAATAAGTAGATACCATCTGACCAGCTAGAAAGCTCCTTTAGCAACTTGTTTAAGAAACCTGAACGCATAATAAGTGTAGCAACTGTGAATTGATATAAATGGGACAGATTGGAAAGGAGTTGAAAGAACGAACTAGGTAACATTTATTGTTTAATTCCATATGGTAATCAAAACGTCATATCAAAAGTGACTACAGATTCCGATTTGTGCAATTGAATGGAATTTGAAGTCCATTTATTTATATACTAATCAAGTTTTCAAAAATGATTTAAGGTGGCTAGAAAGATTAAATTAAAAAGTTAGTATCAGCAGTACAAATTTTAGGAAAAAAAATTAAAGACAAAGAAAACCAAAGAAATGAAATGCAACCAAAAGAAAAGCATGAGACAAATGGAAAACTATGGTATTATAACAAAATAAGATAGAACTAAAAGTGACATGAGTACACAAATGTATTTAATGAAAGCTTATAAACTTGCTAAAGTTGGGTCACAAATCAATTCAGCACAAATATGTTTAGTAGGTTATTCAATAAGGGAAACATAATCAGTAACAAGATCCATGTAGCTGCCTGGAAGGTAACAACGAATCTATTGTTGCAGAAACTCGTAATCATTTCTGTTTCTGCAACAAGAAAAATTTACACCCAGGAAGTAGTGTAATTTCCTGAAAGAGTAAAGAGAAGGAATAGATTTTAGACACAAATAAATCTGAATTCAGTCTAGCCAATGTTAAGTCACTGCATCTCTAACTTAACAGATTCCTTGCTCTTTTCAAATACTCACTGTCCAACACTTTGTGTTCTTGATTCCTATCAGTCAGCCAGGAAACAAACATTTCTTGAGAATCTATAATGTACTTCTGACAGAGAAATTTGCCTTGCATCAATGCTTTCCTCTTTTTCTCCACCTTAATAACCCTATCTTTTCTGATTCCACTTTGTTCATTTCCTAATTCATCAGTGCAGTTGTATCATATTTTTATGCTATGTATTAACAACTGTATGACCTGGACTTCAAAGCCTTAAATACTTTAAATCTCCTTTATTCTCCACTTGTTCGTTCCAACATCAAAATTCTGTAATCCAGGTTTTATGAAATATGCAATGTGTCTCACTGATAGTGCTTGAAAAGATTTAGGGAGATACATGAATATGGTCTTAAATAACACAGAATCACATACTGAGAAAATATTCCTCTTTCAATTCTCTTTCATATTTTCTGATGAATTCAAGAAGCAGTTCTCCATTTTGTATATTTTTAAGAGTTTTTAATACTAATCTTCTTTAATCCAAAATCTCTGCTTTAGAGTCTTTTAGCAGTCAGTGGTAGATAATTAGAATTTAGTAATTTATTTGTTTTGTTTTTATTGTATTATCTTTGATTTTCACAAAGTGATAGAGTTTTCTTTTTCTAGGGTAGTGAAGTAGAACTTCCTTTTAAAATAAATTTATTTCAGTTAAGAAGTGAATTGAGTGCATTAATAATAATATTCAGATATTAATATTAAGTGATGTGCAAATATGGGAAAAAAACTTTTGTAAATATTACACTTATTTCATGGATATAGCACAAATCAGAAACCTAAGATCCACATGACTAACTTTGCTAAACAACTATGATGCCCACCAACCCAATCTACAATATATTGCCTTTCTGCACATACACTGTATTAGCAACTGTTATACCTTTGCTGTGCTGGTACCTTAGCTTCAAAATCTCCCCTAGCCTTTTCCACTTGATGAACTCCTACTCATCTCTCAAAAAATCGCTTCTGCATCTCCTCCAAGGTGAAGCTTTTGCTTATTTTACCTATTGTACCTTGTGTAAACTGTTACTTATTAAACTGTAATGCAAGTATTTGTTCAAGTATCAAACTCCCCAGTTGACTGCAAACTTTTCGTAGCAATATGTGATTTATCTTTGTATCTCTAATTTCTACCACAATGACAGACACAAAATAGGTAACTGTTTGACTGGTGAATTAATAAAAATTGTGTATATCTCTTGTAGATGAGGAACATTGTTTTTAGTTTGTTTAATATTCAATATGTGTGTGTGTGTTTAAGTTTTAGCAGAATTAACAATACGAGTGTACTTAATGCCACTGAACTGTACACTTTAAAATGGCTAAAATGGTCAATTTTGTGTTATGTTTATTTTGTCACAATAGTTTTTAAAGCTTTACGGAAGGTAAACAAAAATTAATATGCTAATGTTATGTATTGAGACATAATTTTCCTGTGCAGACGTTAGAGCCATTAAAGATGGACTAACCAAAGATTAGTTTAAACATTTACCAGAAATTACCATACCAGAATTAGCATGTAGCCAGATTGATGTGTCAAGCTTAAAAATTGATTGCCCTTGTTTATGGGGATACAAATAAAATCCAAGAATACAAAGTTAATCTCAGGCAGTAGAGCCATTTTGTAAGTAGTATAAGTATTTCTTCAGGTTTAAAGAGTGGGTCAGGTGTCGCTGGTTAACAACTTGTATGCTCATGTGAAAATTAGTTGTTTCCTCAATATTGGACACTCAGGCACATTGTGCATTGTCATTCATGTATTAGTTCAAAAAAGCACTTTTGCTACCAGAAACAAGTGGGAGCTAAATTTAATTTTTTAAAATTGTTATTTTCCGATAAGGACTCAAAGTTGGGATGTGGCAGCAGGGCCTGAGAAGGCCTAAATGTGGACACCTGAAGGCAATTGATAACCTAGTAGCACTGTCAGAACTCTTTTCCCTAGAAATGCTCCTCTCAGCACATCTGCTTTGTTTTTTCCTTACTGAATGGATTTTCACAAGGTGGGTCCACAATGTGTGGTCCAAGTTGGCTGCCTATGTTCATATTCCATTTCCAAGCACACTGAGAAAATAACTGTGTGTTGGTTCTGACCTAGTCTAATCAACTGCGCTCAAGGTAGAACCATCTTAGTTTACACGTATGACTATGGGGCCACATCCTGTGGTAGAAGAGGGGGCAAGATGGGAGGTCTTTGTGCGCTGAGCAGACAACCCAAAAGGTTTGCTACCCGTGCTCAGGCTTCATGGGTAGTGCCCAATGTGCTAGCATTGTCTAACCACCATGTCATCTCTATGGAATTTCAGCAATTTGAAAGAAAGGATAAAACTTCAGCTAGCTCAACAGCCTCTCAAGAAACCCTAAAATATGGATAAATATCACCCCAGAAGCGATGTTTTCCATTCCATTAGCCAGATAATATCTATCATATTTCTTTACTTCCTTCGTATGCTTTCATCACCTTTATCCTGTTTGTGTGTTTGTTTATTTACTGTTATCGCCACCCCTCACTCTGAAAACTCAATCTTCGTGAACGACCTTCTCTGTTTTGTTTGCTGTTATATCCCACTGCCTAGAAGAGTTCCTGAGAGAGACTGTTCAGTAAATACTTGTTAAATGGAAGAAGTTTAAAATATCTCACATTCAAAATGTACTTTAAGAAATATGTAAATGTTAAAGTATAATTTTAAAATAATAGAACTATTGGGGTTTCATCCCACCCTATTAGGGTTTAGCTCACATTAGAAAGGACTGCAGGGCATCTCACTTAGCACTTTCTAAAATTTATTGAGTCACAAATCCTTTCACAGTAAAATTTATTAAATGGCACGTTAAAAATCCTTAAGTCTTTTAAATTTTTTTCATAGTATATGGTAAGTTTATTTGAAGTAAAACATTTTTGACCAATTTATTATTAAATATTTTTATAAAATTAGTTTTAATGTAAACAATAGTATTTATAATGTATTTTAAAAACTGACATATTGAAAAAAGTTCTCATACCGCTTATTTTAAAATGATTTAAACAGAAAATATATAATATAAATATTCATTTCAAAATAACATTAAATGTTTTATTTTCATCCTTTAGTATTTATTATGTAAAAACTTGCCTATTGAAAAAGTTTCTTATGCTACTTATTTTAAAATAATTTAAACAGAAAAGTGCATAATACAAATATTCATTTCAAAGTAACATTAAACTTGTTTGATTTTCATTATTGTAAATGTATTTATTTATTTATTTTTATATTTTTATTTTTTGAAACACAGTTCCTCTCTGTCGCCCAGGCTGGAGTACAGTGGTATGATCTCAGCTCACTACAACCTCTGCCCCCTGGGTTCAAGCAATTCTTGTGCTTTTGGATCCCAAGTAGCTGGGATTATAGGCATGCGCCACCACACCCAGATAATTTTTATATTTTTAGTAGAGATGAGGTTTTACCGTGTTGCCCTGGCTGGCCTTGAACCCCTAGGCTCAGGCCATCTGCCTGCCTTGGCCTCCCAAAGTGCTGGTATTACAGGTGTGAACCACTGCACCTGGCCTCATTTTAAATGTATTTTTAATTTGACTATTTGCTATATGATCAAATACACATAGCTTTTATGACCTGATGAATTTCTCTTTGGAATTCTTGTGTTTTTTAGTCTTGCAAAAATGAGACCTTTTAGTATTTCTGTTTTGTTTCTAAAAATTAGAAAAGGTTTTTTTTGTTTGTTTGTTGTTTGTTTTTGGGCAGCTTACATGTAAGTACTTCTCAAAATATTAGAAATTGGTGGAGATTTCTGGCCAAATAATGTGAGCTAATTATGTGCATTTTCCTTCTGATCCTCTTCCCTTTCCACTAAAAGGAAAAGAAAAACTGCATAAACTCATAAAGACAAAGAATAAGAAAGGATGGTTTAATGGATGATTGATTTCCAGAAAAGTTTACAGGTTAAGAAACAGGTGGATGGTAACTGGATGAACTGAGCAGAAGGGGCTGCAATGTTGTGTTCCTACAGAGCAGGTTGCCAAAGAGGAGCAAGATGCCTTGCCTCAAGGAACCTAAGAGGACCGAGACTTAGAGTTACCTGGTTTAGCAGACAAATAAATTAATTAAAATGGAAAGAAAATTGAGACATATAAAAATAATAATTTTGGAACTTTACTTCAAAATGTTCCCTAGGAAGGGAAAGTTGGGTAGATGAAAAGGTAGGCCTTTGCTGTGCACAAACAAATGAGCCACTGTCTACAGTTTTTACCTATTTGCATGCTCTTCTTTCCTTTATCCACTTTAGCTTCCCAGAACTATTTTTTCCCTCCGAGAGTCAGAGGGGAAGTAAAAAGTGGAAGCAAAGTCTGATCCAGTCATCCTTCTGAACCATTCCTATTACCTTGGATCGGTCTAGGGATAGGTGGGCTACCAGGACTGAGAATCATTGGGAATATTACCAGACATCACAGAGCACTCAGGTACCAAAGTTACTAGAGGACTCTAGAATCAATTGAGATGGTAGAGAACAGATTTGAGTACAAATGAACTAAAGGACAGTGCAAGAGCTTCTCAGTGGACATTGTGTGGACATTGGAGAGTTGGAATCATGGTTCAGAAATCTAGGCAGACAAGACCATGCTTGAAAGCATGAGTGCCAAGATAGCATCCTATTAAATATTGTAGCATAAGAAACATTTAGTTTGATATTTGTCATTTGCCATCTTAATTTCCTTAGCCCTAATTTTTTAACACATGAAAAACCATCTCTACTAATTTCTGACAAATCTCTTACAATAATGATTAGAAAAAGTACCATAATTTATATTTTCTCAAAAAGTTAAATCTATGAGCTTTATGAAAGTGTAGTAGAGTGATAAAGTTACATGTATGGTTAATTCAGCCTCTTGGGAATATAGCCTTTTAGTCTTTTATGTAAACATGTCTGTTTTGAGTATATATAAATGCACCCTGCAGTGTGTTCATAAAATCAACAGATGTCTAATTGCAGTCCTGGAGCATTGGTCAGTTCACCTGATCCTTCTTTAGAAGATTGATTTTTGTCAATGCAACGTTTTGTTTTTACTGCTGTGGATCCTTTTCTTCTCTTTCTCCTTCTCCTTCTTCTCCTTCTCCTTCCTCTTCCTCTTTTAATTAGCAGTACCAGCAATCCTGCTGTAAGACATATCCAAAAGAATGAAAATCAGTACATTAAAGGGACATCTGTACTCCCATGTTTATTGCAGCACTATTCAAAATAACCAAGACATGGAATCAACCATTCATTGAGTGTCCATCAATGGATGAATGAAGTAAATGTGGTACATATACACAATTATTATTCAGTCATGAAACAGAATGAAATCCTATTATTTGAAACAATGTGAATGGAACTGGAGAACATTATGTTAAGTGAAATAAGCCAAGCAGAGAAAGACAAATATCATATATGTAGGAGCTTTAAAAATTGATCTCATGAAGATAGAATAGAATGATGGTTACCAGTAGAGTAGAATGATGTAAGTTAGCAGAATGTTGGGAAGGGTAATAGGGAAGGGGGAAAAATTATAGGTTGGTTAGTGGGTACAAAAATATGGTTAGATAAATGAATAAGATCCTGGTGTTCAGTAGCATGAAAGGGTGACTGTGGTCAAGAATAATTTTTCATATTTTGGAAAATAACTCTAGGAGTTAAATTGGAGTGTTCCTAACACAAAGAAATGATAAAGATTTGAGGCGATGGATATCCCAATTACCCTGATTTGATCATTACACATTGTATCTTTGTATCAAAATAGCACATGTATCCCATGAATGTGTACAACTGTTTTGTATTCATAAACTTTTTTTAATACATAAAATAAAATTGGCAGGAAATGTGATATAATTTCTAATTAATGCATTGTGACATTCATAAAATAATAGATGAATTGAAAGCAAATCTTTAGGCCAAATAATAGATTTGTATAATCTCTGTAAAGGGTTTGATTTTAATCTCTACTATTTTGAATTATAAAAGGTTAGGGTCTTTTTTTCTGAAAAACTAAAAGTGAAATTTTTCTAAATTTTATTTTTCTTTTTAATTTTACACCCTTGTAGAACAAGAAACATCTTTTAATTTCCTTTCTGCAAGGACATTACTGTGTAAAGAGGACCATTTCATAAACAAATTTTTGAAATTTTGTAGCCAGAGAACAGTTAACAGTATTATCTGGATAACTATATAGTGATACTATATATTTTATAAGGGAAATTTCCCAAATATAGCATGCAATTTAACGGAATGCAAGTGATCCTGCCCATGTGGAGACTGTAGGACTGGGAGGTGATCCAATATTACAGAAATTAATTAATACTCATCCTTAGCAAACAGTTAAATATACTCACGAGAATTCAAAAAAGTGGTCTGAAATCAGAGAAAGGAAGTTTTTAGCAAGGTCACTAAGCAGAATAATTTAAAGGAAGTCTTTGTTTTAGGCCTTCATAGCATTTTGCTTGGCAAGATTCTTACCTCTGCTACTCTTCAGAACACCCATAAACAGCATGGCCTTAGAATAAAAAATGTGACTTTAGTAAGCGGAGACCAAGAAAGGACAGGAGAACAAAACATGGAAAGATAACAAGTCTTAGAACTGTGCACTAAGGCTCATGGGGACACTCAATAAATACATGTGAGTGAGTACATATGTGAATGAAACAATAAGTATTGGGGAAAAAAGAAAGGGAAAAGAGTTCTGCATGGGGATAGCCAAGGGAACTGCTGCAAGAAGGGAAAAAACTGTGACCTTCAAACTGCCTGCAGTGACTCCATAGGTGAAAGGATATCTTTAAAGATAGCAATGAAGTCTTCCATTTGCAAGACTGGGGAAACCCAAACAATGAAGGGGTATTAGAGACTCACACATGTCACCACTTGTGAACGGCTTCTCCTAATTCCCAGGATATTTTTGTAATGTTAAAAGGCTCTGAATTCTTCAGTAGAAAAAGTGAATATAATTATGGAGTGCTTAGGCTTTTGAAGTCAAATAGATGTGGGTTCACAATCCCACTTTGTTACTTCACAGCTGTATGATTTATCTCAGCAGATGACTTAACCATTTAGAGTTCAATGGGGGAACTATATATCAAATATAATGCTTCATGATACTTATGAAAACATGGTGGGCACTCAATTAAATGTGTACTTAAAATGAACAGTGTTGCATGTAATAACCATTGAAAATAGTGTTTCTCTTTTCAAAAGAAGACATTTCTATAGCCAACAAACATATGAAAAATAGCTCATCATCATCGGTCATTAGAGAAATGCAAATCAAAACCACAATGAAATACCATCTCATGCTAGTTAGAATGGCCATCATTAAAAAGTCAGGAAACAACAGATGCTGGAGAGGATGTGGAGAAATAAGAATGCTTTTACACTGTTGGTGTGAGTGTAAATGAGTTCAACCTTTGTGGAAGACAGTGTGGTGATTCCTCAAGGATTTAGAACCAGAAATACCATTTGACCCAGCAATTCTATTACTGGGTATATACCCAAAGGATTATAAATAATTCTACTATAAAGACACATGCACACGTATGTTTACTGTGGCACAATTCCCAATAGCAAATATTTGGAACCAACCCAAATGCCCATCAATGATAGACTGGATAAAAAGAATGTGGCACATATACACCATGTAATACTATGCATCCATAAAAAAGGATGAGTTCATGTCCTTTGCAGGGACATGGATGAAGCCATCATTCTCAGCAAATTAACACAAGAACAGAAAATCAAACACTACATGTACTCACTCATAAGTGGGAGTTGAACAATGAGAACACATGAACACAGAGAGGGGAACATCACACACTGGTGTCTCTTGGAGGGTGGGGGGCTAGGGGAGGGATAGCATTAGGAGAAATACCTAATGTAGGTGACGGGTTGATGGGTGCAGTAAACCACCATGGCACGTGTATACCTACGTAATAAACTGCCCACTCTGCATATGTACCCTAGAACAATGAAGAAAGAAAGAAAGAAGGAAAGGAAGAAGGAAGGAAGGAAGAAGAAAGGAGGGAGGGAGGGAGGGAGGGAGGGAGGAAGGAAGGAAGGGGAAAGAAAATAGTGTTTCTATGGTATAGGTAACTTTCCCTTAGATGTTCTAATTTAGCTTCAGTTTAGTTTAAGTGGCTCCGTACTATTTTCTACATTGATCAAAATTTTCCAATGTCTGCTGACCATACGTGTATTTAACATAAAGCATTATTTGCTGGTCATGTAATCAGGTAAGGGGATTTATATGTAATGGTAGTAATAATTATCTGCTGAAAAAAAATAGTGTAAAAGAAAATCTGTTCCTATTGCTGATAAAAAATGTATCATAGAAATGTATCTACTGGTGGGTTTTATTTTGGAAAGAAAAAGTTATCTATCCAAATTAAAATGCTACTGATTGATTGTAAAACTAAGCATCCAGTCCAAGCAAACTTACTGAATATTTTTATTTTTGTGTTTAAAAAGAATTTTATTACAGGTTTTATTCAAATTATTAAACAACCTAAAGTTTATTTTTCAGTTGTCAAAATAGAAAACTTCTCATGATAAAGATTCTCCTATAATTACTAGGCAACTTTAGAGCTTAAGTTATTTAAGAGTTACTGAGATTTTATTTATTATTTATTTATTTATTATTATTATTATTTTTTGAGACTGAGTCTCTCTCTGTCGCCCAGGCTGGAGTGCAGTGGCGCCATCTTGGCTCACTGCAAGCTCCGCCTCCCGGGTTCACGCCATTCTCCTGCCTCAGCCTCCCGAGTACCTGGGACTACAGGTGCCAGCCACCACGCCCGGCTAATTTTTTGTATTTTTAGTGGAGATTGGTTTCACCGTGTTCGCCAGGATGGTCTCGATCTGCTGACCTCGTGATCCACCCACCTCGGCCTCCCAAAGTGCTGGGATTACAGGCGTGAGTCACTGCGCACGGCCTACTGAGCTTTTAAAGTATCTACTCAAATAAATGGAAAGAAAATACCCTATTTCAAATTTCAAAAGCATATAATGATTCCAAACCGATTTTAATTTTTGGTTAATTCTAATCAGTCCTTGATATTATTAGAACTTGGGAAAATGATCTGAAATAGTAGACATGCTATATCAGCCAAGATATTTTGCAAATTTGAAAATGAAGATTAATAAGGAGACTGTCCCCTACCAATGTTAAAAATCTATCTTAATGTTATAGTGATTCAAACAGTGTAGGAATAGTACAGAAACAGACAGATCCATGTAAAAGGATGCAAAATCCAGAATCATTATATACGGCTTGCACATATTAAAAATTAACTCTGTGCCCGTCATGTTTTCGAGCATATTAATTACATCATTCCTTTTCTTTTCACAACTCCATAAAGTGAGCTCCTCTTCATAGATGAAGCTTGAAAGAGTATAAAGAACTTACCTGAAGTCACCCAAATCAGTTATAGAGACCGGATTTGTGTCCAGACATTCTGACTTCCAGAGTTCACATTCTTAAACACTGCATTAAAACACTTCCATGTTAGGTTAAAGCAAAGGTCCTCAAAGTGTGCTTCGGGGAGCCCTAGGATTCATGAGACTCTTCTGCAGTCCAGGAGGACAAAGATATATTTATAGTAATACTAAATTATTATTTGCTCTTTTCACTGTCATTCTCTTAGGGGAACACAGTGGGGAGTTTTCCAGAGGCTACATGGTGCATCATATTGCAATAAATTCAATGCAGAAACAGATAAGAAAATCCAGCTACCTTCTATTAAGCTAGATATAAAAGATATTTGCAAAAATACGAGACAAAGTCACACATCTCACTAAATATTTTTATTTTGTAAAACATTATTTTGCACAAAATCTCATTTATATTAACATATAATAGGTCTATCATTGTTTTTCAATTAATAAATGTTATACAAATTTATGAGTTTTTAATGTCAAACACAGTATTAATAGACACAACCTGTTTTTGTTTATATTTCATACACAAAAGATCTATGGGGTCCTCAATAATATTTAAGAGTATAAAGAGGTTCCGAGACCAAAATGTTTGAGAATTGCTATGCTAAAGTAAGAGTTTCAAATCACATGGCAGATAAAGTTTTAATGAACAGTTTATTGAACACACAATTTTAGGATGTTGGTCAAACATATTGAAAACTACAAATTATATTCATCAAAACACTACAAATTTCTGGTAGGAATAAAAATTAGTAATAATACTAATTATTGCTTTCTTAAACTACTGAAAATAAATATAGAAAAATAGGAGATAGGTTAAATAATTATGATATTAAGAAGTTCTAAGCAGCCATTATGATGCTATAATTGAGAACTATCTATTGATGCATAAATACTTCCCTACATATTGTTAACCCCAGAACTAAATATACACACGTAACTATGTATGTATAATATATATACAAAACATAAGTTTATTATAACCATGTTTTGTAAATACTTTTTATATGTGTGTACTTACATGTGTGTACTATATATACACACACTCTCTGGTCCCTGACACTCTTCTGCACTCCATCAGGACAAAGGTATCTTTGTAATAATGCTAAAATATTATTTGCTCTCTTCACTCTCATTCTCTTAGAAGAACACAGTAGGGAGTTTTCCACTACATATGCGTACATGGAAGTACATATGTTTAACATGCAACTTCCCAATCATTCAGAATATACAGGAAAAAAAAGAAAAGAACAAATTTGGCAGAAGATGACAGTGAGTGAACATAGGTGAAAGGTACATAGGTGTTGACTATGCTATTACTGCTTGAAATAACAGGCTTGAATCTTTTTGAAATAAATTGCTGGTTGAGAGAAGCAGCTAAATAACAATGCTAAGGAATTACAATTAAATAGTAAGACATACAACAGATAATTAGCCATTAAGGAAGGTCTGGGTGGTAACATCTCTGTAGCATTTGTCTTTATTTTTAATTTAGTATTAGTATTAGTATTAGCATTAGTATTAGTATTAGTATTATTGAGACGGAGTCTCCTCCTGTCACCCAGGCTAGAGTGCAATGGTGTGATATCGGCTCACTGCAACCTCCGCCTCCTGGGTTCAAGCGATTCTCCTGCCTCAGTCTCCCAAGTAGCTGGGATTACAGGCACCTGCCACCAAGCCCAGCTAATTTTTGTATTTTTAGTAGAGACGGGGTTTCACCTTGTTGGCCAGGCTGGTCTCGAACTTCTGACCTTGTAATCTGCCTGCCTCAGCCTCCCAAAGTGCTGGGATTACAGGCATGAGCCACTGCACCCGGCCTTTATTTTTTTATTTTTATATTTTTGAGACAGGATCTCACTCTGTTGCCCATGCAGGAGTGCAGTGGTGTGATCACAGCCCACTGAAGCCTCAACTTCCCCAGAATCAGGTGGTCCTCCCACCTCAGCCTCCCAAGTAGTTGAGATAGACGCACACACCCGGCTAATTATTGTATCTTTTTATAGCAACAGGGTATTACCATGTTGCCGGGCTGGCCTCAAACCCCTCTGCTCAAGTGATGCACCTGTCTCAACTTCCTAAAGTGCTAAAATTACAGGAGTGAGTCACGGCACCCAACCTCTTTAACATTTGTTGAGTACTTTCTACATGCTCAATACATTTTTAAGTGCTGGGGAAAAATGATTACAAAGAAATTTTAGTAACAATAGGAAATGTTTAGGCTGCACATAAGACAACTTAGTATCATCATGGCTATATAAAAATAACGTATGCATAGAAATAACTATTAAGAAATATAACAAGCTATCAGAGTGATTATCTTTGGGCGTTACATGGATGGGTAATTTTTATTTATTTCCCTATATAATTCCTTATATTCCAAAATTTTAACAATGGTTAAATATTACTTTCCTTATGATAAATACAAAGCTCTGAAATTAAATGCACCATGCCATTTGGAAATTTTGTACTCCTAATGTATACCTAGGACATTTTATTGAGACGGGATGTTGATAACTGTTTTCCACTCTCTAGCTTGTGAGATCTAATGGCCATAATGTGAAGACACATTTACATGACTTTATCCAACAGTTTATGAACATTTCTATACGGTAAAAATTAGCAAGTGTTGTGAGTAGACTGTGCGGGAATATGTCCAAGCACTTGCTAATTAAATAAAAATTTGTTCTGAAAATTAAATCAATTAAATAATTATCTGTTGGGAATAAGCAGACTCTTAACACTTTACCATAGTTACCTGAGAAAGAATTTCAATGCGTGACAGTGACAAGATTACAGAGGCAGTTGTGAAAGGTAGATTAGGATATTTTCCTTTATTATCCAATAAAAGATACATGGTCATCAGGGAGGTCATCTCTCTGTTGGAGAAGAAAGCTTTGGTAGGTTTCATCATGTCCCAAATAAGATCATCATGTCCTAAATAAGATAACTATTTGAATTATTCTCTTGCAATTTATCTGATTTCACCCTCATCAGGCAACCTTAAAGTTATTAATTCCACTTCATAGGTACCTTGACACCAGGAAAAAAATTGTTCAACTTAGGGATGAATAATAAAACCATTTTTTTTAGGAAATTAACTTAAGGAATTGACCATATCATTTATCTACTCTATGTACTTATATCTTTTGGGAATTTGGTTGGTATGAGCTTATCATAGAAAGCCTAATAATCTCAAAGAAACTGATAAAGCGCAGTGTTTGGTGATTCAAGTCTAAGGGCCAAATTCTGAATCATGACATATTCACTAAGATATGAACTTCCCTATACGGTTTCTGCTACCTGGACTTTCCTTGGAAAGCTGCATATTTTATTTTTATTTTTAACTTAAAACATTATGGTAACATTAATTTCAAGTTTTCCATCATAACTGAAGCAATGAGTCTAAAATGTATCAAAAGTATCATTTTTATCTAGATATGCTTGCTGATAAAATAACTTTGCATGTGCTGTCACCGATAAAGGATGGGTTGTAGGCTGTGAATAACAGATTGTCGTTACTGAAATTAGAGCATAGTGTTCAAGCACTTTAGTAGAAAAATTCTACCTATTGTGGGCTAGAGATTCTAATTCAAGGAAATAATTCTTGTTTAAATAAAAAAGTGAAATTTTATTCCTTAAGATCAGAATTTAAAGTTGATATTAACATGAAAAAGGTAATCAAACTGTACTCCTTTTTGTAAACAATGCCAATATCCACAAATAGCAATCACATCAAATAGCGAATTTAAAATGCAACTCAATGTTGGATAATAATAAAGTTTGAGTGACCTCATGGTATCTTTCCAAATCACAAGATAGCCATTTTTAAAAGGTATTGTCCATACATTTGTTTCAATATGGCAGATCAACTAAAAACAAAAACAAAAACAAAAAACAGAGTCATTTTTATTTTCATTACTAAAAAACTAAGTTTATCGATATCATTCAAATTGATTTTCCAGGACCCAAACTGCCAAAAATACCAATATAATTTCAAAAAAGGCAAATATTAAAATTGAAATATTAAGTTCACATTTTATGTTTTGGTTTTTGGTATGATTTGGCTGTGTCCCCACCCAAATCTCACCTTGAATTCTAGTTCCCATAATCCCCACTGGTTGAGGGAGGGACCTGGTGGTAGGTAATTTCATCATAGGAGTGATTACTCTCATGCTTTTCTCATGATAGTGAGTGAGTTCTCATGAGATCTGATGATTTTATAAGGAGCTTTTCCTCCTTTTGCTTGGCACTTCTCTCTCCTGCCACCCTGTGAAGAGGTGACTTCTGCCATGTATGTAAGTTTCCTGGGGCCTCCCCAGCCATGCAGAGCTGTGAGTCAATTAAACCTCTTTTCTTTATAAATTACCCAGTCTCGGGTATTTTTTCATACCAGCATAAAGACAGACTAATATAGTTGGTTAGCAATTACTGCTCAGAAAAACTCTCATTTAGTGCTTTTTATTTCCCTCTGAAACATTTCAATGAAATTAGTGTATGTTGACTGATTACATTTAGACATTTTTGTTTAATTTTGGCGATTGACCTCATGGTTATCTGTCTAAATAAGTCGATATTCTGAATAAATGTGGAGCACAACTGAGGACATTCTGATATATTTTATATAAATTTTAATGTATTTCTTGGTAAAAATAAGGACGATATTCTAGTATCTAAAAAGTGAGCATTTATTATAGCATTCATATTATTTTTGAACAGCTTTGTTTAAATATCGAGTTTGAATTTGATCCAGAAATTCCAACTCATAATTTATTCTGGAGGTAGTTACAAAAGTGGAGAAAATATATACATGGATTATTTATTGTACCATTGTTAGTAATATTTTCAAAAATAAATACAATTTTGACACAAATTGGCTTAATCAGTTTTGATACTCCATGTACCTAAGGATATGTGTTATATTTATATTTATTGATATGAAGAGAGATCTGCTAGAAATTTTATGATGCTGTTATTATATTATTATATGATATAACATATATCATAATAATATAATATAATAATATAAAATAATATCCTATATTATTATAGGGTCGAATGTAGTTGCTCATGGCTATAATTCCAGCACTTTGGGAGGCCTAAGTGAGTGGATCACTTAATGTCAGGAGTTTGAGACTAGCCTGGCCAACATAGTGAAATCGTGTCTCCACTAAAAATACAAAAAAAAAAAAAAATTAGGCAACTACTTGGGATGCTGAGGCACAAGAATCGCTTGAACCTGGGAGGTAGAAGTTGCAGTGATCCAAGATGGTGCCACTGCACTCCAGCCTGGGTGACAGAGCATGACTCTGTCTTAACAAAAAAAAAAATTTATAAAGGCCCTTATAGTACAATAATATTTGATTGATAGAAAAAATTCTATAAATCATACTCCAAACTGTTAGCAGGGGGTCATAGTAATTATAGGGAGTATATTTTATATTTTGTATCTCTTTTTGGTACTGCTTGCATTTTATACAAAAATAAACTTATTTTATAATCATAAAAAAAGTGAAACTCCAACAACACTATCAAAGCCTGGCCTCTATCCTACATTGATTGACATATTATAATGGTGTAAGCAGTCCCCTACTCTTCCACTAATTACATCTTCATTTAGTCCACTTTCTTTGGACTCAACTAAAACATTGTTTTTTCTGGGGAAACCCTCCCTATCACTCCTGAGCAGATTAGACTTTGATGTCATTAATGTATTGCACTTATGTTTTGTAATACAATTTACATTTGCAGTTACTTGCTCCTATCAGTTTTTCTTACTAAATTATAATGTTCAGGCTGTGGTGATTGTGTCTGTCTTTATCTCTGTTGTATCCCTGACAACTAGCCCAGTGCCAGTCTCATGGGAGGGCCCAGGTACCTATTTCTTATATATAAATAGAAGAATTTTTTTATTATTTATTTATTATTAAGATAAGATGCATTATCTGAGATAGAATTTTTTTATTTCTTAGCTTGTTTACATGAAGCATTATAAATATATGTTAAATTCATATTTAATAACTTGACTTAATTAAAAGAATAAAGTTATGCAGAATTGTCCTGAGATATTGAGAACACATAACATCTTTAAATATAGCAGTGAATTTTTTTTGACTGAATGAGATTGTTAGACCACTGATCAACAGTTATAATTGTTATTGTTGTTGTTGTTGTTATTATTATGAGACATGGTCTCCTTCTGTTATCTAGGCTGGAGTTCAGTGACACAATCATGGCTCACTACAGCCTTGAACTTCTGATCTCAAGTGATCCTCCCACCTGTCTGGCTGGGACTACAGCACATACTACCATGCCCTGTTAATTTTTGTATTTTTTGTAGAGACAGGTTCTCACCACGTTGACCAGACTGGTCTGGAACTCCTGGCCTCAAGCAATTCTCTTGTCTTGGTCTCCCAAAGTGCTGAGATTACAGATATCAGCCACTGTGCCCAGCCCAACAGTTATTATTTAATTCTATTTATATGTTGGGAAACTGAGGAGTTGAGTTCCTCACCCTAAAAATTGTTATTAACCTTAGTCTGTTTGTGTGAAATGCAGAGACTTGGCTTATTTGGTTATTAGGTGGTAAGAAACATGGGGTTGAATAGACCTATGTTTTAAGTTCAGCATTGTCACTGACTAGCTCTATGTCCTTAAAAAGGCAGCTAATCTCTTTTAGGTTAATTTCAGTTATAACAAAGTCGCAATTCGATGTTTAGAAAGTACAGATAATGCAATGATAAATCTTTGCTTGAGTTTGTGTTAGTCTGTTCTCTCACTACTATAAAAAATATCTGAGATTGGGTAATTTATAAAGAAAAGAGGTTTAATTGGCTCGTGGATCCACATGGTTTCACATGGCTGCGTAGGAAGCATGATGCTGGCATCTGCTCAGCTTCTGGAGAAGCCTCAGGAAACTTACAAATATGGTGGAAAGTGAAAGGGGAGCATACACATCACATGGCCAGAAAAGGAGCAGGAAGGAGATGGGGGAGGTGCTAAACGTGTTTAAATGAATAGATCTCACAAGAACTCATTCACTGTCATGAGAACAGCACCATGAGTGTGGCGCTAAACCATTCATGAGAAACCTGCCTGCGTGACCCAATCACCTCTCACCAGGTCCCACCTTCAACTCTGAGAATTACAATTGAAAATGAGATTTGGGTGGGGATACAGATCCAAACCATATCAAGGGAGAGTGAAATTTTATTTTATCTTCCCTGTGGAGTTGTTTGGAAGCTGGTGTGGAGAAGGCAGACAGCCTGCTTCTGCTACTTCCTCTCTCTTTGCTCTCCTCATTTCTTTTAGGTGCTATTTTGATTGAAGCTAGGAGGCAGTGGAAAGAGGTAAAGAAGATAGGACAATGTTTACCGAGCTATTTGGCTTCATGTTCTCTGGGATTGGAAGGTTGTTAAAGTTAATGAGCCTGAGTGGATCCCTAGAAGATTAAAGCTAAGTATCTTTTGGAGCATTTTCATAGGCTATTTAGAAAGTTTTTTTGCATGCCTTTGCTTCTGGAATCCAGTTTGCCCAAGAGGATGCATATATCTTCTTTGTGATCACGGGTCCTCCTTGCCCATCTGCTGAGCATCCTGCAGTCCACTTCTCACCTCATTCTGCTGAAACCTTTTAACTCAACAAGAGGACCTATTAGACAGGAGAACAGCTTGTGATGCTCTGCCTTATACTTCACATTTGGGTCATAGCAACTCCTGCTTGAACAAACTCTGTGAACACAGGATGATTTTGATGCTTCAGCAGTACTCTCCCACCACACAAGCAGATATTCATCACTTCTCTAATCCTTTGATACCCCAGTAGGAGGAAAAGCTAGCGTTAGCTTTCTGAGGCATAGAACCAGTCTTCTATATTTTGAAAATATTTGTCTAGTTTAATGCTTTGAACTAAAAGGGGATAACAGGAACTGGATATACCCTTATACCTTAAACAACTAAAAATGGATCAACATATAAGAAAGAGTGATTTCCAATCTGAGAGAGAATAACCAAGGGAAGTAAAATCAATAATTTCCCCCAGCTAACTGCCTCAAAATGTTTCCCAGAAGCATCACATGAAAGGGGAAGCCAAGCAGAGGCCATCAGATTGCCCAAGTTAAACAAATAAGCCGGGAGCCTGGGAGCAGCCTAAGGAAACTAGAGTTCTTAAGACAGAGTGCAGGATGGAGAGAACTCTGCACAGACCTCTCACAGGTCTGCAGGGGGTCTGCATTCGAGGCTTTAGCTGGAAGACTGGAAGACTTCACCAGTGTAAAGAAACTACCCCAAAATGAGAAAATCACCCAGAAAGAGGAGCAGGAACAATTCCCACGGCTAACACAAGGATGAGAATCTTTTTAATTTCTACCAACTAAAGAGGTAAGCTTTATAATTCAAGGTACATTGGGTAAAGTACCAGAGGGTATTGTTTTAGGAGTGGGGCAAAATTAGCCCTAGCCTAAATACTTTTCTGGGCCTGTGTAACAAAGATTAAAAGCAACCTGGATAGAATGAAATAGTGCCTAGGTAATGCACACCAGAAAAAAACTCAAGAGCACTTATAGAAATACAAAAATATTTAGTACCCAACAAAGGAAAATTTACAATATTGGCATTGAACTAAAACTTACTCGATATGCAAAGGTGCAAAAATAAAGGACATAGTGGGGAGAAAAATATCAGCAAGTAGACACTAAACCTGAAGTGGAACAGATGATGAAATTACTAAATAAGGACTTAAAAATACTTATTAAAGCTATAGTACATATGTTAAAAAAAGAGGAGAATTGAACACATTAAGTAAATACATAAAAGATATTTTTAAAAGACCCACATTAACCACCTAGAGATGAAAAATACAATTACTAAAATAACAAGAATAAACAGCATATTAATAAAGATGGATAAAAGTTGATAAACTTGATGACATAGCAATAGATACCATCCAACAGAAACCATGGAAAGAAAAAAAAATTAAAAAAAATAAATCCAGCAATAGTGAAGAGTGGGACAACTTCAAGCAGACTAATGTGTATGTACTTGGAATCCCTGGTTGAGAGCAGAGAAAGGAGAATACACAAAAATATTTGAAAAAATAATAGCTGAAAAAGTTCCAAATTTGTGAGAACTATAAACCCAAAGTTCCAAGAAATTCAAAGATACTGAGCAGAAGAAATGTGAAGAAAACAAGTCACCTCAGAATCAAATTGCTTACAACCCGTTATAAAAGGAATCTCTTAAAAGCAGTTAAAGGGGAAAAAAAAAACTGCTATGGTTTAGATGTTCGTCCCACTAAAGCTCATGCTGAAATTTGATCCTCAAAGCCAGGCATCCCTGTAGTCCCAGCTACTCAAGAGGCTAAGGCAGGAGGGTCACCTGAGCCCAGCAGCTGGAAGCTGCAGTCCTCTATGAAGCACCTGTGAATAGCCACTGCACTCCAGCCTGGGCAACAGAGTGAGATACTGTCTCCAATAATGATAATAATAACAACAACAACAATAATAAGCAATAGAAAAAGAAGTTTGATCCTCAATGTTCAAGGTGGGGTTTAACGGAAGGTGTTTGGGTCATGGGGCCAGATTCCTCATGAATTGATTAATGCCATCCTTGAAGGTGAGTGAGTTTTTGCTCTATTAGTTCCTGCAAGAGTTGGTTGTTCAAAAGGACCTGGCACCTCTCCTCCCCCTTGCTTGCTCTGTCACCATGTCATCTCTGAAATTGCCAACAGCTAAATATGCATTCTTTTTAGGTCCACATACAAATATGTACCATGATAGCCATATTTGTGACTAAATATTTGAAAGGACACTTTACCAAAAAAGTTATATAGATGACAAATAGCCACATGAAAAAAAATGCTCAATATTATTAGTCATTAGGAAAGTGAAATTTAAAACACAATCAGATACTACCATATACCCAACAGAAAAGCTAGATTTGAAAGATTGACCATATCAAGTGTTGATAAAGAGGTAGAAAAAATGTGTATAATGGAAAGCTTTTGGAATGTTTTAAGCGGGAAATAAATATGATATGCCTATGTCTAAAGCCATTAATAAGTTATAGCCATCATAACATTATCATAACTATAACTGACACATGTTATTCAATAATCCTTTTGAGTCCAACAACTGATCTGAGTAGAGTGAAATGGACAAATGTTCATAATTTGATGTATTCAGATGTTTCATGGGGATAAGATATTAAAATCTGGAAATAATCATTGGATATTTTAAATCTGAGTGCTAATCTTTCTATCCAAGGAATTAATAGTCCCTGAAAGTGTAAATTGGTCTCACAATTGTGCAAAGTTCAGTATCATTTCTGGATATTTATAGCATACTTTAAGGAATTTTCTAAGTGTGTCTCTTGGAGGAGACTTTAGTTCAAAGTCTCACAAGCAGTAATAATAGTTCATTGCCTTCCATCTGGCATAACACAATAGTGATTATTTGGTGAAATTATTTTAGTGTATTTAATTTTCTTACATTTCACCTCCCAGGTTACTAAGGAAAACTTGATAATATTCTTCTCCATCTCAATGAAGAGCTTAAAATAAGTTAGAGAGGATTTAAAGTAAACCAGACAATGGGTGTTAAAAGGAAGTTGAATATATTTGACACCTTAGTTTTTCATTTCCTTTTGTTGTCCTTTGAAGAATTATGGGTGAAGTTGGGCTGTATTTTCTGCAGACAGATGCTAAAGTTCTATTGTGCTAATGAGGTAATGAGAAAAAATTTTTAAAAATGATTCACATAGCGCAGCCAATGCCATCTATGCCATTTTTTCAATGTATATTCATTAAGCACCTTCTTTGTGACAAATGTTGATTTAGATATTGGAAATTCAGCAGTAAGCATATCAAGAAAATTATCTGCTTTGAAGAAACTTTCATTCTAGTGAGAAACAGAGAATAATGAGACAGGAAGTACTTCAGTGTATGGTAGGGTGGCTGTTGGGGAGTGATTTTATAGGGTGGTCCGAGAAGGCTTCGCTCAGGTAATGACATTTAAGCCAAGATCTGAAGAATGCGAGGGAAGGAGCTATGCAGGTTATATTAAAGAATAACATTCCAGTCTGATGATATTACAAGTACAAAACCCCTGGGAACTATGTTTAGCCTTTAATTTTTTAAATTTTTGTGGGTATATATATTTATGGATTACATGAGATATTTTGATATGGGCATGCAATGTTTAATAATCACATCAGGGTAAATGGGGTCTCCATCAACTTAAGCATTTATCCTTTGTGTTACAAACAATCCAATACTACTCTTTTAGTTATTTTTAAATGTACAATTAAATTATTTTTGACTATAGTCATCCTGCTTTGCTAGAAAATACTAGGTCTTATTTATTCTTTCTATTTTTCTATAGCTATTAACCATCTTCACATTCCCCTATTCCTGCATATCTCCCCCTCCACTACGCTTTTCAGCCACTGGCAATCATTCTTCTATTCTCTATCTCCGTGAGTTCAATCATATTAATGTTTAGCTCCCACAAATAAGTGAGAACATAGGAAGTTTGTCTTTCTGTACCTGGCTTATCTCACTTAACATAATGGCCTATAGTCATGTTGTTGCAAATGACAAAATCTCATTCTTCTTTATGGTTGAATGGTACTCCATTATGTATATGTACCACATTTTGTTTATCCATTCATCTATTGATGGACACTTAGATTTCTTCCAAATCTTGGCTATTGTGAATAGTGCTTCAATAAACATAAAAGTGCAGATATCGCTGTAATATACTGAAATATACTGATTTTCTTTTTTTGGTATATATATCCAAGTGTGGGATTGCTAGATTGTATGGTAGTGTCATTTTGAGATTTTTGAGGAATTTTCAAATTGTTCTCCATAATGGTTGCACGAATTTACATTCTTATCAAAAGTGTATGAGGGTTCCCTTTTCTCCATGTTCTTGCCAGCATTTGTTATTGCCCTTCTTTTGTATAAAAACCATATTAACTAGGGTGAGATGATACCTTCTTGTAGTTTTGATTGCATTTCTCTGATGATCAATGATGTTTAGCACTTTTTCATATACCTGTTTGCTATTAGTATGTCTTATTTTGATAAATGTCTATTCAGGTCTTTTGTCCTTTTTGAAAATTGGATTATTGGATTTTTTTCCTGTAGAGCTGTTCGAACTCCTTGTATATTCTGATTACTAATTCCTTGTCAGAGGGGTAGTTTACAAATATTTTCTCCCATTCTGTGAGTTGTTTCTTCACTTTATTAATTGTTTCCTTTGCTATGCAGAAGCTGTTTAATTTGATGTGATCCCATTTGTCCATTTTTACTTTGGCTGCCTGCACTTTTGGGGCATTCCTCAAGAAATCTTTGTCCAGTCCAATTTTCTGGAGAGTTTCCCCAATGTTTTCTTATAGTTGTTTCATAGTATGAGATCTGAGATTTAAGGCCTCAATCTATTTTGATTTGATTTTTGATATGGTGAGAGATAGAGATCTAGTTTCATTCTTTTGCATGCAGATATCCAGTTTACTTAGCACCATTTATTGAATAAACTATCTTTCCCCTACTGTATGTTCTTGGCACCCTTGTCAAAAATGAGCTCACTGTAGATGTATGAATTTATCTCTGGGTTTTCTATTTTGTTCCACTGATTGCTGTGTCTGTTCTGATGCCAGTACCATGCCTTTTTGGTTACCATAGCTCTGTAGTGTAATTTAAAGTCAGGTAATGTTATTCCTCCAGTTTTCTTCCTTTTTTTGCTTGGGATAGCTTTGGCTATCCTGGGTCTTTAATGGTTCCACATAAATTTTAGGATTTTTTAAATTTTTGTCTAGATAGTCATTGGTATTTTGATAAGGTTTGCATTAAATCTGTAAATTACTTTGGGTAGTATGGACTTTCTAACAATTTTGATTCTTTAAATCCATGAATATGAAATATCTTTTATATTTTTGTGTCCTCTTCCATTTCTTGCATCAATGTTCTGTAGTTTTCATTATAGAGGTCTTTCACTTCTTTTGTTAATCCTTAGATATTTTATCTTAATTGTAGCTATTGTAAATAAGATTACTTTCTTGATTTCTTCTTCAGGTTGTTTGTTCTGGCATATAGAAATGCTACTGATTTTTGCATGTTGATTTTATAGCCTTCAACTGTATTGAATTTGTTTATCAGTTCCAAAAGTTTACTGGTGGAGGCTTTAGGTTTCTCCAAATATATAATCACATCAACTGCAAATAAGAATAATTTGACTCCTTCATTTTCAATTTGGATGTGCTTTATTTCTTTCTCTTGTCTGATTGCTCTAGCTAGGACCTCCAGCACCACGTTGAATAATAGTGGTGAAGTGGGCATCCTTGTCTTGTTCCACATCTCAGAGAAAAGGCTTTCAGTTTTTCCCCATTTAGTATAATACTAGCTGTGGGTGTGTTGTATATGGCTTTTATTATATTCTGGTATGTTCTGTCTATACTCAGTTTTTTTTAGGGTTTTTATCATGAAGGGATGTTGACTTTTATCAAATGCATTTCCAGTATCAATGGAAATGATCATGTAGTTTTTATCTTTCATTCTGTTGTTATAATGTGTTGCATTAATTGATTTGTCTATGTTGAAGTGGACTTCTATCTGTGGCATAAATCCCACTTGGTCATGATGCATGATATTTTTAACGGGTAGTTGAATTCAGTTTGCTAGCATTTTGTTAGAATATTTTCATCAATATTCATCAGAGATATTGGCCTATAGTTTTCTTTTGTTTGATGTGTCTTTGTCTGATTTTGTTATCAGGGTAATACTGGCCTGGTGAAATGAGTTTGGAATTATTCCCTCCTCATCTATTTTTGGGAACAGTTTAAGTAAGATTGGTATTAGTTCTTTTTTAAATATTAGGTAGAATTCAGCAGTAAAGCATTGGGTTATGGGCTTTCTTTGCTTGGAGACTTTTTATTATGGCTTCAATCTTATTATTTGTTATTGGTCTGTACAGGTTTTGGATTTTTTCATGGTTCAATTCAAACTTCATATGTATGTGTCTAGGCATTTATCCATTTCTTCCATTTCTTCTAGATTTTCCAATTTATTGGCATATAGTTGTTCTTAGTAGCCACTAATGATCCTTTAAATTTCTATGGTAACAGTTGAAATGTCTCCTTTTTCATCTCAGATTTTATTCATTTGGGTTTCTTTCTTTTTTTCTTAGTCTGGATAAAGGTTTGTCAATTTTGTCTATCTTTTCGAAAAAGTAACTTTTTGTTTAGTTGATTCTTTGTATTGTTTTGTTCATTTCAATTTCATTTATTTCTGCTCTATTCATTATTATTTTTTCTATTAATTTTGGGTTTAACTTGCACTTGCTTTTTTAGTTCAAGATGAATTATTAGGTCATTTATTTGAAGTATTTTTTCCTTTTTGATATAGGAATTTATGGCTAAAGACTTCCCTGTTTGTACTACTGTAACCCATAAGTTTTGGTATGTTATGTTGTCTTTATCATTTGTTTCATGAAACTTGTTAATTTACTTTTTAATTTCTTCACTGACCTACTGGTCATTCAGGAGCATATTGTTTAATTTCCATGTTGATATGGCTTGGCTCAGTGTCCCCACCAGAATCTCATCTTGAACTGTAACGTCCATAATTCCCACGTATCGAGGGCAGGGTCTGCTGGGGGTGACTGAATCATAGGTATGGTTTCCCCCATGCTGTTCTTATGACAGTGAGTGAGTTCTCACAAGATCTGATGGTTTTATACATGTTTGACAGTTCCTCCCACACATGCTGGCTCTCACTTGCCACCATGTAAGATGTTCCTGCTTCCCCTTCCTCCATGATTGTAAGTTTCCTGAGGCCTCCCCAGCCATGCAGAACTGTGAGTTAATTATATCTCTTTGCTTTCTAAATTACGCAGTTGCAGGCAGTTCTTTATAGCCATGTGAAAATGGACAAACACACATGTATTTGTATAGTTTCCAAAATTCCTCTTGTTATTGATTTCTAGTCTATTTCATTATGGTGGGAAAGGTGCTTGATATTATTTCAATTTTTTGAATGTTTTAAGACTTGTTTGGTGACCTAATCTATGGCCTATCCTTAAGAATAATCCATGTGCTGAGGAAAAGAATGCATATTCTGCAGCTATTGGATGAAATAATCTGTAAACGTCTATTAGATACAATTGGTCTTACAGTACAGATTAAATCTGATATTTCTTTGTTGATTTTCTGTCTACATGATCTGTTCAAGACTGAAAGAGGGTCATTAAAGTCTCCAATTATTCTTTTATTGGGGACTGACTCTCTCTTTAGTGCTAATAATTCCTTTTAAATGTGAGTGCTCCACTGTTGGGTGTATATATACTTACAATTGTTACATCTTCTTGCTGATTTGACTCCTTTATCATTACATACTGACCTTTGTCTTTTCTTAGTTTTTGTCTTGAAATCTATTTTGTCTTATATAAGTGGAGTGCCTCCTACTCTCTTTTGGCTTCCATTGACATGGAATATCTTTTTTCATTCCTTTTCACTGCACTTGTGTTTTTATAGGTGAAGTGTGTTTCCCGTAGACAACAGATCATTGCATCTTGTTTGTTTGTTGGTTTTTAAATTCATTCAGCCACTCTATATCTTTTGATTAGAGAGTTTAGTACATTTATATTCAATGTTATTATTGATAAGTAGAGACTTACTCCTGCCATTTTGTTATTTGTTTTCTGGTTGGTTTGTGGTCTTCTCTTCCTTCCTTCTTTCCTTCCTTTGTGTCTTCCTCTTAGAGAAGGTGATTTTCTCTAGTGATATGGTTTAATTTATTTCTTTTTATTTTTTGTGTATCTATTGTATGTTTTTTTATTTGAGGTTACCATGAGGCTTGCAAATATTATCTTATAACCCATCATTTTAAGCTGATAACAAATTAGCCCATTTGAACGAGCAAAGAAACAAGCAAGAAGAAAATCAATAAAAACTCTACACTTTAACTTTGTCCTCCCACTTTATAACTTTCTTGGTTTTATTTTTATCGTATTTTACTGTGTATGTCCTGCAAAGTTGTAATTATTATTTTTGATTGGTTTTGTCTTTAAGCTTTTCAACTTAAGAGTAGTTTACATATCACAATTACAGTGCTGTGATATTCTGTGTTTTTCTGAGTACTTAATATTACCAGTGAGTTTTACATCTTCACGTGATTCCTTATTGCCTAGTAGTGTCCTTTTCTTTCCGACTGAAGTACTCCCTTTAGCATTTAGTGTAGGATTGGTCTGATGTTGATGAAATCCCACAGCTCTTGTTTGTCTGGGAACGTCTTTATTTCTCCTTCATGTTTGAAAGATATTTTCACTGAATATATTATTCTAGGGTAAAAAAAATATTTCCTTCGGTGCTTTAAATATGTCATACCATTTTCTCCTGGCCTGTAAGGTTTCCACTGAAAATTCTGTTGCCAGATGTATTGGAGGTCCATCGTATGTTATTGGTTTCTTTTTCTCTTGCTCCTTTTAGAATGCTTTCTTTATCCTTGACCATTGGATTTTGATTATTGAATATTTTGAGGTAGTCTTTCTTGAGTTAAATCTGCTTGGTGCTGTATAACCTTCTTGTTCTTGAATACTGATATATTTCACTAGGTTTGGAAAGTTCTGTGTTATTATCCATTTGAATACATTTTCTACCCTTGTCTCTTTCTGTACCATCTCTTTAAGATCAATAGCTCTGAGATTTGTCAGTTTGAGGCTATTTCTTTTTTTATGTCTTGTAGGCATGCTTCATTCTTTTTTATTTTTATTTTGTCTCCTCTGACTGTGTATTTTCAAATAATCTGTCTTCAAGCTCACTGATTCCGCTTGATCAATTATGCTATTAAAAGATTGTTACATTATTCAATGTGTAGTTGGATTTTCAATTCCATAATTGCTACTTGATTCTTTGTAATTATTTCAATCTCTTTGTTAAATTTATCTGATAGAATTCTAAATTTCCTCTCTGTGTTATCTTGGTTTACTTGGAGTTTCCTCAAAACAACTATTTTGACTTCTCTGTCTGAAAAGTCACATATCTCTGTTTCTCCATGATTGGTCTCTGGTTCCTTATTTAGTTCATTTGGTGTGGTCATATTTTCCTAGATGGTCTTGATGTTTTTGGATGCTTGTGTCTGGGCATTGAAGAGTTAGTGATTCATTTATTGTAGTCTTTACAGTATGGACTTGTTACACCTGTCTTTCTTGGGAAGGTGTTCCGGGTATTTGAAAGGACTTGGGTGTTGTGATATAAACCATATCTGCATTAGTGGGCACCCCAAACCTAATAATGCTGTGATTCTTGCACTCGTGGAGGTACTGCCTTGATGGTTTTGCATAAGATGTGGAAGAATTTTCTGTATTACCAGGCTGAGACTTTTGTTCGCTTCCCTTACTTTCTCACACACAAATGCATTGTCTTGGTTCTGAGCTGCCTAGAACTGGGGGTGGTGTGACACAAGCAGCCCTGTGGCTGCCGCCACAAGGGGGACTGTGCTGGGTCAGACCTGAAGCAAGCACAGCACTGGGGCTCATCCAAGGCCAATAGCAACCATTACCTGACTACTGCCTGTATTCACTCAACGCCCTGGGGCTCTACAATCAGCAGGTACTGAAGACAGCCAGGCTTGTGTGCTTCCTTTCAGTGCAGCAAGTTCCCCCCAGGCCCCGGCTGCACCCAGAAGTGTCACCTGGGAAGCAGAGACTAGAGTAAAAAATCTTAGAAGTCTGCTTGGTATTCTGTTGTACTGTGGCTGAGCTGGCACTCAAACAATGAGATGCAGTCCTTCCCAGTCTTCCCTCCCCTTTCCATATGCAAAGGAACCTCACACTGTGGGTACCACCACACACCCATGAGGAGTCTTGTCAGGCAACTATCGATGTTTCTTTAAGGCCCACGGACTCTTTAGTCAACTTTCAGTGAATGCTACCTGGCTTGGAACTCACCCTTCAGGGCAATGAGCTGCCCTCTGGCCTAGGGCAAGTCCAGACATGCCATCCTAGAGCCAAGGCCTGGAATCAGGGACTCTAAGAGCCTGCTTGGTGCTCTACCCCACTATGGAAAATCTGGTATCTAAAGTGCAAGACAAAATCCCCTTAACTTTCCCTTTTCTTTTCTCAAGAGGAGTTTCTTCCTATAGTCACCATAGCTGGGAAAGTGCTGAGTCTCACCTGAAGCCAGTAAGTTTCAGAGTCTCACCCAAGGCCCATGGCATAATACTTGGGTATCTCTGCTGGCTATTTAGGGCCCAAGAGCTCTTTATTCAGCATGCTGTGGGTCCTTCCAGGTTTGGGTACTTCCCTTCAAGGTAGCAGGTTCCCTTCTGACCTTGATGTGTCTAGAGCTGGGGCCTGGAATGGGTACCTCACAAATCTGACTGGTACCCTAGCCTACTGTGGCTGAACTAGTGTCTACAGTTCCAGACAAAGTCCTCTTTATTCTTTTGTCTCCTCTCCCCAAGCAGTAGGAAGGGATCTCTTTTGGAACTGTGAGCTGTGCAGCCTATGGTTGAGGGAGGGATAGCTCAAGCACTCCCTTGGTAGCCCCAGATGGTGTCTCATAGATCACATTTTCCCCATCCCCTGGCTCTAAGCTCAGTTCAGCAGTAGAACCTGCCTAGAAGTTGTAGTCCTTGTAGTCTAGACTGCCTTTCAAGTGTATTTAGAGTCCCAGAGACCTTTATCCTCCAGTAGTGAGGCTTGATGTAACTGGAGTTCTGACTGCTGGGATGAGTGATTCCACTCTGGCTATGGCTGCTTTAAAAATTCCTTCTGGGCCGGGCAAGGTGGCTCAAGCCTGTAATCCCAGCACTTTAGGAGGCCGAGATGGGCGGATCATGAGGTCAGGAGATCAAGACCATCCTGGTTAACACGGTGAAACACCGTCTCTACTAAAAAATGCAAAAAACTAGCCGGGTGAGGTGGCGGGTGCCTGTAGTCCCAGCTACTCGGGAGGCTGAGGCAGGAGAATGGTGTCAACCTGGGAGGCGGAGCTTGCAGTGAGCTGAGATCCAGCCACTGCACTCCAGCCTGGGCGACAGAGCGAGACTCTGTTTCCAAAAAAAAAAAAAAACTTCCGTAGGTGGGCATCAGCTGAGCTCAGCCGAGTTTGGCTTTCTGCTGTGACAGGGCACCACTGAGCTCAATGCATTTTCATAATTACTGCACTCTCCCTCTCCCAAGTGTATAGATTCTCTCTCCACACCACATGGCCTCTGCTGGGGGATAGAGGAGGGGTGGAATTGGCAATTCAAGACTGTTTCCCAACCTCCTCAGTGCCTCTTTCAGCTATATGAGTTTATAAACAGGTATTGTTAGTGCTCGCCTGATTTTTGGTTCTTATGAATGTGCTTTTTTTGTGTGTTTAGATAGTCGTTAATTTGGTGACCTTGTAGGAGGGACGATTGGTGGAGCCTTCTGTTTGGCCATCTTGCTTGCCCCCTGTTTAGCATTTTTGCGAAACAGAAAATAAATATGTATGATTGGTGCTGAGAGAATGTGGAGGAGAGTAGTCAGAGAAATTAAAAGAGTGGGAGCAGACAGGAGAGCACCGTGAATGTTCTTGGGACTTAACCCTGAGTGAATTTGGATGTCATTATAAAGCTCTGAACTGAAGAGAGACATGATCTGACTTATATTTTAAAAGAATTTTCCTGACACATGAGTTACGGTAAGGAGACAAAGCAAAAAGCAGGAAGCCTTCTTGATGGACTTTGCAGTCACCTAAAAGAGGCATTATGTAGGGCAAAGAGTGAGTTGGCTGTAACTGATGTCCTAACGGATTAGATATGGAGTGTGGGGAATAAAAGGGTTAAGGATGACTCCAACTTTGAAGCTGAACATTAATTGGGAGGGATTAGAAATTAACTATGAAAGAAACAAGTTTGGAAGTAGACAATCAGAAATTCATTTTGAATGTGTAAAATTTGAGATTTTACAGACATTTATAATAGGTTGAATTATGCACCCTTCAGATCAACATAGCATGGCACACTTACCTTTTGATGGTAGTACACTGAGAACTTCTTGAACTATTTCTACAGTATTGGTGCCAGGTCACCATACCACTGATATTATTACAGACCCAACATTACAGCAGCAGACTGTTCAGGGTCTTCCAAATTATCAACTAGCATGTCTCCACAGAGTGTCACTTAACCACCCTTGCCTCAAGTATTTTGTCTCCTTCCTTGGTACTTCTCTGTAGACAACATATAAAGGATGCCAGAGGCCCCACACATTGCCCACATATATGATATGTGTAAGAGGGGAGGAATGATAGCCCGTATGTTGAATCCTTGACCGACAAGAAACAGGAACCGATTATTTTCTTCCCCCATTCTCCATGGACACATGATTCTGAAATGCAGCGGTGTTCCAAAGTGTTGAAGAACTAGTCACACTTAGAGGTTAGCTGCATGATGCATCCTTATTTTGGCTCTCCTTACTTTCCTTCTTCACTTTCCTTATCCCTTATTTTTTTTTTTATCCCTGGTATAATATTCCATAATAAAATAATAGAGTGTAAGCACCTGCCTTCAAACCAAGACAACATCGAGGTGGAAATGTCTAATAAGCAACCGATAGACAAGTCTGACATTTAGGAAATAAAAAATGTGTAGAATATGAATTTGGGAGTTGTTAGCATGTTAATAAAATTTAAAGTCATTGGATTGGGGGAGAGCACATGCAGAATGATTTAAGTAAAGATGTCTGAGGACTGAGAGTGGAACATGTTGTTATTTAAAGTTTAGAAGATGAAGAGAAATAACAAGGGAGCCTTAGGAGGAATGATCTGTAAAGTAAGAGGAAAACAAGGAGGACATGCGGTATCCTAGAATCCCAGTGAAGAAAGTGTTTCAAGAAGGAGAGCATGATCAACTGCGTCAAATGTACTCAGAGGCTGAGTATGATGAAGACTGATTTTTGACCATTGGATTTGTCAACATGCTGCTTACTACTTTCTTGGCAAGAATTTATTTGCTGGGGTGCTGGGACAAAAATCCAGACTGCAGTGGGTTCAAGAGTAAATAAGATGAGAAGTAAATTCAGTGAGTATAGCAAATTCTTCCAAAGCACCTTTGCCTCTAGTCTCTTTGTATTCATTCCTTTGGTGACATTAACCAGGTTAAATGTATTAAATACCATCTGTATATTGAAAATGCACAGCTTCAGCCTAGGTATCTCACCTTATCTCCAAAATTATATATCCAAATACTTTCCTATATCTCAATTTGAATTTCTAACAGATATTGTAAATACAATGTATCCAAAACAGAATCCTGAACTCCACATATTCCCCCCAAAAAACGTATTCTCCTTTAGTCTTCCACATCTCAGTTATTGGGCACTTCCCTTAATTCTTTCAGGTTTTATATCCAAAAATGTAGAGTCATCCGTGACTCCTTTCTCTCTACACAACTGACATTCAATTTGTCAGTAAATTATACTTCATAATGCAACCCGGACCCTGGTTCTTGGACTTATCCTATTTTTAAATAGTACTTAATATTTTGAATATATTTATAATCAATTTATTATCTTGATTGTCCATCTTATTCAAGTAGAATGTAAGTTCTTTTGACAGACGTCTTTATCTGATTTGTTCACTGCTGTGTCCTTAATGCTTACAATACTGTCTGGCATGTAGTAGAAATTCAAAGAATATTTATGCAATGAGTAAAAACTTTTATTGATGTGTGTTTGTATTTATCAGGCAGGAATGCTGACACATTTATTTTTATTTTTACATGATGAATAATAGCGGTATATAATTTGGGGTACATGTGATAATTGAACACATTCATTTAATTTGTAAAAATCAAATCAGTGCACTTGGGATATTCATCACCTTAAATATTTCCTCTCTTTTGAATATATACCCAGTAGTGAAATTGCTGGATCATATAATAGTTCTATTTTTAGTTCTAGAAGAACCTCCATACTGTTCTCTATAGTGGCCATACTAGTTTAAATTCCCACCAACAGTGTACAAGAATTCTCTTTTCTCTGTCTCCTTGCTAGCCTCTGTTATTGCCCTTTTGATAAAAGCCATTTTAAGTAGGGCAAGATGATATCTCATTGTAGTTTTGATTTGCACTTCTCTGATGATTAGTGATGTGAGCATTTCTTTATATACCTGTTGGCCTTTGTATGTCTTCTTTTGAAAAAATGTCCATTCATGTCTCGTAATCATTTCTAAATAAGATTATTTGATTTTTGTTGTTAAATTGTTTTGTGGGTTGTCTCCACTTTGTTGGTCATTTCCTTTGCTGTGCAGAAGCTTTTTAGCTTAATGTAATCTCATTGGCCTAATTTTGCTTTGATTGCCTGTACTTTTGGGATCTTACATAAAAATTTTTCCCCACACCAGTGTCTTGGAGCATTTTCCCAATGTTTTCCTTTAGTACTTTCATAGTTTCAAGTTTTAAGTCTTAAATTTCATTTTGATTTTTTTGTATGGTGAGAGATAAGGGTCTAGTTTTATTCTTCTGCATATAGTTGTCCAGTTTTCACAGCACCACTTATTGAAAAGGTTGTCCTTTATCCATTGTATGTTCTTGGCACTTTGTTGAAGATGAGTTGGCTGTAAATATGTAGATTTATATTTGACTCTTGCATTCTATTCTATTGGCTTATGTGTCTATTTTTTATGCCAGCACCATACTGATTTGGTTACTACAGCTTTGATATACATTTTGAAATCAGGTAATGTGATGCCTCCAGCTTTGTTCTTTTTGCTCAGGATACTTTGGGTTCTTAGAGTCTTTTGGAGTTCCATATAATTTTAGGATTTTTTTTTCTATTTCTGTGTAGAATGTCATCCGTATTTGGTTAGGGATTGCATTGAATCTTTAAGTTGCTTTGAGTTGTATCATCATATTAACAATAATAATTCTTCCAATCCATGGGCCCATAATATCTTTCCATCTTTTTGTGTCCTTTTCAATTCCTTTTATTAGTGTTTGTAGTATTGTTGTATAGATGTTTCACTTCTTTGTTTAGATTAATTTCTAGATATTTTATATTTTTGTGGCTATTGTAAATGAGACTAGTTTCTTGATTTCTTTTTTCAGTTGTTCACTGTTTATGTATATAAATGCTACTAATTTTTATATGCCAATCTTATATTCT